>NC_137163.1:61933231-62556672 GCF_951394435.1 Stenella coeruleoalba | reverse complement strand
CCAATCATTATGCCAATACAGAAGCTATTAACATTATACAGTCTAATCCAAATCCAAATTAAAACCACAATGAGGTACTACTTTGTATCCACTAGAAGGGCAAAAATTAAAAAGACTGCTGATACTGATTCTGGACAAGGATATGGAGCAACTGGAACTTTTATAAATTTTCAGTGAGAGGTAAATTTTACATCCACTTTGGAAAACAGTTTTGCAGTATCTTATACATTAAACAGGTACTTAACATATCTAACAATTCCACTCTTAGGTATTTATCCCAATGGACTGACAACCAATATCCACATTTATGTACAAAGCCTATGCACAAATGTTTATAGCAGCTTTAATAATACTAGCCAAGGGCTTCCCTGGTGGCGCAGTGGTTGAGAGTCCGCCTGCCGAGGCAGGGGACACGGGTTCGTGCCCCGGTCCGGGAAGATCCCACATGCCGCGGAGCGGCTGGGCCCGTGAGCCATGGCCGCTGAGCCTGTGCATCTGGAGCCTGTGCTCTGCAACGGGAGAGGCCACAGCGGTGAGAGGCCCGTGTACCGTAAAAAAAAAAAAAAATAATAATAATACTAGCCAATTATTGGAAACCATTGAAATGTACATCATAGATGGATAAACTGTGCTATATTTGCACAATGGAATACTATTCGTCAATAAAAAGAATGAACTAATGATATATACACTAATATAGATGAATCTCAAAATCACATTATGTGAAATAAGGCATGGGCTCACACACGTGACTTAAACCCAAGAGTGAACATCACTAGCCAAGAGCCCTGAACTTGTCCTGCGTCTGACGTGAGTGACAGTCACCTCAAATCAGTGTGTCAACACTATTCTGGTGAACCAACCTCATGTGATCCTGTGAAAGAAAAACTGCACTGGTCAGTAGGAATGATTTGCCTAGTAGGCCGCCCTCCTAGAACTGGGTTCTGATCCGGAGAGTCCCATAGTTGCGGATTATGGGGTTGCTCAGGGCATCTGGTGACCCTACGTGTAGGCTAGGTAGTTGGAGAATGTCCCGAATGGGAGAAAGAGGGATGTGAGTCCAGGTCCAAGTTTGAAGTTCTCCACTTGCATGGAATTGCTGGTCATGGCCAGTCCCAGGCACCTGAGGAGAACTTAGAAAAATGTAAACATATCCCTCTAAAGTGCAGGCAATCCCAGGGGGTACCTTGGGGTGTACCCTGGAGGTACCTAGACTGCTTGCTTGAGTTTAAGGGCAATACTGATAAGTGAGATGTTTGAGAAGTTCGGGAGTGGCTGTCTTGATTGACCAGGCTTTACAGTGGAAGATACTGCTATCAAACTATCAGTGTCATCAAACTGGTATCAGTTCCAAAGGATTTGGAACTGACAGAGGCTAGTTGGTAGCATTTAATCAACAGAGTAAAAGGTACACATAATTACCAAAATGAGGAGCAACTGGAGTCATAGTCCTTGACCCACAGGGACCTGTTGGGCAGCTAATAGACCATCTGTTGTCAGAGGAACACTATATGGGCAAAACCCACTAGGGGGTTACTTGGCTTGTATAACCAGAAAAAATTGAGTGTGGGTGAGAAGTATAACAGTTGTTGTTATGGAAAATCATGATCCTTCACTCAGCTTCCAGATCTAAAGAAATTCTCAGACCCCGAGTTTGTTGTCTGAAGGTGATACTATGTCCCTTTGAGAAACAAACTTGCAATTTCACCACAAGAATGCATGACAAATATTTCTTTGCCACAAATATTTCTTTGACAAATGTTTCACCAAGGGACCTGTGGCCAGGCCCACCTCTTTCATTACAAGAAAGTATAGAAATGTATACAAAAAATGTTATAGGGCAAGTATACACATGGTAGCTGTTGGCTCACAGCCCATCCTTTTAAAGACAATGTTGAAGTATTTCAATTTAATTTACTTCTTTTTTTCTGGTAAAGTCTAAAGTCATTGGAAATTTTTCAAAAGATAAAATAAGAATGATTTTTCTTTAAATATTTTCAACTTAAAGTCTGTGAGACTGAAAATATTGCAATTAAAATATTAAGTCCTGACTTATAATTTCATGTAATCAAAATACATACCATAAATTTTCTATTCTAAGCATTGTAATTGTTTCCTTAATTTGAATGTCTTTTTCTTGCTTAAGGTTTTCCTTTAACAGGTGCTATAGACTAATTGTGTGTAACTCTTCCCAAATTCATATGTTGAAATCCTAACCCAATGTGGTGGTATTAGTAGGTAGGGCCTATAGGAGGTGGTTGGGTCATAAGGGCAGAGTCCTACCAGTGGGATTAGTACCCTTATAAAAGAGGCCTGAGAGAGCTCCCTTGTCGCTTCTGCCATATGAGGTTACAATGAGAAGATAGCCATCAAGAGGGAAATGGAACCTCGTTAGACACTGAATATGCTGCTGTCTTGATCTTGGACTTCCCAGCCTCCAGAATTGTAAAATAAATTTCTGTTGTTTATAAGCCACCCAGTCTACAGTATTTTGTTATATCAGCCCGAATGGGTTAAGATAGAAATTGGTACTGAGAAGTGGAGGTGCTGCTGTAACGGATACCTAAAAATGTGGACGTGGCTTTAAACCTGGGTAATGAGTAGAGGCTGGGCGAGTTTTGAGGTACATGGTAGAAAAAGCCTCCTTCGTTGTGAGCAGACTGTAAAGGGTGATTCTGGTGAGAGCCCAGAAATAAAAGAGGAAGGCTATAGAGAATCTTAGAGAATACCTTGGTAATCTTAACAGATTTTTGATAGGCATATGGACAGTGAAGGCCAATGTGATGAGGTCCAGGTGGAAATGAGGGTCATGTTACTGGACAATGGAGGGAAGGCCATCCTTGTTCTAAAGTGGCAAAGACCTTGGCTAGATTATGTTTGTGTTCTCATGTTCTGTAGAAGGTAGAACTTGTGAGCAATGAAATTGAATATTTGGCTGAGGAAATTTCTAGACCCGGTGTTGAAGACGCGGCTTGGCTTCTCTTGACGGCTTACAGTAAAATTAGAGAAGAGAGAAATGACTTAAAGATGGAATTGTTAATCAGAAAGTATACAGAATTATTTTTTTCAATTTTTTCCTTCTGTTTATTTTTTCTTTTTTCCAAATTTTCTAGAATGAGCATGTACTAATTTTATAATCATAAAAGATTAACATTTAAAATTAATTAATTTGAATTTACTCAGGACAAGTCTATCTTGAAATTAATTCAACATGATGATAGAGTAATGTGAACACACTTTCTTTTTTGTTGTTGTTGTTGTTTAAATTCTTTATTTCATTTTAACAGCCTCTTGCCTGGCAGGAGGAACTTGTAATGAACGTCCAGTGCCTTTGAGTTTGTTTTCAATTCATTTTTAAAGTCCTCTTTCCCCCTAAGCTCTTCCTTTTTTTTTTTTTTAAACATCTTTATTGGAGTATACTTGCTTTACAGTGATGTGTTAGTTTCTGCTTTATAACAAAGTGAATCAGTTATACATATACATATGTCCCCATATCGCTTCCCTTTGGCGTTTCTCTTCCTCCCACCCTCCCTATCCCACCCCCATAGGTGGTCACAAGGCACTGAGCTGATCTCCCTGTGCTATGCGGCTGCTTCCCACTAGCTATCTATTTTACGTTTGGTAGTGTATATATGTCCATGCCACGCTCTCACTTTGTCCCAGCTTACCCTTCCCCCTCCCTGTGTCCTCAAGTCCATTCTCTAGAAGGTCTGTGTCTTTATTCCCATCTTGCCCCTAGGTTCTTGATGACCATTTTTTTTTAGATTCCATATATGTGTGTTAGTATACGGTATTTTTTTTTCTCTTTCTGATTTACTTCACCCTGTATGACAGACCTCACCACAAATAACTCAATTTCATTTCTTTTTATGGCGAGTAATATTCCATTGTATATATGTGCCACATCTTTATCCATTCATCTGTTAATGGACACTTAAGTTGCTTCCATGTCTATTGTAAATAGAGCTGCAATGAACATTTTGGTACATGACTCTTTTTGAATTGTGGTTTTCTCAGGGTATATGCCCAGTAGTGGGATTGCTGGGTCGTATGGTAGTTCTATTTTTAGTTTTTTAAGAAACCTCCATAGGGTTATCCATAGTGGCTGTATCACTTTACATTCCCAACAACAGTGCAAGAGGGTTCCCTTTTCTCCACACCCTCTCTAGCATTTACTGTTTGTAGATTTTTTGATGACGGCCATTCCGACCGGTGTGAGGTGATAGCTCATTGTAGTTTTGATTTGCATTTCTCTAATGATTAGTGATGTTGAGCATCCTTTCATGTGTTTGTTGGCAATCTGTATATCTTCTTCGGGGAAATGTCTATTTAGGTCTTCTGCCCATTTTTGGATTGGGTTGCTTGTTTTTTGATATTGAGCTGCATGAGCTGCTTGTAAATTTTGGAGATTAATCCTTTGTCAGTTCCTTCATTTGCAAATATTTTCTCCCATTCTGAGGGTTGTCTTTCCATCTTGTTTATGGTTTCCTTTGCTGTGCAAAAGCTTTTAAGTTTCATTAGGTCCCATTTGTTTAATTTTGTTTTTATTTCCGTTTCTCTAGGAGGTGGGTCTAAAAGGATCTTGCTGTGATTTATGTCATAGACTGTTCTGCCTATGTTTTCCTCTAAGAGTTTGAGAGTGTCTGGCCTTACATTTAGGTCTTGAATCCATTTTGAGTTTATTTTTGGGTACAGTGTTAGGGAGGGTTCTAATTTAATTCTTTTACATGTAGCTGTCCAGTTTTCCCAGAACCACTTATTGAAGAGGCTGTCTTTTCTCCACTGTATATTCTTGCCTCCTTTATCAAAGATAAGATGACCCTATGTGTGTGGGTTTATCTCTGGGACTTCTATCCTGTTGCATTGATCTATATTTCTGTCTTTGTGCAAGTACCATATTGTCTTGATTACTGTAGCTTTGTAGTATAGTCTGAAGTTGGGGAGCCTGAATCCTCCAGATGTTTTTCTTTCTCAAGATTGCTTTCACTATTAGGGGTCGTTTGTGTTTCCATACAAATTGTTAAATTTTTTTGCTCTGGTTCTGTGAAAAATGCCATTGGTAGTTTGATAGGGATTGCATTGAATCTGTAGATTGCTTTGGGTAGTATAGTCATTTTCACAATGTTGATTCTTCCAATCCAAAAACATGGTATATCTCTCCATCTGTTTGTATCATCTTTAATTTCTTTCATCAGTGCCTTACAGTTTTCTGCATACAGGTCTTTTGTCTCCTTAGGTAGGTTTATTCCTAGGTGTTTTATTCTTTTTTGTTGCAATGGTAAATGGGAGTGTTTCCTTAATTTCTCTTTCAGAGTTGTCATCATTAGTGTATAGGGATGCAAGAGATTTCTTTGCATTAATTTGGTATCCTGCTACTTTACCAAATTCATTGATTAGTTGTAGTAGTTTTCTGGTAGCATCTTTAGGATTCTCTATGTATAGTATCATGTCATCTGCAAACAGTGACAGCTTTACTTCTTTTCCGATTTGGATTCCTTTTATTTCTTTGTCTTCTCTGATTGCTGTGGCTAACGCTTCCAAATCTATGTTGAATAATAGTGGTGAGAGTGGGCAACCTTGTCTTGTTCCTGATCTTAGTGGTAATGGTTTCAGTTTTTCACCATTGAGGACGATGTTGGCTGTGGGTTTGTCATATATGGCCTTTATTACGTTGAGGTAAGTTCCCTCTACGCCTACTTTCTGAAGGGTTTTTATCATAAATGGGTGTTGAATTTTGTCAAAAGATTTTTGTGCATCTATTGAAATGATCATACGGTTTTTCTCCTTCAATTTGTTAATATGGTTTTTCACATTGATTGATTTGTGTATACTAAGGAATCCTTGTGTTCCTGGGATAAACCCCACTTGACCATGGTGTATAATCTTTTAAATGTGCTGTTGGATTCTGTTTGCTAGCATTTTGTTGAGGATTTTTGCATCTATGTTCATCAGTGATATTGGCCTGTAGTTTTCTTTCTTTGTGACATCTTTGTCTGGTTTTGGTATCAGGGTGATGGTGGCCAAGTAGAATGAGTTTGGTAGTGTTCCTCCTTCTGCTATATTTTGAAAGAGTTTGAGAAGGATAGGTGTTAGTTCTTCTCTAAATGTTTGACAGAATTCGCCTGTGAAGCCATCTGGTCCTGGGCTTTTGTTTGTTGGAAGATTTTTAATCACAGTCTCAATTTCAGTGCTTGTGATTGGTCTGCTTATATTTTCTATTTCTTTCTGGTTCAGTCTCAGAAGATTGTGGTTTTCTAAGAATGCGTACATTTCTTCCAGGTTGTCCATTTTATTTTCATAGAGTTGCTTGTAGTAATCTCTCATGAACCTTTGTATTTCTGCAGTGTCAGTTGTTACTTCTCCTTTTTCATTTCTAATTCTATTGATTTGAGTCTTCTCTCTTTCTTTCTTGATGAGGAGTCTGGCTAATGGTTTATCAATTTTATTTATCTTGTCAAAGAACCAGCTTTTAGTTTTATTGATCTTTGCAACTGTTTCCTTCATTTCTTTTTCATTTATTTCTGATCTGATCTTCATGATTCTTTCCTTCTGCTAACTTTGGGGGTTTTGTTTTGTTCTTCTTTCTCTAATTACTTTAAGTGTAAGGTTAGGTTGTTTATTTGAGATGTTTCTTGTTTCTTGAGGCAGAACTGTATTGCTACAAACTTCCCTCTTAGAACTGCTTTTGCTGCATCCCATAGGTTTTGGGTTATCGTGTTTTCGTTGTCATTTGTTTCTAGGTATTTTTTGATTTCCTCTGTGATTTCTTTAGTGATCTCTTGGTAATTAAGTAGTGCATTGTTTAGCCTCCATGTGTGTACTTTTTCCAGATTTTTTCCTGTAATTGAGATCTAGACTAATAGCATTGTGGTCAGAAAAGAAACTTGATACAATTTCAATTTTCTTAAATATACCAAGACTTGATTTGTGACACAAGATATGATCTATCCTGGAGAATGTTCCATGAGCACTTGAGAAGAAAGTGTATTCTGTTGTTTCTGGATGGAATATCCCATAAATATCAATGAAGTCTATCTTTCTTAATGTGTCATTTAAAGCTGGTGTTTCCTTATTTATTTTCATTTTGGATGATCTGTCCATTGGTGAAAGTGGGGTGTTAAAAGTCCTCTACTATGATTGTGTTACTGTCGATTTCCCCTTTTATGGCTGTTAACATTTGCCTTATTTACTGAGGTGCTCCTGTGTTGGTGCATAGACATTTACTATCGTTATATCTTCATCTTGGTTTGATCCCTTGATCATTATGTAGTGTCCTTCTCTGTCTCTTATAATAGTCTTTATTTTAAAGTCTATTTTTTTCTGATTTGAGAATTGCTACTCCAGCTTTCTTTGATTTCCATTTGCATTTAATATCTTTTTCCATCCCCTCACTTTCAGTCTGTACGTGTCCCTAGGTCTGAAGTGGGTCACTTGTAGACAGCATATATATAGGTCTTGTTTTTGTATCCATTCAGCCAGTCTATGTCTTTTGGTTGGAGCATTTAATCCATTTACATTTAAGGTAATTATTGATATGTATGTTCCTATTACCATTTTCTTAATTGTTTTGGGTTTGTTATCGTACTTATTTTCCTTTTCTTGTGTTTCCTGCCTAGAGAAGTACCTTTAGCATTTGTTGTAAAGCTGGTTTGGTGGTGCTGAATTCTCTTACTTTTTGCTTGTTTGTAAAGGTTTTAATTTCTCTGTTGAAACTGAATGAGATCCTTGCTGGTAGAGTAATCTCTGTTGTAAGTTTTTCTCTTTCATCACTTTAATATGTCTTGCCACTCCCTTCTGGCTTGCAGAGTTTCTGCTGAAAGATCAGCTGTTAACCTTATGGGGATTCCCTTCTATGTTATTTGTTGCTTTTCCCTTGCTGCTTTTAATACTTTTTCTTTGTATTTAATTTTTGATAGTTTGATTAAAATGTGTCTTGGCATGTTTCTCCTTGGATTTATCCTGTATGCGACTCTCTGTGCTTCCTGGACTTGATTAACTGTTTCCTTTCCCATATTAGGGAAGTTTTCAACTATAATCTCTTCAAATATTTTCTCAGTCCCTTTGTTTTTCTCTTCTTCTTCTGGGACTCCTATAATTCGAATGTTGGTGCACTTAATGTTATCCCAGAGGTCTCCGAGACTCTCCTCAATTCTTTTCATTCTTTTTTCTTTATTCTGCTCTGTTGTAGTTATTTCCACTATTTTATCTTCCAGGTCACTTATCTATTCTCTGCCTCAGTTATTCGTCTATTGATTCCTTCTAGAGAGTTTTTAATTTCATTTATTTTGTTGTTCATCATTGTTTGTTTTCTCTTTAGTTCTTCTAGGTCCTTGTTAAACGTTTCTTGTATTTTCTCCATTCTAGTTCCAAGATTTTGGATCATCTTTACTATCATTACTCTGAATTCTTTTTCAGGTAGACTACATATTTCCTCTTCATTTGTTTTGTCTGGTGGGTTTTTACCTTGCTCCTTCATCTGCTGTGTATCTCTGTCTTCTCATTTTGCTTAACTTACTATGTTTGGGTTCTCCATTTTGCAGGCTGCAGTTTCCTAGTTCCCGTTCTTTTTGGTGTCTGCCTCCAGTGGGTAAGGTTGGTTCAGTGGGTTGTGTAGGCTTCCTGGTGGAGGGAACTGGTGCCTGTGTTCTGGTGGATGAGGCTGATCTCGTCTTTCTCATGGGCAGGACCACGTCCTGTGGTGTGTTTTTGGGTGTGTATGAACTTATTATGATTTTAGGCAGCCTCTCTGCTAATGGGTGGGTTTGTGTTCCTGTCTTGCTAGTTTTTTTGCCATTGCGTGTCCAGCACTGGAGCTTGCTGTTCGTTGAGTGGAGCTGGGTCTTAGCATTGAGACAGAGATCTCTTGGAGAGCTCTCGATGATTGATATTACGTGGGGCTGGGAGGTCTCTGGTGGACCAATGTCCTGAACTCAGCTCTCCAACCTCAGAGGCTCATGCCTGACACCCAGCCAGAACACCAAGACCCTGTCAGCCACACAACCAGGTACGTGGGGGAATTTCTTGCCTTTTGGGAAGTTTGAGTTCTTCTGCCAGTGTTCAGTAGGTGTTCTGTAGGAGCTGTTCCACATGTAGATGTATTTTTAATGTATTTGTGGGGAGGAAGGTGATTTCCATGTCTTACTCCTCCACCGTCTTGAAGATCCTCCCCTGCCTCTATCGCAATAGTTTTGAGTAAAGTCTTCCTAGCTTGTTTAACTCAGTCCAGTGCAATTTCCTTTGATGAGTGAAAGAAAGCAGATAGTGATGGCTTGGGGATTGGGGAAGGTGTGAGAGAGAGGTATTACCAAGGGGCATGAGAAAACATGGGGGTGATGGATAGTTTTTGCCTGTGTTTATGGGTGGTGATGAATTCATAAGTGTATTTATATGTCAAAAATTATTAAACTGTATATTTATTTATATTAATTGTACCCAAATAAGGCTGTTATAATTGCATGTATCATCTGACCCAATTATTTGACCTTTAAGACTCCATTTTATTAGAACAATTGCATATGAATACAGAGACATATGAATAAGGATGTGCATGGTAGCAGAGGCGAAACATAAAAACTGGAAACCATCTTGATTATCAATAAGAGAATTAATAAACAAATTATTTCACATCCATAATAATATGTAGCAATTAAAAGAGTAAGTAGAAAGATTGTCAAGAGCAAACTGAAGATTAGTATATGTGTATTACTATGTGTGATTCCATTTATGTACAGAAATATGTAAGCACATATGAAAAAATTTAACACTAAAGCTCTTAATAGTCGTTGAATCTGGAGAGGGAATTGGAATTGTGAAGGGGTATGTGAGGGAGAGGAATTGAACTTTTTACTTTACCTTCTGTGTTTAAATCAATATAGCTTGCATATCTTTGAGATCTCTATCTTCTGCTTTTTCCTTCATGTCCTAATATTGTCCTACCATGCTGAAGTGTACATTAATGACTTGGTCCTTTTCTATTATTTTCCAGTTTTCAAAATAGTGGATTGGTTTCCTAGTATTCTCCAAAGATGAACAATGAGGGATTTTTGGTAATATTTTGCAGGCATTTAAACATATTACATATGTTTCAATTCACTGCGTTTATTATCTTACTAATGTTCATATTGTTCTATCATTGGCCACTATAAGTCTATTCAAGTTGGTTTCTGAGTTATTATGTGCATAATATAATTTGATAGCTCCTTTGCTTTATGGTATGATAAAATGCTTCAAGCACATGTTTTACATTTCCTGCCCCAGACTTGGAATCAGCTCTTTTTTCAAAGAGTCTTGATCCCTGTTAATGGGAAATTGATGTGAGGGTTGGTTATTGTTATTGAGATGATATATTTTTTTCTAGATCCTTTCAGTGGATAGAAGTTGGTATGTTCTAAAAGCATGAAGTCCTAATAGGACCTATTCTCTAGTTAACACCTTGTTAGATATCTTGAGTACTTTAAAAAGGATATAGAAAATACTGTCACTGGTCCTCTGTAAGTTTACAGTTTAATTGGAGTTTACTGATTTTGCCTAAGAATTAAAAAAATGTTGAGTAACATGCTTTTTTTTTTTTTTGAGTAACATGCTTTGAATTAATCCAGAGTCTATCATCCTTTTTTCTACAGGTGAATACTGCTTTTGAGTTCTCTTCATCAGTGCTGGGTTCAGATGATTATACTAATGATTGGGACCTTATTTAGAAAAATAATTAATGAGGAGAAAATGGCAGGCTGGAGTTTTGTTGTCATCAGTAATCTAGATGAAACTGTAACAAATATTTTCTGTTTAGAATTCTATTTTTTTTCCTTCTGTGTACATATCTGCTTGGGAGTTTGAATTATCCAAGTGGAGAATTTTGGATTATTAATTCTGTCTACCTTTTATTTGAATTACTCTCTATATGGAATCTCTTCTTTCCAGCAGTTCTAAGGTTTTCACCCCCCAGTTATTGAATTAAAAACTTAGAATTCATGGAATCTAAATTACATTTAAACAACAACAACAAAAGGAAACAAAACAAAACAAGAAAAATAAGCTTCTTCCTCAATTTGCTTACAAATCAATCAGCTTGCAAAATCTAAAATTTTCCAGTGCTGTTTACAAACCTGGGTTAAGTCTGGGTCTTTTCAGGTTATGGCTTTCAAATTAAGCAAAGTTTCACAAAACATGACATTTTGTTTCCCTGGGTATTTGCATACAAACTTATTTAAACAAATCTAAATCCAGAATAACCATTCAATATTTTGGCTGGTCCCTCCAGAATTGGGTCAGGAGAAATCTTAAAATCAATTCAAATTAGCTTGTTTTGTTAAATTTTACCTGTTTGCAGGTTTCTGTTGGCCTTCATCCCAACCTTTAACTCAGTCCAGGTTTATTTGAAAACCAGATTGCATTGACTTTAGAATTGACCCAAGCTTGTTCCAAATGGATCCCACTCAAATAGCAGCCCAGGTTAGTCCAAAACTTATCTCTAGAAATCTCATTTTTTTTCTCTTGGGAGAGAAGAATCCAGCTGAATTTTGAGGAGTAAAACTGATTTCAGAAATTTTAGATTTAATAGCCTGTTTTTGAATTTTTACAGTATTTCCATCCTTAATTTAAAAATGTGTTTTTCAAGCAAAAGAGAATCCAATACCGTATATAAGCCATGACAGAAGTTTTCTCATTTCTAAGTCTGTCTCTTTATCTTCCCCAGGTCTGGGGCTTAATCATCCCTTTAACTATATCTTCTGACATTCATGATCTGTATCTCTTTTCCACACTCTATATAATTGGAAGAAGTTATTTTTTCTCTTAGTTTTCCAGTTTACCAGTATTTTTAGCTATATGTCTTGAAAATTCACTTCTTCCATGAAGCTATCCAATCAAAATCTATAAAAGGCCAAAAGGCAAAGCATAAGCACACAAATATAACAGAGTTTTCTTCAACCATGTGAATCAACCCAGGTCTTGGTGGTAGTTGTTGTCTGAGCAGTAAGGTTGTAAGGCTCACATTATCACATAGCACACACGAATTCAACCCTTAACACCAAGTAGCAGATTTCCTGCCTCTGAAATGATGAGGATAATGATTTCATTTATTTACCTCCCAGGAATTATTATTTGGAATACAATCAGCTGAATTCAGACAATGCACTGATAACTAACTGTTTGCTTTTAAAAACATTCTGTTGTTTATTTTAAAAGCAACTGGTTGAATTTTGTTCATTAATATATGACTTATGTTAACATTTTCTTGCCCAAGAAGATTATATGTGTTGACACCTCTTATGGCTTCTGGGAGTTCACTTCAGTAGTGAGAATAACAACCAGCAGTAACATACTGTATTACACAGTTTCTTTAAATTCTTCTCAGGCGACCTCTTTTCAACCACGATGTTTTGTTCCAGAGCCCACGCATGAACAATTTTTATATTTTTCCAAAGTAAAAGTTGTTTTCTCCAGGTCTTTCCACTAGGAAGTCATGTTTTCCCTGTGAATGGAACTTGAACTCCAATTGTTCAATTCTAAATTCAAAGCCACAGAATTTGGTCTAAAGTAAACAAAGCACATTCATCTTCTTGTTCCTAATTGCTTGAAATTCTATCCAGGTTTTCTAAAAGTTGATTGAGTCTTACCAACATTTTCTATGAACCACACATGGATTTGGAGTTTATAGACAAACCCAAACCTCTAGAAATAAACCCCAAGAAGAAAGATTCATTTGGTTTCAAGTTTCACTACAAAAATTTAATATAACCTTATTAAAAAAGCACTAAGCAATACCGGATGGAGTGATCTGTTTCCAGCAAAATGTCATCCTTATGTATCATTGCATACTGGTACTAATTTATGTCTTTAAGTCTTGAATGAAGTCCACTCAATGTTTTGCAGTAAATGCAACTATGCACATTTTATTTGTAGATAAAATTCAAATATTGACTTTACATTGTGAAATTACACAAAACAGTGTACTAAATAAAGAACAATATTATATGGATAAGGATCTATTCTAAACCATACTCGAATGACAAGATTAACAAGACAAATGATATGGATGCTAATTAGCTAAATATTAATCTATCAACTTCCAAAAGACCTAGAATTATAGAAGTAAAAGGGATTTAGGGATTTTTTTTTTTTTTTTTTTTACCATGGTACTTCTTCTGCAGGTAGAAATTAGGTATTACCAAATCCAAGTCATTTATGCCATAAAGAGACTTGGCCCTTACAAATCTTCCCTGATCCTTCCCACATACTTTCTCCTCCCATTGGAACAGACACAGATGTCCAACTCAGAGAATGGCAGAGTCAAAAGACAGAAGGATCTACATAGGCCAGAGGAAATTTGCTGCTGATCAGGACACCCACACTGAACTTATATTAGCAAGAAAAATCTACAGGGTTAAGACATGAACCTTTGGGTGGTTTTCTGTTGTTGTTGTTGCAGATGTTAGCATTATTCTTACTAATACAGAAGGTATTTTACACTCAATCTCTATGTGTGTTATTTTATCATACCAAAAATATTATGGTATTAAAACGAACTTTAAATTTATAGGGAGAAAATTTAATACAATCAGCAGTGTCTTAGAATTGCATCATCTAAGGTAGTATTTTTAACAACCATGAGAATTACATTACAGCACATAGACCATCTTTATTTAAAAAAAAAATATATATATATATGTTTATTTTTGGCTGCATTGGGTCCCACCTGCGGCACACGGGCTTCTCTCTAGTTGTGGTATGCGGGGGCTCCAGAGCCCGTGGGTGCTGTAGTTGTGGAACACGGGCTATCTAGTTGTGGCATGCGGGCTTAGTTGCCCTGCAGCATGTGGGATCTTAGTTCCCGATCAGGGATAGAACCTGCGTCCCCTGCACTGGAAGGGGGACTCTCAATCACTGGACCACCAGGGAAGTCCTGACGTAGACCATCTTTAGATTTTCTAGTTGGGGCTAAATAATTTAAATAATTTAAGTAATGGTTCCTTTCTAGTAAAGAGACTGACAAAATCACAAAAGAAAACCTGCAACTTTCTGGCTTAGACAAAAAGTGAGAAAAAACTCTATTTTTAATCCCCACTCTCCACTTCCTCCACTACTGGCTTTAAAATCTTGCCATGTTGTTTCCCTCTTTTTTTGCTGTGTGAGCTAAGTTTGGGACAAGGGATGATGGGCATAAGGGATGAATAAAAGGACTCAGGGAATTTTAGATGAAAAAGCTTGGCCCCCAATTTTTGTTTAATGTGTATAAACTACACAAAGTATCCTAGATCAAAATGCCCTGAACAGCCAAGAAAGATGATAAGGACTATCTTAGGTCTTTTTTATTGGTACCAAGGAAAGAAAAAATATGGGGCAGAAATTAAAAGCAAATTTCCATGTATTTGACTGTTCAAGTACCTCATGTTGATCTAGGAAATAAAAAAATACATTGTATGTTTGATTAAAAAGTAAACTCCTATCAACAAAAAGCAGATCACTAAATATTACCATAGCCGATAATTTAAAAATTATTATAAACCTCTCAATTAACACTTAAGTGCAGTTAAATGGGGGCAAATGTCATTCAACAAGACATATATATTTGTGAATACTTTTAAGTGTGAAATAACTCTTTACCTACTGAGAGATGTACCTGAAGAAAGTAGACCATCAAATGGTGGTCACATTGTTGGATATTTTTTGAAGCCTATTTTTTTCTCCTTCTTGTATATTCCATCTTCTCCCTCATTCTTCTACGACTCTGTTCTTTCCATAGCAAATTCTGGTATAATCCTCATGTGAATGTTTGCCTTGAGTGATGTGAGGTAATCAACCACTTTGGATAGAATCTTCTAGTAGTTGTCCCTCCAGTACATCTTCTTATAGGGTCCTCTTCTTCTCAGCCTCAATGTTCAGGTTAAGTGCACTCTTTGACTTCCCCAGGCAGAGCTAATTATTCCTCCCTCTCTTTCTAAAGCATTTGATTCTTAACTCTGTTATCCACACACTTACACATATGCATTGATATTGACCGGAGGGTTGAGTACAAAAGGGTAATGAGGTGTTGACTCAGAGAGGGCACCGAGAGGTCGGTGGAGTTAAACTGAGCTGGGGACCAGGAGTGGTATTGCAGGTGAAGAGCCAAAAGACAGAAGAAGAGCCCAATTCCATCTGGAAATGGGAATTCAAAGGATGCTCAAAACTGGAGGGAGCTGTCATGGTAAGAGGGTCAGGTCAGGAAGTAATCATGAAACCCAAAGTGGAAGAATCCCTGAAGTTGCATCAACTGCAAAGAACACATGCGTGGGGCCCAGATATTGCTTTAGCTGGGATTTGCTTCTTGTTTCATCCCTGTGGGGTGTCCTTTGACCATATCTGTCTTCTTTTTTAGCCTGTGAACTTCTGTTGCATCTTCTGTTCACAGTGCTTAATTTACAGATGATCAACCTAGAGGTAGGTCAAAGCTTTTAAGCATGTCAGTGAGTATGGACACTGCTTCAATAATACTTTAGTTAGAACATAGAGCAACTCAGTGTCTACCAATCTTACTTTTAAGTCCAGGAACCTGGTTATGCCTTATAAGTACTGTATCTAATTTATATGTAAAGGCCCCAGTATGTCTCGGTGAAGAATCCAAAGTCAGAGGTAGGTTAAATGCACAGAAGACAGGAATCTTAATTTCATGTCCTCTCTTCTTTTGCAGAACAATGAGTGACATGGATGAGGAGAAAGGATCTTTTTTGTGCACAAGACAGTTTCACTGTATAGCAGTCCCAAGACCATGTTGTTGAGAGTGTGGATGAAACTTGGGGTCACATAATCCTGCTTTCAAATGAATGATACTGGCACATTGCCTTCGGTAATTTCCTGATGCCCTATTGCACGTGGGCATAGGACTATAATGATTTAACAATGGCAGTGGGTTTAACTGCATCTTCAGTCAAACCTAAATAAAGCAAATTTTTACCATGTCTGTACCTGTAACTCTAGTCATTTGGTCTTAGGCTTCATGAAAGTTTGTTTAAAAAACTACACATGCACACGGGCGTGTGCGCACACACACACCCACATTTATTTAGCATCTATATAAGTACCACACTGTTTTAGATTTTACAGCGATAGAGAAACAGGTTAAAAGAAGTGAAAGACATAGTTTAGGTGTAAAGCAGCATTTTCAAGCTAGTGGTAACAACTTAGTAATGAATAGTGAAATGAATTCAGTTGATTATGATTGGCATTAAAAAAGAAAGAAAGGAAACAGTACAGAATAAAACAGAAGAATAAATAGAGTACCTCCCATGTAATAAGGAGTATTGTTTTCTGGAACATTATTTTCCATATGTATGCATGTGTGTACTGGGTCATGATGTAAAAGAGATTCCTTACTGTGTATCATAATCAAAAGAATTTAAGAGCCACTGCTTAAGGAGTTCTGCTATAGAAACACTGGAATTTACATGATAATCTTTGGGGCACTAGAGACCCTCTCCCCATGCAGATTTTTAGTTGTGAAATTCCTAAGAAAGGTATTTTTAAATGTCAGACAAATTCAAAAAAAGTCCATGCAATTATTAGTTTTCACAATTCCAAGGTAACATATCTCATAGAAATTAAAAAAAGATTAAAAATTTTTGCACTAAAGCAAAGTTTGTTTATCAAAACCATTTGACAACATTGTAAATCAACTATACTCCAATAAAAATTAAAACATTTGAATATTTTAAGTTTGATTACACTCAGTTATTTTTTAATGATATTGATGATTCAGCTTAACGGCTTATATTTTATTAGTATTGGATTCTTCATCCTGCCAAATTTTTGTGATAGTATTGACTACATTTTATTGTTTCATTTGAATAAAATTTAAATGGAAGACATACAAGAAGGCGCTACAAATAGATTTAAAAGTTTAATTCTTAATTTTTCCCCATCCAGTCAGAGAAAAGCACAGGGTATGTTTACATGTTTTATTTGGGAGGCTCTCTTGGTCTACATTCTACATGGGAGAGGGCTAGAATTGCAAATGAACCCAGATTATGGAATTTTCCTTCTAAATAAGGCTGCCAAATATTTATAAATTTTACATGATTTTACATGTTAGCTTTTGCCACCAGAACTTCCAGTAAAAGTATACGGATTATGGTCAGCAGTATTTGGGTAAGACATTTGGGCAAGTTTCTTTGCAGCTCTCTGTTGTGTAGGCTTCAGTAACTTTTAGAGACCACTTGATAGAACAGTCAGGATGAACTAAAATCATCCAACCGGTGCTGTTTATGTTTAACCTCCTTGAACCTCGATGGAGCTGCTTTTCACTTTAATTCAATTGAGATTTCTTTTCTTTTTTTTTTTTTTTTGCGGTACGCGGGCCTCTCACTGTTGTGGTCTCTCCCGTTGCAGAGCACAGGCTTCGGACGCGCAGGCTCAGCGGCCGTGGCTCACGGGCCTAGCCGCTTCGCGGCATGTGGGATCTTCCCAGACCCGGGGCATGAACCGTGTCCCCTGCACAGGCAGGCGGACTCTCAACCACTGCGCCACCAGGGAAGCCCCAATTGAGATTTAAAAACTCAACTCCTTAACTAATTTGGTGCTATGTATAAGGTTTTAAGGCCCATGGTATCTGGAAAACTTTGGTATTTAGTCTCTTTATTAAAATTTTACAATGACCAATCTTTAAATATGAACCAGTTTAAAAAAGAAAAAAATAATCCTATTTAGTGCTTTAGTATCTCAGTCTTTGAAGGATTCCATGATGCTTTAATGTCTTTTTCAAAACTCTGATATTCATTACACCTTGAAGGCATGCAGCCTGTTTCATACTTGCCTTGACTAAATATTGGGACCTCTGAGGACATTTTGAGGCATTTAACTATTACAGGTTAGTTGGAAGAAGAAAGGTTGATGAGGCTTAAGCATCTTCTGGACAAGAATGCTGCTTTCAGAAAGAAAACCTTTCCGAGGCGGTTTGACGGTTTCACATTGAAGCCTGAAGCTGCAATGACTTAGGTTGTTTCTTACATTTGGTTTTAAGTAAACAAAACGACCAGAAACTTTTGACTTGTGATACTCTACCGTGAAGGACATGGTGACAGCAGGAGTAGTGGAATAGTCTGTCCCTGTAAACATTTAAGAGTCTTCTATGAATTTTGGTGAGTGATCATTAAACTGTTTTCCAACTTAAAAAAAAAAAAGTATTGAGTGTTTTGACTTTATACAGTACAAATTACTCAGAATGTAGAAAGTCTCTATGATGATAAGGAGATTGTGAGACATTAGGTTGTGATTAATAAACGTATGATAATGGTCATTTCTTTTTTTAAATTGAAGTACAGTTGATTTACAATATTGTGTTAGTTTCAGGTATACTGCAAAGCGATTCAGTTTCATATATATGTATATATTCAGATTATTTTATATTATAGGTTATTACAAGATATTGAATATAGTTCCTTGTGCTATACTGTAAATCCTTGTTGCTTATCTATTTTATGTATAGTAGTTTGTATTCGTAAATCCCATACTCCTAATTTATCCCCTTCTTCCCTTTCTCCAAGTTTGTTTTCGATGTCTCTGAGTCTATTTCTGTTTTGTATAAGATTCATTTGTATCTCTTTTTAGATTCCACAAATAAGTGATGTCATATGGTATTTGTCTCTCTCTGTCTGGCTTACTTCACTTGTATGATATTCTCCAGGTCCATCCATGTTGCTGCAAATGATAATGGCCATTTCTTGAGCGCTTACAATACACTAGGAAATACATTTAGTGATATGTACCTACTCTCATTTGATTGTTAACGGAGTGCATTAACGGAGTGCATTGTGCATTAACCAAAAAACACATTTTCTCTTATTGGTAGCATCACTCTAGTAACAGTAGCAGTAGCGATCATTTTCTTTTCTTTTTTTTTTTTTTACATCTTTATTGGGGTATAATTGCTTTACAATGGTGTGTTAGTTTCTGCTTTATAACAAAGTGAATCAGTTATACATATACATATGTTCCCATATCTCTTCCCTCTTGTATCTCCCTCCTTCCCACTCTCCCTATCCCACCCCTCCAGGCGGTCACAAAGCACCGAGCTGATATCCTTGTGCTATGCAGCTGCTTCCCACTAGCTATCCTTACGTTTGGTAGTGTATATATGTCCATGCCTCTCTCTCACTTTGTCACAGCTCACCCTTCTCCCTCCCCATATCTTCAAGTGCATTCTCCAGTAGGTCTGTGTCTTTATTCCTGTCTTACCCCTAGGTTCTTCATGACATTTTTTTTTCTTAAATTCCATATATATGTGTTAGCATATGGTATTTGTCTTTCTCTTTCTGACTTACTTCACTCTGTATGACAGACTCTAGGTCTATCCACCTCATTACAAATAGCTCAATTTCATTTCTTTTTATGGCTGAGTAATATTCCATTGTATATATGTGCCACATCTTCTTTATCCATTCATCCGATGATGGGCACTTAGGTTGTTTCCATCTAGTAACCATCATTTTCTAGATGATTACTATGTGCCAGGTAGTTTATGTGAATTAACATATTCAATCATAAAAAACTCTCCAAGGTATAATGTATTATTGTCATTCTCATTTTTACGAGTGAACATACTGAGATGTAGTCTAACCTCCAGGGAGAACTTTTTCTTTCCTCAATGACTTTTGAAACTATATCGGACTTATCTCTCCTCTTCATCATCTTCCCTCATCTTTGAGGATATTCTCAAGACACTGAGGATGCAGAGGAAGGATTTGTTGAACTGAACCAAATTAAAGTTTACTATTTACTGTAGGTCACAGGGAACTCTACTCAACATTCTGCCATAACCTATATGAGAAAAGAATCTGAAAAAGAATGAATATATGTGTATGTATAACTGAATCACTTTGCTGTACACCTGAAATTAACACAACATTGTAAATCAACTATACTCCAATAAAATTAAAAAATGAATAAAAATATTGAATTTTTATTAAAAAAGAGTTTACTATTTCCCATGCTGGCCTAGGGGCCCTTTTTATGCTTTGCTAGTATCCTCTTCATGTCTTTATATTTGCATTTACCATTTGCTATTGTGGTATGTGGACTTCATTTTTGAAAAAATTTACAAATAATATTCCTTTTAAGTAAATAGTCACCTTATATTCAAAATTGCTACACCAGTCATGATATAGCAGAGGTGAAGCATTTTAGTAAATCCTGACATTGAGCAGGGGAGAGGTTAAGGGACTAAAGCATGAGTGAGCTTCTTAAGGGCAAAACCTATCAAAAGGAGTAGAATTTTATTCCTGTCTTACCCCTAGGTTCTTCATGACATTTTTTTTTCTTAAATTCCATATATATGTGTTAGCATATGGTATTTGTCTTTCTCTTTCTGACTTACTTCACTCTGTATGACATAAAGCAGAAACTAACACACCATTGTAAAGCAATTATACCCCAATAAAGATGTTAAAAAAAAAAAAGAGTAGAATTTTAATATTTCAGCACTGGAGGCCAGTCATGAATATGACATTGAGAACATTAAAGGGAGTCGTTGGGGTACAAGATGGTGTGTTCTGGCAAAGAATATGTCTGAGGAGACATTCCGGATTGTGAAAGTTTCCACACGGGACATTTTCCAAGGAGGCAAAAATATACTGGAATCCATAAGTGTCAGTTGCTTGCATAGGTTTTTAAACCATTTTAAAGTAGGAATATAAAGCCCTTGACCTAAACAAAAGCTGACTGCTCAGCCAGATCCACACGCCCTGGGATCATCTAAGACACGCACCTGAACTCGTCTTGGTTTAAATCCTGGTTTTAATCACCGCTGAGCTGCAATTCTTAGATGCTGGAAAGCAGATGAGGTGAAAATGTGTGGAGTACATGTCTTTTCAGCAACATGGCACTACGCTGAGAATATCTGTGGCTCAAGTTGAAGTTCAGGTCAGTCAGTGCCATTTAATGAATTCTAGGTTAGTACTGATAAATAAACAGTGACTCACTAACACTGTTTATTTTCTATGCTTGAGACTTGACTTTGGAGTGGGCCCTATAAACACACATGCGCTACTAACAGGACTGGCATTAACGTAATAGTCTGTGATACCAAGAAAATCTGGTCTGAAACATCAGCTCTGCCTTAAATGAACAGCTCTCTTCATTTCTTATTACAAGAAACCATGGAAAATCATACTTAAGAGCAGCAGCCTCACTTAAAGAGCTTCTATACTAGGTATACCTTTAAGGTCGCTTAATAAATTCTACAACTATATCTCAGATGGGATATAGCATGTGTTGTCTGTCTCCTAATTATTTTTCTGCTTGGTGAAGCTTATAAATGGTAGAGAACTTTGCATGATAATTCAATATTTTGATTTTCATCCTTTAGCTCTACCATTGATTCCCATAGTGAACTGTGACTTTTGACTAATAATTGTTCAAATGGCTACTAGCAAAGTCAAGAAGTTAACTCACTGTGAGATAATTCATGTTTCAAAGCTATAGTAGGGCTTTCATAAAGTACCAATTGGTAACTGTGTGCAGTTAACTCATAAGGGAAGGTTTACTTAGAATAATGACTGTTGGTCAGGCCCGCCAGGTATCTTAGCTGCTTATTCTTGGAGTCATAATAATATAATTTTGTCTGCTGATGTAATGCTTAGTTGCAGTTGTCATAATTGAAAAAAAATTCTGTATCAATTCCTCTTGCGTCATGACATTTTTAGGCTTTGATCAATACAAAATACCAAAGAAAAGTGTATATGTTTGATTAATCAGAGAGAAATTGTGACTTAGAAATATCATTCTAGAATAACGGCACTGGTGACACCTCGACCAATGCAGGCTTTATCCCTAGGAACAACTCCTGTCCTCATTCCCTGTTCCTTTATTCTGTTGGCAAATTGGTCTAGGCAATAAGAAAAGTACTTATCTCTTTACCTCTCTTCTTAAAATCAGACCTGATTGCAAGCCTAAAAGCTTCTATTTCTCCTCTGGACTTGAGCCTTATCAACTTTCTCAGCTTTCCAGAATCAAATGGACTTTCCCAAACTAAACTACCTACAGTACAAATTACACCTCCATTCAGACACAACCTACTAAGTATACTTCATATTTTGAATCCTTCTACAGTTCTGAGCAACTCAAATCACTAACACTCCAGCCCTGCAATGCTTCAAAATAAGAGAAGAGGGGAGGACAGGGAGCTATATCTGCTTCTTTCTCTTTTTTTTAAAATTGAAGTATAGTTAACTTACAATATTATATCAGTTTCAGGTGTACAACAGAGAGATTTGACATTTTTACCGATTATGCTCCATATAAAGTAATTATAAAATATTGGCTATATTCCCTGTGCTCTACATTACATCCTTGTATCTTATTTATCTAATACCTAGGAGTTTGTATCTCTTAATCCCATACCCCTATCTTGCCCCTCACCCCTTCCCTCTCCCCACTGGTAACCATTATTTTGTTCTCTGTATCTGTGAGTCTGTTTCTAATTTATTATATACATTTGTGTGTTTTATTCTTTAGATTTCACATATAAGTGAAAACATACAGTATTTGTCTTTATCTGGCCTATTTCACTAACCATAATACCCTCCAGGTCCATCCATTTGGTTGCAAATGGAAAAATTTCATTCTTTTTAATGGGTGAGTAATATTCCATATGGCAGTGTAATAGTCCATACAGATACTATATATATATATATATATACACACACACTATATATATATATATACACTATGTATATACATATATATATCACATTTTTATCCATTCATGTTTTTTAATTTTTGAATTTTATTTTATTTATTTTTTTATACAGCAGGTTCTTATTAGTCATCCATTTTATACACATCGGTGTATACATGTCAATCCCAATCTCACAATTCATCCCACCACCACCCCACCATCCTGCTACTTTCCCCCCTTGGTGTCCACACGTTTGTTCTCTACATCTGTGTCTCTATTTCTGCCCTGCAAACCAGTTTATCTGTACCATTTTTCTAGGTTCCATATATATGGGTTAATATACAATATTTGTTTTTCTCTTTCTGACTTACTTCACTCTGTATGACAGTCTCTAGATTCATCCACGTCTCTACAAATGACGCAATTTCGTTCTTTTAAGGGCTGAGTAATATTCCATTGTATATATGTACCACAGCTTCTTTATCCATTCATCTGTTGATGGACACTTAGGTTGCTTCCATGTCCTGGCTACTGTAAATAGAGCTGCAATGAACATTGTGTTACATGACTCTTTTTGAATTATGGTTTTCTCAGGGTATATGCTCAGTGGTGGGATTGCTGGGTCGTATGGTAATTCTTTAAGGAACCTCCACACTGTTCTCCAAAGTGGCTGTATCAATTTACATTCCCACCAACAGTGCAAGAGGGTTCCCTTTTCTGCACACCCTCTCCAGCATTTGTTGTTTGTAGGTTTCCTGCTGATGCCCATTCTAACTGGTGTGAGGTGACACCTCACTGTAGTTTTGATTTGCATTTCTCTAATAATTAGTGATGCTGAGCAGCTTTTCATGTGCTTCTTGGCCATCTGTATGTCCTCTTTGGAGAAATGTCTATTTAGGTCTTCTGCCCATTTTTTGATTGGGTTGTTTGTTTTTTTAATATTGAGCTGCATGAGCTGTTTATATATTTTGGAGATTAATCCTTTGTCCGTTGATTCGTTTGCAAATATTTTCTCCCATTCTGAGGGTTGTCTTTTCGTCTTGTTTGTAGCTTCCTTTGCTTTTCAAAAGCTTTCAAGTTTCATTAAGTCTCATTTGTTTATTTTTGTTTTTATTTCCATTACTCTAGGAGGTGGATCAAAAAATATCTTGCTGTGATTTATGTCAAAGAGTGTTCTTCCTATGTTTTCCGTTAAGAATTTTATAGTGTCCAATCTTACATTTAGGTCTCTAATCATTTTGGAGTTTATTTTTGTGTATGGTGTTAGGGAGTGTTCTCATTTCATTCTTTTACATGTAGCTGTCCAGTTTTCCCAGCACCACCTATTGAAGAGACTGTCTTTTCTCCATTGTATATCCTTGCCTCCTTTGTCATAGACTAGTAGATCATAGGTGCCTGGGTTTATCTCTGGGCTTTCTATCCTGTTCTACTGATCTATATTTCTGTTTTTGTGTCAGTACCATATTGTCTTGATTACTGTAGCTTTGTAGTATAGTCTGAAGACAGGGAGTCTGATTCCTCCAGCTCCATTTTTTTCCCTCAAGACTGCTTTGGCTATTTGGGGTCTTTTGTGTCTCCATAAAAATTTTTAAGAGTTTTTGTTCTAGTTCTGTAAAAAATGCCATTGGTAATTTGATAAGGATTGCATGGAATCTGTAGATTTCTTTGGGTAGTATAGTCATTTTCACAATATTGACTCTTACAATCCAAGAACATGGTATATCTCTCCATGTGTTGGTATCATCTTTCGTTTCTTTCATCAGTGTCTTATAGTTTTCTGCATACAGGTCTTTTGTCTCCCTGGGTAGGTTTTTTTTGTTTGTTTGTTTGTTTTTTTTTTTGCGGGCCTCTCACTGTTGTAGAGCACAGGCTCCGGGCGCGCAGGCTTAGCGGCCATGGTTCATGGGCCCAGCCGCTCCGTGGCATGTGGGATCTTCCCGGACCGGGGCACGAACCTGTGTCCCCTGCATCGGCAGGCGGACTCTCAACCACTGCGCCACCAGAGAAGCCCCCTGGGTAGGTTTATTCCTAGGTATTTTATTCTTTTTGTTGCAATGGTAAATGGGAGTGTTTCCTTAATTTCTCTTTCAGATTTTTCATCATTAGTGTATAGGAATACAAGAGATTTCTGTGCATTAATTTTGTATCCTGCAACTTTACCAAATTCATTTATTAGCTCTAGTAGTTTTCTTTTGGCGTCTTTAGGATTATCCATGTATAGTATCATGTCATCTGCAAACAGTGACAGTTTTACTTCTTCTTTTCCAATTTATATTCCTTTTATTTCTTTTTCTTCTCTGATTGCCATGGATAAGACTTTCAAAACTATGTTGAATAATAGTGGCGAGAGTGGACCTCCTTGTCTCGCTCCTGATCTTAGAGGAAATGCTTTCAGTTTTTCACCATTGAGAATGATGTTTGCTGTGGGTTTGTCATATATGGCCTTTATTATGTTGAGGTAGGTTCCCTCTATGCCCACTTTCTAGAGAGTCTTCATCATAAATGGGTGTTGAATTTTGTCAAAAGCTTTTTCTGCATCTATTGAGGTGATCATATGGTTTTTCTCCTTCAATTTGTTGACATGGTGCATCACATTGATTGATTTGCATATATTGAAGAATCCTTGCATCCCTGGGATAAATCCCACTTGATCATGGTGTACAATCCTTTTAATGTGTTTTGTATTCTGTTTGCTAGTATTTTGTTGAGTACTTTTGCATCTATGTTCATCTGTGATATTGGTCTGTAATTTTCTTTTTTTGTAGTCCCTTTGTCTGTTTTTGGTATCAGGGTGATGGTGGCCTCACAGAATGAATTTGGGAGTGTTCCTTCCTCTGCAATTTTTTGGAAGAGTTTGAGAAGGATGGGTGTTAGCTCTTCTCTAAATGTTTGATAGAATTCACCTGTGAAGCCATCTGGTCCTGGGCTTTTGTTTGTTGGAAGATTTTTAATCACAGTTTCAATTTCATTACTTGTGATTGGTCTGTTCATATTTTCTATTTCTTCCTGGTTCAGTCTTGGAAGGTTATACCTTCTAAGAATTTTTCCATTTCTTCCAAGTTGTCCATTTTATTGGCATAGAGTTGGTTGTAGTAGGTTCTTAGGATGCTTTGTATTTCTGTGGTGTCTGTTGTAACTTCTCCTTTTTCATTTCTAATTTTATTGATTTGAGTCCTCTCCCTCTTTTTCTTGATGAGTCTGGCTAATGGTTTATCAATTTTGTTTATCTTCTCAAAGAACCAGCTTTTGCTTTTATTGATCTTTGCTACTGTTTTCTTTGTTTATATTTCATTTATTTCTGCTCTGATCTTTATGATTTCTTTCCTTCTGCTAACTTTGGGTTTTATTGGTTCTTCTTTCTCTGGTTCCTCTAGGTGTAACGTGAGATTGTTTATTTGAGACTTTTCTTGTTTCTTGAGGTAGGCTTTTATAGCTATAAACTTCCCTCTTAGAACTGTTTTTGCTTCATCCCATAGGTTTTGGATTGTTGTGTTTTCAATATCATTTGTCTCTAGGTATTTTTTGATTTCCTCTTTGATTTCTTCAGTGATCTCTTGGTTATTTAGTAACGTATTGTTTAGCCTCCATGTGTTTGTGTTCTTTACATTTTTTTCCCTGTAACTCATTTCTAATCTCATAGTGCTGTGGTCAGAAAAGATGCTTGACATGATTTCAATTTTCTTAAATTTCCTGAGGCTTGATTTGTGACCCAAGATGTGATCTACCCTGGAGAATGTTCTGTGCACACTTGAGAAGAAAGTGTAATCTGCTGGTTTTGGATGGAATGTCCTATAAATATCAATTAAATCTAACTGGTCTATTGTGTCATTTAAAGCTTGTGTTTCCTTTTTAATTTTCTGCTTGGATGATCTGTCCATTGGTGTAAGTGAGGTGTTAAAGTCCCCCACTATTATTGTGTTACTGTCGATTTCCTCTTTTATAGCTGTTAGCAGTTGCCTTATGTATTGAGGTGCTCCTATGTTGGGTGCATATATATTTATAATTGTTATATCTTCTTCTTGGATTGATACCTTGATCATTATGTAGTGTTATTCCTTGTCTCTTGTAACATTCTTTATTTTAAAGTCTATTTTATCTGATATGAGTATTGCTACTCTAGCTTTCTTTTGATTTCCATTTGCATGGAATACCTTTTTCTATCCCCTCACTTTCAGTCTGAATGTCTCCCTAGGTCTGCAGTGGGTCACTTGTAGAAAGCATATATATGGGTCTTGTTTTTGTATCCATTCAGTGAGCCTGTGTCTTTTGGTTTGAGCATTGAATCCATTCATGTTTAAGGCAATTATAGATATGTATGTTCCTATTACCATTTTCTAAATTGTTTTGGGTTATTTTTGTAGGTCCTTTTCTTCTCTGTGTTTCCCACTTAGAGAAGTTCCTTTAGCATTTGCTGTAGAGTTGGTTTGGTGGTGCTGAATTCTCTTAGCTTTTGTTTGTCTGTAAAGCTTTTGATTTCTACATCGAATCTGAATGAGATCCTTGCCAGGTAGAATAATCTTGGTTGTAGGTTCTTCCCTTTCATCACTTTAAGTATATCATTCCACTACCTTCTGGCCTGTAGAGTTTCTGCTGAGAAATCAGCTGTTAACCTTGTGGGAGTTCCCTTGTATGTTATTTGCCATTTTTCCCTTGCTGCTTTCAATAATCTTTCTTTGTCTTTAATTTTTGCCAGTTTGATTACTATGTGTCTCGGTATGTTTCTCCTTGGGTTTATCCTGCATGGACTCTCTGTGCTTCCTGGACTTGGGTGACTATTTCCTTTCCCCTGTTAGGGAAGTTTTCGACTATAATCTCTTCAAATATTTTCTCGGGTCCTTTCTCTCTCTCTTCTCTTTCTGGGACCCCTATAAAGCATATGTTGTTGCATTTAATGTTGTCCCAGAGGTCTCTTAGGCTGTCTTCATTTCTTTTCATTTTTATTTCTTTATTCTTTTCCATAGCAGTGAATTCCACCATTCTGTCTTCCAGGTCACTTATCTGTTCTTCTGCCTCAGTTATTCTGCTATTGATTCCTTCTAGTGTATTTTTATTTACAGTTATTGTGTTGTCCATCTCTGTTTGTATGTTCTTTAATTCTTCTAGATCTTTGTTAAACATTTCTTGCATATTCTTGATCTTTGCCTCCATTCTGTTTCCAAGTCCTGGATCATCCTATCATTATTCTGAATTCTTTTTTGGAAAGTTGCCTATCTCCACTTTATTTAGTTGTTTTTCTGGGGTTTTATCTTGTTCCTTCATCTGGTACATAGCCCCCTGACTTTTCATCTTGTCTATCATTCTGCGAATGTGGTTTTTGTTCCACAGGCTGCTGGATTGTAGTTCTTCTTGCTTCTGCTGTCTTCCCTCTGGTGGATGAGTCTATCTAAGAGGCTTGTGCAAGTTTCCTGATGGAGAGGGACTGGTGGTGGGTAGAGCTGGCTGTTGCTCTGATGGGTAGAGCTCAGTACAACTTTAATAATCTGATTGTCTGCTGATGGGTGGTGCTGGGTTCCCTCCCTGTTGGTTGTTTGGCCTGAGGCAACCCAACACTGTAGCGTACCAGGCTCTTTTGTTGGGCTAATGGCAGACTTTCGGAGGGCTCACGCCAAGGACTACTTCCCAGAACTTCTGCTGCCAGTGTCCTTGTCCTCACGGTGAGACACAGTCACACCCCGCCTCTGCAGGAGACCCTCCAACACTAGCAGGTAGGTCTGGTTCAGTCTCCTATGGGGTCACTGCTCCTTCCCCTGGGTCCTGATGCACACACTACTTTGTGTGTGCCCTCCATGAGTGGAGTCTGTTTCCCTCAGTCTTGTCGAAGTCCTGCAATCAAATCCTGCTAGCCTTCAAACTCTGATTCTCTAGGAATTCCTCCTCCCATTGCTGTACCCCCAGATTGGGAAGCCTGACGTGGGGCTCAGAATCTGCACTCCAGTGGGTGGACTTCTGTGGTATAAGTGTTCTCTTGTTTGTGAGTCACCCACCCAGCAGTTATGGGATTTGATTTTATTGTGATTGTGCCCCTCCTACCATCTCACTGTGGCTTCTCTCTTGTCTTTGGATGTGGGGCATCTTTTTTGGTGAGTTCCAGTGCCTTCCTGTCAATGATTGTTCAGCAGTTAGTTGTGATTCTGGTGTTCTCGCAAGAGGGAGTGAGAGCACGTCCTTCTACTCTGCCATTTTGAACTAAACTTTTTTTTGTCTTTTTTAAATAGCTTTCCTACAGATCACCCATTTAAAGCGTCCAATTCAATGGGATTCATCTGTTGATGGATGAATTAGGTTTCTTTCATATCTTGGCTATTGTAAATAATGTTGCTAGGGACATTGGGGTGCATGTATGTTTTTGAATTTTTTCATTTGCTTTGGATGTATACCTAAGAGTGGAATTTCTGGATCATATGGTAGTTCTATTTTTAGTTTTTTGAGGAACCTCCATAATGTTTGCCACAGTGGCTGCACCAATTTATATTCCCACCAACAGTGTAGGAGGGTTCTTTTTTCTCCATTTCCTCATCAACTCTTATTATTTCTTATCTTTGTTTCTTTCTATTCTTGGAGGATGGACTTGAAGAAAAAGTCTTCCTTACATCTGAAGAATGTTGGTATGCATTTTGATGGTGGTTTGTTTTGCCCTCTCCATGGAATACTGTTTAATTCTCTCAGGATGTTTCTTAGTGGAGGTGGGTGAAAGGGTAGAATGTGGCATCATTCTCTTAGTTCTCTGCCCTGTGTTGCTTTCAGGACTCATTTGTTAGTGATATCTCTAACAAGAGGGCCAACCTGACCCCAAATCCTTGAATCCTTCTAATGTGGCCACAGGTACCCTCAGTAGGATCATGAGAATTATACAACACAGGTAGTAAGGAAGTGCACCCTTTGTTACTGGCTATATATTTGGTCCCTAATCCCTATCTGAAGCTCTTGCCAGGTAAATTGAGAAGAATCCCTTGTAGAGCTTCAAGAGCAATGTTTGGATCCAGACTACCTGCATCAGAGTCATTTGGGGAACTTGTAAATATGAAGATTTCTGGACATCATCCTAGAGTTACTTAATCTCCAGCCCTGGAGCTTAGGAAATATACATTAAAAAACGTCTCACAGGCAATTCTGATGTGCAATAAGAATTCTGAACCTTGTATAGGAGCCAAAATTAGAAGCATATATGATTAGCTAGTTTTTTTTAATGGTCTATCTCCCTTTGGTCCCTTGTCTTTATCTTCTAAGATTTGGTACATCTACTAAATTGAAGATATCCCCAGCTTTGTGTATTTGCATCCACATTGCTACTGAGAAGAGAATACAGAGATATAAGAGAAAATTGTCAATGAAAGAATATGACACATGGTATAAGATCCATCTGCCTCTTGAATTAGTTATATGCAGTCACCAGTGGGACATTCTGATGTTAATTCTGTTATCAACATATCCACCAGGACCTCAGTCTGTAGCCAGAAAACTATAAAGTCTGCTGAAAAAACCACGGAGAAGAGAGAGAAAGGAGTAAGAGGAAATCTTGAATTGATTGAGTTCTCCCGCATTTATGACCAGAAATAATTGAAGTACCTTGAACCAGCAATGTTGGATTTTCTTACCATCAGCAGAAATGGAGACTTAGGTACTAAGGTAGATTCAGTTAGAGAAAAATTTCAGAGTCTATGACCATGAAATATTAGGCTGGATATAATTTAAAACAGATATCTATAGTTCTACATTGCGTTTCCCATTGGAAATTCCTTCCCAGAGTTTCTTGGGATAGTTAAATGATCTTTGTTTTGAATCCTGAGAAAACTCAGTAGAGAAATGGGGAAAATGTATCATAATTCACTGCAAGAATTAAAGTTTAACAGTCAACATAACAACATTACTGGTTCAAAGAAATCCACTGATGTTAAGTCAAAAACAAGAGCAGAACATACAGACATGAAGAGCCTAAAGTTAAAGTGGACAAATGTGGGAACCTGGGCGGGAGCAGGCATGTAGGGAAGAAGCAGCTTAGTGGGGTCAGGAGTGAGTTAGGCTTGCTTCTAGCTGTTATCATGTTATAAGCATATGCTTGTGGCCCTGACTACTGGTAATGGTGAACCATTCTTGTAAATAAGTAAATATTAATATGTTTTTACACATAGAATATTTTATAAAACTCCTATGAGTGGTGTTCTAAGAAATTACAAATTTGGAATCAAAATAAGCCCTCATATTGGTAATTTTGACTCATGATTCTGTGTAGTGCTGCTAACTCTGCTAGGAGATCCAAATGTTATATTACAAAAATACTATTCAATAATGTTTGCTATAGTCTACAGTTCCTTGTAAATTTAATATTTCTTAATTTAAACCATTTTTAATATATCCACAACAGTAAATAAAGAGCATGATAATGTTAAAAGTATTTTAAGGATATTTATGATTTTGAGAATTCTGATTTTTCATTCCTGAATCTGAAACATTAATATCTGTTAGGAATTTGGAAACACTGTGGGAGAGTTTCTTTTTTTTTTTTTTTTAAACATTTAAAAAAATTGAGATAAAATCTAAGGAATTTTCTTTATCATTCAGTATTCCTACAGGTAAAGCCTCATTGAACATGAGTTCACAGTCCACAGTTACACAATATAACAATATAACGTGTCAGAGTCATACTCATTGGATAGATTGAAAAACAGATTATACTTGGCCAAAGGGAAAACTATTAGTGGAAAATATATCTGAAGAATTTTGTAAAAGTAACACAAAGATACATAGAGATGAGAAATATTAAAGAGATATGAAATATGGAGTGAAGAAGTTCAACATATAAAAGTCAAATTGAAGTTCCAGAAGGACTAGAGAGGAGTGGGGAGAGGCAGTATTGGAAAAGGTAATGCCTCTGAATTTCCAGATATGACTAAAGATACATTCTCAGATTCAGGAAGCACAGGAAGTCCCAATAAAAGAGAGAACAAGATTTTCAAAACAAAAAGAGAGAAAGGCATGCCATTCATAAGGGAAATAAAATTTAACTGATAGCAGATATGTCAACAAAAAGAAACAGAAGATGATGACAGTAGAATAGTAGCTTCCGAGTGCTGAGAGAACATTACTGTCAATCATGAATTTAAAAATGAAGGTAAAACAAATTTTCATACTAACAAAAACTGAGAGCAAAGGAATAACAAGATGGAATAAACACTGGTAAACATTATGTAAGATGGGAGGAGGTGATCAGATATCAAGATTTCTGAAGCTCTTATATACATTAACCATAGAGTTTTTCAATTCAGGCCTGTATACTAAAAATAGTAGAGAGGGCTTCCCTTCCCAGATGAGATGAAGTAAGCCCACTCCCACTTCCCTCTGTTTCTTCTACTGAATGCAGCTATAAAACCTGAACAGGATGCACAGAGCAGCTATTTGAGGACTTTGAAAAGTAAAGAGTAGTAGCAGGCAGATTTGGGAAGAAGGCAAGAATTCAAAGTATCACTGGACTGGTGGTGGATTTACCAATCCCTCTCCTGGCTCCTGTATTGTGCTACCCTGGATTCAACGTAGCCCAAATCCCAAAATGGACACTACTGGGGAGAAGGGGAAAGAGAAAGACAGAGAGAGAGAGAGACAGACAGACACAGAGACAGACAGAGGGAGAGAGACAAGGGAACACCCAGTTTCTTGTGTTAGTTCTGGCTGGAGGAGTAGGAAAGACATCTCCTAGTGCTTAGAGACAGTGTAGAAATCACCCATTTTGCTTCTCTGTTCTCTCGCACCCCACCCCCCAAGCATTCCTATAATGGTTGTGGCAGCAGAAGCAACAAGAGCCCAGTTAAAATCTAAAGGTCCAAGGAGGGAACTCTTCTTCCCCGATTAGAGATTGGAGAAGTGGTAGCTCCCAGAGGGTGGGGTGAACACTTGCTGCTTTTTTCTCTTCCTGTTCTTCCACCATTTGGCCCCAAAGTAGGTACAGTAATGGGAAGTACACAGCAGAGTAGGGTAAATAAAAGCCCAGCTTTCTGGCCAGAGGAAGTTGTAGGGGGCAGTGCACGAGGGAAGAGGAAAGTACCGGGGAGATTGCAGAGAAGAAAGCCATTGAGAAAGTGACCCTTTAAGTTGTTTATGAATTCCTGGGCTCACCCTTGGGTTGTGCAAGCCTGGATCTAAAACAGCAGGCACAGACTTTGATAACTGGACCATGGGATAGACCACCACCAAAATCTCAGACTAGTCGATGACAAATGCACCTGCAGGAGAGTTCAGAGTAACACTGCTTTGGAAAGGCTTTGTAAACTGAGCTGACACTTCAGCCACCGGATGTCTGAATCCAACTGGTGGACTGAACACAACTGGGCAATTACCTGCCTCAATAAAAATTTCAATATTATCCCATAGGGTTCAAACAAGGCCCAGAGACCCCTAACGTAATATTAAAAATGTCTAGGATGTAAACCAAATTATTTGGCAGAGGAAGAACCAGGAAAATCTTAATCCACAAGGGAAAATATAACCAACAGATGTGTATGTTGAGATAACAAAGATGTTGGAATTATGATAAAGACTTTAAAGCATTATAAGCATACATATTATAAAAATGCTCAAATAAGTAAGAATAAACATCTGTGAAAGGAACGGAAACACAGAAATTCACAGCAAAGTAATGCAAGATGTAAAGAACAACCAAAGGGAAATTTTATGACTAATTGCACCTAAAAACCCAAGAATAAACAGACAAACAAACAAACCCCCAAAACAAGCCCATATATCTATCTTTTTCTTTGGTGGGGGAGAAGAACATTTAAATTTTACTCTCTTAGCAAATTTCAATTATACAGTACAGTATTATCAACTATAGTTACCATGTTTTACATGAGATACTCAGACCTTATTCACCTCATAGCTGAAAGTTTGTACCCTTTTACCAACCTCTCTCTACACCCCAGCCTCTGGAAGCCACTTTTCTAATCTCTGTTTCTATGAGTTTCACTTTGTTTTTTTTTTTAGATTTCACATATAAGTGAAACCAGGCAGTATTTGTCTTTCTCTGTCTGGCTTATTTCACTTAGCATAATGCCCTCAAGGGCCATCCATGCTGTCACAAATGGCAGGATTTCCTTCTTTCTCATGGCTGAATAATATTCCGTTGTATATATACTGCATCTTCTTTATCCATTCATCCATGAAAAGACACTTAGGTCATTTCCATATCTTGTGAATAATGCTGCTGTGAACCCGGGAGTGCAGATATCTCCTTGATATCCTATTTTCGTTTCCCTTCAATATATACCTAGAAGTGGTTGGGATTGCTAGATTATATGACAGTTATATTTTTAATTTTTTTGAGGAAGCTCCACACTGTTTCCCATAGTGGCTGCAACAATTTCCATTTCCACCAGTAGTGCACAAGTGTTCCTGTTTCTCCACATCCTTGCCAATACTTTTTATCTCTTGTCTTTTTGGTGATGGCCATTCTAACAGGTGTGAGGGAATATCAAATTGTGGTTTTGATTAGCATTTCCCTGACTGTTAGTGATGCTGAGTACTTTTCATGTACCTAATGGCCATTTGGATGTCTTGTTTAGAAAAATGTCTATTCAATTCCTCTGCCCTTTTAAAATGGGATTGTTTACTTTCTTTTGCTATTGAGTTGTATGTGTTCTTAATATATTCAGTATTAACCCCTACCAGATATATGATTTACAAATATTTTCTCCCCATCCACAGGTTGACATTTCATTTTTTTGATGGTTTTCTTTTCTGTGCAGAAGATTTTTAGTCTGATATAGTTGAACTTGGTTTTTTTTTTGTTCGTTTGTTTCTTTTGCTTTTACTACCTTTGCTTTTGGTGTGAAATCCAAAAAAATTATTGACAAGACTGATGTCAAGGAGCGTACTGCCTGTGTTTTCTTCTAGGAGTTTTATGGTTTCAGGTCTTACATTCAAGTCTGTAATCCATTCTGAGTTAACTTTTTTGTATGGTATAAGATAGAAATCCAGTTTTATTCTTTTGCATGTGGCCGTCCAGTTTTCCCAACAACTTCTATTGAAGAGACTGTCATATATTCTTGGCTCCTTTGTTGTATAAATTCAAAGTTCTATGTCTAGCAAAAATATTCTCCAGGAGCAAAAATAGTTTCAGATGAAGAAAAACTAAGAGAACTTCTTGAAAGCAGACTTGTTTTAAGTGGATTACTTTAAAAATTTGGAGAGATAGAAGGGAAATGGTACCAGAGGGAAATCTGAAATAGTAAGAATGATGGAAGAGCAGCAGTAAAGTATATATCTGGGTAAAAATTTCATACCATTCTTCACCTATTGAGTTCTTTAAAATATTTTTGAAAATTAAAAGCAAAAATTTTCACACCATTTTAAAACCATTTCTTCCTGGAAGAGGTGGTCGAGAAGGCAGAGTAGGAAGACCCTGAACTTGGTAGGAGTCCCAAGGACACACCAAAATTAAACTATTTACAGAGAAACTATCTATGAGAACAACCTGAAGAAGAAAAGATTTTCCACACTAAAGAAATAAAGAAGACACCACAATGAGATGGTAGGAGGGGTGGAGACTCAATATAGTCAGAACCCATACCCCCAGGTCAATGACCCAGAAATGGGAGAAATAACATAACTGTAGAGGTCATCCTCAAGAGTGAGGGGTCTGAGCCCCACATTGGGCTCCCCAGCCTGGTGATCCTGCACTGGGAAGATGAACCCCTGGAACATCTGGCTTGGAAAACCAGAGAAGCTTATGTTTGGGGGAGCAAGAGGGCTATAGGAAATAAGACTCCACTCTTAAGGGTATGCACAAAATCTCACAAACTCTGAGTCCCAGCACAGAGGGAGTAGTTTGAAAGAAGCCTGGGTAAGACCCACTTGTTGATCTTAGAGAACCTCCTAGAAAGGCAGGAGGCAACTGGGATTCCCCCTGGAGATGGAGACACTGGCCATTTTGGGGAGCTTATCCTGCCATGATAACACCAGCACTGGTAAGTGCTATTTTAGAATCCTCTCTCTAGTCTATTAGTGCCAGGGATCTGGCCCTGCCCACTAGTGAGCCAGCATGATTCCTAGCCTCCATGGCCCTTGCAGTCAGCCACACAGCAAATCTTAATTAATGGAAAATATATCCCTGGCTACCAATCTGGGAAGCCTTTCACTCTGATCCTATTGTTCTCTATTTAATTTTAAAAGAAATTGGTACAATTTCTACTGTGTTATAAAAACAGTTTATTATTATTATTTTTCTTCTCATTTCCTGGGCTCACTTGTAAGAGTTACAAAAGACAGAGATAAGGTTTGTTTTATTCAGGAATAAATGCCTCACTTAATACAGTGTTTTACACATATTACATGTTCAACAAATGTTTGATAAATGAATTGACGGTGCTAGCATTGGTGTTGACTCATACCTAACTCTGCACTTTTCTAATCCCTCTGGTTTTCATAAACCCAATACAAGCTTGATAAGTATTGATTCTGATCTATATTTATTTATATTATCCTGGATGTAAACATGAGGTTTCTGCATTAAGACGGACTTACTGTTATTACTTACTGCAATAACCCCATTGTTTATCCATGCTTCAGTTGTTCCCCCTTCTGGGGTAAATTGATGAGTGCCAAAGAGACGCCTCTGTGTGTGCCAAAGGGATTTCATGATCCACAGGAGAGGAATCCCCAAATTATGAGTCTAGGAGCTTATATACACATTGTTCCCTCCCCTCCTGAGAATGAAGAGAAACCTAATTTCTCTAATGTAGACAAAGTCTCGTTGGGAAGAGAGGGGAAAGTCCCTGGGTTCTTACCCTTTGGAGTACTAATCTGTTATCTCTAGGGGGAAGATAAAATAGACCTCTCTGGGTTACAACCCCTGAAATGTTTTCATGATTCCATTTTTTATCTCTCTTTGAAATGAAAATACATACCTCTGAGGAGATAAATCACTTTCCTGAGTTCCCCCACTGTTTATTCAGTCATCATTTAGCTTCCAAGATTTGTCCTTTAATCTAGGTTCCAGTACAATTTGCTCAGAAAACCCTAACCATGCAGAAAACATGAACATATTCACTTCCCGACAGTAGTGGCCAATATCTACTATCATTTACACTCTTCACTAAGGTAATTATTAACCCCATAACCAGATCTTGTTATTTAAAGTGCTAGTAAAGGAGTGCATGCATTGCTACATCACATTTATTTTTTAAATATTTTGATAACTATCTTGCAATGTAACTAGTTGTCTCTGTAACTAAATGTGTTTCATTTTATCCTATTCTGAGAAGATGTTCATAGACTCCACCAGATTGCCAGAGGTGTCCATGAAACAAAAATGGTTAAGAGTGTCTGGTCTAGGTGTTGGACATCGTGCCTGTGGACTATACTGATATCTATTTTACACATCCTAGGTGATACCACACACTAACACATACTGAGTTTGCAGTTTCCACAGGTTTACAATATGCATTCAAAATCTTTAAACTTCCCTCTTATATTGTCTTATAGTCATAAGAATTCTTTATCCTGCATGATGAGAATGAGCATATATATACTGGCTTCTTGGATCCTTCTTTTTTTTAAAGGCAAACTGTATTCTGCTCAAACTAGCTGGAATATCCTCAGCAGCGGGTCAGATGGTATATTCCCTACAGGCACACATATTTGGTTTGGGTCCTCAGGAGGATGCTCTCTGTGCATGACCCTGATAAAATCCCATATTAACTCCCAAAGCAAACTGCACAGCACATGGCTTGTTCTTTCCCCGTATTTGCCTTGGCCTCTGAGCACCAAGGCCTCTGAAGCTGCTGTGGATTAGTACCATTTGCAATATGTAATCTCACTCCTCTCTTATTTGCTCCAGAAAATACTTGTAAGTAGCCTTAGCCTTCTTCAAATCAGAACGTGAAGACAGGTAATGGTGACCGTGTTTTACTTTGTTGAGTTGGGGTTCAACAAGAGATATTCTATAGCAACTTGTAACAACTTGCCAAAAACATTTTTTAAAAACCAGATGTTAAAAGGTTAACTGTAGTTGGATAGGACAAACTGGAAGGAGACAGAAAGTAGAAGTGGGTGGAAGCACAGGAATAAAGCCATTGCCCCGGAAACATAGCTGATGCAAACACCGGGAGAAAGTCGGTCAGGTAGGAGCAGTTAGAATATTAGGCTTAAGTCAGATAAGAAGGTTGAGTATTTTGGATTTAATTTGATTAGAAGTGGAGCTGTATTTGAGCCTTTGAATGAAAAGTTTCTGTTCTAGGATACCACATTACAGTTAGACCAACTACACTTTGAACGCTTGCCATGGTGTGAAACCGTCCCCTCAAAATTCATACGTTGAAGGCCTAACCCCCAAAGATGATAGTATTAGGGAGCACCTTTGGGAGGTGCTTGAGTCATGAGGACAGAGGCTTCATGAATGGAATTAGTGCCTTTATGAAAGAGGCTCCAGAGAAACCCCTTGCCTTTCCACTATGTGAGGACACAGCAAGAAGGTGCCATGGGTCACGAAGAGGGCTGTCACCAGAACGTGACCACGCTGGTGTCTTGATCTTGGCCTTCCCAGATTCCAGAACCGTGCGCAATAATTTCTGTTGTTTATAAGCAACCCAGTCTGTGGTATTTGGTCTATCTTTACCAATGTCCAATGGCAAGAATGTTTTAAAGAAATCCTGTGGTTACTGAAGTTCTAGCTACCTTCTAAATCTCCAGAGGCAAGAGCACCTAAAGATCAGTTCAATATTTGTCAATGCTTCAGTTTCGTGGGCTTTTAATTGTCCCTAAGGAAGAGTCACTTAGGAAGAAAAATGAAAAGATTATCACCATCTTTGAATAGATGTTCCCCCAGACAGTGGTGAAATACAAAGAAGCTGATCCACAGTAGTTCTGTGACCATCACAGAAGAACCAGAACACCTCCTAAGCGAGTAGGGAGAAAGGATGTCTATGTTTTATGTGATATATGTTAAGAAAATCAGAAACAGGTGAAAATCTAATAGATAACTTGCTAATTATTATGATTTTTTTCTTATATAAACAAGAATGAAAAATTCACTCTTCAAAAGAGTTTATATGGTATGTTAGTTTTCTAGGGCTGCCATAACAATGTACCACAGACTGGGTGGGTTAAACAACAGAAATGTTTTCCTCACAGTTCTGGAGGCTAGAAATCCAAGATCAAGCTGTTGCCAAGATCAAGGTGTTGGTAGGGTTCTACGCAGCTGTTACAAGGAATGAGGAATATCTTTGGGATGTAAGTCAAGTGAAAGAAAGCAATGTGGAGAAAAGTGTATATTTTATCATTTATCAGAGAAAAGTGGGGTGTACTGGTATACAATGGAACGATAAACTGTAAAATGAAAAAAACATCACTTAAAAAGGGAGGGAAGACATAGGGTAAAGAGAATTTGGACAGGAGCTAGACTTTTTGAATATGTCTTGTAAACTTAATTTTTGAACTGTGTAAATATTTTATGTAATTACGTAATTATAAAACAACAAAAAAACCCAAAAAGCAATCCCTAAATATCCTCTGTATTCAGTTGGGGACATAACTTCACAGAGCTGAACTAGTCCAAGTGGCTTTAATACACTGTAATTTGATCGTTCATCCCTGGTGCACAAAAAGGAATTTTAATCCATTTTCAGTACTCAGGATCCAAAAAAGGTCCAACACATTGCCTGTCTGACATGTCTTTTAAGCCTTTTATAATCTATATTTTCTCCTACATTTCTTTTTCTCCTTTATTTAAAAATTTTTGTTCTTGTTGATGAAAACTGTTTATCTTACAGTTTTCCTCAGAGTCTGTATTTTGCTGTTGCATCCCCATAATGTAAAAATAAAGACTTATGACATTTATCAGCCCATTGCGAAAGCAAACACGGATTGGTTATTTGATGAAATTAAGAAATTATTGTTTATCTCTTAGGGTGATAGTGTAGTGTGATCTTGTTAAGAAGAAATACATGCTGAAGTATATAAGGATCAAATGCAAATGATGTAATGTCTGAAATTTGCTTTAAAATTATATGGAGGGGCAATTGATCTGTTGATTGGCTGGGGAGCTCAGTCAAGTATAAATCAAACTATACGAGTTTAACTAATCCTGAAGGTGTTAAAAATTCTTTATAATAAAAAAATTATAATGAGCGCTATCTCTAGAGCCCATTCACCTGGGTTTGAGTTCTGACCCCACCACTTAGTAAATAAGTGGTTGTAGGTAAATCATTTTACCTTTCTGTTTCATAATCTGAAAACTGAGGGTGATAGTATTATTACCTCATAGGATTCTTGAGCCACCTAAATGAGATAATACATGTGAGATGATTGGGCCACATTCTGGCACATAATAAGTGTACAAGAAATTTTAGTAATCATCATTAACTATTATTATTTTCTCTAAGTTTAATAAATGAAAACTGGGAGACAGAGGGAGTCTGAGGTATAACTCAGAGGAAAGCAGAGGCACTGGATGGGCAGAGCCATTGCAACATACACTGAGCTCCTAAGTTCAGTCATTCCTGAAGCTAGCATACCCCTGGACTTCCCACTTACTGGGGCAATAATTTATTAAGTCTATTTGAGTTGGGTTTCTGACACTAGCAAGTGAAGTTGTTCTAGTCATTTCCACACATTCTAACATATCTTAAACAGCGTTCCACCCTTTACCTAAAGCACAACTCTACTTATACTTGTCACTCAAAATATGAACAGACTTCCTAGTTTTTTAATAAATAAAAGCCAACCACTCAGCCTGGTATTTAACATCCTTTTTGACTTTGTCCAAATTAACTTTTCCAGCTTTATGTTTTACTCTGCCTAGTTCCCTGACCAGGGATTGACCCCGCGCCCCCTGCAGTGGAAGCACGGAGTCTTAACCACTGGACCACCAGGTGCAGTGACCAAGTTCTTAAGTATGCTGCTTCTGTGCCTCTAGGCTTGGCTGCCTCTCACCTGGAATATAACACCTTGCCTGTCCATTTAATAAGTGACTTCTCATCTTTCAAGGTCTTTTGCAAATGTCACTCTTCTCTGAAAATTTGTTTTATTAGGTGCTGGAAGGGCTGTGCTACATTTTATATAGCCCTTTGCTTTACTCCTTCTACACCATGCATCATTGATATTTTGGTATTAATATTATAGTTAGTTTAAAAATTGGGATGTTTAAAAAATTCATATGATATCATGAATCCCCTTATACTTGGAATAAAATCCTATCACTTTTGTGTACAAAGGCTCACATGATCTGGCTCCTTCCAGCTTCTCTGATGGCCTATGAGATGATTGTCTCCCCTCAATATACCCCAGCTTAATAGGTCTTATTTATATTCTTCAGAAAACCCAGCTTTTCTTGCCATTGATTAGTCATCCCCATTTGTCTGTAAGACTCTACTTCCAGATCTTCCTATGGCCGGGCTCTGCTCATTATTTATGCTTTATCTAAGGTCCTTTCTCAAAGACGCCTCTCCTCTTCACCCTACCTAAATTAGCCCAACCCCTACCCTGGAATCCCTATCATATTATACTATGTTATTTTCTCTGTAGAATTTTCAAGTGTCTTGAATTACCATGTTTGTTTGTTTAACCCTTGGATGTCTTTTCTGCCCGCTTCTCCTCCCAACTCCACTACATTAAAATTTCTATGAGAGTAGGGATCATTTTGGTCTTAATGCTGCATTTCCATCACCTAGAACAGAGGCTAGCACATAATTGGTGTTTCATAAATATTTGCTGAATGAACATTTTAAAACCCCTTTACTAGATTATCTGTACTACATAGGCACAGCCTGTTTTCCTATTTTACATAAATTATCATAATCCTTTTTATAGGTTATGCACACTGTGACTATCTGATGAGTGGACAAAATTTCCTTATTATGTTGAACCATATGAAATTGTCATTTTTGTATATCAAAAATAGTTGAATATCAGCAATTTCCTATGGTTGAATCTTAAGCTGTTTTTCGAAGAATTAACCTTACCTAAAGAGAGTTCTGGCCTTTGCGTTTGGCTCCTGGGAGGTGATGTCTACATGTCTTGAATGTCTTGCCTGATAGGAGTGTCTTTGTTTGCCTGGGGCTTTGGCCACCTCACAGTCTAACAATGTGATTTGTGACGGGGGCTTTGGGACGTGCCATATCAGTTCCAAACTCCAGAGGAACGGGAGACTAAAGGTATTAGCCTCAACCTCTAAAAAGGGCTGGCAAAGATCATACAGGCAGTATGTAATCAAGTCTTAATAAAAAGTCTGGATAACAAAGGCTTGGATGCACTTCCTGGATTGGTATTGTTGTACAGTCACATACTGGTACTGAGAGAGTATCTGTTACTTAAGCTCTAGAGACTTTCTCCCTGCATTAACCTGTGTAAATACTCATTGGAACTGCTCTCATAAAGTGATTAGACCATCAGAATATACTTAATGTTTATGATGCAGTACTGAATTGAATGTAATCAAGTGCTAAAATCTATGGTACAGAAAATGCTGTGCTATGACCTGTTATTACAAAGTAAGATCAATATCAAAGAAGATGGGACTTGAAGTGGATCTAGGTATAAAATGTAGCACGAATTCTCACTCTACCTGGTCTTTATCACACATGGGTAAAATGGCCAAAACTTTTTGAGATAACTGCTCATGGATGGAATCAGATCTCATACCACGCCCTCAACCATAAACCTTCCCAATGAAAACCATAATCTTACAAACTGCTCTCATTATCCCTAGTTCCATAAGGAATTACCGTCATCTCATGACACGTCTTCAGTGTGACAGCTAACTTCGCAAGTGACGCTTGGGTGACTTCATATAGAGAGTAGAAGGTGACTTCACATAAGTGTGAAACATTCATCTTTTAATAGATTTGAGCTTAAACATGGATATTCCAAGTTTTTACCTTTTCTAGAATGCATCCAAACTTCCAATCTGCTGTTTGCAGAAAATGAAGATTTTAAAAAATATTTTTATATTTATGCTCAATCATTAGTAACCTCTCCTAAAAATCAGATGTTTTTAAAACATCTTAAATGGCAGTCATTTTTTTTACATGATACAACTCCTATTCTTCTGACATGAGACAAAATTACTTGTAAATAAAAAAATTAGAACACCACTTATTGGAAGTAAGTTCCTGGAAATCTCTTCCTTCAAAGCGTTCTGGTATGATATACATGGAACCCAAGACTGAGAGATATTAAGTAATAAAAAGACAGTCTGTAGTCTTAAGGAACTTACAATTTGAAGCCGGAGAGAGGAGTGATACAAAATATTATATGAATCCTGACAGAGGTTGACTGATACTCAAGAGCTGACTCTGCTATTTCCAAAGAGAACTAAGAAACATCCAACTGGAAAACACAGGAGTGTATTTTCAGTGGCAATTCAGAGTCGATATACAGAGTGATGAAAGGGTTGAAATCATTTCAACAGGGTCAGTCCCTGTCTTTGCTTCTTATTCCATCCAATTCAAATGAGAAGCTTGAATTATAAAGAGGATAATTTGCATGGTTGTAAAAATTCCTGGAACACATCTGAATTTTAAATCATACAATTAAAGTAGGTTGTATCAGAGCAGGATTCTGGGTCTCTAGAAAAATAAGCAAATTCATTAGCTTTCAAATCAGAGAGTAGAAATCTTCAGTGGCATGTAAACATTAAATTTGGTTGTTATGATTTCTATGTTGAGTCTCAAAAAGAGACTTTTAGAAGCATTTCTATTTTGCTTCCTCCAAATATCATAAATCATCACTTTGATTTCACTGCACATTTTCTTCAGTTAGGCTAGACTGTAAAAAATTTTGTTGTAATCTTTTAAAGTAATCATCAAATGTTTGTAGATCTTAAACGGAACAAGTATATTATGAGACCAATGGGAGAAAATACTCCAACTTGTGGCTCAATATTAGCACACAAATATTAATGAGTTCCAGTCATTCCCCAGGATGTCAAGAATAGAAGAAATATTTGAAAATATTTTCAAAATGCATCTCACGGTGCTGATTCCAGGGTGAAGCTCTTTCAGCTGTTAATGAAAAGCAAGCAAACATGTTCTCCTCATGTGACCCATGACACGGCACAAACTGCTCATAGAAGACTACTTTTAGTGTTGCTTTCATGCCCCCAATTTTTGCTTTCTGGAAATTGGTGTTAATACTCAGTGGTAGACCCCCACTGACCTTGTCTGTACTCCATGGCTCTGTCCACACAACCAATTAAACTGAAAGTATATATCTGACCAAAGGTGGACCAATTAGCACCTCTATCCAGAATTAAAGAATTAGAAAAGAGTGACTAGGAGACTGAGTGTATTTGGGACTAAGTTTTGTAAATGGTAGAAGTCTTGGGAGAAAGCCAATAAATTTGAAGCAGAGATCATTGAAACTTCCCATTTGTAAATGATCTCTTCCTTTGATTCCAAGAGATACTCGAGTGTTTCCAATAATTGTCTCTCTCCTGGCTCCTATTACCCAGAATCCAGTGGCCACAAACCTAGGGATGAACAATTTAATAGCAGAAGAAGTCATGAAATATCCAAGTATAACTTTATGTCTTCAGCTTCAAATTATCGTTTAAGATCCAAATTATTATTCATGCTTTTGTTACTGCAAATCCTGTAGAGTGCTTCGAGTTGAATTTTATAGCTGTAAAGGGACCTTAGAGATGATCTGGTTCAACTCTCTCATTATACAGATGAGGGAAGTAAGGTCCAAAGAATTTAAGTGACTTGCTTGTTAAAGATCTACAGCTATCAATCAGCGAAATTAGGGGTCCAGCGCTTTTATGTACTTAGTTTTGTGAATTATATGTTTTCATGTTATCTTAGTTGACTGGTTTTAATTAGGATTCGCTTTGCAATTTGTTTTAAATTCATATTGATTTATTATTTATTTTTGTATTATGAAAATAATTTAAAGAGAAATAAACTTTTACAAATATACTGGAGCCTCCTGTATGTGCCTTCCCAGTTCTGTTTACATCTTTCCTTCCCATGATGAATTTTCCTATTTATCATTTCTGATACATATTTTTTGCTACATATGTATAATGCATGCCAACAAAATATATAGTATCATTTTGCATGTTTAAAAATTTATATAATCATACCATAACTCAACATTATATTTTTGAGATTTAGCCACACTGATACATGTAGCTGCCATTTATTCAATTTCATTGTATTCAAATACTACAACGTTTCTATTTCCCTATTGATGGACATTTAGGTTGTTTCCAGTACTTCATTATTCACACACTGCTGCAATATTATTCTTGTACATGTGCACTTATCTACACATATGGGAGTCTCTCTATGGTATGTAGGAAGAGAAGGACTGAGTAATGATTTGGAGCACTTCCAACCTAACTAGACTTTGTCCAAAGTTTTAGTTGTACCAAATTATGCTTCTTTTTTATTTAAAAAATTTAAAAAATTATTTTAAAGAATTTTAATTGAAGTATAGTTGATTTACAATGTTGTGTTAGTTTCAGGTATACAGCAAAGTGGTTCAGTTATACATTTATCCATTCTTTTTCAGATTCTTTTGCCATATAGGTTATTACAGAATGTTGAGTAGAGTTCCCTGTGCTATACAGTAGGTCCTTGTTGATTATATATTTTAAATATAGTAGTGTGTATATGTTAATACTAACCTCCTAATTTATCTCTCCTGCCCCACCTTTCCCCTTTGGTAACCATAGTTTGTTTTCTATGTCTATGAGTCTGTTTCTGTATTGTAAATAAGTTCATTTGTATCATATTTTTAGATTCCACATGTAAGTGATATATGGTATTTGTCTTTCTCTGTCTGACTTACTTCCCTTAGTATGATAATCTCTAGGTCCATCCATGTTGTTGCAAATGGCACTATTTCATTCCTTTTTATGGCTGAGGAATATTCCATTGTATATATCTACCACATCTTCTTTATCCACTCCTCTGAGTTGATAGACATTTAGGTTGCTCCCATGTCTTGGCTATTGCAAACAGTGCTGCGACGAACATCGGGGTGCATGTATTTTTTGAATTATGGTTTTCTCCAGGTATAGGTCTAGGAGTGGGATTGCAGGATCATATGGTAGCTCTATTTTTAGTTTTTTAAGGAACCTCCATACTGTTCTCCATAGTGGCTGTACCAATTTACATTCCCACCAACAGTATAGGAGGGTTCCTTTTTCTCCACACCCTCTCCAGCATTTATTATTTGTAGACTTTTTGATGATGGCCATTCTGACCAGTGTAAGGTGATACCTCATTGTAGTTTTGGTTTGCATTTCTCTAATAAGTAATGATGTTGAACATCTTTTCATGAGCCTTTTGGCCATCTGTATGTCTTCTCTGAAGAAATGTCTATTTAGATCTTCTGCCCATTTTTTGATTGGGCTGTTTGTTTTTTGATATTGAGATGTATGAGCTGTTTGTATATTTTGGAGATTAATCCCTTGTTGGGTGCATCATTTGCAAATATTTTCTCCCATTCTATAGGTTATTTTTTTGTTTTGTTTATGGTTTCCTTTGCTGGGTAAAAGCTTTTAAGTTTAATTAGGTCCCATTTGTTTATTTATTTATTATATTTCCATTATTCTAGGAGACAGATTCAAAAAGATATTGCTGCAGTTTATGTCAAAGAGTGTTCTGCCTATGTTTTCCTCTAGGAGTTTTATAGTATCCGGTTTTACATTTAGGTTTTCAATCCATTTTGAATTTACTTTTGTGTATGGTGTTAGAGAATGTTTTAATTTCATTCTTTTATATGTAGCTGTCTAGTTTTCCCAGCACCAGTTATTGAAGAGACTGTCTTTTCTCCATTGTATATTCTTGTCTCCTTTGTCATAGATTAATTGACTATAGGTGAATGAGTTTATTTCTGGGCTTTAAATCCTGTTCCATTGATCTATATTTCTGTTTTTGTGCCAGTACCATACTGTTTTGATTACTGTAGCTTTGTAGTATAGTCTAAAGTCAGGGAACATTATTCCTCCATCTCTGTTTTTCTTTCTCAAGATTGCTTTGGCTACTTGGGGTCTTTTGTGCTTCCACACAAATTAAAAAAATTTTTGTTCTAGTTCTGTGAAAAATGTCATTGATAATTTGATAGGGATTGCATTGAATCTGTAGATTGCTTTGGGTAGTATAGTCATTTTGGCAATATCAATTATTCCACTTCAAGAACACAGTATATCTTTCCATCTGTTTATGTACTTTTTAAGAGGATGCTTCAAAACCTCTGTATTTCAAATCTGTATTGTTAATATCTGGCCTTTAGAAACTTTAATTAGCCAGTCTTTAAAGTAAGTTAGTAATCTGAAAGTATCCTGATAGTACTCTTCTAACTTCAAATTCATACTTTACTAGAGTTCAAGTCAACTGGTTTGTATTTCCTGAAAAGTCCAGGAGTTGAGCTCAATGGGTAGGATATTTGGTGCAAGGAAATTGTTGTAATGAACTACAGATAATGAAATAATGAAAGACTTAGGCCACTTGTGTTCAGGACATGTGCCTTTTGTTTACTTCTACTTTGCTATGTGACGGATTTATGAATATACAGATTTATGGCTTTATAGGTCTATCATGAGTTTCATTTAGTAAGGGTGTACCATGGATATCAAACTGTTGATGAAGAGCATATGGATTTAGCAGCTGATAAACAGACTGGCTCACTTTTGGTTTCCTTTTGTTCTAACTTTGAACTACTGGGGCATAAAATAAAAAAGACTGAATGAGAGAGCTATTTGAACTTTATGGCTATGTGCTCATGAGTCAAAGTAATTTGAAAAGATTAAAGAGATGTGGCTCATTATGTAAAACAAAATTAGCACAAACTTTGTTATAGTTTTTACTCTAAATGTTTCCCATTGAACCAGTAGAGTCGTCACAATTTCCACATTTTGTTATTCTAACTCCAAGTTGGAATGATCCTTAACATTACAGTTTTTAGGGATTCATAGCTTAAATTTTAATTCATGAATTGAAGTTAAAGTAATGTTCTGAAATAGTATTTCTGTTGATAGGAAATTTATCAATCATCTTCCTAAACTACTTAAGACTGGCTATGAGAATTTTACTCATCATGGAACGTAGCTCTATTTAACAATCTTTTAGCTGTGCTACCTTCATTCACAGATGTAACAGCTATTTAAACTCACACACCCTCACACCCACCCACCATATCTTGATTTATCAGATCAAAATACGAAGTGGTAGAAGTACACTTTCTTATTTAAGATTTCAGAATTCTTTCTTTTTGTTCAAGTTCCTTCATAATCATATCCTGCACTTCCATGCTATCATTTTAAAACTTTTATCACAGATTTAAAAAACTGAGCAAACTAAGTTAAATGATCGTTTTCATAATAATGTGTTACCTCTGGCTAGGATAGTTGCATTTCAAAAGTAATGCAAATGATGATGCCCATAGTAATCCCAAAGGGTGAGTCAGTGAATGGGGAAGTCCGTCACTTCTGAAGGGATGTGGGGCACGCCATGGCTTTTCAAAGCCTTAGTTCTTCTCTTAGCCCCATGTTACTTCCAGGGTTCCCTTTCCAGTCTCACACTGTGGTGCCCTCCCCTCCTTCTATGTTCACTTTACTGAGGAGTCATCAACATGCAGAGCTTCATCTTTAGATTTTTCTCTCACTTCTTCAATTCCAGTGGGTAGTCCAATACAGTAAGCCCCCTACATACGAATGAGTTCTGTTCCAAGTGTAAGTCTAATGTGTTTGTAAGTCCAACAAAGTTAGCCTAGGTACCCAACTAACACAATCGGCTATATAGTACTGTACTGTAATAGGTTTATAATACTTTTCACACAAATAATACATAAAAAACAGAAAATAAAGAAAACATTTTTAATCTTACAGTACATTACCTTGGAAAGTACAGTAGTACTGTACAGTAGTACAGTACAGTAGTACAACAGCTGGCATCCAGGGGCTGGCATCGAGTGAACAGGCAAGAAGAGTTACTGACTGGGGGAGGGAGAGGAGTTGGGAGATGGTAGAGCTGAAGGATCGTCAGCAATAGGAGACGGAGGGCGAGCTGCAATTTCACTCATGCCTGAGGTTGATGGAATGCACGTTCGCATCTTTGAAAGTTTACAACTTGAAGGTTCGTATGTAGGGGACTTACTGTATTGAACTTCAGCATTTTATTGCTCATTTTGCTTTATGTCTGACTTGCCACTCCATTCATGAGGCCACAGTTTGGTGGAGGGCCCAAACCTTTCACTCCCTGGTTTCTGAAACTAAACATAATTTGATTTATGAGTCTCTAATATATCTTTACACAATTTCAATATGTGGAAATCCAGTCTGAGAAAACCTTTGGGGATGATTAGTCATTTAGAGAAGAAACTGAAAGAGACTTCTTAAAACAGTGAGTTCTCTGATGATTATAACTGAAATAGTCAAGGTTGGCAAAAGCACAGGCATGAGCACAGGAGAGAAAATGTAAAGATTAAATATAGGAAGAAGAGTCTAAACCCATTGGAGGAGTAGTATCAAAGGAAGGTTGCATGGAAACATGCAGAGTCAGAAGTTTAAAATGTATGTATTTTCCAGAATGTCCAAGCACAAATGTGGCAAGTGCTGTATGGAGTTCTGATTAGCAGGTAGTCATCAAAACTCAGATTCCATTTGTTCACTCATCCATTCTCTGTCCATTCATCCATTGAAACAAACAGAACACCACATCTGAGCTGGGTCTCCCAGACATTAAAATGAATGGCAATTTTTGCTCTCAAAGAGCTTAGAGGCCTGTTAATGAATATGGAAGCAGGGATTGATTCATTTATAGAGAAACTGGGTAATTTCCTATGTGGACGGGGGGACCAGGGAGAGGTTTAGTAGTACAGGAAGAAGGGCAGAGCCCAGTGAGCCTGGAGTACTGGTCTTTCAAATCTAGAGCAAGCCCAGAATAATGATTATTGAGGGTTGGATTTTTAAGTGCTGGGTTTGGGCCAAGGGCAGACTGTAATGAAATTTCTGTTAGTCCAGTGCAGTGACAGCTTCATAAAGTGAACTTTGTCAAATTTAAGGAACTGCCTTTTTTCCTCCCCTGATATTAGGTCTTTTCTACTTTTTAAAAAGATAATAGTGATAGGTAGTTTAAAAAAATGTTTTTGAGGAGAGTAATGTCACCAAAATGGAGATCCCAGCCTCTGTCCTCCGACGAAGATCAACAATTAGCTATCCACAAATAAAACAGCTCTGGGAGAACTCTAGAGAAATTTTAGCAACACAGAGGAACAAAAAAACTGAGAATAACTGCATAAGAAGAAAAGAAAGACAACTTCCTTTTGCCTACATCACCCCATCCTCAAAGCCAGCATTGCTCAGCACCAAGAAGGAACTTCCCAGCTAGAAAGACTTCCCCTCACCAGGAAAGTGAGAGTGAGACACTTCACAAGGGTGGCATTTTGGTTCACCCCACTCAGACCAGCAAAGATGAGATATATAGAGATAGCTGGGAACAAGGAAGAAAAGCAGGGGGTGCCAAGAGCAGCAACACAGCGGGAGGGATCATGGTTCACAGTGACCAGCTCTGCAGGCAAACCCAGCAGATCTCACTGCTGAAGAAACTCCTGGCCAGCACAGCAGCCACAGACCCCTGCAGGTTTCACCAGCTTTGGCCCAACAGGTATTCACGTTCACTGACGCCAGCCACCCGAGTCTCCTTCCCTACCTGCTCCCCTCTATCCCTGCTGGAGCCAGCTCAGGCCTTTGCAACTGCTCAAGTGCAAGATGCCAGCCTAGACCCCTATGGCTGACCCCCACCACCTTGTGTGTGCTTAAGGCTGGTGCCCCTCCAGCTGTGCACTTGCATGCTGCTGGCCTGATACCTGTCACTGGCCTCCACTGCAGTGTACATGCTTGGGGGGTGTGCGGCCATAGGAGAGCACACTGATAGCCAGGGCTCCCGCAGCTGCCTGTGGCCCTGGATTAGGCTCTGTTTTGTGTCACTGGCCTACATCACTGCACCCACTTGCAGCTACCCTTCCAGCTGTGCACCTGCATACCCCCAGCTGGACACTGTCACCAGCCTTCACTGCAATGCCTACACTCAGAGGAGACTGTGCAGCTGTGGGAAAACACGCCAAAAGCCAGGGCCCCTACATCTGCTGGCCCATAGTTGGCTCTGGCCCTTGCTGCCTGCCCTGGCCACTAGCTGTTGGGCCTGGAGCCACTGCTGAGGACCCCAACAGCCTTGCAGCCACTGTAGACACCCCACAGTGCTTTCTAAAGACCCCACAGTTGTGGACGTTGTGGATCTCAGTGGCCTGGGCCAAAGAGATATCACACTTCCCAAACCTGGTGTTGTCACACACCCTCATCCTTGTCACTCTGTACTTCTAGACCCAGGGTCACAGCACACTTCAGCATGCTCCCACCTGCAGGTAAAATTTTTCCCTTACTGAAGTCAGTCCCTAAAGTCTGGAAGAAGTGACTACTTCATATGTGCAGACACCTATGTAAGGCTACAGGGATCATGAAGAATCAGGGAAACATGACTCCACCAAAGAAATATAGTAAACTTCCAGTAAGTGATTTCAAATAAATGGAGGTCCAGGAATTGCCCAGCGAAGAATTCAAAATAATTGTTCTAAAGATACTCAGAGAGCTACAAGAAAACACAGATAAGCAATTTAATGACATCAGATGAACAACACAAGAACAAATTGAGAAGTTCAATAAAGAGATAGATAGAAACGTAAAAAAGAACCAAAGGGAAATTTGGAGCTAAAGAATACAAGTGAACTGAAGAATTCAATAGAGAGCTTCAACAGCAGCCAAAACCAAGCAGAAGAAAGAATCAGTGAGGCAGAAGACATGCCAACTGAAGTTATCCAATCAGAGGAGCAAAAAGAAAAAAGAACGAAAAGGAATAAAGAAAGCTTACAAGACTAATGGGATACCATCCAGAGAAACAATGTACACATCACTGGAACCCCAGGAGTAGAAAAGAAGGAGAAAAGGGTAGAAAGATTATTTGAAGAAATGATGGCTGAGAACTTCCCCAACCTGGGGAGAGATTTGGACATCCAAGTTCATGAAACTAACAGGTCACCCCCAGATTTCAATCCGAAATGATCTACTCCAAGATCATTATAATAAAACTGTCTAAAATAAAAACAAAGAGAATTTTAAAAGTAGAACTACGTAAAAAATCTCTCATGCAAGGGAACTCCCATAAAGCTATCAGCAGATTTCTCAGCAGAAACCTTGCAGGCCAGGAGAAAATGGGATGATATATTCAAACTGCTGAAAGAAAGAAACTGCTAACCAAAACTACTTTACCCAGGAAAAAAAGTCTTTGAAAAATTAAGAGTTGGTAACTCTATCTGGATGATCTATTTCTTTTTAAATTTGGTTGGCCTATAAAATTCAAAACCTAGGATTTATCATATTAGCCTAAGACCCACCCATCCAGGACCCCAGCCACAGGACTGGTTACTGTGATTGAACTTTCAGGCCTGGAACTTCATCAATTTCTTCTTGATATTCTGCACTCCTTCTCCTCACATAAGTGCTCTCACAATCTCCCCCATCAAATTTCAGCCATTCACAATTGCCTCTAGCTGTTGTCCTTTCTCAGCCTTATTACATTCAAACTTCTTTCTCTCCTCCAGTCACAAATTTCCTTAACCCATTTCAACCTTGTGTTTGCCTCCCATCATTAAAACCATGGTCACCAGAGTCACCACTGCCCAGTCACTCTGGGCATTTCCTATCTGAACTGCTTCCCTGCCATGATTTTGGTGCTTCTACACTTCCTTGTATTTTCTCTTGCATCTATTCCATTTATTTTCACATTTCTGAATACGTGTGGAGTAAAGTCATACACACTGCTGTGTTTCTTCTTCTTCTTCCCTCTGCATATATTATGTCCTTCCTAACATTAAATTAAATGCCTCTAAAAAATTCTGCTCAGTCTAACTAAATGAAACAATAGATTTACCATCCTTTTATACTTTCCATTAGGTTCTTGCATTTAGAACCTATTTGGCATCCAAGGTGAGAAACTGTTAATTTCAATGAAGGTTAAAAGTCAAGTGACTTTAGATAATTTTATATCTCCATGTAGTTTTGGTGGCAATGTCTGTGGGAAATGCCCTGTTCTCAGCACCAGTAACCGCTCTGAGGGTTACCTATGACATTATTAGAATGCCTGACCTAGAAGAATCCTTAAGAGTGAGTCAAACTCTCTTACATTTCAATGGAGAGATTAAAGTCCATATATTTAGGGATTCATTAGGGGATTGAACATTGAATTCACCAAGATTTAAGTTTCCTCTGTCTGGGGAAAGGGATCTTAAAAAAGAAAAGTAATTTAATTACAGAAAAATAAAGAAAAGTACACGTCTTGCATTCTTGAGGGATTTTTACCTAATATACATACACACCCACACCCTGTCCCCTCTCTGCTGACACAAGGCTATTTTCACCTTTAAGTGAAGATACACTGAGCATATATAGAACTTGTGGCATTTAGCATGGTCCAGTCTTTGCATAAAATTGCCAGAAAATTTCTTGAGATTAAGGATGAAATGTACATGAAAACTCTGGGTTGTCAGTACTCATTGAACTTCTTTGAGTTCCAGGGTATTACAAGTTCAGAAGGAGTTTTTAGTAAGCCAATACCAACAGCTGTGGTCAGTTAATGGGGTAAGAATTAAACAGAAGAATTAGAGATGATGATTATACGACTAAATAACTTCAGACTTGAATTTTGGTCACGTTTATTTCAATTAAAGGTCTGTAAAATTTCCAGCTCTACACAATGTGAGAAAAAGCCAAAATTGAAGAGAAAAAAGAACAGGAAACAAAATATATGTTGGGTTATGGTTTTGTATGAAGTATTTTGAAATTAAAAGTGTTTATTTTAGATGAGTGGTATTTCTTTGACTTGAAGTAGGAAAATACTTAAATTAGACTGCAAATTAAATTAGTGCTAAGGATTGGAAATATTTGAGAACATCCTTAAGGGATAAATATATATTCCATTTCCTCTGTTTTTTTTTTTTTTTTCTTGTGGTACACGGGCCTCTCACTGTCGTGGCCTCTCCCATTGTGGAGCACAGGCTCCGGACGCACAGGCTCAGCGGCCATGGCTCACGGGCCCAGCTGCTCCGCGGCATATGGGATCTTCCCGGACCGGGGCACGAACCCGTGTCCCCTGCATCGGCAGGCGGACTTTCAACCACTGCGCCACTAGGGAAGCCCCATTTCCTCTGTTTTTTAAAGGCTTCTATTGCTCACTCTTATCAGAAAGCATAATTCGCTGTTGCTAGTCAAGGAATAATAAATCTATTAGTTTGTTTCTGGGGTTCCAGGTTTCCAGAGAACTGACAATATTTTGGTAAATTTCTCTTCTGTGTCATAACAAAATTTCCTTTGTGTATTTTGGGGGTGTCAAGTTCAATGTCTTAGTCAACAAGCAAGTATCTCCTTTAAGCCTCAATGAATCATAGAGTTGGAAGGGCATCCAAGAGTAATTTAATCCTATCCTTTACTCCCAGGCAAGATATCAGGATCATGCTTTACCCTGTTTGTAAAATCTGAAAGAATGCAATAATCTAGAATAGATGATTGAAATACTTACCATAAAGTTATTGTTGTTATTGTTGCATCTCTTATAACCTTCTTTTCTGAATCAAGATCAATAAGTGAAAATAGGTGAGGTTGTTTGTTTCTTTTGCAAACTGTATAAGTCTACTTAAGAATTAACATATTTAGCTTGGGTACTTTTTAGCAGTCCATTTAGCAAAACAATGTCCTAGTGTTATTATAGCCAAAGACAGTAATAGCTTCCTAAAAATATATTATCATTGCTGTAGCTGAATAGTCCACGTTCTTATCTATATATAATCAGTTTTCCTTTAGATGATTTATAATTTCTTCTAGGTACTGATGCTATACACACATGCTAAATTATATACCATTTTTAAAAAATACTAACAAGATGTTCTCCATCATTCCAGTTATTATTTACCTTTTTATTTTCACTTTCTCTAAACTGACAAAAAAATGTAGCAAAGGACATATACCATTTGTTATAACCCACAGAAACTGAACATTATACAAGTAGATCAAAATACTTTATAGTCACTACAGACTATAGTTTAAGAAGGCATCAAATCAGATACTATTCTGAATCAAAGACAGTCTCAAGCTGTCAGAGTCTCCTCAATGTGGCATTTCAACGTGAATGCCACATTCACTCATGTTGAGTGAAACAGAGGTATTAGGAACAATTTAAAAAGGGATTTTCAACCAATTACCCTTTAGGGGAAAGACGCTGGTCTTTAGATTCAAGAGACCTTTAAATTTCTAATAAATCTGTCCCCCAAAATGGCAAAAACCTGCCTGACTTGAAATAAGCCTCCTGCTATTCCTACCCTGCATGGGTCAGTTACTATTGGAAGACTGTGATCCAAGTTGTAGATTAAGAGAGGTGATTGCAACACCAATGTCCTGGAGACTTTCAAAAGAGTAATTTCTTTTTCTTTTATGCTTTAACACGAAAATGCCATGGAAAAGCCCTCACTTTTTCCTAGGGTAACATGATCAACAGAGAAATAATAAAACTGGAAAAAAATCAATCCGTTTTTTTCTCTATTGTGATGTACATTTTCTTGCTGGAAAAGTGCAGGAATCTGGAATTTGTTATGTAGAAATGCTGAACTATCTGTGATGGGTGCTGGAGACCATGCAAGAGAACATGAAGTATCTAGTTTTTCAGACCACAAAGCATCCTTTGATAGAAACTATTCTGAGGAATCTTCTCTTAGAAACAGTTTAGCTTGTAATATAAAACCTCCTGAAATTGACATTAAAGCACCTGTTTTAAACATCAAAGTTATATCCTCATCAAAAATACATCTACATGTGGAACAATTCTCACTGAAAACTAACTGGAGACTGGCAGCAACACTCTCGTACAACCAAGGCTGTAGGAAAGATCCACACGGAATCAGGTAGGAAGGGAAGAGAAACAATCAGGTCAGGACCTGTGTCCCTAGGAGGGACTCAGAGGAAAAGGGACATTGCTTGGGCAGAGATCCTACTTGGGGATTGAGCGGTTCAAGCCACATACAGGGTGCCCCAGCCCTGGGTTTCTACACAGGGAAGATAAGTCCCCTTGGCTGGCCGCAGGGCCTGTGGGACTAACAGGAGGGCTGTGGGAAGCCTGGCCTCTGCTCGTGAGGAGCACATGCATGCTTGCTCACACCTGAAGCAGGTTGGAGAGGGTGGATTGAAAACTGCATGAGTGGGTGGTTGGTTTCTTGTGTCTGCCCCAGTACATGCCCCAACCTGAGCTAAACAAATGCTTCAGCCCCACTTGGGAGCTTGGCTGTGAGACACAGAGTCATCTCAAACCTGAAGTGGCATCTGAGCAGGGTGGGGACAGCCATTACTGGCACTTACACAGGCAGCACAGCAGAAGCAGTCTGGATCTCTGTCCCCAGAGGGAAAACCACAGCCTATGCTCCAAAACAAGCTGAGTGCCCACACCAACCTCTCTTGTTCCAGCACTGCTCTCCTCTGGGGCAAGGGTACTGGTCTGGGAGCCAGAGAGCACACTTAAAGGGAACAGAGTCAGTTTGGACCTGACTCTTAGGACATCTGTTCCAGCAACTTGAGACTTGCCTCAGCCCCTAATAGGGCAGTGAGTACCACCAAGCAGAAGGGAAACCCCAGCTCACACCTCGCTCCAGCACTACCTCCTCCGTCTTCAGCCCCACCTCCTACCAAGGTGATAGCTGACAACACACCTTGAGGAAAGACCTCACTTGTGTTCACGTCATATCCAGCTCTCCCACCAAAGCCACTGGGCATATGCAGACTGTATAGGGACACTCCCACATAAGGACATCCCTTTAAGACCACAATAGGTAACTGTTTCACCTAATTTTATAAAGATAGTGAAAGTTAAGCAAAGTGAAGACAGAGGAATGTGTCTCAATTGAAAGAGCAAGAGAAAACCCCTGAAAAAAGTAAATAATGAAACAGAAACAATTTACCAGACAAAGATATTACAAAAAAAGAAACTTACAGGCCAATATCTCTGATGAATATAAGTGCAAAAATCCTCAGCAAAATGTTAGCAAACCAAATTCAACAATATATAAAAAGGATCATACACCACGATCAAGTGGGATTTATTCCAGGTATGAAAGGACTGTTCAATATCCACAAATCAATCAATATATATGCCACATTAACAAAAGGAATACTAAAAATCATACAATCATCTTGATAGAAAAGACATTTGACAAAATTAAACATTCATTCATGATAAAAGCTATCATCATAGTTGATATAGAGGGAACATATCTCAACATAACAAAGGCCATTTATGACACAGCTAACATCATACTCAATGGTGAAAAGCTGAATGCCTTTCCTCTAAAATTAGGAAAAAAGGCAAGTATGCTTACTTTCACCATTTCTATTTAACATAGTATTAGAAGTCCTAATTAGCAATCAGAAAGGAAAACAAATAAAAGGCATTCAAATTGGAAGGGAAGATGTAAAACTGTTACTACTTGCAGATGATGTAATACTTTACATAGAAAATCCTAAAGTCTGTACCAAAAAACTATTAGAACTAATAAATAAATTCAGCTAAGTTGCAGCATATAATATTAATATACAGAAATCTGTTATATTTCTATTCACAAATAATGAACTATCAGAAAGAGAAAACAAAAAAACAATCACATTTAAAATTGTATCCAAAAATTGTATCAAAAAGAAGAAAATACCTAGGAATAAACTTAAGGAGGTGAAAGACCTACACTCTGAAATCTATAAAAGATTGATGAAGAAATTTGAAAACTATACAAAGAAATGGAATGATATTCTGTGTTCTTGGATTGGAAGGATTAATATTGTTAAAATGTCCATACTATCCAAAGCAATTCAGAGATTCAGTGCAATCCATATCAAAATACCCATGACATTTTTCACAGAGCTAGAACCAATAAACCTAAAATTTACATGGGACCACAAAATATGCCAAATTGCCAAAGCAGTTGATCTTGAGAAAAAAGGTCAAAGCTGGATGTATCATGGTCAGTGAATTCAGACTATACTACAAAGCTACAGTAATCAAAACAGCATGGTACTGGCACAAATACAGACACATAGAGCAGTGGGACAGAATAGAGAGCCCAGAAATAAACCCATACACTTATGGTCAATTAATTTACAACAAAGGAGGCAAGAGTACACAATGGAGAAAAGACAGTCTCTTCAATACGTTGTGCTGGGAAAACTGGATAGCTAGATGTAAAAGAATGAAATTAGAACATTTCCTCACATCACATAACAAAAATTAAAAGAATGAAATTAGAATATTTCCTTACATCACCTTAATGTAAGACCAAAAACCATAAAACTCCTAGAAGAGAACACAGGCAGAACGCTCTTTGACCTAAATCATTGCAATACTTATTTTTGGATCTGTCTCCTAAGGCAAAAGAAGTAAAAGCAAAAGTAAACAAATGGGACCTAATTAAACTTAAATAATTTTGCACAGCAAAGGAAACAATCTACAAAATGAAGAGACAACCTACTGAATGGGAGAAAGTATTTGCAAATAGTATGACAAATAAAAGGTTAATATCCAAAATATATAAACAGCTCATACAACTCTACAACAAAAACAAAACAACCTGATTAAAAAATAGGCAGAAGATCTGAATAGACATTTTTCCAAAGAAGACATACAAATGGTCAACAGGCACGCAAAAAGATGTTCAACATCACTAATCATCAGAGAAATGCAAATCAAAACCACAGTGAGATATCACCTCACACCTGTCAGAATGGCTATCATCAAAAAGAACACAAATAACAAATGTTGGCAAGGATGTGGAGAAAATGGAACCCTCATACACTGTTGGTACAAATGTAAACTGGTGCAGCCACTATGGAAGACAGCTTGGAGGTTCCTTGAAAAACTAAAAATAGAACTACCATATGATCCAGTAATTCCACTCCTGGTACATACCCAAATAATATGAAGACACTAATTTGAAAAGACACATGCACCCCGTTGTTCACTGAAGCATGATTTACAATAGCCAAGATATGGAACCAACATAACTGCCCATCAACAGACGAACGGATAAAGAAAATGTATGTATACATATATACACAATATAATATTACTCAGCCACAAAGAAGAATGAAATTCTGCCATTTGCAACAACATGGATAGACCTAGAGAGTATTATGATTAGTGAAATTAGTCAAAGACAAATACCCTATGTTATCACTTTTATGTGGAATCTAAAAAATAAAACAAATTAATGTATATAACAAAACAGAAACAGATTGACAGATGTAGAAAACAAACTAGTTATTACCAGTGTAGAAAGGGAAGGAGGAAGAGGTAAGATAGGGGTATGAGATTAAGAGATACAAACTACTATGTATAAGATAGATAAGCAACAAGGATATACCATACAGCACAGGGAAATATAGCCTTATTTTGTAATGACTTTAAGTGGAATATAACCTATAAAAATATTGAATCACTATGTTGTACACTTGAAACTAATATTGTAAATTAATTATACTTCAATTAAAAAAAAGATCAAAGTGAAATCCTGTATTTTCCAAGTCACAATTTTGGAAAAGCTTTAAAATTTCTCTTTTGGTTAAAAAATGAAGATGAAAGCTAGTGTAACTTGAGAAATTACTTTGTGCCAGGCTCACATAAATAATATGTGGTAGATTCATATAATGGAATATTATTCAGTCATAAAGTGGAATGAAGTACTAGATATACAACATGGATGAAGCTTGAAAGCATTATGCTAAGTGAAAGAAACCAGACACAAAAGACCACATATTAAATGATTGCATTCATATGAAACGCCAAGAATATGCAAATCCATAGAGACAGAAAGTAGATTAGTGATAGCAAGGGGCTGGGGGAGGGAAATAAGGAGTGACTACTAATGAGTACTGGGATTTTGGGGAATGATAGAAATTTTCTGGAATTAGTGGTGATGACAGTGCAAACTTGTGAACATACTAACAACCCCTGAATTATGCACTTAAAAATGCAAATGCAATTTTTCTACATGGTCATTCTTTCACATTACTAAATAAATTAGTTGGAATGGAAAAAAATTGGATCAGAGAGGAACCATGCCTTTAAGAATTTAAATATCCCTTATAGGTGATAAAGGTATAAATTAATAACTTAAATACACGGTAGACTGAGCTAATTATCATGAGGGTGAAACCCCTTTTGCCTTGTGTCTTTAATTCACTTAATAATTTTATTACAGGTGCCAGTATGTCTTCCTCATTAACAAAGCTCTTTCATGAGACTGGCATAAAGTTCATAACTACTGAAGTTGAGAAATGGGTAAATGGAGTCCTTTTTCTATTGCTTCTACATTTATGTTTAGGTGAAAATTTCTGTAGAAATAAAGATATTACCTATTTGGGGAAAGCATTATTTTCCTAAATAAGTTGGAGCATATTTTTCTTTCCTGCATTTTTGTAATAAAGGTAAAATTTATATCAGTGAAATGCACAGATCTTAAAACTACTTCCTTTCCCTAGAAATTTCCCAGTCATTATCTCTCATATGCAACCACTGTTCTGATTTGTCACTGTATATTTGTTTTGCCTGTTTTTGAATGTTGTATAAATGTATATACAGTATGTCATCTTTTATGTCTGGCTTAGTTTGCTCCACATAATATTTTTGATATTTTCTCACGTTGTTCTGTTTATCAGTAGTTCATTCTTTTTTAATTGCTAAAGAGTATTTTATTAAATGAGTATGTCACAATTTGCTAATCTGTTCTCCTATTGATGGACATTTGGACAAGTTTTAATTATTTTGAAAAGAACTGTTATGTTATATTCCAGTACAAGTCTTTTTGTGGACATATATTTTCATTTCTCTAGGTATTTATAATGAAACTTCTAATAATTTTGCAAAGTGCTATATCAACTTACAATCTCACCAGCAGAGTAAATGAGTGTACTAGTTACTGCATATCCTAACATTTTGTTTTTATTAGTCTTATTTATTTTAGCCAATCTAGTGGGTATGAAACGGTACTTAATTATAGTTTTACTTGGCATTTCCCCGATGACTAATGATTTTTAGAATCTTTTAATGTACTTATTAGACACATGAAGTGGCTTTTCATGTCTTTTCCTCATTTTAACAATTAAGTTGTCTTTTGTTATTTATTTGTAGGAGTTCTTTATATATTCTAGCTCAATTTCTTTGTTGGATATATGTATTACAAATGTTTTCTTCAATGTGTGGCTTGCCTTTTCATACTTTTAATTATATCTTTTGATGAGTAGAAACTTTAGTTTTTATGAAGTCCAAATTAGCAATTAAAAAAATGTTCAGTGCTAAATAATCTTTGCCTAGGTGGCAAAGATTTTCTTGTTTTATTTTCTTCTAGAAGCTTTATAGTTTTAGCTTTTCAGTGTAGTCTAGGACATTTCAAATTGATTTTGTATATGGTATTTACTTTCCTCCAGCTATCTAAATTGAAGTCAAGGGTTGTTTTAGTTCAGGTTTGCCACTTTCTATTCTCTTCAGTATATTTTGTGACAAGTCATTTCCTCTCTTCAGTTCTCAGTTTCCCATCTATAAAATGAGAGCATTATAATAGGTACATACAGTATGATTATTTTCTAAAAGTTGAAGAAGTCCTATGTCAAGAAACAATTTTAGTCCCACACCCTACCAATATGTTAATTGAGAAGTTAGATTATAAGGATTGTGGTCATCCTCTTGTAGACAGTCCCTGTTATCTTACTATCTACTCATATACGAGCATAAGAAAGTATTCTAAAGACCTCAGGGAAAATTCCTTCTAGAGCCAAACCTGGGAATCAAGATATTTATTAAGTACAGTACGTGAGTGAGAATTACTGGAGCTATCAGCTAGTTCTGTCTTTTCCTGTTTTTTTAATTAATGAATTTTTATTTTTGGCTGCATTGGGTCCCCTTTGCTGCGTGCAGGCTTTCTTTTAGTTGCGGCGAGTGGGGGCTACTCTGTTGCGGTGCGCGGGCTTCTTATTGCGGTGGCTTCTCTTGCTGCGGAGCATGGGCTGTGGGCATGCAGGCTTCAGTAATTGCAGTGCATGGGCTCAGCAGTTGTGGCACGCAGGCGCTAGAGTGCAGGCTCAGTAGTTATAGCGCACGGGGTTAGTTGCTCCACTGCATGTGGGATCTTCCGGGACCAGGGCTCGAACCCGTGTCGCCTGCATTGACAGGCGGATTCTTAATCACTGTGCCACTAGGGAAGCCCCTGTTCTGTTTTTTAACAAATATTTACTTGCTATTTGGGTCTGTGGTTAAACATTTTTTTTTTTTAAGTAAGAGTTGGACCAGGGAAAAGGTTTGTCAAAATATAAACTACAGAAATGCATCTTAACACTTTCCAAATCTGCTCACCTGGGAGGAGTTCAGAGTAGTGAAACAGGAAGTAAGACTGGGGACGGGTGAGTCAGAAATGGAAGTATACTTTTTGGATCAGAAGTGTGCATGACTTGGGTTTGGCTTCCATTGGCTGTGGAAGAGAGGGGTCAGGTTGAGAAGAAGGAGCCAAAGTGTGAGGATTTAAAGCCAGAAGCGAGTTTCGATTGTAGACATTAGAGACGGAAAAGATCCACAGGATAATACTACCAAACGCATTTCCCGCCAACTCAGGATACATTTGAACAGAGAGAGCAGATATGAAACTGACCATAACCAAAGGCCAGTGCTCAGCCATTGCTCTGGGCTTTAAAATAGTGATGTGAATGAAGTTTAGTTCAAGTTTATACTATTCAGATCAAATAAAACACTTGTGTCTTTTTAAAAGAAGCTGGGATAGAAGTTTTTTTGATTTTTGAAATCAATAAAAAAGTATTCTGGAAATGTCTCCACGTTCTCTAGATAATATAATTGCCATGTTTTCTCTGAATGTCTCTCATCTATAGGAACAGGGCTGCAAATGAATGTGAGAGTTTGTGCAATATCCTGGAAGAGTGATTCCAAAATTGCAGATCATAGATTTATACAAATCCACAGAGTAAAAGGGGGAAAAATAAGGATAGTATGTTTTTTCGTAGAGTTAATTTTATTAAAAGTAAAGGATTTACCTTAATTTTGAGATTAAGACCTTTCTATATTTTTGCTTTTAGAATATCCTTTTTGAAAAAGAAAAGATAGTATTGGTTTGTGTATTTTTAATCACCTATCTTGGCAAAACGAAAATTGATAAATAACCCTATATAAATCCCTTCATTAAAAAAGTGAGTCTAAGTTATTTAAATTCAAGGTACAGCTTCATCAGAACAGCGTGAGGGCATTTACAAAATGAAACAGGAATGTCATCATCAAAACTACGTCTCTGTTGATTGTAAGACAATTCACTGTTTTAGATACAACTAGGCTGGAAAACATACCACCTCGTAATTATTCATGCCATCAGTAATAAGGTGCATCCTCATAACAGAATTTTTTCTTTTTTTTTTGCGGTACGCGGGCCTCTCACTGTTGTGGCCTCTCCCATTGCGGAGCACAGGCTCCGGACGCGCAGGCTCAGCGGCCATGGCTCATGGGCCCAGCCGCTCCACGGCATGCGGGATCCTCCCAGACCGGGGCACGAACCCGTGTCCCCTGCATCGGCAGGTGGACTCTCAACCACTGCGCCACCAGGGAAGCCCCAGAATTTTTAATATATGAAAATATATAGATGTAAGCCTAAGTATCTGTGAAATATAGTGTATGACTTGCATAAAGAAGATTAATTCACTTAACACGTAGTTAATTATTCAGTATTCTTCCTATTTATTCATTGTACAAAGTACCTGAGTCTAGGCTTTGAAGAGTTTCTGAGTGATACATAAAATTATGTCCCATATTCTTCATTCTTTTCACAGTGTAAAATTTGCTTAAAATTTTGAAGTTTTTCAAGTTATAATTTTTAGACACTTCTCATTTGATAACTATATCAAGTTGGCTTTGCCATCTTCTGCAGCTATGCAAACCATTCTGTAGTCTCAAACATACACAGCTCAGTGGATGAATAGCCAAGTAGAAACCACGATAACATATGTGATGTGCTTCTTAACGTTGGCAAGGGGGACCTGGTGCTGCTTGATGCATTCACAAGCGTAGTGTTCTTTCTATAAAGCTAAAGTGTAACAGGGGATGTGTTTAGGGATCATAAACAGGAAAGATAAATTCAAATTTCTGTTAAATATCTCCTCAAGTATTTCTCAAAAAGAGTTGTTGAAATTCTTTAGAAACCTCTGTCACATTTGTTAGAAAGTAAGGCAATCTCTTTTCCAAGCCCAGTCCTTAAACATTTCTCATTAGTATTTCACTACTGACTTCGGTATTTTACCCCAGTGACAGGCATTTTGTCGGTCTTCTATTGTAGCTCAAGTTCCCTAGTTGGTACAGTTACAATTTTTGGCATTGCAAAATACAAAGAAACTAACTTGAAGTGCATCAAAATTCTGTCCCTGGAAGAGAGTAGATGGGGATGGTTGATAAAGAGGTAATTTTGGGATTTTTTATAAAGCATTTTCCTTTGTACCTGAAAGTCCATATGTTAATAAATTGTTATAGTGAGGTTTCATTGAATTAAGAAAATTTCTCTACCAGAAACATAAAATGGCTTTTTATCAATTTGTAGATTTTCCCACTGCTTAGTATCCATTGTACATGTACAGAGAATTAGGACATTTTAAGGTAAATGAAATGAAGATCTGGATTGAGAAGACTGGGTTATGACCTACACTAGAAAAACTCACTTTGGTCCCTTCACTTTTTTTATTTATTTTTTTTTTTAACATTTTTATTGGAGTATAATTGCTTTACAATGGTGTGTTAGTTCCTGCTTTATAACAAAGTGAATCAGCTATACATATACATATATCCCCATATCTCCTCCCTCTTGCGTCTCCCTCCCACCCTCCCTATCCCACCCCTCTAGGTGGTCACAAAGCACCGAGCTGATCTCCCTGTGCTATGTGGCTGCTTCCCACTAGCTATCTATTTTACATTTGGTAGTGTATATATGTCCATGCCACTCTCTCACTTGGTCCCAGTTTACCCTTCCCTCTCCCTGTGTCCTCAAGTCCATTCTCTATGTCGGCACCTTTATTCCTGTCCTGCCCCTAGGTTCTTCAGAAATAATTTTTTTTTTTTAGATTCCATATATATGTGTTAGCATATGGTATTTGTTTTTCTCTTTCTGACTTACTTCACTCTGTATGACAGACTCTAGGTCCATCCACCTCACTACAAATAACTCAATTTTATTTCTTTTTATGGCTGAGTAATATTCCATTGTATATATGTGTCACATCTTCTTTACCCATTCATCTGTCGATGGACACTTAGGTTGCTTCCATGTCCTGGCTATTGTAAATAGTGCTGCAATGAACATTGTGGTACATGACTCTTTATGAATTATGGTCTTCTCAGGGTACATGCCCAGTAGCGGGATTGCCGGGTCATATGGTAGTTCTATTTGTAGTTTTTTAAGGAACCTCCAAACTGTTCTCCATAGTGGCTGTATCAATTTACATTCCCACCAACAGTGCAAGAGGGTTCCCTTTTCTGCACACCCTCTCCAGCATTTATTTTTTGTAGATTTTTTGATGATGTGTGCCTTTCAAATCTTGATTCTCTTTCATATCAACATATTTCTGGTGTCAGGTGCCATACTGCAATACAACCTCTGACCCTGCAACTTCATGCTGTGTTGCAAATTTTATCAAAACATATGAACACATTTCTAGGGCCACTCGCATGGTCTTGGACAATAAAAAAGAAGGGGTTCTGAAGCTTAAGCTTCATGAACTTAATGGAAAATCTAGCACTGAGTAACAGCAACAAAAGCTGGCCTGTAGGGAGCAAAAAAGGGGTATCTGGTGGATAGGCAGCAGAGTGCTTACAGGAGCCTGATAGGTTAGAGACATTTAGCCAGGAAGAAAGAAGGGATGGAGTGGTGGTTAGAAAGAGGGGTTGTATTACATGAAAAGCTTCTGTCTGTGGATCGCATTTTTAAGTTGAGGGATATGAATATACAGAGACAGGGTGAGGGGAAGGAAGGAGGAAGAGACAAAGGAGGGGGAGGAGGAGGGAAAAGAAAAAGAAAAAGAATTAGGGCAGCACTTTTAAAATTTCTAGTCATAGACTCTTAGTCTCTTCTTCCTTCTTTAAAGTTGATCTAAATTCTCAATGGATTCCCAACATGGCTTCCATGTGGTCCCTGTATGGAGGGAGGCTATCTCCATCCTCTGTGACTTCCCCTAACGAGCATCTCCTGCCAGAAGCTGATGTCATTTGTTTTCCCTCTGCGTCTCAGGTCACTGCCAAAGCTTTGTTCCATTTTGGCCTCTGGATGTCTGAGCCTTAACTTTTTCGTTTTTCTGCTCCCAGTCACAAAGTATTTTTCTTTCCCACACCCTTCCTCGAGAAACATCTCAGACAGTAAGGGAGGGATGAGAGGAGGCACAATAACATGATGAGTTAAAAATGGGATACATTGGAAGCTTAAGACAGATTATGTCAATACAGATATTTTCCCTGGAAAGTAGAACATTACTGCTCTGCTTTCTAAAATCGATGGGGTAAACATACAAATTCAGTGAATGGACCTGAATTTTGCCATTGTAAGCGGTCAGTATAAGTTCTTTTTCAAAATGAATCACAAAAATATCTGTATTCTAAATAGGTTTTGTTTGGATATTGAAGGGCTAGGAATTTTATGACATTTCGGAACCTGACACTCGAAAGTAACAACACAATCAAAAGTGTCACACTTGGCTGTGTTCACATGCTGCCAAAAAAATTCAGGAGAAAATTGAAAAATTCACTCATTTATCTGGAAGTTTCCAAATACCCAGATGTTTGACATCATGCAGATTGTTAGGTGACTGATTGGGTTGTTCATATTCCGCATGTTTGGCAATGTATAGATAGATTCTGGTTATGTTTTCAGATAGGGAAATACAATGTGTTTCATGTGTTCTCTTGGGCCCCCAAAGCTAATGGTGTCTAATGGATTTTTCCCATTTGATCCCCATGAACACAGTTTAATTTCACTCGTGTTTTTTAGTCCCACAAAAAGGCAGGTACAGATATTTTATTGCTTTTAAATCTCAAAGTACTAACAGATTTGAGTAAGAAAAATAATTTTGTTCCAACAGAAAGCTTTTCACCCCAAGGAATAAAATTTTCCTCTCTTTATTCCAGCAAATGAACAATAAAAATACATGAAATCATAATATTGCTAAGTCTGAGAATAAACATCAAAACTTGACTGTTTTTTTTCTTTTAAGGCAGAACAAGAGGATGAGTTTTTTTAAAAAAGTACGTTCAGTTAAATTGTATCTAAACACTATTACTTTAGCACATCAAGATTTAGAAGCATTAGGAGAATGGCAGGCTAATTTTCACTATAAATAGTGACTCTTTGTGCGTTCTGTTTGCCTAGAGTTAATTTTTTTGTCAAGTACTTCCCAGCTGGGCTATGCTACTCATTTTAAATTGATTGTGTGTTCTGCATGGAGCTAGATCAATTTAGGGACCTGAGAGCTACCACAGAGAGACATTCACCTTAATTTAAGAGACTTGGGCTTGTAAGCCTTTTCTTCAATATGTCTAAAGACTTAATTCAACAAATATTGACCGAGTTGTTTCCATTTAAAGAACACTGGCCTTAGTACCATGGGACATAGAGTTAAATAGTGGAAAAGCCTTACATTTCAATTGACTAAGTTAGAGAATATTGGTCTGAAGCAATAAATTTGATAAAAATACACTGTAGGGAAGAAATGATGCCTACCAAATAGAAATTAGTTATCAATTATTAATATTTTGAGACTGAAACTTAAAAGTTACTAACATATTCTTAAGGAAATGGAATAGAAATTAGGGATTATTTAAGGAAATTTTATTCTTCCTTCTTCTATATGGTACAGAAACCATTAAGGAGAAAATGGACCAAAATAAAAGTAGAGAATGAGGATTACAGTATTTCTTCTATACTTGAATGACTTCAAAGCATATACCAATATTAAAAGAAGTCTTCAAGAATTCTAGAAAATTAGAAAGCATTTGAGTGATAAAAGCACTAATAGCATGTTAAGTGCAAATCAATACAAATGACAACCTGATGGATTGATTCATTCAGAAGAGATCAAGTTATCAAAAGATCAAATGCAAAGTGAAAATCCATAAATATCGATGTGTTCTGATACACTGAGGAAGAGAACTGCAGGATAACACGCGACAGCTAAGCTATACGTGGTGGATAACAAGTACAGTCCTCCAGCCCTCCCTATCCACGGCTTCCATATCCGTGGATTCAATCAACCGTGGATGGAATCAGAGGTGCGACTGTACTAGGCCATTTTATATAAGGGACCTGAGCATCCACGGATTTTGGTATCCCTTAGGGGGAGGGGTCCTGGATCCAATTCTCTGCGGATACTGAAGGACGAATGTAATTGCAAGAGGTACGTAATTAAGACAATAAATTGCGGCAAATGAGTAAATAGCATGTCTTAGATTGGTCCTCAGTTGTGGGCTGAAACAGATTAATGTAGTACGGTAAGCATAACTTTAAGAGTATTTTAGAAGAGAACTGCTATACTATGTACTGGGATGCACCCAGAGCAGATCAAAGTATCCTTGCTGCAGGGAAGTATATTCTGCTACAGAATAATTTTAATAAAGCAGTCGAAGTCACCCCCCTCCCAAACCAACTGTCCAGTTTAATAGAAATAAGCATAGGAAAAATGTAGCTCTGAGAGAAGGACTAAACAAATGTAGAAATAGTAGCATCAACGTTAAAATTGTTGCTATCACGATTACAAGAACCACTTCAGTCATTGCAATAGTAAGCAAAAATTTTCTGTGGTTTATTTGCTTATACAAATAGAATCTGATGTGCATAGGTACAAATCAATACAAATGGCCAAATGTGGCAGTTTAATTCAGTCAGTAGAGACCAAATTATTGAAAGTTCTAGTGTAAAGGGAAAAATCCCTAAACATGTATGTATACTGCTACAGTGAGAGAAACACCACAAAATAACTAAAGGCAACGTGGAACAAATATTCAGTTCTAGTGTGGAGTTTAACTCTTCCAGGGATGAAGAGGAAAAATCGGATACAAAAACAAGGAGACTCTGATCAATGAAACAGGCTTGGTGGAGGCATGCTGAAACCCCATGTGTGGGATGATAAGTGAAAGTAGAGAGAACTGGAACCCCTAAAGGGGTAGATAGCACAAAATATAGTGACAACAGAGAAGTGTCAAACTTCAGTTAATTTAAGCTACTGAGATCCAACTTTGATTTGGTAAGCTGTACCGTTATAGTAGAGGGACCCAGCCTACAGTAAAATTCAAAGTCAGGGAATAGTTGCTTCACATTATGGTGGTTTGCTTAGTTTGCAGTAGGATCCCCAGCATTGACTATGTAATAAGGATAACGAGCCACCGCAGCCCTAAGGGAGAGCAGTTGGAAGGGGCTTGGAAGGCTGCTAACAGCCAGGTGAAGCAAGTTTGTTTTCAAGGAATAGTACGGTGACTAAAAAGCATATGGTTGTCTTTGCTCCCATCTAAGCACCTGAATACTGGTTTTATGACGGCAAAGCTGAACTTTGTGTACACTGACAGTTGTGCTGGCTGCTTGGCAGGATGCATTCGAGTTGAGTTTGGATGAGATTGTACGTGCTAACGGTATTTAGTGTCTCCAGTTAAGAACTCAGTAAGATGCGGAATGAAGCATCACCCCATATTTAAGGAAAAGGATATTGATTTCATATTCAAATACCAGCCTACTGTCATGTGTAACTTGTTTTGTAAACATCTTAAGTTTAAAATATCTAAATCTAAGTTTCAATATTCTCCTCCAAACTAGTTCCTCCTGTTATTTCAGGCACCCAGTTGCTCAAGCCAGAAATTTAAAAGCCATCTTTGATGTTTCTATTTCCCTTAGCCCTTGCATTCAGTCCATCACCAAGGCATGTTAATTTTGCCTACAAAATGCGCCCGGTGTCCATGCACTTCTACGTCTGCTGCCTCTCTCTGTTCCAAGCCACCTGTTCTTCAGACTAGATGACTGCCTCTCAGGTTCTCTACTTCTCCTTCTCAGCCTTTCCCAACCCATTCTCCATGGAGCATCTTGATCATGTAAAATTGTAAATCAGATCAAATTACTCACCTGTTTCAAATAACTTCAAAGATCTTTTATTGCTCTTAGCATAAAGTCATTTCTCAGTATAGCCTATGATGTTCTGCATGACCTAGGCCTTGTCTGCCTTTCCAGGGTGTTTTTTGACCACTTTTTCCCATGTTCACCATGTTTCAGGCTCACTGATATTTTTTATTTCTCTAATCACACCAATTTTTTCTCAACTTAAGGCTATTGTATTTTCTGCATCATTTTTGCATCATGCTTCTAGGCCAAAAGGAAGACCTGACAATTTCATTTAGTAAGTAGTTATGGCCAAAAAACTTGGTAAGTATTTATGTCCTAACAACTCAGTAGCAGCTTTAAAAAAGTAAATTGAAAGAAAAAGAATAAAATTCTCAACCACAATTATTATGAGTGGGATGTGTGCACCGTTTGTCCATAGCACAAATTCTCAAGTTTTGGAATCAGATTAGATACTGCCACTCTTGTTTTCTGTCTCACGTTGGTTTTTATGTGGTACTTGCTTTTTATTGTAGCAAGTGTTGAAAATTTTGTAAATCTGCTGTAAAAAGATATCACATCATGAAAAGAAATACAGCATGATAAAATTATCAACTACTTAGAGTTAGTAGTTCACCTTGTGTCTCCCAAATATTGAATATCTCTGTATTTCTTTCTCTAAAATATATCAGAGTACCCTAGTAAGTTCATTGTGGTCCTCCAGGGTGCCTTGGCACATAATTTGGAAACCATGGCTCTGGAGAGCTTGCGTAGAAGAGTGACCTGATCTGACTGAAATTTAACAGAATTACCATGGCTACTGTGGAGACAATACTGAAGGGGCAAAGGTAGAAGCATGACCAGTTAGTAGCCTACTGCAGTAATTGAAAGCTAATGGTGTGGTAATTAGGCTGGAGTGGTAATAGAGGAGGTGATAAGGAGTTTAGATATATTTATGATATGAGCTTACAAGAGTTGCTGATAAATTGGATTTCAGCTGTGGAGGAAAGAGAGAAGTCAAAGATAAATTCAAGTTATTAGTCTATGTAACTGAAAGGATAGACAAGCAATCTTAATGAGGGTATGGGAAGATTAGGGACTCAGTTTTGTATGTGTTAAATTTGATCCAAGGGAGGGAGACGCAAGAGGGAAGACATATGGGAACATATGTTTATGTATGACCGATTCACTTTGTTATAAAGCAGAAACTAACACACCATTGTAAAGCAATTATACCCCAATAAAGATGTTAAAAAAAAAAATTTGATCCAAGCAGAGAACAAGAAATTAGGGTCTGGAGCTCAAGGGAGAGTTTTGATCTATACACACGTCTGTGAATCATCATCATATATTTATAGGCAAGAGACTAGATGAGATTTCCAAGGGAGTAAGTTACATAGAGAAGAGTTTCAGGAGATAGAAAAGCATGTTTACATATAAATTAAATATAAATTTATCCAGGTCGAAGGGAAAACTGATGATGCTACTGAAAGGAAAGAATTACTGGAACAATAACCCATAGGAGATAAGAGATCATGGAATCTAATCCAGAGCCCTATTTAAGGGCTGGGATTAGTTAGTAGCACAGACAAATGCCCATAGTAATGGGGGAGAAGGTAGGGGATATGGGGATAAACAAAAGTTTGGTTATATGTGAAGACTGGCAAAGTTCTCTCTTTATTGTTTCTATCTCTTCAGTAAAATATAAGCAAAGTCGTCAGCTGAGAGTAACGGTGGTGGTAACAGAGTTGGAAATTTGAGGAGAGAGGAGAAGTTATGAAATAGTTTTCTAAGAGAGTGGAAGAACAAATAAAATAGGTTAAATTGCAGTGTTGGGGAACATTAATGGTCTAAGGGAGGTTCGTGATCATGAATTAAAATAAGAACATTTAGCAGGATTATATAGTTTTCCGAGCCAGGTTCAGTTTCCCTGGTGCAAGTCTGGAATAGGTAGACAGCTAGATATAACCAATATAGTGTGTTTTTTAAAAGTATGATGAAGAAAAAGAGGTCAAGGGAATGGAGGGTTTATCTAAGGTAGCAAATGTAATGACTGATTCTGGATTTTAAGTTGGTTAACAAGGACAGTGATGATATTAGAGAGGTGAGGGTCAATGAAAAGATGGTAAGATCAAGAGTTTGTAGGACCTAATTGGTTCAAAGGATTGTTGGAGTGAGGGTATTAGAGGTACTTCTGGTCATATAATAGGCTCTTGAAAATGAGATTATGGAAAGATTAAAATTATGGGAAATTACAAGGCAGAGGTATATGCATGGAGTGAGTGGCTGAGTTAAGGTGTTAACAAGATATTTGGAGGAGGGGAGGTCAGGGAACTGTAAAACCAGGGCACTGGAATGATCACTAACCAGTATTCTCTGGCTTTTTGAGCCATTCTTAGAAAGGCCTTTTGCACTCCATTGTTATAAAAATAATTCTGTGTTTTCTTCTGTTACTATTAGGATTTCACTTTCTACATTTAATTATGTCATCTCTCAGAATTTTTTCTTGGAAAATGATTTGAGATATCAATACAATCATTTTTTCCAGATGCATACCTAATTGTCCTAATGTCATTTACTGAACAGTCCTTTTACCATTGATTTAACACCTTTATCATATATTAAAATTACGTATGTATTTGGGCCTACTTTTGGACTTACTACTCTATTTTTTTGGTCTGGTTATATACCAGTACCATAATATTTAAATTATTGGGTATTATGTTTAATATCTGTTGAAGCTAACCCACCCACTCTCATTGCTCTTGTTTCAGTGATTTCTTACCTATTCTTACATATATTTTCCCATATACTTTGGAATCTGATTTTCTATTAAAAACTATTAATATTTTAATTGCAGTTGTATTATGCTTATAAATTAAGAATAATTGACATCTTTATAATTTTGAGTCTTCTCATTCAAGATGTCCATTTGTGCCTTTTGGAGGTGCATTCGTTTTACTCCATAGGCCTAGTAAATTACTTGTTAAATTTATATTAAGTAATTTTATGTATTTTTGTTGCTAATGTGAATGTGGTTTTATCCCATTGTATATTTTAATTGGTTGGTTTTTGCATCTGTGAAAAACCACTGATTCCCATATACTATTTTTTCACACTGCTACTTTAATCAATTCTCTTTTCATCTGTAATACTTTTTTAGTTGATTCCTGTGTGTTTCAAGGTATATAATAATATCATTTGAAATAATATCATTGAAATTTTCCAAATTTTGTACCTCAAATTTTTGTTCTTATGTCTAATTGCACTGGCTGCTAATTCAAGTACAATGTTAAAAAATAGATGTACTGATGATTTTTCTCTTGCTCTTATCTTTAATGGGAACTCCTCAGTTAAGCATAATGCTGGTTTAGCCAAAGAATAAATTCTTATCTATACTTATGCTATTAATTATTAAAAATCAAGAATAGTTTTGAATTTTGTTCTTTTAGCCTCTAAGGAGATGATTATATAATTTTTTTCTCCGCAGATATATTAATATGATGAACTATATTACTAGGTAAATTACATTAACAGATTTCTCTAACTCTGAATCATTCTGGCATTATTGGAATTAGCCTCTTGGTTTATCATCTTTTAAATGTACTGCTTTTAATGTGCTACTAATATATTACACAGGTAATTTTATTATATTCACAAGGAGGACTTTTTTTGTGTGTATGTGTCTTCCAGGTTTTGGTACCAATACATATTTGCTTCGTAAAAATAAATTCTTGAAATTTTCTTCCTTTTTAATGCTCTGGAACAGTTTGTATATCATTTAAATTATTTGGTCTTAATATTTGTCAGAATTCCCCTGGGAAACCTTCTGAACCTGGAGCTTTATTTTGTGTGTGTGTGTGTGTGTGTGTGTATGTGTGTGTGTGTGTGTGTGTGTGTGTGTATGTGTGTTGCTGCTCTCCAAAGAAACATTCATTCTGTGCAATAACATGTCTTTTTTAATGAGCTGTTCACTCCTGTGGCTTTGTTTTGGTCTGACTAGATTTAAGCCACGGTTCAGATTTGCTCATTATTCTGGAGGCAGAAACTAGGAATTGCCTCCTTAGTGTACTATTAAATAAAATAAACTTTTCTTCTTTTGCATAATTTGCCTCTTAATAATAAAAAACATGAATGCCCAATAAGGATAAGAGGAAAAAGAAAGCTTGGAAAGTGCCGGATAAATACCCAGTCTTTTGTTTGTTATGTTTAGTGATGGAAACTGATTATATAACTTGCCATCATTTGTTTCAAACAGACTACAAAGAGGAACAAAACAACAGGGATTTAAACATGGGAGGTTGTTCTTTATCAGGGGACCCTAGGTGTAATGGAGGTTATTTTGTTTATTAGGAGGGGAAAGGAGAATAAAGAAGCAGGATAGGGGTGGAGGTCGAAGGACTTTTCATTAGATTTTCCAGGTGTTTCTCGAACTAAACTGAGGTTTATTGCAAATGATCTTTATTCCAGGATCAAGTTACCTACTATTGATATTATTTGTCATATTTTTATGTGTTGAATAGTTCTCAGCAGGGGCATGAAACTTGTGGAGTCCAGGATCCCTTTAGGTAAAAGTGGCAGGGCCCACCTGACAAGGAATAATTCCTTAATATCTGGCCTCCATGAGTATGCTAGCAAATTATCCATCAGCAGCTATCTAATAAGCTTTCCAGAGGCATTCCTCCCCATTTTCTCTTCTGTTCCTGAAGAGTCACCGGGGATTTGTTTTATTTACTTAGTTTTCACATGATATTCCAGATTCTGTGTATGTGGATGGGCAGGGCATCAATGACTTGTGTGATAAAATGTGTTATGTGGCATGGTTGAAAAATGAAAAAAAATAATTTAGATGAATTTGATTGAAATTCCTTTAATTTGTACACATCTAAAAATACTACCCAGACTAATTTTTCTTCCTTCTTTGAGAAGTTGCTGGTTTGCAAGCACTGTCTCAAGATTTCTTTCTGTACAACACATGCATATGACGGCCTCCCTTTCATCACCCTAAATAAGAAAGATGGCCTCATAGAATAGAATGAAATCTTTGGGCCTGTGCCACTGGGCAGGGCCAACTTTTAACATAACTTTGGTGTTAGATGATCCAATTTTCATAACAATCAGCTGTCCTCCTGCACTCTGTGACCATAAGTACTCCATGCTTTTGTACTCTTTCCTCTGGTTTAACAAATACCCATAAAGGCAATATGGTGTGTTACCTACAAGTATGGACTTTGCAGTCAGAATGCCTGGGCTTGAATTCTGGTTGTGCCATTTGCTGGATGTGTGACATGAACAAGTTACTCACCTGCCTTAAGCCTCAGAATCTTAATCTTGAAACGAAAATAAAAAAAGCCCTACTTCATGAGATTGTTGCTGATAACAATAAATAAATGAGATCACGGAACTAGCATGCAGCTGGACAGATAGTTAAAGCTCTATTAATGTTAATAATCATTATCTGCAATTAATGATGTCTATAAGACATAGAGCTAGGGCCATGAAGAATACAAAGAACTATAATGTTCAATCAAAGAAAGTTTATATTCTGATAGGGGAGATAAGATACACACACAATAACAGCAAAAAATATATGATGGAAGTAGACATTTAAATGACAGTTTTTCAAGAGAAGGCTTTACAGAGAATCTAAGCTTAAAGGCTGAGTACTGAAGCATAAGTACCCTTTAGGTAAAAAGGCATTTCTTTTTCCATATTATATATTATATATATATAATTATATATTATAAAATATATAATATATATAATATATATTATATATTATATTCCTACTTATTCTGGGATAATTATAATCCCAGAATAATTATTAATACTCTTTTCATTCTCAGTTTGAGTGGTAAATTAGGTGGACCCCCATCATATAAGGCACAAATCTTGCTGTTATAAAGGTGTCATTTGGACATGCACACCAGAAATTACTGGAGAGTAACATCAGATTTGATGCAATCAAGCATTTAATTTCCTGATAGAGCCTAAAGTGTTATATTCAGGAGGGACAGTGAGGGAGTTGACATCATTAGGAAAGGTTTTAAATGGGAAGAATCTGAAGGCTGGATAGACCGAGGGAGGACTGACATTCCAAGCGAGGGAGAAAGAGGAAAAAGTCATAGGTGTGGGTATACAGATAACAATTTTGTGCCCCACTAAGGAAACCAACTTAGTGGAGTGGGAAAAATGGTTTGTTGGATAAGGTATGCCATTTGATGGGGAAGTGTAGACTCTGCCTGAACTGGAGAAATTGTTGTGACATCCAGCACACAGGAATGAGAAAACGTGGCAACAGTAATGACTTTGGAAAACTGGTCCAAGAGTGGTGAGTGGGAGATGGGCACTTGTCCTGTGTGGGGAGAAAAAGTTGAAGTACTGAGCTCAGGGCAGAAATTCTCCCATTACAGAGCCTTACTTGGGGGAATCTCACTGGAAGGGAAATCCACATGAGCAATGCTCAGGGTAGGCTTCTGTCATACCATGGGACACAGTTACACAGTGCAGATTGACAGTACTGTTGTCATAGGACTAATTGGACAGGAAATCATTTCCTGAAGGAAATAATTTTGTGTAAGATGACAGGTCTCTTTTCTGGGTCAAGAAACTATAGAGTTATTAATACTTTTTTTTTGCGGTACGTGGGCCTCTCCCGTTGCGGAGTACAGGCTCCGGACGCGCAGGCTCAGCAGCCATGGCTCACTGGCCTAGCCGCTCTGCGGCATGTGGGATCTTCCCGGACCGGGGCACGAACCCGTGTCCCCCGCAACGGCAGGCGGACTCTCAACCACTGCGCCACCAGGGAAGCCCAATGCTTTTTTAAAACAGGAAGAATAGAAATAAAAGTACAGTGATGTGTTCCATATAGCTTACTGCCATGTGCTACAATGCACTCAGAGGACATCAGTCTATTTTCTTGCCCCTGCTGTACTTTGCACACTTATCACACACAAGGCAAATGCTTCTTTTACTCTTCTAGCTCCCATTGCAAATTCTGTGTAGTCAGGATCTCATTTTAATAATATTTTATCTACAGTGTTTTGCATAATGCATTCATGATAAATTAGTGAAGTCAGATGATGCTGGAATTTCTGTTTTGATAATTCAGTTGACACCCAAAGAAGTTAAAAGATCTTCAAAAACAAAAAACAAAAACACAGAGAAAGGAATGTGATGTGTTCTTGTGGGCTAAGCACAGTTAGGAAGTGTGAATGGCTTCCCTGCTTAGTGTAGGATGTGATTTTTGTCATGGATTTGACTATATATGAAATTATTATCTAAAGGATGGTAAGCATAAGACATCTTTCCTCTCAACTAAAAAGGCACACGATGTTCCCTGCTTGGATATTAATGTATTTTATTCTTTCTCCTTTTTCTTTTACTCTTTTTCATAATATTAGTTTCTAATATTACCTAAATCAGCAGTCGATGAATATTAATGTTTAGGTATATAATCTGTCCTTTATAGCACTTCCATAATGCTTTTCATTGTTAATTACAGCAGTAACATCACAAACAGCCATGTTAGGAACTTGAATGTGCTTTGGAATCAGATGGACCTGGCTTAAATTATTCTATCTCACCGACTAGCTGTGTGACCATTCATAAGTTATTTCTTCTCTCCGAGCCACCATTTTTTGTGCCTTAAAATGGGGATAACAACAGAACATATCTCATAGAGTTGTTGTGATTATTAAATGACATATATATTTAAAGGAATATTGTAGGACGGTGACATCATCAAGAAGGTGATGTAGCGTATTTCCGACTTCAGTCCCCCTCACAAAGAGACAGACTAGCCACTATCCAAAGACAAGTTACCATTGTGGAAATCTCATAACTTGGAGATAAGGGTGAAACACCACCCTGGAACACGGAGACTGAGAAGGTCTGCATTAAAAGGGTAAGAGGAGTGGTTTCACTTTGATCGCATTGTCCTCCCTCAGGCCAGCACAGCTACATTAAGGGAACCCCCTCTGGGCCTATGGCTTCTCCAGTGGGGAAAGACATCCAGCTCCCCTGGCATTGTGTGATACTTCCTGAGAGGCCCATTCAGGTTTTGTTTCACAGCAACTGAGGCAGGAAAGACAGGACCGGGCCCAAGGACAGCCTCCTCGTGTATGGGCATTAGGCAGAAGGCGAGGCCACCCCCTTGTTTTGCACATGAGGCCATGGCACACGGAGGAATGGTATCTAAAGCGGAAACTCTGTAGCATCTGAACGAGAAACCCTGACCGTGAAAACCGTGGAGCAGGCGCAATAAAAATGCACAGGTTGCTGATGGCCCTGTAACGACCTTCCACGTGTGATGCTTAACTAGAAGGGAAAATTTAAGGGAAAGTAGCTCTTAGAGCAAATGAATGGTGGCTTCAGGAGACAGATGCACAGCATCGGGAGCTGATGCAACCTGGTGCAATCCAGGCCACACGTCAACCTTCCCCTCAATGAATATTTCACCCCGAATCACAAAGACCCCACCCATTCAAAGGACTAAAAATAAAAGGGGGATCAAAAAACTGCAGCACACCCGTCACGAACGAGGATGCCCACACTCTTCTCCGAGCGTGTCCTTTCGCTTCTGCCCTGAATAAACTGCTTTCTTTGTCCTCTTTGCTCCTCAGCCTGTGTGTGTGTGTGTGTGTGTGTGTTTTCCTTTGTGTTCCTCACCTGACAGCCAGCCCTGTCTATCTGTTGAGCTTAAGTTCTAATCCTGCTTAACTAAGGAGCCTAAACAGTGACGTGGGCAGTCTCAAAGCCCAGCCGGTGGTATTGCCTAGCTATGGATCGCAGGCTAGGGTGGCACCCAGCAGTGGAGCCCAACATACGGCCCTGATTGATGGCTGAACCTAGTCTGTAGCCTCAGCCAGGCAGGGGGCCCAGCCAGTGATCCCCCCATCATAGTTCCATCCAACCAGGGAGCCCTGACTGACCCTGCCCAACTGTGGAACATAGTCTCCAGCCCCACCTAACTGTGGGATACAGCTGGAGGCCCCATCTGAACAGAGAGCCTGGCCAGTGACCTTGCCTAACAGCAGAGCACAGCAAGTGGCCTACCTGATCTCAAAGCACAGCCTGTGGCCCCACCCAACTTTGGGTCACAGTCTGTTACCCCGCCTGATCACAGAGCACAGCCTGAGACTCTGTCTGATGATAAAGCCCTGACTGTGGCCCTGCCTAAACGAGAGAGACCAGCCAGTGGCATCATCCTGTTTGGCAGCAGAGTCTAAGACGCCACCTGACCAAGACCAATTCTGGAGTCCAACTTACATCCCTATCCAACTGTGGATTCCCGCCACCGGCACTGCCCTGCCAGGGAACACAGTCTGCCACCTTACCCAGCCAGAGGCGAACCTGGAGCCCAGCTAGTGGCCCTACCTGACTGTAGAGCACAGCCAGCAGCCCTGCCAAATCAGAGAGTCTATCCAGTGGCCTCACTTGAACACAGAGCCCAGCCATCAGGCTCACCCAACCATGGTGCCCAGCCAGCAGCACAACATTCCACCCTCAACCTCAGAGCACAGGCGGTGGCCTCACTCAACTAGAGACCCCTATATAAAGCCACACCTACCTGTAGATGCTATCAGCTGACTCATCCAGTGCCCCAAGCTTCGTCAACTGGTGAAGGTGAGGTCGTTCCCTGCTGTAGCAAACCTGTAAAGTCAGGAAGAGGAGATCACTTACCTAAGTGCACAGATCATTGCAAGGATACAAGGATCATGAAGAATCAGGTAAACATGATGCCATCAAAGGAAACTAATAAAGGTCCAATAACTGATCCTAAAGAAATGGAGATCTATGAAATGTCTGAAATCAGAATAATTCTCTTAAAAAAGCTCAGTGAACTACAGGAATACACAGACAGACAGCTAAACAAAATTAGGAGAATAATGCATGAACAAAATAAGAGGTTCGAGGCTTATGGGAAGATGGCGGAAGAGTAAGACGCGGAGATCACCTTCCTCCCCACAGATACACCAGAAATACATCTACACGTGGAACAACTCCTACAGAACACCTACTGAACGCTGGCAGAAGACCTCAGACCTCCCAAAAGGCAAGAAACCCCCCACGTACCTGGAGGGGATTAAGAGCACTGCTTAAAGGAGCTCCAGAGACGGGCGCGAGCCGCGGCTATCAGCGCGGACCCCAGAGACGGGCACGAGACGCTAAGGCTGCTGCTGCCGCCACCAAGAAGCCTGTGTGCGAGCACAAGTCACTCTCCACACCCGCCTTCCGGGAGCCTGTGCAGCCCGCCACTGCCACGGTCCCGGGATCCAGGGTCAACTCCTCCGGGAGAACGCACGGCGCGCCTCAGGCTGGTGCAACGTCACGCCGGCCTCTGCCGCCGCAGGCCCGCCCCGCACTCCGTGTCCCTCCCTCCCCCCAGCCTGAGTGAGCCAGAGCCCGCGAATCAGCGGCTCCTTTAACCCCGCCCTGTCTGAGCGAAGAACAGACGCCCTCCGGCGAGGCGACCTACACGCAGAGGCGGGGCCAAATCCAAAGCTGAGCTCCTTGGAGCTGTGAGAACAAAGAAGAGAAAGGGAAATCTCTCCCAGCAGCCTCAGAAGCAGCGGGTTAAATCTCCACAATCAACTTGATGTACCTGCATCTGTGGAATACATGAATAGACAACGAATCATCTCAAATTAAGGAGGTGGACTTTAAGAGCAAGATTTATGATTTTTTCCGCTTTTCCTCTTTTTGTGAGTGTGTATGATTCTGTGTGAGATTTTGTCTGTATAGCTTTGCTTCCACCATTTGTCCGAGGATTCTATCCGTCCGTTTTTTTTTTTAATTAAAAAATTTTTTTTCTTAATAATTACTTTTTATTTTAATAACTTTATTTTATTTTACTTTATCATTGTTCTTTCTTTCCTTCCTTCCCTCCTTTAGACAACGAATCATCACAAATTGAGGAGGTGGACTTTGAGAGCAAGATTTATGATTTTTTCCCCTTTTCCTCTTTTTGTGAGTGTGTATGTGTATGCTTCTATGTGAGATTTTGTCTGTATAGCTTTGCTTCCACCATTTGTCCTGGGGCTCTATCCGTCCTTTTTTTAAATTTTTTCTCTTAATAATTATTTTATTTTAATAACTTTATTATATTTTATCTTACTTTATTTTATTTTACTTTATCTTCTTTCTTTCTTTTTTCCTTCCTTCCCTCCTTCCTTCCTTCCTCCCTCCCTCCCTCCCTCCTTTCTTTCTTTCTTTCTTCCTTCCTTCCTTCCTTCCTTCCTTCTTCTACTAATTCTTTCTTTCTACTTTTTCTCCCTTTTATTCTGAGCCATATGGATGAAAGGCTCTTCGTGCTGCAGCCAGGAGTCAGTGCTGTGCCTCTGAGGTGGGAGAGCCAACTTCAGGACACTGGTCCACAAAAGACCTCCCAGCTCCACATAATATCAAACGGCGAAAATCTCCCAGAGATCTCCATCTCAACACCAGCACCTAGCTTCACTCAACGACCAGCAAGCTACAGTGCTGAACATCCTATGACAAACAACTAGCAAGACAGGAACACAACCCCACCCATTAGCAGAGAGGCTGCCAAAAATCATAATAACTCCACAGACACCCCAAAACACACCACCAGACATGGACCTGCCCACCAGAAAGACAAGATCCAGCCTTATCCACCAGAACACAGGCATTAGTCCCCTCCACCAGGAAGCCTACACAGCCCACTGAACAAACCTTAGCCACTGGGGACAGACACCAAAAACAATGGGAACTACGAACCTGCAGCCTGCAAAAGGAGACCTCAAACACAGTAAGATAAGCAAAATGAGAAGACAGAAAAACACACAGCAATTGAAGGAGCAAGATAAAAACCCACCAGACCTAACAAATGAAGAGGAAATAGGCAGTCTACCTGAAAAAGAATTCAAAATAATGATAGTAAAGATGATCCAAAATCTTGGAAATAGAATAGACAAAATGCAAGAAACATTCAACAAGGACCTAGAAGAACTAAAGATGAAACAAACAACGATGAACAACACAATAAATGAAGTGAAAAATACTCTAGATGGGATCAATAGCAGAATAACAGGCAGAAGAATGGATAAGTGACCTGGAAGATAAAATAGTGGAAATAACTACTGCAGAGCAGAATAAAGAAAAAAGAATGAAAAGAACTGAGGACAGTCTCAGAGACCTCTGGGACAACATTAAACACACCAACATTCGAATTATACGGGTTCCAGAAGAAGAAGAGAAAAAGGGACTGAGAAAATATTTGAAGAGATTATAGTTGAAAACTTCCCTAATATGGGAAAGGAAATAGTTAATCAAGTCCAGGAAGCACAGAGAGTCACATACAGGATAAATCCAAAGAGAAATATGCCAAGACACATATTACTCAAACTGTCAAAAATTAAATACAAAGAAAACATATTAAAAGCAGCAAGGGAAAAACAACAAATAACATACAAGGGAATCCCCATAAGGTTAACAGCTGATCTTTCAGCAGAAACTCTGCAAGCCAGAAGGGAGTGGCAGGACATATTTAAAGTGATGAAGGAGAAAAACCTGCAACCAAGATTACTCTACCCAGCAAGGATCTCATTCAGATTTGATGGAGAAATTAAAACCTTTACAGACAAGCAAAAGCTGAGAGAGTTCAGCACCACCAAACCAGCTCTACAACAACTACTAAAGGAACTTCTCTAGGCAAGAAACACAAGAGAAGGAAAAGACCTACAATAACGAATCCAAAACAATTAAGAAAATGGGAATAAGAACATACATATCGATAATTACCTTAAATGTAAATGGACTAAATGCTCCCACCAAAAGACACAGATTGGCTGAATGGATACAAAAACAAGACCCATATATTTGCTGTCTACAGGAGACCCACTTCAGACCTAGAGACACATACAGACTGAAAGTGAGGGGATGGAAAAAGATATTTCATGCAAATGGAAACCAAAAGAAAGATGGAGTATCAATTCTCATATCAGACAAAATAGACTTAAAAATAAAGATTATTACAATTATTAGACTTAAAAATAAAGAAGGACACTACATAATGATCAAGGGATTGATCCAAGAAGAAGATATAACAATTGTAAATATTTATGCTCCCAAGATAGGAGCACCTCAATACATAAGGCAAATACTAACAGCCATAGAAGGGGAAATCGACAGTAACACATTCATAGTAGGGGACTTTAACACCCCACTTTCACCCATGGACAGATCATCCAAAATGAAAATAAATAAGGAAACACAACCTTTAAATGATACATTAAACAAGATGGACTTAATTCATATTTATAGGACATTCCATCCAAAAACAACAGAATACACATTTTTCTCTAGTGCTCATGGAACATTCTCCAGGAAAGATCATATCTTGGATCACAAATCAAGCCTTGGTAAATTTAAGAAAATTGAAATTGTATCATGTATCTTTTCCGACCACAACACTATGAGACTAGATATCAATTACAGGAAAAGATCTGTAAAAAATACAAATACGTGGAGGCTAAACAATACGCTACTTAATAACGAAGTGATCACTGAAGAAATCAAAGAGGAAATAAAAAAATACCTAGAAATAAATGACAATGGAGACACGACGACCCAAAACCTATGGGATGCAGCAAAAGCAGTTCTAAGAGGGAAGTTTATAGCAATACAAGCCCACCTTAAGAAACAGGAAACATCTCGAATAAACAACCTAACCTTTCACCTAAAGCAATTAGAGAAAGAAGAACCAAAAAACCCCAAAGTTAGCAGAAGGAAAGAAATCATAAAAGTCAGATCAGAAATATGTGAAAAAGAAATGAAGGAAACGATAGCAAAGATGAATAAAAGTAAAAGCTGGTTCTTTGAGAAGATAAACAAAATAGATAAACCATTAGCCAGACTCATCAAGAAAAAAAGGGAGAAGACTCAATTCAGTAGAATTAGAAATGAAAAAGAAGTAACAACTGACACTGCAGAAATAGAAAAGATCATGAGAGATTACTACAAGCAACTCTATGCCAATAAAATGGACAACCTGGAAGAAATGGACAAATTCTTAGGAATGCACAACCTGCCAAAACTGAATCAGGAAGAAATAGAAAATATGAACAGACCAATCACATGCACTGAAATTGAAACTGTGATTAAAAATCTTCCAACAAACAAAAGCCCAGGACTAGATGGCTTCACAAAAAATTATATCATCTGCAGAAGGAATTTGGGAGGAACACTCCCAAATTCCTTCTGCAGATGATATAATTTTTAAAAAATATTTTATTCTTCATTTCAAATGTTCCTGTTACCTTTGTGATTTTTCTTTTCTTGAGAGAACTTTTGACATAGAGCATTGAGTTCAATATAATCTTTGGTTCATGGCATTCATTGGTTTGGGCAAGTTCCTTAACCCCAGTCTTCACTTTCATTTGCCTCATTCCCTATTATAGAAAACTATCCTGTTTAATGCATATGCTTTATTTGTACGTGATATGATTATATATACAGAAAACCCTAAAGACACCACCAAAAAGCCATTACAAATGAGTAACAAATACATTAAAGTTGTAGAATACAAAATCAATATACAAAAATCTTTTGCATTTCTAAACACTGACAAAAAGAGAAATAAAGAAACAATCACATTTACAATTATAAAAAAAATACCTTGGAATAAATTTAACCAAGGAAGTGAAAGACCTAAACACAAAACTATAAGGCATGTTAAAAGAAAATGAAGAAGACACAAGGAAATGGAAATATAGTCCATGCTCATGTATTGGAACAATTACCACTGTCAAAATGTCCATGTTACTAAAGTCACCTACATAGTGCAATCTGTACCAAAATTCCTGTGTCATTTTTCACAGAAATAGAACAAAAAATTCTAAAAGTTATATGGAACCATAAAAGACCCCGAGTAGCCTAAAGAAGTCCTGAGAAAAAAGCAAAAAGCTAAGGTATTACACTCCTTGATTTCAAATTATATTAAAAGACCATAGTAATCAAAATAGCATGGTATTGGCAGACAAACAGATACATAGATCAGTAGAACAGAATTGAGAGTCCAGGAATAAACCCATGCATATATGGACAATTCAAGATAAAGGCAAAGAATGTACAATGGAGAAAGGATAGTCTCTTCAATAAATGGTGTTGGGAAAACTGAACAAACACATGCAAAAAAATGAAACTAGACCCTATCTCATACTGTACATAAAAAGTATTTCAAAATGGATTAAATATTTAATGTAGACCTGAAATCATAAAACTCCTAGAGGAAAACGTAAGTAGTACATTCTTTGACATTAGTCTTAGCAATATCTTTCTAGATATGTCTCTGCAGGCAAGGAAAACAAAAGCAAAAATAAACAAATGGGATTACATCAAGCTAAAAAGTTTCTGCACAGCAAATGAAACCATCAATAAAACAAAAAGGCAACCTACTGAATGGGAGAAAATATTTGCAAATGATATGTTTGCTAATGGGTTAACATCCAAAATATATAAAGAACTCATACAACTCAACAACAACAAAAAACCTGATTAAGAAATGGGTAGAGGAACTGAATAGACTTTTTTTTTTTTTAAAAAAAAAGAGAACATACAGATAGCCAACAGGTACATGTAAAGATTTTCATCATTACTCATCAGGGAAATGAAAATGAAAACCACAATGAGATATCACCTCACACCTGTCAAGTATGGCTATTATCAAAAAGACAATAAATAATAAGTGTTGGTGAGGATAGGGAGAAAATGGAACATTCATACATTGTTGGTGGGAATGTTAATTGGTGCAGACACTGTGGAAGACAGTATGGAGATTCCTCAAAAAATTAAAAATACCATATGATCCAACTATTCCTCTTCTGGGTATTTGTCCAAAGAATGTGAAAATACTATTCCATAAGATATATGCATTTCTATGTTCTTTGAAGATTTATTTACAATAGCCAAGATATGGAAATAGCCTAGGTGCCTGTCAATGGACAGATAAATAGGTAAAGAAGATGCGGTTTATATATGCAATGGAACACTACTCAGCCAGAAAAAGAATAAAAATCTTGCTATTAGTGACAACATGGATGGACCTTGAGGGTATTATGTTGGGTATTATTCCCAACAAAGAAATGCCCAGGAACAGATAGTTTCACTGGTAAATTCTATCAAACTTTTAAAGAGGAATTAACACAAATTCTTCTCAAACTCTTCCAAAAAAACTGAAGGGCATGGAACACTCCTAAACTCATTTTGTGAGGCCAGCATTATCCTGATACCAAAGCCAGATAAGGGTACTATAAGAAAAGAAAACTGTAGGCCAGTATACCTGATGAGTATATATGCAAAAATTCTTGACAAAATACTAGTGAACTGAATTCAACAGCACATTAAAATGATCATACAATGTGACTGAGTGGGATTCATCCCTGGGATGAAAGGATGGTTTAACACATAAATCAATAAATGTGGTATGTCACATTAATAGAATGAAAGATAAAAATCATGTGATCATCTTAGATGTGGAAAAAGCATTTGACAAAATTCAGAATCTTCTCATGATAAAAACTCTCAACAAATTGGATATAGAAAGAATGTACCCCAGCATAATAAAAGCCATATATGACAAACCCACAGCTATCATCATACTCAATAGTGAGATGTTGAAAACTTTTTCTCTACGATCAGGAACAAGACAAGGGTGTTCCTCAAAAAACTAAAAACAGAACTACCATATGATGCAGGAATTTCACACCGGGGTATACATCCGAAGGAAATGAAAACACTAATTTGAAAAGATACATGCATCCCAGTGTTCATAGCAGTATTATTTACAATAGCCAAGCTATGGAAGCAACCTAAGTGCCCATCAACAGATGAATGGATAAAGAAGATGTGGTATATACACGCAATGGAATATTATTCAGCCATAAAAAAGAAGTCAAGAATACTGAATGGGGAAAAGATAAACTTCTTCAATAAATGGTCTTGGGAAAACTGAATAATTATATGCTAAAGAATGAAATCAGGCTGCTATCTTTCACCACTCATAAAAAGTAACTCAAAATAGATGAAGGACTTAGATGTAATTCCTGAAACCATAAAACCCTTGGAAGAAACCATGGAAAAGCCTCCTTGATATTAGTCTTGGCAATGATTTTATGGATATGACACCAAAATCATAAGCAAGGAAAGCAAAAATATACAAATGGGACTACATCAAGCTAAAAAGCTACTGCATAGCAAAAGAAACAATCAACAAAGTGGAAGCCTACAGATGGAAGAGAATATTTGTACACCATATATCTGATAAGGTGTTAATATCTAAGATATATAAGTAACTCATACAACTCTATAGCAAAAAAAAAAAAAAATCCGGTTAAAATATCTGAATAGATGTTTTTCCAAAGCAGACGTACAGGTGGCCAACAGTAACATGAAAACGTGCTTGACATCAGTAACCTTAGGAAATGCAAATTAAAACCACAATGAGGTATCACCTCACACCTGTTAGAATGGCTATTAACAGAAAGACAGATAACAAGCATTGGAGAAAGGAAAGACAGACAACAGCCTTGTGCACTGTTGGTGGGGATGTGACCTGGCACAGCCGCTATGAGAAGAGCATGGAGGCTCCTCAAAAAATTAAAAATAGTTCTATAATATGAACTAGCAATCCCACTTCTGGGTATATATATGAAGGAAATGAAATCACTGTGTTGAAGAAATTTCTGCACCCCCATATTCATTGCAGTGTTATTTACAATACCCAAGATATGGAAGCAACCTAAGCTGCTTTACATATATAATAGAGTTTTATTCAACACAGAGTACAGAAGTTTTTATGAGCAGTGAAAATTCTTTGTATGACATTATAATGATGGATATATGTCATTATACTTTTGTCCAAACCCATAGAAAGTGCAACACTATTCACTTCATTAAAGTGAACCCTAAGGTGAACTGGAGACTGGTGATTATGATGTGTCAGTGCAGGTCATCCTTGGTTAAAAAAAAAGTCTTAAAAAAAAGAATTAACACTCAGCGTAGAGTTTTTGGCAAAACTATTGTTTCACTTTTATATATGTATACATATTATATATGTGTGTGTGTTTGTTGGACTGTGATGTAAAATGTACTTTTTAGATCAAAAAACTTGCAGGCCACTGTAGTTAAATTATGCTGGCAAATAAAAGCACAAATTAATCTCAAAAAATAGAATACTATTCAGCCATAAAAAATGAGATCTTGTCACCTGAACAACATAGATGAACGTTGAGGGTATTCTGCTATGGAAAATAAGTCAGACAGAAAAAGACAAATATTGCATGATTTCACTTATATGTAGAATCTGAGAAAAACAACAGAAACAGAGAACAGATTGGTGGTTGCCAGGGGTAGGGGTGGGGGTTTAGAGAAATGGGTGAAGATGGTTAAATGGTACAAACTTCTAGTTATAAGATGAGTAAATTCTGGGGCTGCAATGAATAGCATGTTGACTATAGTTAACAATACTATATTCTATACTTGAAAGTTATATCTTGAAAGATGAGAGTACATCTTAAAAAGTCTCACCACACACACACGCACACACAAACACACAAAAATGATAACTATCAGAGGTGATGGATGTGTTAACTAACCTTATGTAGTAATCATTTCACTATATATATATATATATATATATATATATATATATAAAATCATCATGTTGTACACCTTAAACTTACACAAGGTTGTATGTCAATTATATCTCAATAAAGCTTGAAAAAAAAGAATATTGTACAGTACCTGGCACGTGGTAAGCCCTCAATTAATATTAACTATTGTTGATATTAGGTACAAAAACAGCCTTTTTCAAGAAAATATTCCTCAGCTGTTCTAGAAGTAGCAGTTTTGATATGTGGCATTGGAAATGAAGGAAACAATTTAAGCAAAAATATACTTTAAGGAAAACGAATGTAAATTTCAAGAGTGGGGAGAGACATGTTCTTATTTTTCTAAAACATTAATTCTTAGTACTTTTTTCTTCCATTCTGGTTTCCCATATTTCATGGAGTCAGGATATACTGCCTCTTTATATTGAATTAGGACTTCCCTGTCTAGCTTGGCAAACATGGGCAAGTCCTCTTTTATCTAAAAGCAACTAGACCTAGACAGCTACCTGGCTTAATATAAATGAGAAAAGGGGAAAACTGAATATACAATACTCATTAAAAACGGTAGATTTGGCAGAGGTAGACCTGAATGGCTGAAGCCAAACGTGAGGTCCATATGTTTCATTGGGTCCTTTTTGCTTTTGCAGCACGACTGAGAAGTACTGTGGTTATGAAAGATTTTCTGGGGCATTCAAGTGGTAGAGAGGTAAAGTAAGTCACTTATGCCAAAGGATATACATTAGATTTGTCTCTTTAACTTAATTTGGATCTGGACTAAGCTTTGAGGTGCATTGAAAGGAAGTGCATCTCATCTTCAACGGAAGGACATGGGCTATAAACTGGGAGACATCACTGAAAGACATGCTACCCTAGGATGTTTCTAAGAAGTTACATCTTGGGTCTTGGATAAGAATGGAGATTGGTGTAACAAATACCACATCCAAACTCAGTGAACTTGTAAATATGCCATTCCTCACTTAGGTCATTCTCTTTTCAACACTGGTACAAAGAGAATACTCCTCTGAAATGTACTACTTTTGCTACAGTTTTTTTCAACTTATACTCCATTTTTTGTCATTCAAATGATTCTATTGGTAAACTATTAGAAAAACAAGCATTAGGATCTAATTATTATATTTTAAAATTACTTAACTTATTCATTTATCCATTCACTCATCCCCCTACCATTATCCACAAGCATTTTGAAAAATTAATAATCAGAAGAGATTTTACTTTTTTTCTATAGAAGTTATTGTAAAGAATATATACTTTTGATTGGTTCAAGATGGCAGGGTAGAAGGCCATGCTCTCAATCCCTCTTGCGAGAGAACCAGAATCACAACTAACTGCTGAACAATCATTGACAAGAAGACACTGGAACTCACCAAAAAAGATACCCCATATCCAAAGACAAAGGAGAAACCACAATAACGGTAGGAGGGGCACAATCACAATAAAATCAAATCCCATAACTGCTGGGTGGGTGACTCACAAACTACAGAACACTTATACCACAGAAGTCCACCCACCGGAGTGAAGGTTCTGAGCCCCACGTCAGGCTTCCCAACCTGGGGGTCTGACAACGGAAGAGGAATTCCTAGAGAATCAGATTTTGAAGGCTACTGGGATTTGATTGCAGGACTTTGACAGGACTGGGGGAAACAGAGACTCCACTCTTGGAGGGCACACACAAAGTAGTGTGTGGATCGGGACGCAGGGGAAGGAGCAGTGACCCCATGGGAGACTGAACTAGACCTACCTGCTAGTGTTAGAGGGTCTCCTGCAGAGGCAGGGTGTGACTGTGTCTCACTGTGAGGACAAGGACACTGACAGAAGAAGCTCTGGGAAGTACTCCTTGGCGTGAGCCCTCCCAGAGTCTGCCATTAGCCCCACCAAGGAGCCTGGGTAGGCTCCAGTGTTGGGTCACCTCAGGCCAAACAAACAAAAAGGAGGGAACCGAGCCCCACCCAACAGCAGACAAGTTGATTAAAGTTGTACTGAGCTCTGCCCACCAGAGCAACAGCCAGCTCTACCCACCACCAGTCCCTCCCATCAGGAAACTTGCACAAGCCTCTTAGTTAGCCTCATCCACCAGAGGGCAGACAGAATAAGCAAGAAGAACTACAATCTGGCAGCCTGTGGAACAAAAACCACATTCACAGAAAGACAGACAAGATGAAAAGGTAGAGGGCTATGTAGCAGATGAAGTAACAAGATAAAACCCCAGAAAAACAACTAAATGAAGTGGAGATAGGCAACCTTCCAGAAAAAGAATTCAGAATAATGATAGTGAGGATGATCCAGGACTTGGAAAAAGAAAGGAGGCAAAGATCGAGAAGATGCAAGAAATGTTTAACAAAGACCTAGAAGAATTAAAGAACAAAAAAACAGAGATGAACAATACAATAAGTAAAATGAAAAATACACTAGAAGGAATCAATAGCAGAATAACTGAGGCAGAAGAACAGATAAGTGACCTGGAAGACAGAATAGTGGAATTCACTGCTGTGGAACAGAATAAAGAAAAAAGAATGAAAAGAAATGAAGACAGCCTAAGAGACCGCTGGGAAAACATTAAACACAACATTCTCATTATATGGGTCCAGAAGGAGAAGAGAGAGAGAAAGGACCTGAGAAAGTATTTGGGGGAGTTATAGTCAAAAACTTCCCTAACATGGGAAAGGAAATAGCCACCCCAGTCCAGGAAGTGCACAGAGTCCCATACAGGATAAAGCCAAGGAGAAACATGCTGAGACATATAGTAATCAAGTTGGCAAAAATTAAAGACAAAGAAAAATTATTGAAAGCAGCAAGGGAAAAACGTTAATTAACATAGAAGGGAACTCTCATAAGGTTAACAGTCGAGTTCTCAGCAGAAACTCTACAAGCCAGAAGGGAATGGCATGACATATTTAAAGTGATGAAAGGGAAGAACATAGAACCAAAATTACTCTACCCGGCAAGGATCTCATTCAGATTCGATGTAGAAATCAAAAGCTTTACAGACAAGCAAAAGCAAAGAAAATTCAGGACCACCAAACCACCTCTACAACAAATGCTAAAGGAACTTCTCTAAGTGGGAAACACAAGAGAAGAAAAGGACCTACAAAAACAAACCCAAAACAATTAAGACAATGGAAATAGGAACATACATATTGATAATTACCTTAAATGTGAATGGAATAAATGCTCCAACCAAAAGACACAGGCTCGCTGAATGGATACAAAAAGAAGTCCCATATATATGCTGTATACAAGAGACACACTTCAGACCTAGGGACACATACAGACTGAAAGTGAGGGGATAGAAAAAGATACTCCATGCAAATGGAAATCAAAAGAAAGCTGGAGTAGCAATACATATATCAGATAAAATAGTCTTTAAAATGAAGAATGCTACAGAGACAAGGAAGGGCACTACATAATGATTAAGGGATCAATCCAAGAAGAAGGTATAACAATTATAAATATATATGCACCCAACGTAGGAGCACCTCAATACATAAGGCAACTGCTGACAGCTATAAAAGAGGAAATCAACAGTAACACAATAATAATGGGGACTTTAACACCTCACTTACACCAATGGTCAGATTATCCAAACTGAAAATTAATATGGAAACACAAGCTTTAAATGACACAATAGACCAGATAGATTTAGTTGATATTTATAGGACATTCCATCAAAAACAACAGATTACACTTTCTTCTCAAGCATGCATAGAACATTCTCCAGGTTAGATCACATCTTGGGTCACAAATCAAGTCTCAGTAAATTTAAGAAAATTGAAATCATATCAAGCATCTTTTCTGACCACAACGCTATGAGATTAGAAATCAATTACAGGGAAAAAAAAAGTAAATAACACAAACACATGGAGGCCAAACCACATGTCACTAAACCAAGAGATCACTGAAGAAATTAAAGAGGAAATCAAAAAATACCTAGAGACAAATGACAATGAACACACGATGATCCAAACCTATGGGATGCAGCAAAAGAAGTTCTAAGAGAGAAGTGTATAGCTATACAAGCCTACCTCAAGAAACCAGAAAAATCTCAACTAAACAATCTAACCTTACACCTAAAGGAAGTTGAGGAAGAAGAACAAACAAAACCCAAAGTTAGCAGAAGGAAAGAAGTCATAAATATCAGAGCAGAAATAAATGAAATAGAAACAAAGAAAACACTAGCAAAGATCAATAAAAATAAAAGCTGGTTCTTTGAGAAGATAAACAAAATTGATAAACCATTAGCCAGACTCATCAAGAAAAAGAGGGAGAGGACACAAATCAATAAAATTAGAAATGCAAAAGGAAAAGTTACAACAGACAGTGCAGAAATACAAAGCATCCTAAGAGACTATTAAAAGCAACTCTATACCAATAAAATGGACTACCTGGAAGAAATGGACAAATTCTTAGAAAGGTACAACCTTCCAAGACTGAACCAGGAAGAAACAAAAAATATGAAGAGACCAATCACATATAATGAAATTGAAACTGTGATTAAAACCCTTCTAACAAACAAAAGTGCAGGACCACATGGCTTCACAGGTGAATTCTATCAAACATTTAGAGAAGAGCTAACACCCATCCTTCTCAAACTCTTCCAAAAAATTACAGAGGAAGGAACACTCCCAAACTCATTCTATGAGGCCACCATCACCCTGATACCAAAACCAGACAAAGGGACTACAAAAAAAGAAAATTACAGACCAATAGCACTCATGAATATAGATGCAAAAGTCATCAACAAAATACTAGCAAACAGAATCCAACAACACATTAAAAGGATCATACACCATGATCAACTGGGATTTATCCCAGGGATGCAAGCATTTTTCAATATATGCAAATCAATCAATGTGATACATCATATTAACAAATTGAAGAAGAAAAACCATATGGTCATCTCAGTAGATGTAGAAAAAGCTTTTGACAAAGTTCAACATGCATTTATGACAATAACTCTCCAGAAAGTGGACATAGAGGGACCTACCTCAACATAATAAAGGCCATATAAGACAAACCCACAGCAAACATCATTCTCAATGGTGAAAAACTGAAAGCACTTCCTCTAAGATCAGGAACAAGACAAGGTTGCCCACTCTCACCAGTATTATGCAACACAGTTTTGGAAGTCCTAGCTACGGCAGTCAGAGAAGAAAAAGAAATAAAAGGAATACAAATTGGAAAAGAAGAAGTGAAACTGTCACTGTTTGCAGATGACATGGTGCTATACATAGAGAATCCAAAAGGTGCTACCAGAAAACTACTAGAGATAATAAATGAATTTGGTAAAGTTGCAGGATACAACATTAATGTACAGAAATCTCTTGCATTTCTATACACTAGTGATGAAAAACCTGAAAGAGAAATCAAGGAAACACTCCCATTTACCACTGCAACAAAAAGAATAAAATACCTAGGAATAAACCTACCTAAGGAGACAAAAGACCTGTGTGCATAAAACTATAAGACACTGTTGAAAGAAATTAAAGGTGATACCAACAGATGGAGAGATATACCATTTTCTTGGATTGGAAGAATCAACATTGTGAAAATGACTATACTAGCCAAAGCCATCTACAGATTCAATGCAATCCCTATCAAATTACCAATGGCATTTTTTACAGAACTAGAACAAAAAATCTTAAAATTTGTATGGAGACACGAAAGACCCTGAATAGCCCAAGCAGTCTTGAGGAAAGAAACGGAGCTGGAGGAATCAGGCTCCCTGACTTCAGACTATACTACAATGCTACAGTAATCAAGACAATATGGTACTGGCACAAAAACAGAAATATAGATCAATGGAACAGGATAGGAAGCCCAGAGATAAATCCACACACCTATGGTCAACCAATCTATGACAAAGGAGGCAAGGATATACAATGGAGAAAAGACAGTCTCTTGAATAAGTGGTGCTGGGAAAACTGGACAGCTACATGTAAAAGAATGAAATTAGAACACCCCCTAACACTATACCCAAAAATAAACTCAAAATGGATTAGACCCTGAATGTAAGACAGGACACTATAAAACTCTTAGAGGAAAACATAGGAAGAACACTCTTTGACATAATCACAGCAAGATCTGTTTTTGTCCACCTCCTAGAGTAATGGAAATAAAAACAAAATAAACAAATGGGACCTAATGAAACTTAAAAGCTTTTGCACAGCAAAGGAAACTACAAACAAGATGAAAAGAAAACCCTCAGAATGTGAGAAAATATTTGCAAACGAATCAACGGACAAAGGTTTAATCTGCAAAATATATAAACAGCTCATGCAGCTCAATATTAAAAAAACAAACAACCCAATCCGAAAATGGGCAGAAGACCTAAATAGACATTTCTCCAAAGAAGACATACAGATGGCCAAGAATCACATGAAAAGCTGCTCAACATCATTAATTATTAGAGAAATGCAAATCAAAATGACAATGAGGTATCACCTCACACTGGTTAGAATGGGCATCATCAGAAAATCTACAAAAAACAAATGCTGGAGAGGGTTTGGAGAAAAGGGAACCCTTTTGCACTGTTGGTGGGAATGTAAATTGATACAGCCACTAAGGAGAACAGTATGGATGTTCCTTTAAAACTAAAAACAGAACTACCATATGACCCAGCAATCCCACTACTGGGCATATACACAGAGATAACCATAATTCAAAAAGACACATGCACTGCAATGTTCATTGCAGCACTGTTTACAAAAGCCAGCACATGGAAGCAACGTAAATGCCCATCGGCAGATGAATGGATAAAGAAGCTGTGGTACATATATACAATGGAATATTACTCAGCCATAAAAAGGAATGAAACTGAGTCATTTGTAGAGACATGGATGGATACAGAGACTGTCATACAGAGTGAAATAAGTCAGAAAGAGAAAAACAAATATTGTATATTAACGCATATATGTTGAACCTAATAAAATGGTATAGATGAACAGGTTTGCAGGGCAGAAATTGCGACACATATATAGAGAACAAACGTATGGACACCAAGGGGGTAAAGTGGAGGGGATTGGTGGTGGTGGTGGTGGTGTGATGAATTGGGAGATTGGGATTGACATATTTACACTATATGTATAAAATATACATATATTTATACAGATATGTATAAAATGGATAACTACTAAGAACCTGCTGTATAAAAAAATAAATAAAATAAAATTTAACAGTTCAAATAAAAAGAATATATACTTTTAAGTCTTACAGCATATATATGTGATATATATCTATATATCTGTCTATCTATCTATCTATCTATCTATCAATCACTGTTTGTTTTTGTCAAGTTCTTTCAAGCTCTTAAGAAATATAATTCCTAGGATTTTTTCCTACCCACTGGAGTTTGGGAAGTAACCTGTACTCATCAATTTTTAGTGTAACTCTCTAATTGCACTTGGGCACAAGGAGGACATTTCTTGGACTTTAATAAAGTCACTATGGCTGTGGTTTGTAATGGCAATCCTGTGCATAGAGTGAGTTAGTTGCTACTGACAGAAGTATTCTCTTTACATGTGCATTGAGACTTATTTTGGTTAATGTCTTCTTACAAATCTTAATTGGACGTTTGAAGACCATGATTCATTTTGATGTCGTTAACCAGTTGATTTATTTGCTTTCTATTTCTAGTTTCTTACATCCAGTATACCAATATAAGAACATGTCACCTGGTGCCCAAGATAACAGAGGCAGAGCTGGGTGCTTTGACAGTGTATCTACAAGAGAGCTGATCTGGCACCTGTCAGTCAGGTTCATTTCAACAAATCCATTAATAAAATTTTATTAGCCAATGATGAATAAATAGGTTCGGAGATTTCCCCTCCCTTTCTCTCTCTTATTTTATTTAATCAGCATTGTGTGGAATTTTCCTGTCTTTCTGATCCCACATTAGTGTTTTCAAAGTAAAGTAGCCAATAAGTCTTCACAACTGACTCAAATTGTACTGTGATTACAGGCCAAACATAGAGGGTTATGGATGTGACTTAAAAAGTTGAGTAGGAAGCCAATGATCTCAAGCATAAAAACCTTGGTTATTAGGAATTACTAAATGTACAACAAATTCAAACTGAAGCAATTTGGCTCAGGAGAAATGGTGGTAGTAATACCTGTAACTTGAGGAATATTAACCAGATAGCTTGTTTCTGAATAGAGACCTACATATACTCAGTGATGTATTGTCCTGGCATATATAAGCACATGCCATCACAGTAGGTTTAAGTCTTTATAAGACTATGCCATGCCACGCCAAGCATCTTTTTTGATAACAGAACAATGCTTCAGGTTGAGGTACATTTAAGTTCTCACACACCTTGTATATGACAAACAAACACATTTATTATGTGCAGCTGACAGAAAAGAAATTCCTCTTCCAACATCAGAAGCATATCAGATATCAGTACTGTACTGATTTCAGGGTATTAGAAAATAAGCTCTTACAGTGGTGAGAAAGACCACGATTTCTGAATCTATTTTTACTTGTTAAAACTTTATAGTTTCACAGGGATAGATATGAGATATGGACAGTATAAAAAGGTTGATTATAATTCAAGATCTTCTTATATTCTCTCTTTTTTTTTTTTGGTGGTACGCGGGCTTCTCACTGTTGTGGCCTTTCCCGTTGCAGAGCACAGGCTCCAGACGCGCAGGCTCAGCGTCCATGGCTCATGGGCCCAGCCGCTCCACGGCATGTGGGATCTTCCCGGACAGGGGCACGAACCCATGTCCCCTGCATCGGCAGGCGGACTCTCAACCACTGCGCCACCAGGGAAGCCCTCTTTTTTTTGTGTGTGTATATTCTCTTATAATCATGTTAGGACCCTAAAAAAAAGCATCTAATTGATTAATTTGACAGTGTGGAAATTGTTCACAACCATTATTTGTATTAATTTTGTGGCTTTTACCTCATTTGATTATTACAGTCATCCCAAATCCTAGTTATTGTTATTATCCTCATTTTAAAGATTAGGAAATGAGGCTTAGAAAAATGAGATGACCTGCCCAAAGTAACCAAGCTATTTCTAGGATGTAGTCCTGGGATTTGAACCTGCCTTTTAACTGAACTGATATGCTTTTTTCATTCTCTAGTTATGCCTCTCTTTGTAGTCATTATTGTCTGTCTTAGCTGACAGTTCCATAAACAGTTGTGAAAAATGACACCATTGTTGACAAATAGGCACATGCTTTGAATCAGTCCTGCAAGTTTTCTCCATAAAGAAATCTCATCTCCATTTAGAATTCCTCTCAGATCTCCAAGTGTATCAAGATGGTTCTGCGAAGAGAACAGAGCTCTTCATCCAAGTCTGTCTGTTATTTCAGTCATCATGCCTGGGGGCTTCACTGGTGGCGCAGTGGTTGAGAGTCCGCCTGCCGATGCAGGCGACACGGGTTCGTGTCCCGGTCTGGGAAGATCCCACATGCCACGGAGCGGCTGGGCCCGTGAGCCATGGCCGCTGAGCCTGCGCGTCCGGAGCCTGTGCTCCGCAACGGGAGAGGCCACAACAGTGAGAGGCCCGCGTACCGCAAAAAAAAAAAAAAAAAATCATCATGCCTTCTGGGGTCATGAAACCATTTTTCAACACTACTCAACATTTCTCTTTCTATGTAATACTTCTAACCAGAGCATTCAAATGACTCATATACTTGTTTGTTTACTCTTTGTAAAGTGTTCTAAAACCTTTCGACCTGGTATGAAGCTACTTTCATCAGCTACTCTAGTAAGGCCATCCACTTTCTAATTACTTATTTAAGAGGCACGCTCTAAGGGGAGAATAAATATCTCCCCGCAAAAATAATCCTCTAAAATCTCCTTAACAATTCAGAAAACCACACAAGTGGAAGGAAAAGGCAGATTTTATCAAACCTATTCAATATTTTGCTTTTCAAAGGGCCACTGCATCAGATAAAAAGACATGTTTTATTCTTTCTATTCTCTATTTTCTCTTCCAGTTTCACTCCCCTCCCTCATTTGTTCACTTGTGCAATCTCTTTCTGTTTCAGAATACAATTTATGGTGGCTTAACATGGCCACAAAATACAGCAAAATGACATAATTAGGAGTAAAGAATAAGAGGATATTAATAATAGGGATAAAGGAAAGTACTCTATGGATTAATTACTTCAGAGAAGGCTAGGACCAAGTAAATTACTTGATAAATACTCAAACACTACTAGCTATGATTTCAGGATGATCATTTTAAAATGAATACAGAGTAGTGATATTCAAAAGGTCTCTCAGAAAATTTAACTTCTAAATACATATGCACATGTATCATTATTCACAGCGTGTTGTGTTTATTTTCTAACTTCTCCTTAGTAAACTACAAGCTGTGCTAGGACTTTGACTTATATGTGAATGGAGCAGTGTTGGTGTTCCATCCATATTTCAGAGGACTTATTACTTCAGGGTACACCAGCTGACCTCAACTGCTTTGCCTAAGAATTTTTTTTTTTTTTTTTGCGGTACGCGGGCCTCTCACTGTTGTGACCTCTCCTGTTGCGGAGCACAGGCTCCGGACGCGCAGGCTCAGTGGCCATGGCTCACGGGCGCAGCCGCTCCGCAGCATGTGGGATCTTCCAGGACCGGGGCACGAACCTGTGTCCCCTGCATCAGCAGGTGGACTCTCAACCACTGCGCCACCAGGGAAGCCCAAGAATTTTTTTTTTTAAGCTGAGGAAAGCCACTTTGCTAATGCAGGAGAATTAGCCACCACCTCGTATTTCCCAGCACTCCTGCACCAAAAATAACCATAGTTGGTGTATAAATACCTCAGCTCCCTCACCCCTCAGGCAGTATCACTCCATGGTGCATGTTTCCCAGAGTCTCTCTGTGAGACTAGGTCTCAGACACTCACAGTATTATCTGGCTTTCTATTATTTGTTGCCTTCTTTGCTCACTTCCTCACTCCCTAACCAAATAAAATGCTTGAACATGAATCCTTGTTTAGCATCTGCTTTTGGGGGATCCAAAATTAAGACAATAACTATATCCCCAGAGCCTACATCAGGACCTAACACAGATTGAATGATTGAATGATATAACAAGACAAACTTTTTGTTTTAATTATAAAATCATATTTATTGCTATCCCCAAAAAGATTTGTTGTTGTTGCAGCACATGGGCTTCTCTCTAGTTGTGGTGTAGGTTTTTTTTTTTTTTCTCTCTCTAGTTGTGGTGTGGGCTCCAGAGCACGTGAGCTCTGTAGTTTGCAGCACATGGGTTCTCTAGTTATGGTGCACGGGCTTAGTAGCCCCACGGCATGTGGGATTTGAGTGCCCTGACCAGGGATTGAACCCATGTCCCCGGCACTGGAAGATGGACTCTTTACCACTAGACCACCAGGGAAGTCCCCAAAAGACGTGTTCCATGCAAAGGATTAGGGTATTGAATTCCTAAGCTGATTTCCAGACTTAACTTCTTGTGAGGAAGGGGGCTGAGGCAGCAGTCTGTCTGTAGGCTTGCATGATAAGGTAGCCACATTCTAGCCTCTGAAGTAGAAAGTGCCCTTTACTTGTTCTCTTCACTAACAAGGGAGACGAGAATGCCTTACACCTTAGAGGCATTCTCCATTATTTAGGTAAGGGGAAAGGAATGAAAACCATTTTCCAGCATTTCAGATCTCTGTTTAGCATTTTAATTACCTTATTCTTTTTTTCTCAAGGTACACAATTTGAGGATTCTTCAATCAATCTCACACTCTGTAGTACCAGTCAGAGTTTTTGTCTCCTTCTACCTGGAGAGCTGTGGTAAATAGCCACGCCCACAGCATGGGAAACTGTAGTTTTCTATCACCTCTCTCTATGGCTTAGTGCTTAGAGCAAATCCTCAGCACCCAGCTGCCTGCTTGTCGTTTTTCGTGCGACATCAGGCTGTTTAGGTCCTCAATGGTACCAGGTACATGAAAATGCAGATTTCTGGCTTCTGTTGAAAATAATCAGAAGACAGTAATTCTAAGCCTGAGATCCTATGTGGCACAAGTTGGTAGATCTGTGAAACCACACCTGTTTAGATGGAGCTCTTATTCTCCAGTTTCATAACCTGCCTGCCTCTCTCATTTATGTCACCTGCTTATCATTTAATCTTGTGATTCCTGGTGGCTTCTTAAAGCCCTCTTGTTCTATTGTGTGTCCTTTGTGCTGAAGGCTAGGGCAACTGGGGAAAAGGATGGGCCACCCCCTCCCTACTGTCTTCTTTCTCTCTAATGAAAGTCACTCTCCATGGTTAAACATTATCTAAACTTGAGACCTACGCCAAGGTTTAAATAGAATTTCAGTGTGAAAAGGTAGGCTGTAGGAGTCACCTAAAAGTTAGACTGGATGACACGGATATGAGATGTTCAAATGACAGGACGCACTCTTTTAATTATAGAAAGACACTGTAGTTTGAATGCCACTCCTACACCTGCATTGTGGAACACAAACTACCCTTTCAGAACTGACAAACTCTTACCTGACTTCGTAAATACTCCAAACTCAGGGTAACTATACCTTTTAAGTAAAGGAAAAACAAGCTGTCTCCAAGTCCACTCAGGGCATTGCTTGCTAGTCAAACCTCAGGTTCAATTAATTCTTTGAGTTGATTCATAAATACTTTTTTTCTCTTTGTTTTATTTTAATGAAACACGTTTACCATCTATCTTACAACTCTAAAATACTCTCAAATCTATTTGAACTCCTTCTTCAGCTTGGTGAAGAACTGTGTTTTGCTACAATCTAGAAACCCATGTTTTCACCAATGTTACCAGTTCACTGGATCATGGAAGGTAGCAGACTCAGAGTAGCTGGATTTTGCAACAACACTCTGCCACCATCTCTCAAGATCTCTTTTTTAGGACAAGAAACAACTAGTTGATACTAGCACATTAGTATCTACTGAAAGCTGCTCTCAAAAAGTGCTGATAAACTCATGTTAACTGGGAGGAAGATCTTAACAGACATTTCCTGGGCACTGTCATATTCCTTATATCTTTTTACAACACCGTTGTGGCACATTTTCATACTATGATCATTATTTTTTGTTAGAGAATCATATAGCATAAGACTTGATCTTCTACCAAATTCAGAAGACACGAAATTGGGGATGCATTACAGCCAGTGTCAGAATCAGAATCCTGACCGATCTTATGAGGACGGAATGATGGGGTGAAAGTATTAGAATTACGTTTAAGGAGGAAATCTATACTCTTTTATACTCATGAAGAAGGAAACACATGTATGTCCAAAAAGACCACTGCATGTCTAGGATGGAAAAGTTGTGTCTTATTAGCCACATATTTGAAAAAGGTTATAGTTAACTTAAACTTCAATGAGAATCACCAATATGATGTGGCTGCCCCAGAGCAATGTAATCCTAAACAGATTAATGAAAAGATTTTTGTCCAGAAAGAGGCAAAGGATACTCCTACTTTACGAAGCAAAGTTAAGACCATACTTGGATCTGGTGCTCACTTCTGATATCATGGCTTAAGTGGGATATTGACAGACTAGAGTGCTTTTGGAGGATAAAGAATAGATGAGGAAGGCTTGGAAACTATGACTAGCCTGTAGATGGAAAGACTAAAGGCAGACATAATAATTGTTTCAAAATATTTCAAGGGCTGCCATATAGAAGTTAGAACAGATGTATCCTGCATTGCGCTTGGAGGGTGGATGTATGATCAACGAGAGGACATTGGAAGTGGAGACCGATATTTATCTTTATATAAAGAAATACTTTATATTTATACTGGGTAACATGGATATATCATTTTACTTCCTGAAAATTATATTTGTCCAAAGCTGTACTAGGCTGCTTCAGGAGGTATTTTCATTACTACCTGTGAGGTATTCAAGAAGAGCGTAACTATATAGATATATAACAGTCATAGAGAGTATTTACTAGATGATCTCCAAGTGTCCTTTAAAGTTCTGAAGATTTTTGAGTCCCTATAAGCATAAGTACTAAACAATCTCTACTTGGCTTGATTTTGAAATAAGACCCAACGTCCAAACCATAATTTCCACTGAAGTATGTTTAATCGAACCATTCATAGCTGCACTTGCTGTCTTATCAAGTCATAATGCTACTCATTCACCTCCAATCCCATGGGCTGGCACAGAATGGAGTCTGAATATGTATTTCTTAGATGAATGCAAAACTTTGAATTACAGAAGTTCTTTGGTGATATTACTGTCTCTACTAAATGCTTTTATATACTCAACAGCAGAGATTCCTTTTCACAGACACTTTTTAAACAATCATCCTGTTCCTCTGTTCTCTTAATATTGTGTTGCTCAAAGTGTTGTCTGGATACTGCTGGAGTTCCTGCTTATGATTTACGTATTATATGTTCTGAAGGAAACTTTGTAGTTTTAGAGCAAAGGGTGATTATATAATTTTAGTCACATACCTTGCCCATATTTGAAACATGAGAATTGGCATTTTTCCAGAAAAACTGTAAGCGTCTTAATCATTTCACTTTTGAGATGCCTATCTACTATAAAGATCGTATTGGTCACTTTATCTTGCTTAATATTTTCAAGCAATGTATTCATTTTTATTAGTTATGTTTGCATATATATTGCTGTTACTGTTGTTTTTATAATAGTTCTTACCCAAAAAAATGAATTGGTGGCTCAAAAGCTGTTCATTAAGGTATAAAAGTAATGATACAAATAGTAGAGTAAACCCTATGATTAATAATAACTTTTAAACATAAATAGTAAACAGATTTTGATATCAATATTGAATATGAATATTCATGGGCTGGAGTAAATCTGCAAGTGTTACTGTTTCACACAAGAAAAAAATGTAAATAGGATGCATGGTAAATATCTAAAAATGGGATGTTGTTGCAGCAGTACTCCATTTGTCCCTTGTTCCCTGAATGATGTTATAAACGTTTGTCAAGCAGGGGAATAACACCTTGGAAGTTTTTGCATAATTATAAACCAAGGTAGAATGGGTTCTCAGGTTCAAAACAAACACATATCATTGATCTGCAGTATGAAACATAAGAATTTTTTTGCTAAAGATAGTGATGAACCCAAAACTTCCCAAGTAGCCATAATTACATTTACCATGGCAAAATCTGATATAAAAGATACAATTTCTGAAAAAAATTTAAACCTTGCCACAAAGTTAATGCCAACTTCTATGACTCGAGAGAAAGCAAAATCCATTTGTCAAATGACAGTTAAAGATTGTATAATATCAGTGGCATACAGCCTAGAAAGACACGTATGTGCCAGCAGATGCAGGTACATGATACCGCGAGCATGCAGAGTAAGAATCATCTCTTGCATATATGAGGGAGAAGCGTCTGATGACTTTCTGTCTCTTCATCACTATAACCCTCCCTCAGAGTTGAGGTTTTCTAATTTAGCAATAGTTTTGTAATCCATGTTAGAGCCTGGAAAAATGTTGTGGAATCAGCAGTAATGGGGAACCTGCTGTATCAGGGAAGGGATTAATAAGACAAGTAAGTTCTTGTTCCGTTTCAGGATGATGACATAAGAGGACCCCGAACACACCTCCTCCCATGGACACGTGGAATCTACAGCTATATATGCTACAACTTCCTCTGAAAAAACCCTAAAAACTGTCAAAGCAATCCCTTCCCATCAGGCAAACAAGAGGGAAACCACATCGAAGTGGATAGGAAAGGCCGAGACACAGACTTGCTAGAAACCCTCCCTCTGGCATGGCAACCCACAACTGGGAGGGAACCCAATATTTCAGAAGTTCTCCCAGAGGAGCAAAGGGTTTATACCCTCTATCAGCCACCACAACTTTTAAGACTGACACCTAAATACAAGCCCCCCCAAATATCTGGCTTTAACGACAAATGGACCTCCTGCCCAGGAGACCCATGGAGCTGTAGCAAACTGAGAAACAACTCTTAAGGGCTTGTACACAGACTTACCCACACAAAGGCCCGGCTAGAAGCAGCCCTCTGAAAAGAACCCAGACTTTAAGTGAGAAAGACTCATTTGCTAATTTTAAAGCATTGGTGTGAGGGGCATAGGCCTGCTGGGATACTCTTTCAGGGATGGAGGCTGGTAGGTACCATCTTCCTGCTCTCTCCCGGCCTTGCTAAAGTCAGTGGATGCTATCTTTTTTTTTTAAAAAAATCTTTTCTTCTTCTTTGTCATTCTTTTTCTCTTTTCTTTGTCTTTTCCCCCTTTTATCAACAGGGGCCATCTTTGCACTCCCCTTTTGCTTCACTCTAGCCAGTGGTGCCGTCTTCATATTCTCTCTGTACTGCATCTGGAGCACCAGCATTTCCTGCAGGGGAGCTTCTACACACATCTGGTGCCCCAGTATTTTTTATATCTGGTGACCCGGTTTTTGTAGCTGCAAGCCAAGGGATGCCCCTTGACTGCCTGACTCTTGAGGCCAGGGAGGCTTACATTCCTGGGTCTCATGGGACTGTAACAATCAAAGAGACAATTCTTGGCAGACTCTGACCCCCAGGGAACTGCAGAGATGGCAGACTGTTTCTGTTTCATGAAGAGGACACTTCTGTGAGGCTTCCAGCTTAACCAAGAGTGCTTTTTTCAAAAATATACAGACTGGAGGCCCCAACTCTTATGTCCAGAGGGTTATTAAAATCTATCCACCAGAGAGCGATGTCAACATTGTGGTGGTATAAGATGTTCCCTTTCAATCTACAACCAGTAAAACATCCATAACTCAACAAAGGTGCTTGTGCCCAACCACCAGGACGCTGGAGGATTCCATATATTTCTACACCTAAAGGTAGGTGATCTGGAACACAGGGAACTGGTTAGCAGTGATAGTGGGACCTGCAACACTCTCTTCAGCTGCAGAGGCTCCAGTGACTCTGGCACCTACCCCTGCCCAACCCCCTCTAGGGTGGTGTCCGTGAACCTGACAACTCCAGTCATGGCAAAACACCCACGACTCCAGTGTCCCCCCCCCCCAGCCCTCTTTCCTCACACAGCAGAGCCTGCCCCCAAGGAGACCCCAGACACAGTGGAAGTGCCTCTCATCCCAGTGCTCTAGACTGTGACAGCAGCAAGGCACCAATAATCCTGGAGGCACAAGCAATGACAACCAGGGTACTGGGTGACACCTCTGGCAGGGGGGTGTGGAGAGTAGAAAGTGCTGACTCAAATATAACCAGAGGCAGCTCAGGTAAGAGAAATAAAAAAAACTGGTGCTATAGCGCTACCTACTGGAAAACAAAAGAAGGGCTTCTAATTACTAACCTATTGAATCATTAGAATCAAGTTTTGAAAAAAAAGCTTTACCTAAAGAAGTAAGGTGTTTGCTACTTCAAATGCACCGGTAGAAGAACAACTCATCAAGGGCCATGAAAAACCACAGTAATACGGTATCACAAAAAGAAAACGACAGTTCTCCAGAAACCAAAATTAAAGTCACGGGATGTTGTAATCTAACTGTTAGAAAATTCAAAATATCTGTTATGAAGAAGCTCAGTGAGCTGAAAGAAAACTCAGAAAGGCAGTTCAATGAGGTCAGGAATAAAGTTAATGAACAGAAGGAATACTGTACCAAAAAGATTGAAACTCTAAAAAAGAACCGAACAAATTCTGAAGCTGAAGAACTCAATAAATGAGATGAAGAACACATTAGAAAACACTGGAAATAGAGCACACCATATGGAAGAGAGAATTAATGAGCTTAAAGATGGGAATCTAGAAATGATACAGGTAGGAGAGGAGAGATAATTAAGATCTAAAAAAAATAAAGAAATTCTACAGGAACTATCCAATTTTAATAGGAAGGTCAACATGAGGATAATGGGCATCCCAGAAGAAGAAGAGAGGGAGAAGGTAGCAGAGAATTTATTTAAAGGAATAATAGCTGAGAACTTCCCAAACCTGGAAAAGGAACTAGATATACACATCCATGAAGCAAAGAAAACACCTAATTACTTCAATGCAAAAAGACCTTCTTGAAGACACATAATATTAAAACTGTCAAAGTCAAGGTCAAAGAAAGAATTTTAAAGACAGCCATGGTAAAAAAATGGTAACCTAAAAGGGAATCCCCATTAGGCTATTAGCAGATTTCTCAGCAGAAACTCTACAGGCTAGGAGAGAGTGGAATGACATATTTGAAATACTGAGAGATAAAAACTGCCAGCCAAGAATAGTTTATCCAGCAAAGTTATCATTCAGATATCCGGAAGAAATAAAGGATTACCCAGACAAACATGACCTGACAGAGTTCATTGCCACTAGACCTGACTTACAAGAAATGTTGAAAGAAGCTCTTCTACCTGAAATGAAAAGGCAAAAGTACACAAAACTTTGAGTAAGGTGATAAATAGACAGATAGAATCAGAAGTTACAACTCTGTATCATCATAGGTCGTTAAACAATTATAGCATAAAGTTAAAGAAAAAAAGCAGTAAAAATAACTATAGCTACTTCAATTTGGTAACAAATTCAGAACATAAAAAGAGATATTTTGAGACAGCAAAAACGTAAAAGAAGAAAAGGATAGAACCCATATAGGCAAATGAAGAACAGATGCTATCAGCATAAAGAGGACTAGTTTATTTATGACATTTTATACAAACCTTATGATAACCACAAAACATAAATTTAGAGCAGAGACATGAAACATAAAGAAAGAGGAATCAAAAATATCATAGGGCTTCCCTGGTGGTGCAGTGGTTGACAGTCTGCCTGCCGATGCAGGGGACACGGGTTCGTGCCCCAATCTGGGAAGATCCCACATGCCGCGGAGCGGCTGGACCCGTGAGCCATGGCCGCTGAGCCTGCGCGTCCGGAGCCTGTGCTCTGCAGTGGGAGAGGCCACAACAGTGAGAGGTCCATGTACAGAAAAAAAAAAAAAAATCATAGAAAACCACCAAACTAAAATGGCAGACAGAAACACAGGGAGAAAGAAACAATGGAGATAAAGAGCAACCAAAAACTAAAGATAAAAGGGCAGTACCAAGTCTTCATTTATCAATAATCACCCTAAATGTAAAAGGATTGAATTCACCAATCAACAGAGTGGCTATCTGGATTAAAAAATAAGACCCAACTAAATACTGCCTCCAAGAGACTCATCTCAACCATAAAGATAAGCATAGGCTCAAAGTGAAGGGATAGAAGAGGACTTTCCCGGGAAATGGCAGCCAAAAGAAAGAGCAGGTAGCCATACTCATATCAGCGAAAATAGACTTTAAGCCAAAAAAGTAATAAGAGACAAAGATGGACATTATATAATGATAAAGGGGACAATTCATCAAAAAGACATAACAGTAATTAATAGATATGCACCTAACATAGGGGCACCAAAATATACAAAGCAATTATTAACAGTCCTAAAGAGAGAAATCAACAGCAACACAATACTAGTAGGAAACTTTAACACCCCATTTACATGAACAGATAGATCATCCAGACAGAAAGTCAACAAGGAAACAGCGGCCTTAAATAAAACATTACACCAGTTGGACTTGAGAGATTTATAAAGAACATTCCATCCAAATGCAGCAGAATATATATCCTTTTCAAGTGCACATGGAACAATTTCAAGGAAGGACCATATGTTGGGACACAAAACAAGTCACAGTAAACTTAAGAAGACTGAAATCATGTTAAGCATCTTTTCCAATCACAATAGTATGAAACTAGAGATCTACTAAAAAGAAGAAAGCTGGAAAAATCAGAAATATGTGGAGATAGACAACACGTTACTGAACAACTATTGGGTTAGTGAAGAAATCAAAGGACAAATAAAAAAACACCCAAAGACAAATGAAAATGAAAATATGACATACCAAAATCTGTAAGGTGCAGTAAAAGTGGTACTTGGAGGGAAGTTTATGGCAATACAGGTCTTCATCAAGAAATGAGAAAAATCTCAAATAAAAAATCTAACCTTACAGCTAAAGTAACTAGAAAAAGAAGAACAAAGACCAAAGTCAGTAGAAGGAAGAAAGTAATAAAGATCAGAGCGGAAATAAATGAAATAGAAATTAAAAAGGCAATTAAAAATAAATTAAACTAACAGTTCTTTTAAATTATAAAATGGATAAAACTTTATCTAGATTCAGTTGGAAAAAAAGAGAGAAAAAAATAAAATCAGAAATGAAAGAGGAGAAGTAACACCAGATGCCACAGAAATACAAAGGATTATAAGAGACGTGAACAGTTATATGCCAACAGATTGGACAATCTAGAAGAAATGAATAAATTTTTAGAAACATACAACCTTCCAAACTGAATCATGAAGAAATGGAAAATCTGAATAGACCGATCACTAGTTAGGAGATTAAAACAATAATAAAAAATCTCCACCAAAACCTCTGGGACCAGAAGTCTTCACTGGTGAATTTTAACAAACATTCAAAGATTTAATTTGAGAACCTATCCTTCTCAAACTCTTCCAAAAAGTTGAAGAGAGGGAATGTTTCCTAAGTCATTTTATGAGGTAAAAATTACCCTGATATCAAAACCAGACAAGGACAACAACAACAAAAAAGAAGATTATAGGCTAATATCTCTGGTGAACATAGATGCAAAGATCCTCAAGAAAATATTAGCAAATGAAAGACGACAATACATTAAAAGGATCATACATCAGCAGTCCCCAACATTTTTGGCACCAGGGACTGTTTTCGTGGAAGATGATTTTTCCAAGGACCATGTCAGGTGGAGTGGGGGTGTGGGATGGTCAGGCTGTAATGCGAGCGATGGGGAGCAGCGGATGAAGCTTCACTCACTTGCCCGCCCGCCGCTCACCGCCTGCTGTGTGGCCCGGTTCCTAACAGGTCGTGGACTGGTACCGGTCTGTGGCCGGGGGGTTGGGGACCTGTGTCATACATTATGATCAACTTGAATTTATTCCAGAGATACAAGAAGGTTTCAATATCCACAAATCAATCAACATGATACACCACATCAATAAAAAATGAAAGATAAAATTCATATGATTATCTCAATAGATGCAGAAAAAGCATTTGACAAGATTCAACATCAATTTATCATAAAAACTCTTAATAAAATGGATATAGAAGGAACATATCTCAACATAATAGAGGCTGTATATGACAAACCTACAGCTAACATAGTACACAATGATGAAAAACTGAAAGCTATCCCTCTAAGATGAGGAACAAGATAAGGACGCCCACTTTCATCATTTTCATGCAGCACACTATTGGAAGTCCTAACTAGAGCAACTAGGCAAGAAAAAGAAATAAAAGACATCTAAGTTGGAAAGGAAGAAGTAAAATTGTCACTATTTGTGGAGGGCATGATTTCATATATAGAAACCTCTAAAGAGCCAAAAAAACATTCAAAATAATAAACAAATACAGTAAAGTTGCATCTACAAACATTAGAAATAATAAAGGAATAGAGTGAATTTTGATTACAAAAATTTGGGTTTTTTCTACATCAACAACAAACTAGCAGAAATAGAAATAAAGAAAACAATCCCATTTAAAATTGCAACAAAAAGAATAAAATACCTAGGATAAATTTAACCAAGGAGGTGAAAGAGCTGGACACTGAAAACTATAAGACACTGTTGAAAGAAATTGAAGATGACGCAAAGAAATGAAACGATATTCTGTGCTCTTGGATTGGAAGAATTAATATTGTTATAATGTCCATGGTACCTAAGGAATCTGCATAGTCAATGCAATCCCTACCAAAATCCCAAAGCCATTTTTCACAGAAATAAAGCAAAAAATCCTAAAATTTATATGGAACCACAAAAGACCCCAAATAGCCAAAGCAATTCTGAGAAAAAAGAACAAATCTGAAGGTATCATACTCGTTTGTTTCACATTATATTACTACAAAGCTATAGCAATGAAAACAGGGTAGTATTGGCAGAAAAACAGATACTTAGAACAATGGAACAGAATTGACAGCCGAGAGATAAACCTACAAATATATGGACAATTGATTTATGACAAAGGAGCAAAGAACATACAGTGGAGAAAAGATAATCTCTTCAATAAATGGTTTTGGGAAAACTGGATAGCCGTATGCAAAAGAATAAAAATAGACCACTAGCTTACACCATACACAAAAATCAAATCAAATATAAGACCTGAAACTATAAAACTCCTGATAGGAAATATAGGCAGTATGGTCTTTGACATCAGTCTTTCTCCTCAGGCAAGGAAAACAAAAACAAAAATAAATAAATGGTACTACGTCAAAATAAAATCTTCTGCACGGCAAAGGAAACCATCAATTAAATGAAAAGACAACCTACTGAATAGGAGAAGAAATTTGCAAATGACATATTTGAAAGGGGTTAATATCCAAAATATATAAAGAACTCATATAGCAATAAAACATGGGCAGAAGAACTGAACAGACATTTTCCCAAAGAAGACGTGCAGATGGCCAACAGGCACATTAAGAGATGTTCAACATCATTAATTATTAGGGAAATGCAAATCAAAACCACAGAGAGATGCCCTTTGGAATGGCTATTATCAAAAAGACAAGAAATAAGTGTTGGAGAAGATGTGGAGAAAAGGAACACTTATACACTGTTGGTGGGAATGTAAATTGGTATGGCCACTATGGAAAACGGTATGGAGAGTCCTCAAAAAATTAAAAATAGAACTACCATAATGTCCAGCTATTCTACTTCTGGGTATTTATCTGAAGAATATGAGAAGACTAATTTAAAAAAACACATGCACTCCTATGTTCATTGCAGCATTATTTATAATAGCCAAGATATGGAAATAAACTGTGTCTATTAATGGATGAATGTATAAAGAAGATGCAGTAGATACATATTCCAGTAGTATTGGAATACTATTCGGCCATAAAAATAGATGAATTTGAAACATTTGCAACAACATGGATGGACCTACCTTGAAGGTTATGCTAAGTAATAAGTCAGATGGATAAAGACAAATAGCATACGATTTCACTCATGTGTAGACTATAAAAACAGAAAAAAACCCCAAATAAATGAACAACGCAAACCAAACAGAAACAAACGTAGGTACAGAGAACAGAGTTGTGGTTACCAGAGGGGAAGGGGGGTGGGGGAAGGGTGAAATGGGTAAAGGTGGTTAACTGTATTATGGCAGATGGAAACTAAACCTTTTGTGGTGAGCAAGGTGTAATGTATACAGACATCAAAATATAATATTGTGCACATGAAATGTATAATGTTACAAACCAGTTAAAAATCCCATCCACCAACACCTAATATTTACATCTAGTTCCTATGCTTGCTTGGATTCCAGTTATTTAAGCCTTTTCTTATGATTCTGATGCTGAGATACATCTTCATTCTGGCACCTGTAGATTTTCTTTTTTGCTTTTTGAGAATGGCTCTGAATTTACAAAAAAATATTGTATACATCCTATCCAGCAGTTTTGCTCATTAACTTCTAATTTGCCAAATACTGACTGAAAGACACAATTGAATTTTTCCTTAATTACTTTTTAAATTTTTTGTCAAACATATATAATCATAGCTTAAAAATCAAATAGCATACAAGGCTAGTAAATTATAGGAATCAGATAATAAATGGAATCCTGGACAAAGTTCAGTGGGTCTGAAGATCCATCCAGCGACCATTTCCCCAGTCCTCAAACGTAAATTGGGATGAACATGTTTGGCAATTGTCATAATCCCCATATTGGATCTTGATCTGAGGGATAAGATCTATGATAGTAGGGAAGCCCACAGACAGGAAGCCTCTGAAACTACCCACTACCAAGAACCAAGGTGGCAGATCAATAACTGTATCCCATCCTAGTTTAAGATCCGAAGCAAGGGTTGGAAAACTACAGACCATGGGCAAAATCTGGTGCATGGCTATTTTTTGTACAGTCTGCAAGCTAAAAATGGTTTTTCCATTTTAAAGTGTTGTTAAAAAAATTAAAAATGTGTCACAGAGACTACATGTGGTCTGAAAAATCTAAAATAATTACCATTTGAGTCTCCTTATCTAAAGGATGCAGGGGTGGTGGTTCTATCATGTTTATTTACTTCACCTGTTTGGCTCCTGGAGCAAATGAATGGATCCTATAGGTTGACTGAAGAACACAGCAAGATCAACCAAGTTATAGCCCTGATCCTCATGCCAGCCATGTCTGGTGTCTTTGCTAGAACAGATTAATATGACATCAGATAGTGGTACATAGTCATTGATTTGAGCTTATGCATGCTATTTTACTTGTTAAACCATAATCAGAAAATTGTTTGTATTCAGATGGAATGAATGACAATATACATTTGCACTTTTGCCTCAGGGCTATCTTCTCCCCTCTGTTGTAACATAGTCCAAACTTATGTGGAGCATCTTGCCATCCTGCAGGTCATCATATCCATTCACTACATTGATGACTTTATGTTGACTAGTGCGATGAGCAAAAGGTAGCCACACTGGAAACCTTGAGGGGAAACATGAGCTCCAGAAAGTGGGGAGATAAATATTTCAAAGACTCAGGGACCATCCATTTCTAAAAAATGTTTAGATATCTGCAGTGGGGGTCATGACAGGATATCCTCTCAGAAATAAAAGACAAATTAGCGCATCTTGAAGAGATGCGATGAAGAATGAGGCACAAACTCTGTTGGGTTTTAAGCAAACTGCATGAGCAGGTAGCCCAGACGTCATCCACCATAGTTGCACCAGTGCTCTTTCTTCAGGTTGTGCCTATGGCCATATGGGGAGTCCTGATGCAGGAGTGGAAAAGCCTGAGCTTAATTTTATAGAGGGGCTGGCTCGGTATGTGGGTATAAGCTGAAAATGGATGGCTTTAGGGGTGGTCTTGAAAGATGGTGGTAAGGAAAAGTCCTCCCGGTGAACCACTTTGTGGGGAAAGAAAAATAGTTGGAAATTAGAAGACATATAGACGTCTGGCTAGGGATCTGGAAGGGAAAAAAAGGAAAGACGAGGGCCAAGGAAGTCTGGAGGAAAGGCAAGTGGACGAACATATGGGAGTGGGCACAAAGTGTGGAGATCTTTGTACATGTTACACCCACCAGAGAACATCCTTCTTAGAACAGAGAGTTAACAACAAAGTAGACAAGATCACCTGGCTAACTGATGTTTGTCAGCCTTTGTAATTGGCCACCTAGTGCTGGCATGATGGGCTCATGAAAGAAGTGGCTGAGATGGCAGAGATGGAGGGCATATATGGGCCCAACAGCACACACTCCCAGTACCAAGGTTGATCTAGCCACTGCCATTGTGAAATGTTCAAGTTTCCAGCAGCAGAGACCTTCTTCAACCCCCAATATGGCAGCATTCCTTGAGGAGACCAGATGACCACTGATGACAAATTGACTACAATGGAGTCTTTCATCCTGGAAGTATTAGTGACTTGTTCTCCCAGAAATAGGTACATTCAGGTGTGGAGTTATCTTTCCTGCACCATTAACTGAAGACTTAAAGAGTGCTTGATCCACCAGCATGGGATCCCAGAGAACATTGCTTTGGACCAGGGGACCCACTTTACATAAACGCAGGTACAGGAGTGGAGTGGACTCATGACCACGAGATTCACTTGTTAATCACGTACCGTACCACCCAGAAGTTGTCAGCAGTTTAGAGGTTTGTAATGGTTTGCTGAAAACCCAGTTGGAATACCAACTTGGAGGCATACAATGTGGGGATGGGGCAGCATCCACTAGGATGCCAGATATACGCTGTACATGTATTAGAATTAAGGTCTTTATTTGAATGCATAATTCTAGTCAGCGTTTCTTTCCTTTTCTTGGTTTTGGGTAAGGTTAGAGATTAACTTAATAGTATACCTTATAGGAAAGCATGAAGTTATGCCAAATATAACTACAAGTGGAACAGTTACCAATCTACAAATCAGTCCATTCATTGGAAATCCATTTTCTATTTTCATTTGTTTTATAAAAAAAAGGTTGGAAAAGAACCTAGCCCTGGACAGTATAGCTGTGAACAACATAATTATTTTATCAGCCTACTGTTCTTGCTGATTCAATGGTACCTCATAGAATTTAAAGTGTGTCTATGGTTTCCTGGTTTTCTTAAAGGCTTCTGTTGCTCTCCTGGCCTTTGGAGTGTTTCCATATGACATACTATTGACTGATGCTAATGGTCTAAATCTGTCTACAGTGCAATTTACTAGCTGGATCAAAAACAGTAAAGGTGTTTAAAGGTGTTAAAATTTAAAGTTTTGTTTGGAAACAATGCTTCATTTTTTTCTCTTACCACATGTTAATCTTGTGCTGAAAATACATTCTTATGCCAAATTCTCCCAAAAGAAAAGTAAGCTCTTCATTCACTAATTTTATTACTTTTGATTAAACTTGAGGTTCTGTCAGAAATTTCCTCTCTGTAAAAGGTATTTTTTTAAATTCAGCTTTCACACTGGGAAAATCGCTTACCCTATATAACTACTTTTTAAACTGCTTCTGTGTCAATTCAAGTTGAAATTCCAGTTTAACCATGGGAAGAGTCTTGCTTTCCAAAACTCTGCCCACCTGATAGGACTATATACTCTATGCTTTTTTTTGATATTCATGTACAAAGTGTTCCCATACACTAGTGTCTGACTGTGTATAGTAGAATTAAATAATGAATTAGTGCAATTATCCACACATTTATATTAAATATTGGGATAAAATCCCAGGCATTTTTGGCTTGAACACTTACAATGATTTCCTAGACTGCTCAAATCCAGAGGAAGTTACCTCAATTTTCTATATCATAGAAGCAAAAATTCTAATATTAAAGATCAAGGTGTTTAGAGACAGGCATAACTGGTCAAAAAGTAGAATGTATCCAGTTTGGAGTACAGTCCCCTTCAGATTTTGATCCAGTCCTCCCAACTCTATTATTCCTTCTCTGCCAGCCCTGCGGAATCACCCCAATTTTCTCTCTCTGTGCAGTAGATAGAGGAGTCAACTCTATATCCCCTGATGCCCTTTCACAATCTTTTTCCGTTACTGGGCTTTCTTAGAGGGTAATTCCAACCACTAAGGACCTTCAAATACATAGCTTTCTTTTCCTTTGAATGCAACAACTGTAAATGGACAATTTTGAATCAGTAATAGAGTGTTAAATAATACAGCTCTTAATAAGTCAGAGGCATTCATCTAGAGGAGATAGAGATAGAAACAATAGTAAGAGCAAGACCTGAAAGCAAATGGATAAATGGCAAAGAAAATCAAATGATGTTGTACATAAAAACAATAAACTATGCAATTTATGATATTGACTTTGTTTCGTCCCAAAGAACACAAAGTATGCTCAGTACATTCTGTTAAATAAGTTGGGGGATGTATAATGTATTTTGTTTTTTTAAAATTTATTTATTTTACTTTTTTGGCTGTGTTGGGTCTTCGTTGCTGTGCGTGGGCTTTCTCTAGTTGCAGTGAGGGGGCTACTCTGCGTTGCAGTACGCGGGCTTCTCATTGCGGTGGCTTCTCTTGTTGCGGAGCACAGGCTGTAGGTGTGCAGGCTTCAGTAGTTGTGGCATGCAGGCTCAGTAGTTGTGGCGTGTGGAATTATTTGCCTTGTGACATGTGGGATCTTCCCTGACCAGGGCTCGAACCCGTGTCCCCCTACATTGGCAGGAGGATTCTCAACCACTGCGCCACCAGGGAAGCCCTATATTTTATAAAGGTGACTTTCAAAAAAATTAAATATTGGTCCTTTAAATTATAAACCTTAGGTTTTTGGAGAATATGTCTATATTGACTACTTAGATCCTCAGGAATGCTAGACAACTTGATTATTTAGACTGGAAATAACACTATACATTTAAAAAGAAAGGCAATTACTTTAACTTTGTATGTTCTAAATGGTTTAATTACAAAGTTAGGACTATTTCTGCAAGTTGAGTGAGGTAAAGCATTTGAAGGTGTTGGTGAGAAACAGTCAACATTGGGTGAAGTGGCAGTGAGTTCCATTGTGTGTTTGATGCATGTCCAATCTTTGTTTCGGAAAACAGGTTATCTTCAATCAGCTGCAGTGAAATTTTTATTCAGTTATGTACACTGCTACCTAGAAGAGACATGGTGAATATTTCAGTTTCCTCTGTCATCTCCAAGTGTTCGGTAATGCGTTACTTTGCATGGAGTCTTCTGGAAGATTTTAAGGCTGTATCTGGATTTGGGGGGTGGGGAAGTGTTGTGACTGATTAGCCATGCTTGAAAAAGGTATAGAAAAGGGAGATTATTTGTTGTACTTATTTACAATCTCTGGCTTAAATCAACCATAAATTATGTTTTTTTCCCTATCATTTCAATTTTCATGTTACTACAGCTAACCAGTGCTTCTGTGTGTCTGAAATCTAGTAGACTTTAGTATTTTTCCATGCCCTAGTGGGAAGAACAGGTAGATTGGATATTAATCTCAGCTTCCCTAAGGGCTAGCATTAGCATGAGCAAGTTACTTAATTTCCACAAGTCTTGGTTTAATCATAATAATCATAATAATTTCCACAAGTCTCGGTTTAATCATAATTACACCTATGTTCCATGAATTTGTGAGAATTAAAAAAATTTGTAATTGAAAATTATAAGTAAAAATCTAGCACTTTATCTGAAATCATTTAGATGCCTTCTTCCCCAGCCAGTGCCTATATGCGCATAGGGAACATAACGACATTTTAATATTGGCTTTAAATGGAATTTTCTTGGGAAAATAAATCTGTTACACATCCATCCATTTAGAATGTCCTCCATTTTAAAGAACATACATGAGGTTTAAATACTGGCCCAACTCTTCACCTACATTAAGGTAGACAACTGAGAAATCCCTATTTAAATTGTATGCAACACTTAGGTGACTTTGTAAAATTAATGTGCAAAGATATTTTATATATTCATTCATATTATGAAAACACTTTGAGAGAGAAAGGTAGAGAGACATGGTTTAAACCAGTTAAAAGAAAATAAAGCATATAATATTATAGATTTATTTTAGCAATTCCACTTACTATGAATTTCATCTAAGCCTATGCAGAGCTCATCTTTGTCTCATACATAGCTTTCTCTTTTTCTGGCCACCCAGATGAGTTTTATTATATATGTTCAGAACTGTAGCCTGTTCTAGCTCGCCCTCTACTGGTTCATGTTTTTGGTGCACCAACGCATAGGTTTGAAGAGAAGACCTAACGCAAGAAGGTCCCTTGCTGTTGTTAGAGTTTATGGGTATCTTTAGAAGAAAAGCATAGAAACAGATGCACACAGATTATATTTCAGATGCCTAACCGTCTAGTGTCATGTCTTATAGACATGATTTGCTCTGTGCTTTTACTGTTCTAGAATTCTGTACTACTTCTAAAGGCTTACAGCCAGGATATCCTCATTTTGTTTTTATAGTTAACACACGCAGGCATGGAGTTCACAACAAGTTGAGGTATAGCTTGAGAAAAGGAAGAGAGATAGACAAAAGCTCTGCCTTCACAGAGCATTTGGTTTATATTCTGCTTGCGGAGCCAAACAATAAACGAGTGAGTTTAATTTCAGAATAGAGACAAGCGTTGTGCAGAAGAGAACCCTATAGTGAGACAGCACCTCTGTGGGTGGGTGGCATGGGTATGGTGATATGTTGGTCAGAGAAGACCTCTCAAAAGAGGTGAATGAGGAAGAAGAGGCTGAAATTAAGTGGAAGAGGTAGGCAGTGGTCAGATCACTACAGGGCCTGGACATCATTATAAGGTACATAGGAAGCCATTTGAAGTTTTAAATAGGAGAGTGATACTCTTCAATTTATATTTTTAAAATGTGACTCTGGCTGTTTTGTGGGAAACAGGCTTTGGAGGGAGCAAGAGTGGAAGCAGAGTCGAGCTACCATAATGATCCTGGCTGGAGATGATAATGGACTGGTCGTGGTGGGGATGGTGAAAAACGTTGTCCTTCAAGACAGCTTTTGTTCTCCCTTTGGCAGCCTGGTGAAGCTTATAAAAACCTTTTAGAATAATGGTTTTCAAGGCATAACATATAATACAAAGGAAATCAACTGTATTCAAATGTAGTTATCAAAACATTAAAAAATAAATTTGTGAAATATGAATATATGTGCAGTTTTAGTCACACATTAAATGGTAAGAATTAGCAATGAATCTGATAACCGCTGTAATTTCAAAGTAGTGATAAACATAAGCATTAATCTAACATAACTGACAGAATAGCAATATGATATGAAAATATCTGTAATTTCTCTGGGTGATGAAGTCAAAGACACTGCTCTATGTTGACTACATTCATAATGGAAGGAAATTTAAATTTCGGTTAGAAGACACAGAAAATAACGATGTAATTTTTTGCCGCTTCAAGCTTACTGACTTTTTGCTTTAGTGGTAGAGGTGACAGGACTTGTTTATGAATTGACTTTGGATAATCAAGAGGTGAGAAAAAGGAAGGATCTAGGGATAGATGATGGAATAATTTAGATGTGTAAATTCTGTGCTGACACGATTGAAATAATAGTGACTGTGTCTGGGCTCAGGGCAGAAACTTTTTTGTCCAGTTATATGAGTGTGTGGGAATTCCATTTCTTGAACTGAGGGGAAGAGGCAAATTTAAAAGAAAGTTTTCTTAAAATGTGCTCCAGCCATACCATAATAGGTCTTTCTGTATGGAAAAGGCTACTTTTTGTGTAAAGTTTAATACCTAAGGATTATTACCCCAATTGGAAAGGTATAAAATAACACTGTGTAGTTTGGTAAGTAGATTTTTAACACATGTTTTTAAAAGGCTGCCAAAAAATTGAAGCACAAGAAGTCACTAAGGAAAATAAAGAACAATGACAAAAAGAAATCAATAAGTTGTTGGCTACTTATTTTTTAAATTGTAGATACTTGAGAAGAGAGAGGAGATATAATGAATACAGTTCATGATTAAAGTAATTAAAATGGAAGATGTTGCTTTTACAGTTTAGGGAATACTGTCCAGCCAGTTCTCTCATATTTGGGCTGCCTCATTCTAAGATATAGCAAAGGATATAATAAATGAAATGTAATTTTCTTAAAAAATTTCTTCTGCTGGCTTGGTTAGTTCAAATTACTTCTTCCTTTTCTCAAGATAAAGAAACTAAAGAATGCCACTAGAAAATAGACATGTTCCCTTGTTCAATATGACTAGAAGGAATAAATAGAATACTACAGGACAGAGTCAACTTTCCTGGAAAAATGAACTACGGTTTCCACAAGAGGGGAGATTATTCTTACTTTTAGAAATTATGTTTGCAAGGTTAATGACTCTGGAAAAAGGATATTTAAGCTAAACCTTTGCTTTCTAAATTAATTATGAATTGGAATTTCACATTGGTTTCTGGGTTAATATAGTTAGAAGATAATATTAAATCTTGACCTGAAAAAGTATTCCTTGCAATCTCCATTTAAAAGTTATTAAAGTTATTCATGCTGCCTTTGTGGTTGGATGAAAACTTATTGCAGCAGGAATTACATATGCTGAGCCAAAAGTAATATACCTTTACTGTCTTCAGAGTCCAGTGAGTTCAAAACACATAAAATTGGGACAACAATGAAGTATCTCTAGGATAAGCAGTTAATAGAGGCAAGGCTATGTTAATTCTTTTTTTTCTTTTTTTCTGATTCAGAGTTTGAATTTCTACTTTGATATCCAGATATTGCATCTTATTTCACAGAGATACTGTGAACAATGAGGTATTGTAAAAAGAACAAGAATAGTCATTTTCCATCCTTTAGCCATTTGAAGATAAGATGTTATAGGGTTATACTTTAGCCAACTTGTGAATACATGCTACTCCATGTTCAATGTGTTTTTGTTTTTTTTACATCTAATAAGAACTCTGTCAAAAAAGTTTTTTGTTATTCAATGAACTCTGTTTTTTCAATGAGATGTTCTCCTTCTCTTCTTCAAATATAGTGCCTGTAAGCACAAAGCATAAGACCAAGTCACCAAACAAAGTGCTTGCAACGATGGATATTGAAAATGATGTTTTATTTTTAGAGAATCAAAACAACAACAAAAAAAAGAGTATTGGATCTATATATGGGAATATGAAGTTTTCCAAGTCTGTAAGCTTGCCCCTGCTCGCCAGGAGCCTGGTGCCTTCTAGTTGCTCAGTCTAACTTTCTATTCTTCTTTTTTACTTTTCAAAAATTTAATCAATGCGTTTTTATTTTCTTAAAGTATTATAGCATTGTAATTAAGAGTAAGGGCTTCCCTGGTGGGGCAGTGGTTGAGAATCTGCCTGCTAATGCAGGGGACACGGGTTCGAGCCCTGGTCTGGGAGGATCCCACATGCCGCGGAGCAACTAGGCCCGTAAGCCACAACTACTGAGCCTGCGCGTCTGGAGCCTGTGCTCCACAACAAGAGAGGCCGCGATAGTGAGAGGCCCGTGCACAGTGATGAAGAGTGGCCCCTGCTTGCCACAACTAGAGAAAGCCCACGCACAGAAACAAAGGCCCAACACAGCAAAAATAAATAAATAAATAAATAAATAAATAAATAAACAAACTCCTACTCCCAACATCTTCTTAAAAAAAAAAAAAAGAGTAAGGGTCTAATAGGTACCATATTTAGACACAGACCTCGGTGCAAATTTTAGTTGCATCATTTAGCAGTTTCAGTATATTAGGCAAGTCACTTAACTTCTCTAACCCTCAGTTTACTTAACTATAAAATGGAAATTATACCTACATCTTAGGGTTCTGGGGAGGAGTAAGCAAGAAAGAAAGTATATATATTAATTTAAAGTGCCTGATACTTAGTAAATACTCATCAAATGGTAGATTTTATTTAGCTCCTGCTCTCCATTAGATAACAGGTCATTATAGTGGGTATTCCTGATGCTAATGTGTTAGAGGAAACTTACTACTCTTACCATGGTTCCTGAAGAAAGTCCTGAGGTCCTGAGTTTTGGTTTCTTTTCAACAGGTAATAATTATAACTTGTTTTGTAGGACATTACAGTAAATTGTTCTAGTACCTATATTCTCTCACCTGATCTTATTTAAAGCACATGGGCTCCCTTGGCATTGGAATTAAAATCATAGGTTGAGAAGGAACATTTTAGTATCTGGTTATTTACCACATTTTTCTAAGTAATCAGAAAAAGTAAAGGAAGTTTCAAAGAGGAACAGAGCTTACAGGATAGTTACAGGTAAAAAGAAAAGATTGACTACCTTATCAGGGACTGCTCGCTAGCCAATGAGATGCACAGGGGTTGGCCTTATAGGAGATGATGCCAATGTCAGGAATAAAGTAAATGATGTAGACTTGAAGAATGGGGCAATGAAAGCTGTATATGGAAAAAATGTGGAATGGAATTGAGAACAGATGGCTTACTTTGAAATAATACCTCTGTGCAGGCCAAGGGAAGAAACTGCCTCATCCAGAAATTCAATGGCTGCTTGAGATGGCTTAGCTGAAAGAATTAAGTATTACAATTTAGTTGAGCAATATATTGGCAAATTTTAGGTGTAAAGGTAAATGTGAGAGAGTTAGAGGGACTAGGTCTAAATCTTATGTTATTGCCTAGAATACTTTTCTGAGGTAGTAGAGGCAGTCATATACCTGTTATGAGTGAACATATGTTATTCATCCAACACATATTTATTAAGCACCTCAAATTTGTTGCCATATTGCCCCTAGAAAGTATCTAGTGAGACATGTGCATAGGTAGCATTTAAATATGCTGGGTAATTTTGTAAGACAATATTTTCTCTAATTTCCCAGATTTATGACTAGAAAAGCAGGAGGAAAGAAGGTTCAGAAAGCAGAAATAATCAAAATAGCTTCTGATTATCTGTACAGACCCCTTTGCAAGGGAAGATAGCTGATGGACTATATGTGTGATGGGAAAAAGACTCATCACATTAGTTAAGGATGAAAGTGTGAGTTTAAAAGAGTGACAGTGTGAGATGGAAGACACAAAGTGAAAGGAATTCAAAATGGTGGCAGGAGAAATGGAGAAAAAGAAAGAATTTGAGTGCAAGAGGAGGAGGAAAAAGCACACCTGAGAATAGGTCAGGCTGCCTCCTACTCTATAAAAGGGACTGTAGAGCTCCAGGTGATAGTTTTCTAGTCCTGGCTATTTGTCTACAGTCAAAAAGTCCAAGGAAGTGGCCCATTTCAGTCTTTGTTCACAGTGAGGACTGTGTATACGAGAGGCTGAATGGAATGTAAAACCCTAAACTTAGAAAAGCTGATGTTTGCACTAAGGGAATTTGCAGATAAAGACAAAATTAGAAAAACAAGTAAGAGGAAGTTTCATGACAGAGATTAAATGAAAAGAAAACAAATGAGCCAGAAGAGGACTGGTTTATAAGGAAATTTGCCATCAAATGTGGATTGGTATGTCATGGTTATTGACCTTGATGTCCAATCATGGTCCCTACTTATAATGTATTCTTTGCTTTTCGCAGGGATTTTTATAAAGCAAAGATAAGTTGGTGAAAGAGGAAAGGTAAGTAATTGTAGGAAATCAGATTAGGCACTATGAAGTAGACTTTGTGTGCTAAAGGGATTGGATTGGAGAACTTCCTCTCTTCCTCCAGGAAAGGTTCTTTCTATATTTTATCTATTTTTCAAACAATAAAAAGTAAGATCTCTAAAGCTAATAACAATTAACATAAGAAGGACAACTGAATAATTAAGGGCAAATAAATTTCTATTCCCATAATGAAAATCTACTTTAACACTAAGTCTAGGGTTTTCTGTGCACTATAATGTTAGGAATATTCAGAAGATAGATATTTATTTGTATTTGTTAAGAAAAGATGGGGTAGAGTCTAAAATAAAAAATTAGATGAATCATTTGGAAACACGTATAAGATGGTAGCAAATAATGCTGAGGTAAAGTCTGAAAGTAACATTTGCAAAGCATTTGCTTTCCCTGTCCCCCCTCCCCACCAGTTATTGGTAATGAGAACATAAATTAGAAAGGATACATCTAATAGATGAATTCTGTTTGCTTTGGTAGACTTTTGCAGATTAATCAGAGAACTTACATAAGGGTATGCTTTGAAATTAGAGATTAAGCTCTTCTAAAATGAACAAATTTGGTTGTGAATAAAATTCTAATTCATATTAGCTTAAAGATAGTTTATCTAGCTTTAGACACTCTAGAGGAAGAAGTTCAAGTGGATTACATGATTATATGTAGAAACAAGATATAATTGAAAACCAAGAAAAAAATAACCCCTAATAAAAACAGACTTATAGGACAAATGGATGATGGTTAACAGACCTGTACTTTAAAATAACTATGCTTAATATGGTCAAGGAAATTTAAAAAAAAATGGAAATTTCAGCAAAAGATTGAAAAGTATTTTTAAAAAGCTAATGAAAATTGCAGAATGAAAAATATTCAATAACTGAAATTAGATCTCATAGGATGGGTGTAACAACATATTAGAGATGTTGAAGAGGGAATTAGAGTATCAGGAGATCAATCAGAAGAAAATGCTTAGACTAAAGAGGAGATAGAAAAAAGGATGGAAAACACAAAAAGAGCATTAGATACTAAAGGGATATTGAGAAAAATTCTTATATACATGAAATAAGCATTATGGGAATTGCAGAATTTAAAATGAGAGAAAAAATAAGGCAGATGCAATATGTGCGGAGGTAATGAATGAGGATTTTCCAAAACTAATAAAAGACAAAAAGCTACAAATTTAGGAAGAGTTAGGAAGCTGTATCTGGATAATTAAACAAATAAACAAATTACACAAAGGCACAGTATACTAAACTGTCTAAAAATATAAAAGAAAGAAAACCTTAAAAGTAGATATAGGAAAAGAAAGACTATCTTCAAAGGAACAACAATAAGAGCTGAGAATTGACTTCAACGGAAAAGAAATGGAAGGCTGAAGACAACACAATATTTTCAAAGCACTGAAAGAAAATAATTGCCAAACTAGAATTCTATACCCAGCAAAAATACCCTTCAAAGAAGATAAAGGCACTTGCAGACAAACAAAGCTAAGAGAATTTGTTAGCAAAATACCCCCACTAAAGGAAATGCTTAGGGTGTTCTTCAGACAGAAGAGAAACAGATGAAAGCACAGAGATAGTGAAAAGGAAGAGTAATGGAAAAGGTAGATGTACTGGTAAACCTGAATAGATTTTGGCTATATAGAACTATAATAATAAAACTATAATAAAACTAAAACTATAATAATATCTTGTGGGACTTAAAATACATATTGAATTAAAATTAACAAAAATAAAAGCAAATAATTTAAAAGGGGAGTAAATGAAATAATGTAAGGTAATAAAACTAATTTATCTTAGTCAAGAATGGATGTTGTAATCTTTACACTGCTGCCAACAGAACATTTTAAATTTTAAATTTAAATAGCAACTCATGGCTAGTGGCTGTTATTTCACAGGGCAATTTCAGAGTAAACAAGCATACAACACACACGAGTAAAAGAACTACTAAGCATATAGAAAATAGTGTATTAAAAATAATGAAATATGACAAGAAACAAAATAATAAAAAATATATAAAATAATAAAACATAAGGCAAGAGATAAAGGAAACTGGAAGAGGAGGGACAAATAGAAACAAATAGTATGATGGTATATATACAAAAAAAATAACAGCAATTATACTAAACAAATTAAAGTTAAAGATTTAAAACTGGATTTAAAAACTATACATAAGTAGAGTTGCATACATTAAACATAAGAACACAGAAACATTTAAAATAAAATGATAGAAATAATACTGACTACACAAAGATTAACTAAAGAAAAAGCTGATAGAGCTAAATTAATACCAGACAAGTAGACTTTAAGACTAAAAATAGTACCAGAGATAATGAAAAGCATTTCATAATGATAAAATTTTAGTCCACAAGGAAGATATAGCAATTCTAAATTTGCATACACCTAATAACATAGCTTCAAAATATACATAGCAAAAGCTGGCAGAACTAAAAAGAGTAGACAAATCCACAATTACAGCAGCTGATTTTAACATTTCTGTTTTCTTTTAAAAAATATCTTTATTGGAGTATAATTTCTTTACAATGTTGTGTTAGTTTCTGCTGTACAACAAACAAAGTGAATCAGCTATATGTATACATATATCCCCATATCCCCTCCCTCTTGCATCTCTTTCCCACCCTCCTTATCCCACCCCTCTAGGTGGTCACAAAGCACCAAGCTGATCCTCCTGTGCTATGCGGCTGCTTCCCACTAGCTATCTATTTTACATTTGGTATTGTATAAATGTCAATGCTACTCTCTCACTTTGTCCCAGCTTCCCCTGTGACCCCCGTGTCCTCAAGTCCATTCTATACGTCTGCATCTTTACTGCTGCCCTGCCACTAGGTTCATCAGTACCATTTTTTTTAGATTCCACATATGTGCAATAGCATCTGGTATTTGTTTTTCTCTTTCTGACTTACTTCACTCTGTATGAGAGCCTCTAGGTCCGTCCACCTCATTACAAATAACTCAATTTCATTCCTTTTTCTGGCTACATAATATTCCATTGTATATATGTGCCACATCTTCTTTATCCATTCATCTGTTGTTGAACATTTAGGTTGCTTCCATGTCCTGATATTGTAAGTAGTGCTGCAATGAACATTATGGCACATGACTCTTTTTGAATTATGGTTTTCTCAGAGTATATGCCCACTAGTGGGATTGCTGGGTCATATGGTAGTTCTAGTTTTAGTTTTTTAAGGAACCTACATACTGTTCTCCATAGTGGCTGTATCAATACACATTCCCAAGAGTGCAGGAGGGTTCCCTTTTCTCCACACCCTCTCCAGCATTTACTGTTTGTAAATTTTTTGATCCTGGCCATTCTGACCGGTGTGAGGTGATACCTTATTGTGGTTTTGATTTGCATTTCTCTAATGATTAGTGATGTTGAACATCTCTTCATGGGTTTGTTGGCCATCTGTATGTCCTCCTTGGAGAAACGTCTATTTAGGTCTTCCGCCCATTTTTGGATTTGGGTTGTTTTTTTTGATATTGAGCTGCATGAGCTACTTGTATATTTTGGAGATTAATCCTTTGTCCATTGTTTCATTTGCAAATATCTTCCCCTATTCTGAGGGTTGTCTTTTAGTCTTGTTTATGGTTTCCTTTGCTGTGCAAAAGCTTTTGAGTTTCATTAGATCCCATTTGTTTATTTTTGATTTTATTTCCATTGTTCTAGGAGGTGGGTCAAAAAAGATCTTGCTGTGGTTTATGTCATATAGTATTCTGCCTATGTTTTCCTCTAAGAGTTTTATAGTGTCTGGCTGCTAGAACACATGGAAAAGTAGCAAGATTTGAAACATTTAAATAGCAGAAACAGAGCATTTAATCACTTTTTGTGATGGGACTAGTTTAGAAATCTTTCCTCTCCTCCATGTTCCCACATGGCAAATTTTAAGAGGCATTTCTCATTTGTAATTATGAGTTGGAAATGGCTGTTAGGTGATGCTTATCAACCCCGAAAACTGATGATGGTGTTGCAGCTAAATTTGCAGTTGCTTATTTTTTCAAACCACTTTTTACAAAATTCCCGTACCTGTGATAGTTATCTTCCTTTTGTAAATTAGAAAATGTCAGTTTAGATAGACTAAATTACTATGAGATCCACAAATAATAAGTTTTGTGTAATATTAAGTATGTTGACTCCAATCTTCCACTCTTTCTACCAAGGCATTGTATAAAAAATGGCTTGTTAAGAACATTTAATTAGGAACCCTGTGTGTTCAATAAGCATCTGTTGCTGTCCATTGAGCACCTGCTCCATACCTTCTTTTGGAAGGCTGCTGTAAAACAGAATGAAATGGACATGGAGTCTGAAGACCAGGGTCTGGGAATTACCTGGTTGGTGTGGTCAAGACGCATAAATATCCTCAGTTCTCAGTTTCCTCTTCTTTAAAGTAGGAGTGATATTTTCTACTTTATACAGAGTTATTAAGAGTCTTAAGGAGATGACATATGACTTTCCCAGGTTACACATGGGGATAGTAAGTAAAGCACCACAAATCAACATTTCTCTGGGTCCAACCTGACTTGCTCTGTGAGAATCCTGGCATCCTTCAATTCTGGATGCCACCAGTGATGTCTCAGACTCTTTGCTACGTAGTCCTTTTGAAAAATAATAGTAGGTACCAGAAAAAGGAAGTAACATGGGCAAGAATATAACATAGCATAAATAAATAAAAAAATTTAAAGGTACTATATATGAAAACGATTTGTGAATTCTAAAGCAATGTACTAAGAAAATATTGAGTTCCTCTTTCAACGTCTAGATACTATAAGGATTCAAAGATAAATAATATCTGGGTCCCACCTGCAAGAATGTTGTAATAATGTTCCATTTTCCTAGGCCTCTAGGTATTATATTAAACTGAAACCAATTTTTGAGTCAGTAATATCTGACAGAGTGATAATCTATAATTCAGTGTGTGTGCACTGAACTTAGTTTTATGCTTCAAATAGAGGGCCACACTAGGTTAATACTTCTCAAACGTTAACGTACATATAAACCTTCCTGGGATCTTGTTATAATGCAGATTCTAGTTCAGCAGGTCTTGGGCAGGGCCTGAGATTCTGCATTTCTAATCAGCTCCCACATGATGCCAGTGCTTCTGGTCCAAGGACCACACTCTAAAAAGTAAGATCTTATATACCTTCTAAAGAAAGTAATTTGTTCTGGTAAAGATTCATGTATTCCGGTTAGGGTGCTTCGTTACAAACAATGCCAGCCTAACTCTGGTAATGTTAAGGAATTTATTACAAGGATATTTAGATAGCTCACAAGTATTAATGGAGATGCTAGGGAACCATGTTCAAGAAAGTGAGCAGGATAAAAAAAAAAGTCGCGGTCAAGATCATCTCAGGAACTGTCTGCTTAGGACAGTACTACTAGCATCAGTTCTGCTAGACTCTCCCCTAAGTGGTATTGGATTCTTGGCTGCCATAAATTGGGCAAATAACTTTTGGCCTTGAACCTTTGCCTTAGTCTCTAAATAGGTTCAGGGTGGTAGACTTGAGACACTGATTCACTATGAGAGGGAGTCCTTCCTCTAGTTGCTGAAACCACCCTTCATCCAAGGTATGCCTTCCACCTGTCTTGGAATTCCCCACAACTAGGAGAGGTATTTGGATGTTGGTACTCAATAGTCCAAAATGGCAAATGTCATTACACTCTTACGTCTTACAGAGGTATAGGCAACAAGAGACCATGTAGTCCAAATGCATCCTCTTGATAAATGAAAAATGTAATTTCCAGAGATGTTATGAAACTTGCTAAAGATTTTACATAAAGTTAGTGGGGAAAGAAAAGGTTAGGATTTTCAAATTATTTCCAATTTTCATCCTGTCCCATCTCCTGAATCCCTTGAAGATTTTTCCTTCATTGACTTAATTCATACCTTTTACAGAGGTTTAAGTGAAAAAATGAACAGATGGTAGATTTCAAAAGCCAGTGCCATTTTATGGTTTATGTTATGGATACGACTGGGTAAAAGTTTGTGTTACACAAAAGATGAGCTGTGACAATAGAATAGTAAAACTGGATTTATTTAACTCTGCAGAAATTAGCAATCTCTTTACTTAATAAGTACATTCATTAAGAGGCTAGAAGAGAGATAAATACGTAAAGGGAAAGATATCTCTATACTACACTGAATAGGTAGTGTTTTAAATGAGTTCACCCTTAATGGGGGTACATAGGAAATTTTGAGTTAAAAACTTAACAAAAATCAGAGGGAACATATTTTACAGTGTCTCTTTAAGAATCGTCAAATGAATTTCTTTTTAAAGGTACATACACATTCGCACACAACTATATCCTTCATGGCTGAGACTGAGAGCTTCCAAGTTATTTTTGATGCCAGATTTTAACCGAGAGGAAGTTTTATGGCTGAGTTAAAACCCCCTAAAAGCAAAGGTTGCAATGGAAATGCTGACAGAGTCCATGCCATGGCAACATTTGTGAGTCTAGTTTTATTAAAACAATAAACTTTTGTTCAAGTGGAAGTGAATGTAAAAACAGCAGAAAAAGGGCCCCTTCCTGTGTCTAATGCCTAATCTCTCTCTGTTATTTCCTTGCCAGAGCTCTGATCCTGAGCTTGCTAGGTCGCACATGCAATTATTGGTCTGAAATCAACTCTTGCACTCCAGGTCCTTATAAAAAGGCCAATAAAACAGCAGGAGAGAGCGCTCATCTCTGTACTTGTTAAAGTGGATACCAAATGTATACTCAAGCAGGGCACTGAGTATATTTATCATGGGCACCAGAATCAGGTTTTTAATTTGCTAATTGACTTTGTATGTACTTCTGTGCCAGATGATTATCTAACAAATTATATGTGTTTCCTCCTTTACTGCCAAGTAACATATCAAGGTCTAAATAATACCTCATGTGGTACACACTGTGCATGCTCAGTAGACAGATGGAAGAAAACAGGGGGACCAGAGGCTTATTCCTCGCGCAATGCTGTTAGCAGGGCAGGCGGAGCTGGTTAATGTTTTTCACATTTGAAGTCTATGACCCTCGGAGGTGTGGGGACACGGGGAAAATAAGAGTGCTCTGCTTCCTCTGCCCTCCTTCTTCCCTAAATGATACTGTGCATAGTGTTTGCAAATGATGCGAATCTAGCAGGAGAATAAGGACCATCCGAGAAACACTTTTCAAAGAATGGAAACAAGGACAAAAATATCAATGAAACCAAACTAAAATGTGAAGGAAATCATATAAAATATGATGAAATTCCCCCCAAAAGACATTGAAAAGAACCTTTGCGTTTACAGAAAGTTACTGGACAAAACAAAAGGGAATGAGATGCTTGAAAAGTAACGGTAGGCTGGAGGCAAAAGGGCGGTGGATTGGTGAGAAATTTTCCATTGCCCAGAGAACTGTTTGAACTTACCAGAACAAATGAGCCCGAATTTGCTCTACTAATTAAATCATAACAGGAGGCCCTGTGTTCACATCTTCCAGCTACCAAGTCCTATCAGTTTAGAACAGGCATTCTCAAGCCAAACTGAAGATTAGAACCCCCTGGGGGTGCTTAAAAATCACAATGGCCAGTGCACATCCCAGAACAATTAACTGCAAGTTTCTGGGGGCTGGGGGTCAGATGTACTTTAGTATTTTTAAAGCTCCCAGATGATTCCAGGGTACAGCCGAGGTGGTGGGCCACTGACCACAATATTTCTGGGACCCAGTAGCCCTAGAAATATTGACCTTTCAACTGAAGAAAAACTACAGATGTTTGTGGCAGTACATTTCCTCTAGGCAATTTACCGCACGCCTTTGACTGTTACCAGAATTCACAACTTGGTTCTCTCGCTCATAGCCCAGTTGGTAGAATTTCTATAGCAGATGTTTGACATTAACAAATAGAAGCTTCCACCCCTTTGTGTTTAACAAGTAACAGCAGGACCTTGTCTGAATAATGATCAGTGCTGATCAAGTTTAATCCCCTTAAAAATTGCTATTTCTTCCTCTATTCTATAAGCTAGCTGACCTCTAGATGCACAAAGCCACACTGTAGACAGTGGGAAGTTGGTTTCAGAACTAACTGAGCTGTCAATTGCTATGCACCCCATCTTATTTAGTTATTAAGATTGAATTTATGGAAGGTGGTTGATTATTCCAGCCATCAGAAGGACTGTTCTGAATGCACTCAATTCTTTCTTCATCAGCTATTCTCAGGGCCAAAACACTCAAAAGGATGGATAACATTTGGAATGTGGAGAGGGCAAAGTCAAGCCCAACTGGGACTCCAAAAAGCCTGTGGAGAGTCTTTTCTCATGTGCTTTTGCTTGGATTTCATTTTATTTTTATTTTTTCATCTTTATGGGAGTATAATTGCTTTACAATGTTGTGTTAGTTTCTGCTGTACAACAGAGTCAGTTATATGTATACATATATCTCCATATCCCCTTCCTCTTGAGCCTCCCTCCCACCCTCCCTATCCCACTGAGGGTAGTTGTACACAAAGACTGTTAAAAAGATAGGGCAAAATCCCTTGATAAAGCAGCTTTGATGGTTTCTAAAATTATTTTTTTTATCACCTTTATTGGAGTATAAATGCTTTACAATGGTGTGTTAGTTTCTGCTTTATAACAAAGTGAATCAGCTATACATACACATATATCCCCATATCACCTCCCTCTTGTGTCTCCCTCCCACCCTCCTTATCCCACCCTTCTAGGTAGTCACAAAGCACCGAGCTGATCTCCCTGTGCTAAGGGGCTGCTTCCCACTAGCTATCTATTTTACATTTGGTAGTGTATATATGTCCACGTAACTCTCTCACTTCGTCCCAGCTTACATTTCCTCCTCCCAGGGTCTTCAAGTCCATTCTCGATGTCTGCATCTTTATTTCTGTCTTGCCCCTAGGTTCTTCAGAATCATTTTTTAAAATTCTATATATATGCGTTAGCATACAGTATTTGTTTCTCTCTTTCTGACTTACTTCACTCTGTATGACAGACTCTAGGTCCATCAACCTCACTACAAATAACTCAATTTGTTTCATTTTATGCCTGAGTAATATTCCGTTGTATATATGTGCCACATCTTCTTTATCCATTCATCTGTCGATGGACACTTTCATGTCCTGGCTACTGTAAATAGAGCTGCAATGAACACTGTGGTACATGTCTCTTTTTGAATTATGGTTTTCTCAGGGTATATGCCTAGTAGTGGGATTGTTGTGTCGTATGGTAGTTCCATTTTTAGTTTTTTAAGAAAACTCCATACTGTTCTCCATAGTGGCTGTATCAATTTACACTCCCACCAACACTGCAAGAGGGTTCCCTTTTCTCCACACCCTCTCCAGCATTTATTGTTTCTAGATTTTTTTGATGATGGCCATTCTGACTGGTGTGAGGTGATACCTCATTGTAGTTTTGATTTGCATTTCTCTAATGATTAGTGATGTTGAGCATCCTTTCATGTGTTTGTTGGCAATCTGTATATCTTCTTTGGAGAAATGGCTATTTAGGTCTTCTGCCCATTTTTGGATTGGGTTGTTTGATTTTTTTTGATATTGAGCTGCATGAGCTGCTGGTAAATTTTGGAGAGAAATCCTTTGTCAGTTGCTTCATTTGCAAATATTTTCTCCCATTCTGAGGGTTGTCTTTTTGCCTTCTTTATGGTTTCCTTTGCTGTGCAAAAGCTTTTAAGTTTCATTAGGTCCCATTTGTTTATTTTTGTTTTTATTTCCCTTTCTCTAGGAGGTGGGTCAAAAGGATATTGCTGTGATTTATGTCATTCAGTGTTCTGCCTATGTTTTCCTCTAAGAGTTTTACAGTGTCTGGCATTACATTTAGGTCTTTAAACCATTTTGAGTTTATTTTTGTAATGGTGTTAGGGACTGTTCTAATTTCATTCTTTTACATGTAATTTCATTTTTTACATTATTTTTACATGTCCAGTTTTCCCAGCTATCTTTTCTCCACTGTATATTCTTGCCTCCTTTATCAAAGATAAGATGACAATATGTGCATAGGTTTATCTCTGGGCTTTCTACGCTGTTCCATTGATCTATATTTCTGTTTTTGTGTCAGTACCATACTATCTTGATTACGGTAGCTTTGCAGTATAGTCTGAAGTCAGGGAGCCTGATTCCTCCAGCTCCATTTTTCTTTCTCAAGATTGCTTTGGCTATTCAGGGTCTTTTGGGTCTCCATAAAAATTCTGAAATTTTTTGTTCTAGTTCTGTGAAAATTGCCATTGGTAGTTTGATAAGGATTGTACTGAATCTGTAGATTGCTTTGGGAAGTATAGTCATTTTCACGATGTTGATTCTTCCAATCCAAGAACGTGGTATATCTCTCCGTCTGTTTATATCATCATTAGTATTTTTCATCAGTATCTTATAGTTTTCTGCATACAGGTCTTTTGTCTCCTTAGGTAGGTTTATTCCTAGGTATTTTATTCTTTTTGTTGCAATGGTAAATGGGAGCGTTTCCTTAATTTCTCTTTCAGATTTCTCATCATTACTGTATAGGAATGCAAGAGATTTCTGTGCATTAATTTTGTATCCTGCTACTTTACCAAGTTCATTGATTAGCTCTAGTTGTTTCCTGGTAGCATCGTTAGGATTCTCTATGTATAGTATCATGTCATCTGCAAACAGTGACAACTTTACTTCTTCTTTTCTGATATGGATTCCTTTTATTTCTTTTTCTTTGTAAATATTTTCTCCCATTCTGAGGGTTGTCTTTTTGTCTTGTTTATGGTTTCCTTTGCTGTGCAAAAGCTTTTAAGTTTAATTAAGTCCTATTTGTTTATTTTTGCTTTTATTTCCATTACTCTAGGAGGTGGGTCAAAAAAGATCTTGCTGTCTTTTATGTCAAACAGTTTTTTTCCTATGTTTTCCTCTAAGACTTTTATAGTTTCTTGTTTTACATTTAGACCTTTAATCCATTTGGAGTTTATTTTTGTGTATGGTGTTAGGAAGTGTTCTAATTTCATTCTTTTACATGTAGCTGCCCAGTTTTCCCAGCACCACTTACTGAAGAGGCTGTCTTTTCTCCATTGTCTGCTCTTGCCTCCTTTGTTGTAAATTAGGTGCCCTTATATACGTGGATTTATCTCTGGGCATTCTCTCCTGTACCATGGACCTATGTTTCTATTTTTGTGCCAGTACCATACTGTCTTGATTACTGTAGCTTTGTGGTATAGTTTGAAGTTGGGAAGCCTGATTCCTCCAACTCTGTTTTTCTTTCTTAAAATTGCTTTGGGTATTCAGGGTCTTTTGTGTTTCCATATGAATTGTAACATTTTTTGTTCTAATTCTGTGAAGGATGCCATTGGTAGCTTGATAGGGATTGCAATGTATCTGTAGATTGCTTTGTGTAGTATAGTCATTTTCACAATAATGATTCTTCCAATCCAAGAACATGGTATATTTCTCCATCTGTTTATGTCATCTGTGATTTCTTTCATCAGTGTTTTATAGTTTTCTGAGTACAAGTCTTTAGCCTTCTTATGTAGGTCTATTCCTAGGTATTTTATTCTTTTTGTTGCAGTGGGAAATGGGAGTGTTTCCTTAATTTCTCTTTCTGATATTTTTTTGTTGGTGTATAGGAATGCCAGAGATTTCTGTGCATTAATTTGGTATCCTGCGACTTTACCAAAATCATTGGTTAGTTCTATTCGTTTTCTGGTGGCATCTTTAGGATTTTCTATATATAGTATCATACCATCTGCAAACAGTGACAGTTTTACTTCTTCTTTTCCAATTTGTATTCTTTTATTTCTTTTTCTTCTCTGATTGCTGTGGGTAGGCCTTCCAAAACTATGTTGAATAAGACTGGCAAGAGTGGATATCCTTGTCCTGTTGCTGATCTTAGTGGAAATGCTTTCAGTTTTTCACCTTTGAGTATGATGATTACTGTGGGTCTGTCATATATGGCCTTTATTATGTTGAGGTAGGTTCCCTCTGTGCCCATTTTCTGGAGAGTTTTTATCATAAGGGGTGTTGAATTTTGTCAGAAGCTTTTTCTGCATCTATTGAGATGATCATATGGTTTTTATTCTTCAATTTGTTAAAATGGTTTATCACATTGTTTGATTTGCATATATTGAAGGATCCTTGCCTCCCTGGAATAAATCCCACTTGATCATGGTGTATGATCCTTTTAATGTGCTGTTGGATTCTGTTTCTTAGTATTTCATTCAGAATTTTTGCATCTATGTTCACCAGTGATTTTGGTCTATAATTTCTTTTTTTGTGATACCTTTCTCTGGTTTGGGGATCAGGGTGATGGTGGCTTTGTAGAGTGAATTTGGGAGTGTTTCTCCCACTGCAATGTTTTGGAAGACTTTGAGAAGGATCATTGTTAGCTCTTCTCTAAATGTTTGATAGAATTCGCCTGTGAAGCCAACTGGTCCTGCGGTTTTGTTTGTTGGAAGATTTTTAAGTATGGTTTCAATTTCATTACTTGTGATAGGTCTGTTTACATTTTCTAATTCTTCCTGGTTCAGTCTTGGAAAATTGTACCTTTCCAAGAATTTGGCCGTTTCTTCGTGGTTGTCCATTTTATTGGCATATAGTTGTTTGCATTAGTCTCTTATAATCCTTTGTATTTCTGCAGTGTCAGTTGTGATTTCTCCTTTTTTATTTGTAATTTTATTGATTTGTGTCCTCTCCCTTTTGTTCCTAATGAGTCTGGCTAAGGATTTATCAATTTTGTGTATCTTCTCAAAGAAGCAGCTTTTAGTTGTATTGATCTTTGCTATTGTTTCGTTTCTATTTCATTTATTTCTCCTCTGATTTTTATGATTTCTTTCCTTCTACTGACTTTAGGTTTTCTTTGTTCTTCTTTCTCTAGTTGTTTTAAGTGTAGGGTTAGAGTGTTTATTTGAGGTTTTTCTTGTTTCTTGAGGTGAGATTGAATTGCTATAAACTTCCTTCTGAGAACTGCTTTTGCTGCATCCCATAGGTTTTGGGTTGTCATATTTTCTTTGTCATTTGTTTCTACGTATTTTTTAATTTCTTCTTTGGTCTCTTGATTATTTAATAGTGCACTGTTTAGCCTCCATGTATTTGTGTTTTTTACAGTTTTTTTTTCCTGTTACTGATTTCCAATCTCATAGCGTTGTGGTCAGAAAAGATGCTTGATACGATTTCAAATGTCTTACATTTTCTGAGGCTTGATTTGTGACCCAAGATGTGATCTATGCTGGAGAATATTCTATGTGCACTTGAGAAGAAAGTGTATTCTGCTACTTCTGGGTGGAATGTTCTATAAATATCAATTAAATCTATCTGGTCTGTTGTGACATTTAAAGCTTGTGTTTCTTTATTTATTTCTGTTTGGATGATCTGTCCATTGGTGAAAGTGGGGTGTTAAAGTTCCCTACTATTTTTGTGTTACTGTCAATTTCTGCTTTCATGGTTGTTAGCATTTGCCTCATGTATTGAGGTGCTCCTATGTTGACTGCATAAACATTTATAATTGTTATATCTTCTTCTTGGATTGATCCCTTGATCATTATGTAGTGTCCCTCCTTATCTCTTGTAACAATTTTTATTTTAAAGTGTATTTTATGTGATACGAATATTGCTACTCCAGCTTTCTGTTGATTTCCATTTGCATGGAATACCTTTTTCCATCCGTTCACTTTCAGTCTGTATGCGTCCATAGGTCTGAAGTGGGTCTCTTGTAGACAGCATATGTATGGGTCTTGTTTTTGTATCCATTCAGCCAGTCTGTGTCTTTTGGTTGGGACATTTAATCCATTTAAATTCAAGGTTATTATCGATGTGTATGTTCCTATTATCATTTCCTTAATGGTTTTGTGTTTGTGTTTGTGTGTCTTTTTCTTCTCTTGTGTTTCTCATGTAGAGAAGTTTCTTTAGCCTTTGTTATAAAGCTGGTTTGGTGTTGCTGAATTCTCTTAGCTTTTGCTTGTGTGAAAAGCTTCTGAATTCCCCATCAAATCTGAATGAGATCTTTGCTGGGTAGAGGAATCTTGGTTGTAGGTTTTTCTCTTTCATCACTTTAAGTATATCCTGCCACTCTCTTCTGGCCTGCAGAGTTTCTGCTGAAAAATCAGCTGATAACCTTAATGGGGATTCCTTTGTATGTTATTTTTTTGTTTTTCTCTTGCTGCTTTTAATATTTTTCCTTTGAATTTAATTTTTGTTAGTTTGATTAATATGTGTCTTGGTGTGTTTTTCCTAGGGCTTATCCTGCATGGGAATCTGTGTGCTTCCTGGACTTGGGTGACTATTTCCTTTCCCATGGTAGGGAAGTTTTCAACTATAATCTCTTCAAATATTTTCTCAGACACTTTCTTTTTCTCTTCTTCTTCTGGGACCCCTATAATTTGAATGTTGATGCATTTAGTGTTGTCCCAGAAGTCTCTGAGATTGTCCTCAATTCTTTTCATTCTTTTTCATTTATTCTGCTCCTCAGCAGTTATTTCCACCATTTTGTCTTCCAGCTCACTTATTCGTTCTTCTGCCTCAGTTATTCTGTTATTGATTCTTTCTAGTGTATTTTTCATTTCAGTTATTGTGTTTTTCATCTCTGTTATTTTGTTCTTCAGTTCTTCTAGATCCTTCTTAAACATTTCTTGTATTTTCTCAATCCGTGCCTCCCTTCTATTTCCGAGATTCTGGATCATCTTTACTATAATTACTCTGAATTCTTTTTCAGGTAGATTGCCTATTTCCTCTACTTTTATTTGATCTTGTCGATTTTTTACCTTCCTCCTTCATCTGTAACATATATTTTTGCTGTCCCTTTTTTTTTTTTTTTTTTATGAATGGGATTGTGTTCCTGTCTTACTGCTTGTTTGGCCTGAGGCTTCCAACAGTGGGGTTTGTAGGCTATTGGGTAGAGCTGGGTCTTGGTGCTGAGATGAGGAACTCCATGAGACCTCACTCTGGTGAATATTCCTTGGGGTCTGAGGTTGTCTGTTAATCCAGTGGTTCGGACTCAGAGCTCCCACTGCAGTAGCTTTGGCCTGACCCCCAGCTCATGAGCCAAGATCCCACAAGCCACGTGAGGTGGCAAAAAAAGAGAATAACAAAGTAAAAAGTAAAATTAGACTGGGAAACTAACAGGTATGTTAGAAAGGATATAAAAATAAAAACATAGATGAATCAACAACTGGAAGGCAAAACAGTACAACGATAGTAAAAAAGAGGAGGAGGGAAAAGAAAAAAAATAAGAAAAGAGAAAAAGTAAGAAAACGGGGAAAAGTCCTTGGCTGTGGAGGGTGGGGACTAAGCAAGGGTGAGATTTGGGTGGTGGGCAGGGCCAATGCTCAGGACCCACAAGGCTGCAGAAGGTCTTGGGGCCTGTGGGGGGTGGAGCTTAGGCTCAAGGAACAGAAGGGGCCCAGGTGTGCACTCCATCCCTGTTCTCAGAGGGCAGGGGACTTCACCTGGGAGTGCAGCAGGCTTCTTGGGCTCAAATGCTTGGGGCAAATGCCCTCTTCTCCTCTCCTGCTCCTCCAGTCTGGGAGAGCTCCTCTCGCCTGCCTCTCCTGATCTCCCCGGCTTCAGGAGGTGCTGATCCTGTCTGGCCTCCACTTCTCCTCCCCCCTCAGTCTCTCCATATCCTACTGGTTCACCTGGTGGTTCTTCCCATCTCCTTGGGCATCAGAGTCCTCCACCAGCGGCAGCCGCCCTAGTTGTGGGGAGAGGCTAACTCCGTGTCTTCCCACATCGCCATCTTGACTCTGCCTCCTTGACGCATGGTGAAGACTGCCGAGTATGACACTGGCCAGGCTGCTTTCTTCACCTACAGAAACTACTACCGGATCAGTGATGGGCACTGGTCTTGCCCACCTTGATGACAAGGACCACTCTTGTGAAAGGATGTCAATCAAAAATGGACGTCTCATGTGCTTTTTTTTTTTTTTTTTTTTTGCGGTACGCGGGCCTCTCGCTGTTGTGGCCTCTCCCGTTGCGCAGCACAGGTTCCGGACGTGCAGGCTCAGCAGCCATGGCTCACGGGCCCAGCCGCTCCGCGGAATGTGGGATCTTCCCGGACCGGGGCACGAACCCGTGTCCCCTGCATCGGCAGGCGGACTCTCGACCACTGCGCCACCAGGGAAGCCCTCAGGTGCTTTTAATGTTTCACATTTTAGTCACATTTTCATGATAATAAACTGTTACTTTGGGCAAAGAGTTGTTTCTAAATAGCCAATGAATTGCATGTATGTACATCAACTGGGTTACCGATTCATTTATAAGGAAACATCTTTCAGCCCCCTGGCCTCTTGCTCCTCCTGCTGCTCCTTATTTGTATGCATGCAGGAGAAGCATGGGCAGTGGACACTCTGAGCCAGCCGCTTCCAGCCCTGTCTGCACCCTTGGTGTTTGGGCTGCTTTCGCACCTTTTGGAAGAATCTGAGGCAAAACCAAGAGGTCCTGAGGAGTGTTGGTTACTCTTCACCTGCAGCTAGATCACGATACATTGATCAGCAAATGCTACTGTCTAGAGGAGAAGCTGCCCCTTCTCTGCACTCCAGTCTGGACCCTGGGCTAATGAAGCAGGATGCATTACCCTTTCAGTTTTCATTCTTCTTGGAGACATCTCGTAAAGCTCAACAAACATTTCCACCACCCCCCCCCCCCCACCACACACACACCACTTTTCCTCTCCCTTCAATCCCTTTAGGAGCAATCCATTTAACAAAAGTTTTTGGGAGAATTTTTTAAAAAGTGAAAATCATGGCTTCCCTTTTGAGCTACCTTAATCTTTGAAGCATAATTTGACTGAAGGCAATGGATGTGACAAGTCTATGTTTATCATGATTTATTGTTCACAAATAATTTTATGTAGTATTGTTTTTTTCTCACAACTTCCTTTGTGAAGTTTTCGGAGCAGATATTGCCAGTCTTTCTAGACAGATAGGAAACTGAGACTTAGTGTTATTAAGAGACTTGCCTCAGCAGTCAAATGCACTTTAAAGTGTGTTTTACCAATTTTATGGAATTTTGTTATGTTTTGTTTTTAACAGTGGGAAGTGGCTAGCCATTGGGGATGTCAGAACACATTATTTTGTGCAAAAGAAACCCAGGTAAAATGTGACCTCATGAAATTTGAATTCTTTATAGAGTAATTTTTGAAGTTGAGTCTTCCTGTTCAGAAGCCTGATTGTAGCCCCTCGGCTAGTGCTTTTGATTGCCATTAGTGTTCTGTTATTCCATGCTCCCAAATCAGCCTCGGTCTCCAAAGCTGTTCCGGTTATAGACTTGCAGCTTCTTTACAATGAACCACCCATTACTTAAGGTACACTCTCAACTGAACAGCCCAATTTACATAGGGGTCCTAAGTGACTTCACTATCTTAGGCAAAGGGAAGCCAAGATGGCAAACAGTTTTACGCCGACATGTGAGTGGATAGTAACTATTGGCTAGTGGGTTTCCCCAAAAGCATGTGGTCAAGTAGATCACGGTAAAAGAAGCAAGGAAGTAGTACTAACAGTGGTGGCGAGGGAAAGTTCAGGTGAGAGGATCTGATAAGGTTTTCTTACTTGTCTCTAATCTCTTAGTATGTGTGAATACAAAAACTCATCCAGGAACTAAGTATCATCTGTTCATCTGAAGAGATGCAAGCACTGTGTGTCTTAGAAGGAAGAAAGTCAACTGCAAAGGAATTCTAGAAAAAAGTGGGATGTAAACAGTAGTGGGCACCAGATCTCCCATGTCATCTGGAACGTGGTGTTTCAGTGACTGGAAATAAGTAGGTAATCTCAAAGTTCCTCCTCAGTCTCTGCTTATAGCTGTCTACTTTAGCTTATTTTGAACTTATCTACCTTAAAACATCTTAATTAAATATGTTTCCAGAGTTCCAGAAAGGGGGTGAAAAATATATTTTCATATTATCTGGGAAAGTATGCACAGTATGTTGTTGGAGGTGATATGCTACGGATCCATAAATATAATATTTTTGGTAATTATAAGACAACTAGAGGATGATAGATACACTCTCTGAGAAATAAAATTTTTGGTTATCTTCTCAATAATGATGTTAAAAAGTGTTCACTTTAATGAGTTCTGGGCCTCCCATATCTTTTTTTCTTTTTCTTTTTTTTTTTTTTTTGCGGTACGCGGGCCTCTCACTGTTGTGGCCTCTCCTGTTGCGGAGCACAGGCTCCGGACGCACAGGCTCAGTGGCCACGGCTCACGGGCCTAGATGTGGCATGTGGGATCTTCCTGGACTGGGGCACGAACCCATGCCCCCTGCATCGGCAGGTGGACTCTCAACCACTGTGCCACCAGGGAAGCCCCCCATATCTTTTATTTATTAGAGTGCTTAAAGTTTTTTCTTCTTATTCTTTGATAACAATTTCCTTTATTTAAATGAGAGAGAGATGACTGGACATTAGAACCAGGAGGACATAATGATTTATTTAGCTCAAACTCCTACTTTTCAGAGTGCAACCTGAGGGTCAGAGAAATTATATGATTTGCCCAAAGTCACATATCTAGTTAGAGGCAGACCTAAGACTTAAACCAAGGAAAATATGCAGTGGATTCTTATTCTTGTTTCTTCTTTTTTCTTGAGCATTTCCAGATAAACGTGTTAAGTGGAAACCATTCATAAAGCAGGTAAAAAATAAGACAGAAAATGGTGTTTGAAGTACAGGGTTTTCTCAGAATGCTACGCTCAAAGTCAATAGTGGCCACCTCTGGCTGATCTTGATTTCCAAATTTTCCTTTGGACGTCTTTTATAATCCTGGCTGCAATCTCCCAGATTTTTTTGGTGCATGTTAATTGTTAATTTAGAAATTTATGAGTATCAATAATCACTCATTCTTTTCCAATAAAATTAAAACAGGAAATACAGGGATTTAAAAATATTATTTACTTGTTTGTGTCTCCACTATTCTGTAAAGCTTCCTGAAGACAGAGTGAATTATCTTGTTCACTGCTGTATTCCTGGTTCTTGGCACACAATAAATGCTCAATAAATGTTGGTGCACTTTTCAGGCCTGTCTCTAACTACTTGCCTTGAAAGCCAGTAAATACTTAGGCATGCATTTAAATTATCTGCTCACATAAAATGTTTTTCAGGTCTAATATAAATATACTTTTAATAATCTCCCTAGAGAGGCTAGCAAAAACATTTCCCTTCTACATTTGTGTTAACAATTTGAGAGCAACTTTTCTAGTGGTGAGAAAAATGTTCACTTGTAGGCATGATCTCACATAGGACAGAGTTGTGTTTTTGCAATCATTCAGTAAACAGTCATTGGTTATATTTTCCAAAGTGATTTTACATGCAACCTCTTTTGATTTTTATAAAATCCCTATGAAACAGGTGAGATTGGTATTATTATCATCATCATTAGCTTATGTAGGTGGGAGGAAAAATGACAGACCATTTCCTGCCAAAGAAGATTAAAAAAAAAATCCAAAGTCATTGGAAATGTGGATGCATCTGACTCTAAATCCCATATACTTCCCCAAACCCTATGCTTCCTTCTAGAGAGAAACTGTGGCTTAAGGCTTTGATAAATTACTCATGATAATGTGCCCCCTTGTAAGTGCATTGGGGATCATGGTCCTGCTTCTGTACCTCTTAGTAGAGAAGGTCAAGTTAGTGGCTTCTTGGAAGTTTCCCTCTTCTATATGCAATCTACTCCTTTAATATAAAATTTGGTGGCCTCCATTATATGTCTTGATGTCAAATCTACACATGCAAAATTTCATAATCCTAAAAAAATCAGAAACAAGCTATACCTTGGTTTTGGGAAAAATTTATTACAACCAAGTGCTGAGATAACAATAGAGTTTGGACAGGTCCTTTGAGTTTAGAGTCATAAGATTTCAAGTCATTTTAACAAATAACTGCAAGTACTATCTATGATTAAGGTGGACCTTGAATTTACAAGCATAAGTAAGGCACGTTTCATGTGTTTAGGAAATATGAGTTTCATGGAAGAGAATGGCCTAAGTAATTAACTGTACAATTCAACATTTGTTAAATGACAGGTATAACCAAACTGCTGTGAGGTATAGAGGAGGGATTAATTTTACTTGGCCCGATGAGGTTCAGTTTACAGGTGACACATAATCTGGCCTTTAAAAGATGAATTAGATTTTGTCAAACAAGAACCATCATCCCAGGTGAAGGATATAGTTTAAGCAAAGGCCCAGTGGCATAATAATGCAAGACTTTTAGAGGAAATCATAGAAAGCTATTATAGTTAGATTATAAAGCTCTTGGGAGGAAATGATTGGAAATGAACATGGGAAATCATATGGGACCAGAGTTTTGAGTCCTTGAATATCAGATCCTGTTTGTGCTTATGGTTATTTTTGATGGGAAATCTGGGGAGTGGGGGCCAGATGTAGGTGATAGGACTTAAGCGTCTCACAAACAATGATTTAAACTGAAGTCCCAGGCTTGTGGAACCTGTGTGATTAAGATGCACCCACGTCATGTTGATTATGTGATTTTAGCAGACTTTTACAGGAGACCAATCTATGACACAAGGATCATGTGGATACTTACCAAGTTTATGTAATGTATATTGTGAATCAAATGGCCTATTGAATGGCTTCATGACTTGAATGTGCATGTAGGTCACCTGGGGAATTTGGTAAAATGCAGATTCTGATTCAGTAAGTCTGGACTGGGGCCTGAGGTTCTGCATTTCTAATAAGCTCCCAAGTCAAGCTTCCGATTCATGGACTGTGCTTTGAGTAGAAAGGACATTTTGCACTGAACAAATGCCCAAGATTTTGTAAGTTTGCATTTGAGTTCTAATGCTTTTTGGATTTTTGTGATACAGGGAAAATTATTTAACCTTGCTGAATATCCTGGATTTTAGGGAATTGTCCTTTTAAGAATGTTGATATTAACATAGAAAACTTGCTTAACCTCAGATGATTATGGAAATGAACTCTATCAAGATCTTCCAGCAAATGATTATAAAGCACCAGACTAAATGTAAGACAAGTGACATCATTTAAAATAAGATATTTTCTTTGGAAGTAAACTTTTAGGCACTGAAACAATGAAGGAACTTTGTTTTTATACTATGTCTTATGTAGATTGAGGCTACCTGCCTAGGTCTCATAGAAGAGTCAGAAAATGGACACATTCAGTCTAAGATATTTAGATTTTTGCCTGGGAAACCAGAGTTTTAATTGTATAATGGCTTTTAATTATGTCATTATTGGAAAAAAGGTGTGGAAATCCCAATCTGGTCACATCACTTCAGTCTCTATAAACACCTCAAATTCTCTTGTATCACCAGCCAGCTTGTGTCCTTATATTCCCTGGACATCTCCAACTTATGTTCCCTGAATTAGTTACAGGACAATGAGTTACTTACAATTACTTACTCACACCACCATAATGCTTTTCTTTTTTTTTAAATAGATCTTTATTGGAGTATAATTGCTTCACCACACTGTGTTAGTTTCTGTTGTACAGCAAAGTGAATCAACCATATGCCTACATATATCCCCATATCCCCTCCCTCTTGCACCTCCCTCCACCCTCCCTACCGCACCCCTCTAGGTCTTCTCAAAGCACTGAGCTGATCTCCCTGTGCTATGATGCTGCTTCCTACTAGCTATTTTACATTTGGTAGTGTATATATGTCAATGCTACTCTAACTTCTCCCTAGCTTCCCCCTCCCTGTGTCTTCAAGTCCATTGTCTACGTATAGAGCTTTATTCCTGCCCTGCCACTAGGTTCATTAGTAGCATTTTTTTTTTTTTTTAGATTTCATATATATGCATTAGCATACAGCATTTGTTTTTCTCTTTCTGACTTACTTCACTGTTTGACAGACTCTAGGTTTCTCCACCTCACTACAAATAACTCAAGTTTGTTTCTTTTTATGGCTGAGTAATATTCCATTGTATATATGTGTCACATCTTCTTTATCCATTCATCTGTCAATGGACATTTAGGTTGCGTCCATGTCCTGGCTATTGTAAATAGAGCTGCAATGAACATTGTAGTACATGACTCTCTTTGAATTATGGTTTTCTCAGGGTATATGCCCAATAGTGGGATTTCTGGGTCATATGGTAGTTCTATTTTTAGTCTTTTAAGGAACCTCCATACTGTTCTCCATAGTGGCTATACCAATTTACCTTCTCACAACAGTGCAAGAGGGTTCCCTTTTCTCCACACCCTCTCCAGCACTTATTGTTTGTAGATTTTCTGAGGATGGCAATTCTGAGGGGTGTGAGATGATACCTCATTGTAGTTTAGATTTGCTTTTCTCTAATAATTAGTGATGTTGAGCATATTTTCTTGTGCCTCTTGGCCACCTGTATGTCTTCTTTCGTGAAATGTCTATTTAGGCCTTCCTCTCATTTTTTAATTGGATTGTTTGTTTTTCTGACATTAAGCTCCACCTCAACATAATAAAGGCCATAAATGACAAACCCACAGCAAACATCATACTCAATGGTGAAAAACTGAAAGCATTCCCACTAAGATCAGGAACAGGACAAGGATGTCCACTCTTGCCAGTCTTGTTCAACATAGTTTTGGAAGGCCTACCCACAGCAATCAGAGAAGAAAAAGAAATAAAAGGAATACAGATTGGAAAAGAAGAAGTATAACTGTCACTGTTTGCTGATGACATGATATTATACATAGAACATCCTAAATATGCCACCAGAAAACTACTAGAACTAATCAATGAATTTGGTAAGGTTGCAGGATACAAAATTAATGCACAGAGATCTCTGGCATTCCTATACACCAACAATGAAGAATCAGAAACAGAAATTAAGGAAACAATCCCATTTACCATTGCAACAAAAAGAATAAAATACCTGGGAATAAACCTACTTAAGGAGGCAAAAGACTTGTACTCAGAAAACTATAAAACACTGATGAAAGAAATCAAGGATGACATAAACAGATACCATGTTCTTGGAGTGGAAGAAGCAATATTGTGAAAATCACTATATTACACAAAGCCATCTACAGATTCAATGCAATCCCTATCAAGCTACCAATGGTGTCCTTCATAGAATTAGAACAAAATATTTTACAATTCATATGGAAACACAAAAGACCCCAAATAGCCCAAGCAATCTTGAGAAAGAAACAGAGCTAGAGGAATCAGGCTCCTGGACTTCAGACTGTACTACAAAGTTACAGTAATCAAGACAGTATGGTACTGGCACAAAAACAGAAACATAGATCAATGGTACAGGATAGAAAGCCCAGAGATAAACCCACGCACATATGGTCACCTAATTTACAACAAAGGAGGCAAGAACAGACAATGGAGAAAAGACAGCCTGTTCAATAAGTGGTGCTGGGAAAACTGGGCAGCGCAGCTACATGTAAAAGAATGAAATTAGAACACTTCCTAGCACCATACACAAAAATAAACTCCAAATGGATTAAAGGTCTAAATGTAAGACCAGACACTATAAAAGTCTTAGCAGAAAACATAGGAAAAACACTCTTTGACATAAACCACAGCAAGATCTTTTTTGACCCACCTCCTAGAGTAACGAAATTAAAAACAAAAATAAACAAATGGGACCTAATGAAACTTAAAAGCTTTTGCACAGCAAAGGAAACCATAAACAAGGCAAAAAGACAACCCTCAGAATAGGAAAAAATATTTGCAAATGAACAAACGGGCAAAGGATTAATCACCATAATGCTTTGTTGTCCCGCTTTTTCCTCTCTTAAAAGGAGTACACAATATTCCATTGTGTATTGAATTACTCAGAAAGATTGAGACTTCTGGAAGTTCAAAAACAAGTCAAAGTTTTGTATCTGAGAAATATTTCTGGAAAAAAGATTCTACATTGAATCTCACAAAAACAAGATAATTCTATCTTTAAAATATTTCTTGCCACAGGATATCAGCTGGAGAAAATAGTTCACTTTTGATTCTAATCACTGAACTAAGAACTTAAGGCCAGGTCACTTTGTTGTTGTACCGTTAAGATTAACTTCTACTTTTTAAAAGCTGTTATTTGGTTAAACTACATTCTCCTAATGGATACTCTAAAAAGACCATGAAGAAACAAAAACAAAACCCCCCAACAAACAAACAGAACCTCCAAGTCATTTAGATCCTTAAGGGAATTTGAAGAAATAAAAAGACTGATTATTTTCTCTAAAGAAAAGCGTGCCTGTGTCAGATACAGATTAGGGCATAGTTTATATGATTAAGATAGCAAGTATGAGATTACTTGGAGGTCACATAATCATATGTACAAGTTTAGAACTTGGTTTAATCTTTCATGAAATGAAAAATAAATATTAGTTTCCATTTTTCATTTTAGAAACACATCCTATATGTGCCAAGCACTTTATTATGGGCAAAGATTAGTCAGGAAACAAAACAATTCCAAGATTTTCCAACAACAAAAAACATGGAAAGTAATCATCTCTAACCACAGAACACATTCGCAATTCAAGTATCTTGGTATTTCAGGATGTTGGCAGATTTCACAAGTGTTTTTAGATATTTTTAAAGTGTCCTAAAATTGTCCATGGGTAAATCATTAAATACTTGTTACATAGTATAAGAACCACAAACATAAGTTTTCATGAGGAGAAACAGTGGATGGTCAAGTGAGGTCTGGCTGAGAAATCAGAAAATTAAGATTAGATTCCAAGTTTGCCACTAACTGAATGATTGACTACCTACCTACCCACCTACCTACTTATATATTGAAGTTATCCCAGTTAAGGTTCTCAACTTTTCTGATCCTCAATTCCTCATGTGTAATATGGGAGTGATACTATAAGCCCTGCCTTCTACCAACAGTTGTTTGAGAGACCACACTAGATCAGGAACAAGCAAATGCTTTGTGGACGTTGAAGTGCTTTACAAAAACAAGGTAAGACTGTGTTTGTGCTACTATTGTGCAGTCTAGGGGATATTCAGTGATGTATTTTCAAAAGTTACTACATTTATTTTGAGAGTTGTTGACGGTTGGGCTCCATGAGAAGCAGATTCTGAGAAGGAGATTAGCATGCAGGAGGTTTATTAGATCCATACCTTGGTAGGGAAGGAAGCAGGACTGGGCTGAAGGAGGAGCTGACCTGTGAAACAGTCCCAAGGGAGGCCCCAGCTGGCGCTGTGGGGAGCTCTGAAGCTTGGGTGATCCTTTAGAATTGTGTAAGGTGGGGCAAAGTGCTCTGTGCCAATCAGTCATTGGATGTGGGCTCTCCTGAGAAGGAGGCACGACCTTGAACAAGGTGAACTGACAGTGGAAGGCCATCTGCCAGCAGCATTCCCAGTGAGGATCTAAGCTTATTATTCCAAGCAGGGATTCTGTGTGTAAAATGTGCTTTGGCTAAAATACTAGGGCAGTCAAATGTTCTTTTATTTAGGCTGCATCATATTAGTGTCTCACAGTGTTTTGCCAGGTTTCTACTTAAATAGGAAGAGTCATATTAAAATTTTTTCCTCGCAAATATAGTTAGAATAGTATTTCTTGAGAACTGATCTTCATAATTCCAGTAAACCGTTTTTTGTTCTAAATTTTATGATAAAAATTTACAAAAGTACTGTTTTCATCTAGCATTAGTTTAGCCTACTATGGTAAAAATACTTAAGAATCTTTCAGGACCCACAACTATTTTTCTGAAGAAAGGGTGAGCGTGCACATTACTGCTCTACATGTTATGACAATGGTGTCACCTTCCATACACAGAGCATCTCAGTTGACATTCAGGATAGGCCGTGAAGTACTCAGGGTGCTATTGCCCTTCCCGTTTTATAGGAGATGAAAATAAGGCTCAGAGAGCTGACATTATTTGTACAAGGTCGCAATGCTTGCAAAACCATGCAAACGTTCAGTTTTCTGACTTTAAATGCAGTAGTGCTGTTCTCTTTTCACTCTAAAACATTCTCCCTGAGTAGAAGATTGGCCTCCACGAGCATGAACTTCACGTGTGAGTTCTGAGCATTGGTTTTTATCTCACTAGGTCAGTGATGGTAGGCTATTTTTCCTCCCCTAAATCTTCTATCTCTTGAATTAAAGTATAGTAATATTTATCTCTCTGTTTAATTATAAATATTTCCTGAGTATTTATAAGATGGCAGACGTTGTACTAGGCCCTGGAGTATAAGCATAGATGAGATATAGCTCCTGCTCTCAAGAAACTTAACATCTACTAATTCTGGCTTAACACTTGCCTGGGGAAGTTTCTGGACATTGACAGAGAGGGTTTTCTTTCCATTGAATTAGAAAATAAGGGCTCTGTTATGTAGCCTTTTGCTTCGGAATCTCAGATACACTTTCATTTAAGAATTGTAGTGATGCATAAGATACAGACTGTCAGAGTGCACAAATGTGGTGTCCCATCTTGCCAGGCTCTCATTCTTATAAGGAGTGGAGGTGGAAGACATGAGGAAATAAAGATTTCTAGAATGTTCTAATCTTTTTCTGAAAGTTAAACAAAACCCCCAAATAGCTAGCTGCATATCTTTTGTAATTCAGTGAATGTCTTCCCCATTATTGTCTTGAGAACATTTCGACTCATAAGTTTCAAGTTACAGTTTGGGAAACTTTCTCACTTTTAGTACCTGAATAATGACATGGTGTAATGATTATAAAACCAAAATACAAGAAGGCTCTGGAGAGTGCTAAAAAATTGTTACTGATTAGCTGAAATACTATCTCTGAGTAGTTTAAAAGAGAACACATTCTCAATGTCTATTTATTTTGGAATTATATTTAGAAGGTGCCCCAGAAAAAGTGCCAAATAGAGCCACCTGTGCCAACTGTCATAGCTAGAGCTGGACAAGGCCATTGACTGTGAATAAAATAAGGATTGATGAGGGAGCCAGGCCTGCTAATAGTCAGTTGAAATTCTGCTTGCATCATAGTGACAGAGCCTACACACTGAAATGTATTCATTTTCCTATTTGTTGCTGGCTTATACATCAGTAATCAGGAGTTGACACTTCTGCTCATGGGCTATTAAAATGTCTTTACATGAACCAGGCTGCCTAAATGGTCCTATTTTGATCTAACACATTTATATTTGGCAGAACTGGCCAACACATGGGGTATTGGGTTTTTTTTTTTAAAGATCAAGTGTATTATTAATGAAAGGTGTCATCTTTTTTCTTTCCTGCTCGACCTTTTATTTCAAGTGAATATACTTAGCTTAGAAGTCTAAATTTTTGAGGTGAATAGCAAAAGGCCTATAGAAGATGATGCAAATATTTCCTAGATACAACTTGATTATCAGAATGAACTTTTATAACACTGCATATTCTAAAGATGTTACAAGATAGTCTTATAAATTAAACAGTATGATGACTTCTATTTCAGAAATAATCAGTAGATCCAAAGTTACATACATTAATAAGCACCTTTTATTATCAAATCTCTAAAAGCAGGTAGCATGGACTGAGCCACGATTTATCACTCACATGCACAACGTTCTTTATGGTGACAAAAGTTCTATTTGGAATAAAATTGACTTTTGTTCTTATTGGCTTGAGTAACTCAAGCCTTAGACTAGTAGTTACATTGATGTGACTATTTTAGTAAACGGATATGCATTGTCGGAGGGAAAAAATATATTAGATGTATCTATCAAAAAATATTGTTATTTAAAACTTTCCCAGCCCCTGAAATTAGACAGTTTATAGACAAATTCTACATTTGCTGGCTATAAATCAGTTTATATTTTAAATATTCAGAGAAGATAATATTAAGAAGAGTAAAAAAATACTTTTTTTTTTTTGTAAGAAAATCTTTTGGAAGTTATTACTATTGGACTCTCTTATGGAGAAATTAGGTCATTTTTGGCCCATTTGGTTGTATTAAGAGAATAACCTGTTCTAGTTTTGTTTCTTCAAGGGGCTAGATTTTCTCCAAAGCATCTATACACTGTAAACAAGAAGCATAATTCTATCTGTAACACTAGCTTCAGATATACAGAAAGATGATGAGGCCAGAATTCTTACAAAATCTTTGAAGTTACTGTTTAATCACCAGCTTTAAAAAATGTTTTGTATCTTTTAGAATAAATACTATTTTGACACTACCATTTCCCCTCACTAAAATAGTGTAAATTAGTCAACAATTTAAAAATTAACTGATTATTTGATTAATAATGAACAATGATCAAAGAACTTATTTTCAGAAGCAAGGCAAACATCATGGGCTTCAACTTAGGTAACTAGATTAAATAAACATCTATACTTCACCTATTGTATTAATCCCATATTCCTGATAAGTACTTGTGAATTTATTTAACAGGATGAGATAATTACAGATAATAGCACTGGCTAAGAGATAACAGTTTGATTGATCTATCTACCAACCAATTTATAATCGTAGATTGAACAGAGGTACAAAGTCAGGATGCTGGGCAGTGTCCAAACAACAGGCATGAGATCTTGTAGGACCTTATTGTCTCCATCTTCTGGGCTGAAACAGCAGGTCAAGTAAACCAAATATCTGAGAGATTTTCAATGAAATATGCGAATTAATTTTATGTTAGCAAAATGCTTGTATAAAATTATTGAGTTATGTATGATGGGGGTGGGTAGGAAGAAGGGATGCATAGTAATTGCCCCTGAATCAAGAATGGGGTAGGGAGAAGTTTTCTGATGCTAACTGGAACTATTAAACCATAAGGTCATGAGGTTGGGTTCATATATTACTTTCTTTTTTTACCAACCCATCACCTATTACAGTGCCTGATTCCTAGGTACTCAATAGATATTTGTTGAAAGATTATATATGGAGGATATTAGGAAGACAGAAAGGGAGAGAATTAAAGCAACAACATACTTTCTGAAGAGCCTGAAACCTCGAGATCTTCGTGTTTGCACTTCCTGACTTACAGTTCTTAATTTCTCTGAATCTCAGTTTCCTTAGCTGGCAAATGGGGTTGATAAGACAATCTACTTCATAGGACAGTCGTTGGGAATAATGAGATAATACGTAGCAAAGCTCTTTGTAAAACAGAAAGTACTCTTCAGACATAATATATAATTGGCATTATTATAAAATTTATGGCAGTTGGGAAAATCTTGATAGATGCTTCCTTTCATAATATGCATGAAAAAGCTGTTTTGGAGGATTATTTTAAAAGCACCACTTAATGTAGGTATCATGTCAGACTGTATCAATTGTGAATCTAGTTCTCTTAGGAAGAGATGTATTCTGTATATTATCTCATTCATTTAAGCAAAGTTAGGTAGACAGACAAGCTTCTGCTGAATACTGGAGACTATTTATTTGATTTTCTGCCTAAAGGGTTAAAATTCACTGTGTTCGGCTTCATTTTGACCTGTGACAACCCCAAAACAATTGTTTTATTCCCTGCTCCCAAATTTGGCTTATTTATTTATTTTTAATAAATAGAAAGTATTTAATTGCATGCTGTAATACTTATCAAAAGTAAATTGGTTTAATGGAGTTTCACTGAAAAATACTTTATGAGATTTTAACAATAAAAATCATATAAGGGTTTGCATTTATGTGCAAAAGGTAAAGATTTAGGTAAGGTGCCAATAATACAGATAGCTCATTCTCCTCATTCTTGCTAAGACTATTAAGGCATGTAAACTTGGCTTATTTAGATAACAGGTTATTAACTTGAGATAATTACTTACATTTTTATTTTCAGCAGATATCAAGAAATCCCAAAGAAAGCAAAACCTAGATCATCTCAGCGGGTGGGGAGTTTGTTAATAAACTAAACTACTCCCTCATTATGTGGATGAGAAAGTTAGCTGTAGAGAGGTCAAGTTATTTACACACATTTACACAGGTACTCAACAGAGCTTGGAATAGAATCCGGGTGTACAGACTTCTAATTCATCATTTCATTAAACCAAGTTAATTCCCCAAAGGATAGAAACCTTGAAATCCTACACTGGGAAAAAGTAGAGAGTTGCTAGATATTTGGAAGAATATAATACTATCACATTTATCCTTTTTTTGGTTCCAAGATGAGTGATGAAGTCCACAAAAAAACAAAACAAAACAAAGCATACAAAACACAACATTTAAATGTGCTTCCCTGGAAAGAGATTACATATTAGCACCTTGATTTTAGTTTATATTATGAATATAATTTTACTTCTCTTGCTATTTCTAATTGTAGCATTAAATCTAAACATGAAAGGTCACCCCTGCCACTTGAGAGGGTTAGCATTAATGTAAGTGGGTATTTGGTTAATGCTGACACTATACTCTCAAATTACATTTTATTCTGCACCCTTCAACTGGAAGATTAAATTCGTGTTTAACTTTGGGGTTTGAGGTCATCCATTGCCCCTGATGTTAAAATATAGCTATCTCCAATTAACAGATAAACCAGACAGCGGTGTATTAGAAATATTTGGCAAGCAGGTTGGGCACTGGAAACAGCAGAAAAAGAGTTGGAATTTGATGGAGAAAGTATATGCAAAGATCTTGCAACAGGGTCTTGGCACCCATTGCTGGCTCAACAGCTTGTCTTAGTATGGGTACTGCTATGAGCAAACCAGTATCAGGGCCCTCACTCCTGCTTTTTGAAAAGCTACTCCAGTCTGGAAAACATTAAAGAAGCAAGGTACTTCTAAGGAAAAGAGGAAAAAGCAGAATGACTTCAAGTCAGCACTGTGTCTGAGACCTGATCTTTATAAGTACATTTTAAAACATCAAAGCCAAAACTGAATAAATGGAAAAATGTGGTACTTATTGGTTAAAGAAAAATAAATTCTACAATATAAACTCTTCTCTTGCACATAATGATATTCAACTATTGTTCCTTTTTGGGTAACAATTGATAAGTTATAGTGAAATAAAGATTTTTAGCAGTAGGCAAAATTAAAGAATAGATCCTGAACGATTTACAGGAAAAGGTCATTTACACACAGTTTAAATTAATGCTTGGAATCATGTTACTTGATGTTTTAAGATGTTTGGTTTGAACGAAGCAGAAGAAATCAATTTTTCTCTGGAATATGAGTTTAATGAGGGCAGAATGGTTTCAATTTCCCAATTAGGAGATTTGAAACTAATTTGGGATATTTATTTAAAATAAAAACTAGCAATTTATCACATCTTTTCAAAAGTAATACAGGGTACTTCACATACATTGTCTCACCTAATCCTCCCATAAGAATAAAGCTAGGCAGCACTGTCATCATTACCATTTTTACATGAGGAAATCGAGTTTTGTAAAATGACGCAACTTACAATTGGCAAAATCAAGATTCAAATCCAAGATCCTGGACTCTGAGTTCTCTGCCTTTCATGCCTGTGTACAAATTCAATACACCCCTTCTCAAGCAGAAAGTCATTACGCCTATAATTTTTCGGAAGACGTAGTGCCATCGAGTGTTTTACACGAGGTTATCAAAACCAGACTCCCACCTAGTACGTGGGTTCCTTCCACAGTAGAGATAAATACATGACAATCTCAGTCAAGTTGTTTGCATGATAGCGCATTCCATTAAACAGCTATACTTTTCAGAAAGTCTGTTCTTTTTTTTTTTTTTTTTTTTCGGTACGCGGGTCTCTCACTGTTGTGGCCTCTCCCGTTGCGGAGCACAGGATCCGGACGCGCAGGCCCAGCGGCCATGGCTCACCGGCACAGCAGCTCCGCAGCATGTGGTATCCCCCCGCACCGGGGCACGAACCCGCGTCCCCCGCATCGGCAGGCGGACTCCCAACCACTGCGCCACCAGGGAAGCCCAAAAGTCTATTCTTAAATAGAGTAAAATGTACCTGTTAGTAATTCCTGCTGATTGCTTCTAGTTCTGCTCTCTGGGTCAATTCGAGCAAAGCTTACTTTCCACATTACCATCCTTAAAATCCCTGAAGAGAATATTAAGCCCCTTCTGCCTTTGCACCTTTTCTGGGAGAATATCCTCAGTTCTCTAACTCTTTTTACATATGATATAATTTTTCACACCCTTTATCTTTCTTGCTCTTTTAATATTGCTTGTTTCCCAGCTTCCCTTTAAAATCTAATATCTAAAGCTCAGTAAACTACACAGATGTGTCCTGACCAGTGAAAAGTATGTTGAATTTTTTTTCTGCCAAGATTTTGAGATTTGACTTTTATTAATGTGACCCAGGTTTGTACCTTGGTTTTTATTACATTTAGGCTTCAATGAAAAACCTCAGGTCTATTTTTCATATGAAATATTACCAAACCAAGTTTGCAAACACTTATCATTTAACAATATCTCTTGGGCTTCTGTTATTTTGGTTGCTTGAGATATTCTGAATTCTGATTTGGCCAGCCCTCCTTCACCCTGCCAAACTAAGGAACTTCATATTTACTCCATAAGCTGCCATATTACTTGATAAGCTGCCATCAATGCCTTTATCCTAGGCATTGATAACAAAGATGAACAGAAGTGAGACAGGGTCAGGGTGTTCTGACACCATGAGAATGCCTGGACAGTTAAGTAAAACTGAGCCCTTCTCTGTTCTCTGGTACTTGTGCTCTCTAGATTTCCTTATGGAGATAACCAAGAATGATGGAAATCAATGAATGTTCATTCCCCTCAGCTCTTACCGTCACCTTTAGCAATTACCATAAACATCAGCGGTGTCAGTTTTCCTCATAGACTCTATGTACCTAACAGAGGACTGACATAGAGTAGGCATTAAATATATGCAGCTTTGATTATTCCTATTTTCCATTTATCTCCTGCTGGAATAAGAGGTGGTGTATTGGTGAATAACCTAGCCTTCTCCATTGCAATCCACTTGGATGTTCATACTTTAAATAAAAGTTTTCAAAATTGAACTCATTATCTTCCTTTTGATCCCTTTCTTCTTGGTCATGCTGGTCATGGCCTCACATTCTCCCCGACAGTCAGATTCTAACCCTTGCCATCATTTTAGAGTACTTTCTATTTCTTACCTCTAACTAGCAGCTGTATTCCTCAATTTATTTCTGTATATCTCCCAGGCTGAACCCTTATTCTTTACTCAATATCTTTATCTTGCTCAGTTCTTCATTTCTTGAAGATCACGAAATGGATCATGATCAAATGGGATCATGGCAAAACTAACTCTTATCTACAGCTGACATCTCTTCCACTTGATTCCCCACTGCCTCTTCCTGAAGGACTATTTTGATCATGTCATGTTTAATCACAGCCCATAGTAATTTCCCACCAATGTATTCCTTTCTATACCAACCCCCATGGCCCCTGTGACCTGAGTAGAACCTGCCTTTCCAGTCTCCTTCTCCATCATTCCCTGCACCTGCCTTTTGTTCTGGTTATTATCTATCCTCTACAGTACTCTCTCAGTTCTTTATTTGGCTTTTGTCTTTTTTCTCTTCCTTGAATGACTTTTCACTTTCATAAAGGATTCATGCAGGACATGATACTCGGCTTTAAACATGAATTTGTACAAGTGAATGTTTGTTTATTTAATTTATATTTATTATGCTTGACCCAGTATGGCATAGGGCTTGAGAGCATGGGCTTCAGAGTCAGACCTGACTCCACCCAGGCAGGGAAACTAATTTGTAGTTCTGCCCACTGAATGCAGCCCTCAGCCTGCCTGAATAGGGAACCTAATTAGAGTACCTGGGAAGCTGTGTACCCCATCTTACAGCCCCACTAACACTAGTGATTAAGCAGAGAGCAAAGCTAGTGGCTCTCCCCATCTCTCAAACATAACTGGTGGTCCCATCAGTCCAGGAAAGTCAGTGTGCTTTCAGTGTGCAGTTGTACCAGATTTGAGTCCACAAACATGAGCTGTCCTGGCCTTGGGGATGGTTCTGCTGCCTCACTCAGGGATAGCCCCGCCTACGGCTGAATACAGGACCCAGTCCTGACCATTTGTGAAGCCTGACCAGAGAATCTGGAAAACTGTTGAGCCCTTCCTACAGCCTTGCTTAAGCAGAGAATTAAGCTAACAGTCCCATACAACTATTTCCAGCTAGTGCCATTCCCACCCCATATTAGAGCTCAGGCAGTGGCCTCACTCAAAACCAGACCCTGATAGTGAGCTCCTCCTGTCCAAGGACACTACCTACTGACCATTAGAACCCTAAGTTGAACTGACTGGTAAAGGACTTGCCAAAGCAAGCCTGTAAAGTCTGGAAGAGGAGATCACTTGCTCAAATGTACAGATACCAATGTAAGAAATCAAGGATTTGAAATCATTCTGAGTATATTTACTGAACACAGTGGCATGAAACTAGCATTCAATAACAGGAAGAAAACTGGACAATTCATAAATACATGAAAATTAAACAATACTCTCCTGAAGAACCAATGGATCAAAAAGAAATTAAAAGGGAAATAAAAAAGTATCTTGAGACAAGGGAAAATGGAAACAAGACTTACTAAAAATTTTGAAATGCAGTGAAAGTTGTTCTAAGAGGGAAGTTCATAGCTCTAAATACATTAAGAAAATGGAAATAATAAAAACCTAACTTTACACCTCAAATAAGTAGGAAAAAGAATAAACTAAGCCCAAATTTAGAAGAAGGAAGAAGATAATAAAGATTAGAACTAGAAATAAATGAAATAGAGAGGAGGAAAACAATAGAAAATATTAATAAAACTCAGTTGGTTCTTTGAAAAGATAAACAATATTGACAGGGCTTCCCTGGTGGCGCAGTGGTTGGGAGTCCACCTGCCGATGCGGGGGACGCGGGTTCGTGCCCCGGTCCGGGAGGATCCCACATGCCACGGGGCGGCTGGGCTCGTGAGCCATGGCCGCTGAGCCTGCACGTCCTGAGCCTGTGCTCCGCAATGGGAGAGGCCCGCGTACAGCAAAAAAAAAAAAAAAAAAAAAATATTGACAAAAAAGTAGCTAGACTAACAAAGAAAAAAAAGGAAGTAGTCAAATCAATAAAACTATAAATGAAAGAGGAGACATTGCAACTGATACCCACAGAAATAAAAGGATCATAAAAAGCTACTATGCCAATAAACTACAAGAAGTGGATAAATTCTTAGAAACATATAACCTATCAAAATGGAATCAGGTAGAAATAGAAAATCTGAACAGATCAATTACTAGTAAGATGATTGAATCACTAATCAAAAATCTCCCCAACAAAGAAAATCCCAGGACCAGATGGCTTCACTGGTAAATTTTACCAGACATTTAAAGATAAATTAATGCCAATCTTTCTCAAACTCATCCAAAAAAATCAAAGCGGAGGGAACATTCCCAAACTCACTTTACAAGGAGAGCATTACCCTAAATAATAAAGCCAGATAAAGACACTACAAGAAAATTATAGACCAATATTCCTGATGAATATAGAAGTAAAAATTCTCAACAAAATACTAGAACATGGAATTCAGCAGCACATTAAAAGAATCATACATCATGGAGAAATTCCTGTTCAACACTGCATAGTGTTCATCTAAGCTAGGACTAGTGGAAGTTGTGGTAGGATTATTGAAACTTTTAACATGGAATATATGTATATGTTTAAATGTACGCATGTGCTTTTAAAGACTGAGAGTGTATAAAGTTTATAAACAGAAATAATTATGACAATTGTTTAAACTATGATGAAATAAAAAGTATTCTAATACAAGCATACCTGGTATTCAATAGGGGCACAATGCAGAAAAAATACTAACTGTAAATAGAAGAAAAGAAAGGTATTATTCTAGTTACCAAATCCTTAGTTTCTTTATAAATTTTCATCTCTGGGTCTCTGCCTTGTTCCTCTGTTCCCCCATTTCTCCTTTGAAGGATTGCCTATGACTCTAGCTCCTTTAAGACTGGAGATATGCATTGCTCTCCCCTAAGACATTGACATCCTGGCTCCAAGCTAGAAGCTGAGGTCCTACCACCTGCATCTAGATATTTCCGAATATAAGGACCTCAGACTTTTGGGACCCTTAAACTCTACATCCTGGATTTGGCCATTTGTGAGGACCTTTACTTTTCTCATGGGCTGAAAACTCAGACACCACCACTTGCTCTAGGGGCTGCCCTTCCCCCTACTTGCTCAGTGGGTTTTCTGTTCCCAGTGCCTGAAGATTGGTCTACTCTTAAGAGCTAGTCCCATCCCAGTAGATTGATTGATTGACTGATTACAGTAGTATGGTACAGTGAAAAGCAGCATGAGCTTTGGGACAAACAGACCTGAATTTGAAAGGCAGGGCACCTTATGAGTCGTGTGAACTTGGACTGTTTTTTCCATTTTGTCATCTGTCATTGATTCTCTCAACAAATATTATTAAGTGCATTGCTAGGCCCTACAGATTTAATGGTGAAATAGAAATAACATTTTCCTCCATGGAGCTCATGATCTAGTACAGGCTAAAGAGGAGTGAACATTGAAAATATAAAATGTGCTGGGGTCATAGAAGTTTGGGATATTCTTGTGAACACAGAAGTGGGCAACTGAACCCAGCCCTGAGATAGTCAGGAGAAAGTCAGGAGAAAGTAAAGACCCAGCTGAGACCTAAAGGCAGAGTAGGGATTAACTATCAAGTGAGATGACTAGAGTTGGGTAGGAAGAAAGTGGTCTAGGTAGAGGGAATTACTTGGCTAGTGACCTGGAGACAAAAGGAAGCATGGAGTTTTTCAGGAACTGGTGGTCCTTGAACCCTTTATACAAAGGCAGTAGGACTAATAAGCAGGGGCCAGATCATCCAGGGCCTTTCCAGCTATTTGAGGGGTTTAGAATTATCTTAAGGAAAAACAAGCAAACAAACAAATAGAAACCAGGAAGTACTGTAAAGGAATTTAAGTAAGGGAGTGAGCGGGTCAGGTTTTTCTCTTAGAAATATTTCTCTGGTTGCAATGTAGAGAATGGCTTAGAAGGCAGAAGACTAGAAACAGCAAGAACATGTTGTAGGTGGTTGCAGTGTTCTAGGCAAGAGATGACAGTGGTTTGAATTAGGAAAGAGGTAGTGAGAAGCAAAAAAAAAGAGGGTAAATTCATGGAGGCAGAATCTGTAAAAACTTAGAGAAAGTGGTATTATTTCCATTCCTAGAGTTTTCATAGGTGTACCTGGAAATAACGATCTAACCAATAGCCTTGTTACTTCTTGATTATTTTCAGTCACCTCTGGAGGTACATCATGCCTAAGGATAACTAGTCAAAATGAATTGGAACTTTAAAAGATTATTACATAAATGCATTAGGTTGATTCAATTCAGGACTCAGTACAGATATCAGAATTTTATTGTAAATAAGTTATCAATAATTAATATGTGTGCCACTGAGTATGAAATGGAAAATTGTGAAATATTAACAATTGGAGGAATACAAACGAATGGTCTACAAGGCTGGCAAAAAACATGATCAGTCTACATCTGCTTTAACCAGTGGACATTTAGAATTAGCACACTGAGGAAATGCTTCTCTGGCGATGTCTCTTTGCTCTAACTAATGATCAATCTCTTCCCTTAACATCTTTGTTGGTTAATTTGCATAAAGACCACCCCCATCAGCTAGCAAACAGAGTGAAGTTACACTCTTTATGTGCCCAGCATGTGCTGAAATTACTTAAAGTGATGGGTGACATTGTAAAAAATTTCTTTTCTTTTAGTTTGTTTTACCCAGTGGAGGAATCTGTGATCTGTAGAAGGTGATAGATATTTTCTGGTTTTAATTTTGATCAGCATTCTTAAAGATAGATGGTGGTGAATTGCCTTGCCATTAGAGAGGGAAGATGATTATGAGTTTTGCTTAAAACTTTATGAAATACTTGTTTAGACAATGAATGGTTTTCTGAGGCTTTGGGAGTGGAGTTGAAGTTTTTGCCATAGGACAGATAGCTGGTCACATGACCATGTGCATAAAGAAAATAGATTAACTTTATATGCTATAGGGAGTAGGACTAGTAAAAATTTGTAGAAGTTGAAGAGGGAGAGAGTGATTATTTATAATGCATCTAACAATCATGGTCTAAGGAGGATGTGACTTATGAGTTCCTTTTTATGGTAACTGTTTAAACATTAAGTTATTCAGCATGCATGGTCATTGTATATTTGACTGCGTAGGTATACTCTTCACAGGAGAGCTTGACCAAGGTGGGTTGCTCCACTGACCAAGCAAGGTATCCTGGTTGAAAACTATGATTTCTGGTCACTGTTCTAGATGCTTAGGATATATGAGTGGACAAAGGAGACTAAATTTCTCTGCTATAATGTAGGAAGATTGACAATAAGAGCAAAAAGTAAATTATATAGTATATTAGAAGGTGATCAGTGCTATGGAATAAAACAGGATTACAGGGTGGGGAAATGCAATTTTAAGTAGGGTTATGAGGTTGAGATGCAATTTTAAATAGGGCTGAGAATGTGACTTTTGAGCAGGAATTTGAAGGTGGCACATGTATGGACTCCCATCTACCTGGGGGAAGAGTGGTCCAGGCAGAGGAACTAGCCAGTGCAGTCTCCAGGACAAGAGAGAGTCTAGAATGTTCACAACAGAAAATGTGAAGGTCAGGAATGATGATCAATTTAAAGCACAAAGATCAGGGGCTTTGGATCAGACCACCCAGCTTCAAAACCTTGCTGTGTCTGTTACTAGTCCTTTTGGGTTGCTATAAAAAACTACCACATATTGTGTGGCTTATAAACAGCAAACATTTATTTCTCACAGTTCTGGAGACTGAGATAATGGTGCCAGCATGGTGAGAGCCCTCTTTTTAAGTTGCAGACTTCTCTTACTACCTACATATGGCAGAAGGGGCAAGGGAGCTCTGTGGGTTCTCTTTTATAAGGGCACTAATCCCATTCATGTGGACTCCACCCTCATGATATCTACCACTTCCCAAAGGCCCCACTCTCTAATACCATCACTTTGGGGGCTAGGCTTTCAACATACAAATTTTGGGGGGATGCAAACATTCAGATCATAGAAAGTATTGTTTAGTTAAGTTCCTTCACCTCTCTGAGCTTTAGAATTTAGCTTTTAATTCAGCTTTAGTCTGAATTGAGAACAGAGGAGGTTTTGACGTTCTGGGCATGACAGTGGAGGTTCTTTTCACATAATGGAGTTATTATCATGTAGGAAAAATAGACTGACTTTGTATGGCACCAAGGAGCAGGACCTTGAAACCAGTATGGGGGTTAAGGCAAGTTAAGTGCTCCATTGGATGGCAGTATGAGTCAACAATCATAGCAGTCTGAGGCTATCTGAGTGGTGTAATGAAGAGTAATTGAGAAGTTGATAATACAGCATTTATAGTCTATATTATTTATTGAGTGCCTAACATGTGTAAGAACCTGTGACATCCATTTTATATAGTTACGCAGTTTCATATTTAATCAAGGCTCAAAAATGTCAGCTTAATCTTTCTCTCTTTGCCTTTTCCTCCCCACATTGAGAAGATTTTCTGCAGTAGTTCAGTTCTTGTCTGTTCTTTTGCGAACGGATCACACTACTGCTTTCTTTACTTGTATAGTTGTTTTTGTAGTTGCTTAGTTGATGAAAGCAAAAATATCACATTTACATTTGTCCTTTTAATTCCATTATTTTGTAAACTCCTTTTGGGAAAACTGAACCTTCATTTTGTATTTTAACTCTCCCTAGTTCTTAGTATGGTGAATTCTAAAATGGTTGTTGACTCGTGGAATGAAACTAAATGGGGATCAAAAGAAGAGGGAAGAGAGAACTCTTTTTCTCCCCACTTACATGTCCTGTCTTTAAGCTATTGTGTTTGATTGAGGACTTAGGTATCAGGTGATAGGCAACATGAACATAAATCACTCTTCTCTAGTTTTGCCCATAAATCACTCTTCTCTAGTTTTGCAAAGTGTCAGAGGCATTATTCTACTACATGTAAATCCTGCTATTATGAAAACATACATTTATGTTCTGCCTTGTTTGGGGGTATAGAAATGTGTCTGCTTCATTTTTCTTATGGTGTTAGATAATGGTCTGGCAGTCTTTCATTCTGGCTCTGGTCCATTAGCATGATGTCTTCAGAAATTTAAATATTAAATCAAATAGATTTACTGAATAGCTGCATCATATATATTTAAGCCTGTACATAGACATTATATTTCCTTCTTTTCTGTGTGACTTTTTGTTGTTAATAATAGAGATAATCAAAAAATTACCAGTAATTTATTTAGCTTGTTTGAACACTTCCTGACCCAGTACACAGAGTAAAAATTCCTAATGGGGTGAAAATTCTTCCCAATGGTGAAAAGGGCCAAAATTATGATGGGAGAGAAAGCATATCTGACCTGGGTCTTCCTTTTCTGCCACTATCTCAACTGAATGTCCCATCCCCTTCATTTCACATGTTTTCTTAAGGCTGTTTTCTTGGCTTGATTTAAGAAAGAGATAGAGATGCTTGATTACCAATGGCCCCAGAAGTTTCTGGCTTCAGGTTAGTTCTTCATTCATTCATTTATCTTTCAAGCAAGCTGTCTTCCTACCTTCAGGAGAGGAAAGGTCATGGCACTGAAAGATGACTTTTTCCTTCCTGTGCTCTGAAGGTGAAACCAAGCAGGACCCCATGGAACTTCCAAGAACAAGCCCCTCTGTGTCCTCTACCTCTTGTGTGTGAAAAAAACTTTAGTCTTCTAGGCTTCCCCAAGTTCCAAAGAACAGGCTCAAGCAGTTAATCCTTCAATAAGGGGTAGAAATAGGAAAAAAGAGGCAGTTGAGCAAGGAAAAACATAATAAGCAATAAGTCAAAAGGTGGATGAGGTTGTAAGACCCCATTTCTCCTTGAAGAAAACAGATAACAATGTCTGACATACATTCTTAAGTTGTTTTTATAGGAACCAGACCCCCACCAGGTAAAAACTGCTGACCTCAAGCATGTAGACCCTAGACTAATTGGAGTCAGAAGACTGATGATCAAGATTACTGAAACAGCATCCTGCTACCTCACAACCAGCCAATCATAAAATTCTACATGAGCTAATCATGCATCCTACAACCTTCTCTCTTAACAGTGTCTTTAAAAACCCTTGTCTGGAAGCCACTGGGGAGTTCAGGTCTTTTGAGCGTGAGCTGCCCATTCTCCTTGCTTGGCACCCTGCAATAAACACTGTATTTTCCTTCACTATGACCCAGTGTCAGTAGATTGGCTTTGCTGCATATCAGGTGAGCAGACCTGAGTTCAGTTTGGTAACAAAGGTCTCCTTGCTTGCGTTATTTTAACTCCAAAGGGAAATTATTTTCTTTTGAACATGATAAACATGAATTCTAAAACTCTCCACCCAGCAAATAGCTTAGGGCATTCTATCTTAATTGAAAAAGGCTCCCGTGTTATTCTATTTAGTTGATCCAAATTATAGAACAATGAATGTAAACTTCCTATGACATTTCTGCCAGTAGGTCCTAGGCTGTCCTTGTGTTGATGAGCCAGAAAGTTACTCTGGAGTTCTTCTTTCCAAGCTGTTTTTAGTTAATTTAGGAGAAAGAAAAACATTTAAAGCAATAAATTTATGCTGACTGGGCTTCATAGCATAAGACCCTAAGCCACTTAAATATTTTTTCATCACTGCCTGTACATTGGAAATGATAACTCTGCACAACTCTATGGAAAGTTATAATATACTGATTAATCAAAGTAAACAAATCAGATGCTTTTCATCTGCAATAAACAGCAGAGCCATTTGCTTACTCTCCTCTGTCCATTTGATGTGTGGTTCTTATTAATAGTTCCTAGATGCAACAATTATCAGACTGGTTCATGAGGAACAAATCAAATATATAAGTAGACTCAAAGTAATTTTTCAAATATTATTTAAAATGCATAGTTAATAAAATGGATCCATTTGAAAGTAAAAAAGAGAGAAATTGTTTTTTGGCTTAGACTAAACAAAGACTGATGAACTTGTAATAAATGTCACCATTTCATTTCATCTTGTCCCACACACCTACCACCATTTCCTTCTTTATATGAATGACTACTTTGAAGATCAAATATCTTCTTTTTAAATTCAGATTGGAGGGATTTCCCTGGTGGCGCAGTAGTTAAGAATCTACCTGCCAATGCAGGGGACATGGGTTGGATCCCTGGTCCAGGAAAGTTCCATATCCTGCAGAGCAACTAAGCCCATGTGCCACAGCTACTGAGCCTGCACTCTATAGCCCACGAGTCACAACTACTGAGCCCACATGCCACAACTACTGAAGCCCATGCACCTAGAGCCCGTGCTCTGCAGCAAGAGAAGCCACCACAATAAGATGCCTGTGCACCGCAGTGAAGAGTAGCCCCCACTCACTGCAACTAGAGAAAGCCTGCACACAGCAATGAAGACCCAAGACAGCCAAAAATAAATAAATGAACGAATGAATAAATAAATAATGAATAAAATCATAAAAAAATTCAGATTGGACACTTTCTCTCCTACAATTCAGTATTTCAAAAGATGTATATAGTTTTATTTTCAGGGTAGGATAAAGTGGAAGCAAGGAACTGAAGCATTTTTTTTTGCCACCATGTAGAAATGATCATAGTTATCTTCACTTGCATTTTTCACCTAGCTCTTCAGAAGTTATCGTCCATCCATTCATTGTCAGTAAGTGAATATATATGCAGCCTGCTCAGGCTGCTATAGTAAAATACCATAGACTGGGGCTTAAACATCAGAGTGATTTCTCACAATTCTGGAGGCTGAGAAATCCAAGATCAAGGTACCAGCCATTTAGAATCCTGGTAAGGGCCCTCTTCCTGGCTTACAGACATCTGTCTTCTTGCTGTGTCCTCAAATGGTGGAGAGAGAGGTGGGGGGAGAGGAAGGGAAGGAACTGATGTCTCATCTTCTTATAAGGGCACTAATCTTATCATGAGGACCCCACCCTCATGACCTCATATAAACCTAAATTACATCCCAAAGATGCCACCTCCAAATACCATCACATTAAGTGTTAGGGCTTCAACATATGAATTTGGGGGGGACACAAACATTCAGTCTATAACAACATGTCTACTGAGCACTCATGGATGCTGAGTACTGTGCTAAGTCTAGTTCTCAGAGATGAACAGGGCTCCCTGCTTAAGAGTTTAGTGGGAAGCAAAATAATAGAAGGTATAGGATATGTGAAGTGTAAGTGGTTATAAAAACAGGCAGGAATGGGATAGTACCTAACCTACTTCGTGAACAACTTCATCTGATATTTCAATCTTATTTTGTTGTAAAAATATGATAAAACTGTCACTATTTGCAGATGACATGAAAGTTTATATAGAAAACCTTTAAGACTCCATCAAAAACTGTTAAAAATAATAAATAAATTAAGTTGCAGGATACAAGATCAATACACAAAAATCTGTCATGTTTCCATAAACTAATAACAAACCTTCAGAAAGAGAAATTAAGAACACAATCCCATTTACAACAGCATTCAAAAAAGACCTAGCAATGAATTTAACCAAGGTGGTGAAAGACTTGTATATTGAAAACTGTAAGACATAAATGCTCGAAATTAAACCAAATACAAATAGATAGAAAGATTTTCCATGCTCATGGATTGGAAGAATCAATGTTGTTAAAATGTTCAATGTACCCGAAGCAATCCATAGATCCAATGCAATCTCCATCAAAGTTCTAATGGCATTTTTCAGAGAAATAGAATAAAAAATTATAAAATTTGTATGAAACCACAAAAGACCCTGAATAGCCAAAGCAATCTTGAGAAAGAAGATTCATGGCATCATGCTCCATGATTTCAAACTATATTACAAAACTATAGTAATTAAAACAGTACAGTATTGGCATAAAACAGACATACAGATCAGTGGAACAGAATAGAGAGCCTAGAAATAAACCCACACATATATGGTCAATTAATTTATGACAAAGAATAAATGATACTGGGAAAATTGGACAGCCACATGCAAAAGAATGAAACTGGACCATTTTACACCACACAAAAACATTAACTCAAAGTGGATTAAAGACTTGAATGTAAGACCTGAAACCATAAAATTTCTAAAGAAAATGTAGGTGGTAAAATCCTTGACATAGGTTTTGATGATTTTGAATCTGACACAAAAAGCAAAAGCAAAAATAAATAAGTGGGACTACACCAAACTAAAAAGCTTCTGCACAGTGAAGGAAACCATCAACAAAATGAAAAAAATATATCTTATATATTTAATATACATAATATATAATAAAAAAACACTCTTTAGGATTTGTTTCCATATTCTTAGGTATGTCCAGTATCTGGCACATAACCAGCTTGCCACAAATAATTTAAAAAGAACTACCAATAATTTTGGATCATAATATGATAATTCTTTTCCTAGGATTGTTCTAAGATTTCATAAAATATCAAATTTTGCACTTCCATCCAAACAAAGCACCCAGTTCTACCTGCCTTTCTCACAACATGTGATGGATCTCTTAAAGAATGAGGTGAAAGTCAGATGTAGAAAACAAATTTATGGTTACCAAGGGGGAAGGAGAAGAGGGATAAATTGGGAGGTAGTGATTGACATATACACACTAATATATATAAAATAGATAACTAATAAAAACCTGCTGTAAGCATGGGGAACTCTATTCAATACTCTGCAATGACCTATATGGTAATAGAATCTAAAAAAGAGTGGGTATATGTATATGTATAACTGACTCACTTTGCTGTACAGCAGAAACTAACACAACATTGTAAATCAACTATACTCCCATTTAAAATATTAATTAAATTAAAAAAAAAAGAATGAGATGAGAGAGTGAAGACTGCTTGGGGTCTTCTTCACCGCTCTTGGGAGACATTCTTTTGTTTGTGAAAGCCAGTTCCAAGAGGAACTCTGAGGATAGTCACTGAGGGAAAGCAATATCCTTTGATTGTTTTAGTGGGGTTCTTGAGGGATGATCCTGTCAACATGTGTCAGAGGCATACACTGCCCTGCTTCTATCCCCAGTCTGGTAATCTTAGCCTTGGTGAATAATATAGAAATATTTTGAACGTGAGGGATTAAAAATATTTTGCTATAGGGATTGTGATTTTTAAATATTGCTGGGGTAAAGTGAAAGAAGTTATATGTCTTTTTCATATTAAAAAACAGCAATTATGACTGGGTGCTATGGTAAACATTGAATTTATAAATTTTTGCTAAAAATAAAACCATAGCTATTGGTTTCTCCTATTTCAGGACCCATGGCATTCACTGATTGGATTCTGGATATAATCTGGATTCCCCACTATTAATATTTCTGAATACAGTGTGTTATCTTTGGCCTCATGGAAGAAAAACTATGCTATCTGGTATGTCCACTGTTAGCAAAGGGGATAATGTGAAAGTTGATGTAATGAGCAGAGGTGTGGCTTAGTTAGGTGGTCTAACTGTTGACTCAGCCTTTCTGTAATTCAAATCCTGATTCCACATTTGCTCAGTATGTGAGCTGGCTCCTTACTTAACCCTATTTCTCAGTTTTCTCATCTGTAAAATGAGGCAATGGCAGTACCTACCCATTAGAGTTGCTATGGTACCTTCAGAGGATTTTTGTGAGGATTAAATGAGGTAATGCATGTAAAACATGTAGATCGATGTCTAGCACATGATAAACTCAATAAATATTATTTATTATGCAAAGGAGTTCTAGAACCTCTATAAACATTTACCAGGGAATTCAGCTAAGTCTGGCTTATTGAAGAGCCCTTGTCATTTTCTTTTATTAATTGGAGAATATTACAGGCTTTCTCATACTTCCTTAACTAACCTGAATATTTATCTGGGTTTCTCTCTAAACTAACAGATTCTGCCCTAAGCCAGTGTATTAAGCAGGGAATATATCCAGACCTTCAAATTACTTTCCGTAAAAATCCAAAAGTCTCTGGACATGCAGTACTATTTGAAGCAGCATTTAATCTCTGGGAGGACTGTGGTCTGTTAGTTTGGAACTACGAAAGCCATCGAGGTATACATATTGTGTCCAAGTGTCTCTGAGTGACCTCATGTACTCAAGTCCTGTGTTACGAACTTGGTACATCAGATCAGAGGTGAATTTGGGAGAGATCACATTCACTCATTCAAAGCACAGGGAGGTTCCCTATTCTGACAACAGCAACATTTAACAATGGTGAACCTAAGCCTAGGCAGTAAGGGAGGAAAGAAAAAGAGAAAGCTTGTGACAGAATTCTTGAAACAACAAGTTAACAATAGAAATCACAATAAAAGATAGTCTTTATATCATTAAAACAAAAGAGTTCCCTTCCCTGAGGATGAGGCCTTTACATTTTCAGGTATTTACCGTTACTTGTAAGCCCTGCCTCAGGTGACTAGTAGGTGGTGGAGGGGATATCCGTACTGTCCTCTGCTTTCCCTGAACTGTCAGCACAGAGTTCATGTCAGTGAGAGACAGAGTTGTCATATCTCTGAGGCTGAAATCCTGGATGTTCTCAGAAGGACAATAATTGTGAAAAACAAGCTAGCAGCAAGTACATATCTGGCTCCCTGATGTAATTTCTCAAAGCCTACTGATGAGGCAAGTTTACAGCATCCACTCTCCCTGAGCCAGCATCTGACACCAGCACCTCTGGCAGAGAGAAGCCTGGCTGTAACTTACAAGTGTAGACCAAAAGGGCGGGTTAGGAAGGCTTGATGTGGTTTATCTCATAAGGGAAACAGAAGAGAGTTATGACCTCACCCTTAGTTTGGAGGCTTTATAGTGTTTTGGCAGAGAGACATCGGTCTTGGGGTTAAGCTTGCAGAAAGCCCACGTCAACAGAGGGAAACTCTGTGGCCACCTGTGTACTTTGGCTGTAACAGTGTGTATGCAACAAGTGCATACGGAGGCCTGGGAAAAGCACAGGGAAGCAGAAGTTGGGGTAGGTAAGCCTGACTAAGATGAGTTTTCTCATGATACCCATGAGCATCACTTAGCAACACCATGTATTTAGCTTGGTTGACCTGTTTAGATTCACCCCAAAGCCTCTTGTGAACCTGAAAGGAAGGCAGTTGACAACTGCCATGTGCTATGGAGGGATCCTGAGGTCACATTGACCAGGACAGGTGATCTAGGTAAAAAATGGGGAGAAGAATCTGAAGCACAATTGAGGATGGGTTCCGAGGAGGGTTGAAGGTCAAGTTGAAAGTGAAACTGTGAAGATGAGTATTGAACTTGAATCAGGGAGGTCCCAGAGGTGCTGATGGTTTCAGACTGATGCTGTGAATACAGAAAGTGCTTCTGATTTTAGTCCCTTCTAATGCGGGGGATATTTATGTGGGAGGTAGGTTGCTGGGAGGAAGGAATGGAGGTTTAAGGGGGTGTGCAGGCAACATCAGCTCAGAAACCAAAATTTCCTACCTGCACATTCAAGAGTATTATTACAATTAACCTCAGGCAGAAACTTAATAATAAAGCATGGTTTTAGCCAGCTTCTCTGTTAATGGGTGGGGTTGAGGACACAGGGAGGGGGAAGGGGAAGCTGGGACGAAGTGAGAGAGTGGCATGGACATATATACACTACCAAATGTAAAATAGCTAGCTAGTGGGAAGCAGCCGCATAGCACAGGGAGATCGGCTGGGTGCTTTGTAACCACCTAGAGGGGTGGGATAGGGAGGCTGGGAGGGAGATCCAAGAGGGAGGAGATATGGGGATATATGTATACGTATAGCTGATTCACTTTGTTATACAGCAGCAACTAACACAACAATGTAAAGCAATTATATCTCAATAAAGATGTTAAAAAAAAGCATGGATTAAAATTAATTACTACATTACCATTTGATTCAGCTATACCTTGAAGAAGTGGAAAGGAAATCTGACTTTAAAAATCTTTTCCACTGATGTAAAAAAACAAACTTGCACAGCCATAATCACTCCAGTCTTGTGTTGTTCTTAGTTTTGTAGTCCTTGCCTTTTGACAGGCACCCAGATTACACTGCTTTTGGATGAACCAGTAATACTAATAATGCCACTCGTTTGTAGAGTTCTTTACAGAGGATTAAAATGTTCTCACTTCTATGACCTCATTTTCTCCCAATAAGTCTGCGAGCTATTAATATCAATCTATTTTAATAGATGAGGCTCATTTTATGGACAAGATCACAGGGCTAATAAATAATAGATACAGGACTAGAATCCAGTACTTCATTTAGATTATAACACAGAAAATGTAGTTTTCTGAATTTTAAGTTAAAACAACCTCCATTACAATGTCTTGGCTTGTCTTATATATTTATTTTATTTTAGTTGTTTCTCCCTCCCTTTTTTACTATACTACAAAAAGATGTTTGTGTGCGTATGTGGAAAAAGAACCTAAATGTTATAATTTTATACCAAGGACGGATTATTTATCGAAATCCTCAGCCTGTAGTTACTCAGGCCCACCTCCTACAGAACTGGAAACTTCGTAGAGTCAAGTGGTCATTTAGAGTCCGTTATCTTCAGAAGCCTTTGGTTAACATTTAATTCACTGGGCAGCATATTTTAATGTCCCTAGTGGTCACCTGAGGCTTTGAAAGCATTAATGTGCTTACACCAGTTTACTTCCATGGTTTGCCGATTTTGGTTCCTGCACTTTTCATACTATTTTCACCAATATTGGTTTCAGCTGATTATGTGTCTTTGGGCACAGCACTCACGTAAGATGTGCAGCCAGAGCCCAAGCCTTCTGAGCCATCAAGAGACGGCTGTTACTGGGAGGCTGTGCGTTCTATTCTTTTGGCCGTATAGAGGAGCATGTGGGGTGCGCTGGGTGAGGGCCAGAAGTAAAAGCAATGACCTCACCGTATTTATCACAGTGGCATATCTGAGTACTGAGAAAATAATTTGAACCACATCTCAAGTAATTTCATTTAAAAAAGTTAGATATATGCTTTTAGGCTTGATACCAGACTTCGAGAAGAGAGGGCAGAGATGTCCCTGGAACTACAAGTGGAAAAAGTTATTTCAAACTTTTATTACCATGTGGCAATAGAGATGAGTTTGGGTTTAAGTCATCTCAGCATTCTTCATAGTGGCGGCAACAAGATAAAGAAGATCAGTTTAGATCCCTATTCTTAGTGAGGACATTTTGCAGATGGAGAAATAGTTATTGAGTTCTGGGCATATTTGAAGCATAATTCCAAGCTCTAGAGTGCTTAGTCTTGCTGGGCTGTTGGATAAGCCAAGGTATAAATAAATCACTGAGGTTTGATTTCAGGAACACATACTAAAGATTCTTTGTCTCCCAAAATACATCTCTACTTTATTAAACTTAGCATCATTTTTCTGTCTTCAGGGTTTTTATAGGAAGGCTGCGTTTCTTATTTGCTTAAGGTGTAGCTAATCTGGAGAAGGGTAGCTAGTTATCATATTTGAAGAAATTAGTTTATCTGATTGTATATAGACATTTGTCAAATGGATACTAAGGATCTAAAAGTTGAATAAACATATTGGGAAAATTATTCTGTGGAAGTTTTGAAGTGGGCCAGCATTTGGGCGTACAAGCAGAACAGGTTCTGAGAAACAAATAAGAATCATGAAAACACAGGAAGTACATGGGTTCAAGAGGAGAGGGGCTGGGGATGATGTAAGATGAAGTGGTGCACGTGTGAGTGACATTTGAGGTAGATGAGAGGGACTTTTATGTATCTTGGATATACTGTGTTTGGGGCGAGACATCAAATTATATTTGTCTAAATTGCTCACTGAAAAAGTGGACCTGGAATTCTGGAGAGAAGGACATGCTAGGTGGATGTCACAGGCCTACAGATGGCAGCTAATGTCAGGAAAGAGGTTGAGGCCATTCCAGGAATTCCTGAGGAATAAACATGAGTAACAGTAGCACTTACCAGGTGAGCAAGGGAAGGGGTGTCAGACACAAGGCATTTCCATGGGTACAAAGACAATCAGAAAGGTACAGCGTTTTAAAGAGGAGAAAGTGATAAACAATGCTAAATGCCATGGGGAACTTAAGATGGTGGATGAGGAGTATTATTTGGATTTGAAAATGAGTGAGATCCTATGTTTCTGCTCGAGAAAGTTTAGTAGGATTTTGAGGGAAGAATCCGCAATCTGGTGGTACATGCGTAAATAGTAATTGGGGAAGCAGAGGAATGGAATATAACGGTTTCAAGAGTAGATTCAAAAACCAGAATGCCTAGGTCTGAAATGCAGAATGCTCTGCATTTAGTAGCTATGGCCTTGGGCAAGTTATTAACCTCTTTGCACTTCAAATTTCACATCTGGAAAATGACAGTAGTCATGGTTGTGAGGATTAAATGTGCTATTTTATATGTCAAATGCTTAGAATTGTACCTGGTCTTTAGTAAGTGCTGCCTATAAAAGTTTTAGCAGTTTTCATTATTATGCTTTGAAGAGGGACAGTTGAGAGTTGTATTAATTTTTAATTGATGCATATCAAATTACCAGCAATTTTGAGGCTTGAAACAATTGCCATATTATTATCTAAGCTCATTCAGGTTGTTGTCAGAATTCAATTCCTTGTGGTTGTAGGACTGAGGTCTTTCTTGCCTTGCTGGCTATCAGATAGGGGCCACTCTCAGTTCCTTGCTATGTGGTCGTCTCCATCTTCAGAGCCAGTAATAGAGAATTCATGCATTAGATCTTTCTCACTTTAAATCCATTTTTCATGGAAGAGCTCCCTCCCTTTTAAGAGTTCACCTGATTAGGTCACGCCCACCGAGGATAATTTCCCTTTCTTAAAGTCAACTGTACCACATAACAAAAGTGGATTATAGGAATGATATTCTGTTATATTCACAGGTCTCTTCCATACTCAGATGGAAGATTATACAAAAGCATGGGTCATTAGAGTCCATCCTAGAATTTCTGTCTATCACAGTCCAGAAGGTTAAGTTTTGTGTGTGTTAGATTGGTATGTTTGCAGGTAAAGGGAAAATAACCAGTGGAGAAGGAGACATTAAAGACAGAAAGATAAAGATGGAAAACAAAGATGATTTTTTTTTAGTGTAATATCTTGAAAAGAAGTGGTTACACATGGGATTGAGGACAGAGCCGGATAGGTAACACTGGAGAAGAGCAGAGACATTTCTGAGACAATAGAAAAGGTGGTTAGAACATATATTATCTAACCACCTCAAAACCTGTGGTGCATAAAAAGACCAATTATTTTTCATGCATCTCAAGGTCCAGTTGATTTTGGCTGGGCTCCATCATGCATCTGTGGCTCAGCTGGCCCAATCACATGTCTGCATGTTGGCTCCGAACCACACTTGTCTCATTTTCTTTCTGGTACCAGCAGAAAAGCCCAGGCAAGTCCTTCTCATGGCGACAGTAGAGACACAGGAGCACAAAGAGATACACAGGCAATGGTACACTGCCACTTCTGCCTTATTCTATTGCCCCAAACTAGTCACATGTCTAGCCCAGTATCAGAGCCCAAGGGTACCACAGAGATATGGGGGCAGTGAAGAATTGACACCATCAATACAATCCACCAGAATGATAGGAAAGTTTGGAAGCAGAGCTGTTAGATGGTGATGAAATTCACATTTAATGGCATCTAAGTTTTTGGTGATATGAGAAGACAATGTAGTTTAATTTTTAAATTTGGAGAAAAGCCACAAACAAAAGAAACTCTCGATGTTTACAGAAGATAGTAGTTTGTCTTGATTAAAGAAAGTATAAAGGGTATTTGTGGTGGATAAAGTATAATGGTCATCTGAGGATAGATCAGAAAGCCACTTAATATTAAGATAATGTGCTGGATATTTTCCCTCCAAATCCATTTTCTACTTTTCTCTACTCTTTGCCGCAGGAAGCTGCGCTCTGTGGATTGTTCTCTGTTGGTCTCTGGGTTCTATTTGGGCTCAGCCAACAGGAAGTACTGGGGGTGTCCAGCATGGGGGAAGGGAGAGATGTCTGGAGTTTATTCCCTGGATTCCTTCTCTACAGGTGAGTCCTTCTGCAAAAGGCCACATGTAAAGCAGCCCTTTCCACGTTACCAAGTCTAAGTTCTATTAATTTCTTCTTATCTTGTGTTTTCAGGATTAGGGACAGTGAGACTTTCCATTCTTGCTAGGCTTAAGGTTCTATGTTACACTTGGTTACTTTCCTTACATTCTCCCCCTGACACTTAGTCAAATTTTTCTAAACTCTCCTCAGTGGTCCAGTTTTAATATGTCATCTGTTTCCTGCCGGGACTCTGACTAATACAGTTACGGGATTTGGACTTCATTTAGTAGGTAATAAGAAACCACAAAGTGTTAGGAAAGGGCTGTGAACTAAACTGTGTTGTGGGAAGACTAGTATGAAGCCACATATAGAATGTATTAGAGGAGGCAGGAGACCATATAGGAAACTCACAACTGTCCAGGGGAAAGCGTGTAAGAGCCTAAACTGGAGACAGGGCTGTGGGAATGGAAAGGAGGAATGGGAGTAAAAGCAGTTGTGAATGTAGATCAGTATCATGGCGTTTGGTAAGCATTTCGATGGTCAGAATGAAAGCGCATGATACTTCCAAAATTTCCAGGCTTGGGAACTAGGAGATTAGTAATACCATTAAGGAGAACTAGGGATTACAAGAGAATAAAAGGTTCTGCTTTTGACATTTAGAATTTTCCATGTGATGTTCAGTGTCCTGTTGACTTAACCACGGTTGAGCTTGGGAGACAGATCAGGGCTGAGAGTTAATTTGAAAACTGTCCAAATAGACTCAGCAATTGAAGCCATTAAAGTAAATAAGATTGACTAGAATTAGATACACAAAAAGAAGAGAGCAACAGAAAAAAAAAAAAAACGCAGAAAATAATGACACTGAGGAGTGAGAAACATAAGAGAAGCCAGAGATAAAAGAGTGCTTAAAATTTAGGTTGAGAAACAAGAGCATTTAGTGTTTTGGAGAGTTTCAAGGAGGGTGGTGGTACCTTTTTAATGTAGTGTTACTGCTGAAGTGTTGTGGTGGAAGCCAGGGCACAGTGGGTTGAAGACTGATGAGAGGTAAAGAAGTAGGACTAGTGTAGACTATTCTTTCAGGATGCTTGATTTCTAAGGTCTCAAACTTTTCCTATGAAGGACTAGATAGAAAATATTTTAGGCTTTGTGGGCTACTAGGTCCCCGTTGAAATGACTCAACTCTGCCATTTTTGTGTGAAATCAGCCATAGAAAATCCATTAAAAAAACTGCCCAGGCTGTGTTACAATAAGACTTTATTTACAAAAACAGATGGAAGGTAGAATTTAGGCTGCTGGTCATAGTTTACTGATCTCTGGATAAAGGTAAGAAAAATGTTCAGCAGTTATGAAAGAAAGTGCAGTAGTTATGAAGATAAATCAGGGTTTAGGGGAGGGTTTTATTATTTAGTATATGAGAGACAGTAATTAAGTTGAGGTACTGGGGAAGAATCTGATAGAAGACAAAGGGCACAAAATACATGATCTAGGCTTCATTTGGAAGTACAGTTTCTGAGACTGGAGGGAAAGGAGAAAGAAGAGAAGCAGATATACAAACTACTAATTTTATTTCAGTTTAGTATTTATTTCATCGCTTTTTTGGAAATATTTTTCAAGAAACTAAGGCTTTAGGGATAAGGTGGGGGGTTGGTAATTTTTCTGTTTCTGTTTTATTTTAAAGGCCAAGCATCTTAACATGGGTTTTAATTTCTCTCACTAAGACCATGGGACTGGGGGTCACTTATTTAAGGAAATTCTTAAGTGCAAACATTTTCTTCTTATTTTGCGTTTACACTTCTTTATTATCTAATCTGTTTCAACTGAGATTTTTTGACTAGTATTTTTTTTTTTTTGTAATATGATTTCATCTTGGGGCAAATAAACTACAGAAACATGGGGGAGCACTAGCAATTCATGTCCATAAAATTTATAATATCTTCTGAATATTGTTGCTGTTCATCTTGCTACTTTGCCTGTATTCTCTATGGATCTCATGTTATTCAATGAATATATTCCTATATTAAAAAAATCTAGGTCATTGGAACTTTGTGTTTAAATCTACTGGAGGCATAGTTGTTTGAAGATAAATTCTTTAGAAAGTTCACTTGTAAAGTAAATCAAGTCCTCTAATTCACCTGTTTTGAATGCTTTCCCATCTGTAGACTTTTTGTGAATTAGCTTTTCTTCAGTTGAGGCACATCTGTCCACTCTTTTTGCTTTTTTACTTTTTCTCTTTCCCATTATCAGTTGCACATCTCAGGGTAGGGTTTAAGGAGAGAAAAAATATTTAAAAAGAGAAAATAAGGAATAAGCCCTTTCATACTAAATTTTTTAGTTTCTGTTTAAGAATATTTTTCAGCCTTAAATTTCAGATAACTAAATACTTTTGGTGATCTTGGGGTGTTAGTTGGGAATTTGCCTTTAACACAGATCTACAGCATGTTACTTAAATCAGCAATACAAGATTTCCTATTTATCTCTTCAGTTCATTCTCATGGGGCAAACTACACCCAGTTTCAAGGAGAGAAGTGTCATAAGGAACTTTTGCTAATGGTCTTCTCACATGTGTGCCCAGCACAATCAGTAAAGGTCATTATAACACACGTTTGACTGAAGCACAGTTTAACTTCCACCTCTATAATGAAATGGCTTACATATGTGGAGATATTTCTTTTCTGAATTACCACTTGCTAAAACCAATCTTCATTACTTAACACAAGGTCTTTGGTCAAAGCTTATGCTCTGATTCAGGAACGTGAACCTCTTTGTCATTTTGTACTGTGTCTGTTAGTAAATCTGACTGCCATATTTTGGGATCTCTTTTCTCTTATATGGCACATGGAATTCAACTTAGAGTGTAAACAAAGAAGCATTAAACCATCTGTTGAAAATTCTAAACACTCCAAAAGTCAAAACAAAATAAATGAGGCATTTTGGGTTGGAGTACACATCCTTCCCATTGTGAGATAATGTAATGTGCAATGCTATGTGGAGATTAGTTCAAGCTCATGTGATTGCTGGGATCTCGCAAGGCTTACTTTAAACGTAGGGTTAAAAGATATGTTTCCAAATCCAAATGTATGTACGAGATAATGTACATAAGCTGTGCCAAAACCATTTGCAATTAAAAGAAATACAATTTCAAAAATGTATGCAACCCTACAGTGAGAGGTGGTTTAGAACAATGAGAAATAATTTTTGTGTGTGTGTGTTTGTTAGACAGCACTGGGGGGGAATTGCGAAATGCTTCATGTTAACTCTGGGACCTTGGACAGGAGACAACACATTGAGCCTTCATTTCTTTAACTGTCAATAGGAAAAATATCTTCCCTAGTTACCTGTATAATAGAAGGGTCAAAATGTGATGATGATAAATTTGATAAATTATGAAGTTATATGTATATTTACCCAGTAACATTTACAGAGCACCTATGAAACACTGTTTTAGAATTAATAGACTTAGTATAAACAAAGATTAATAATATATCTGCCTTTTAAGAATTTATGATCTTATATGGTCAGTGTGTATGGGAAGTAAACATGTAAAAAATGAATAAAACCTACTGCAAATGTATGTGAAGAGGATATGGTGGAGATATTAAGTGGTCATTCAGTTGTAGGAGGAGGGAAAGGATTTCTACAGAAAGTGATCTGAGCACGTGTTACCAGACAGAAGGAAATGAAGGTGTGTTTGTAGAGATTCTTTTAGGCAGAGGCCAATATAAACAAAGGTGTATATGTTTGAAATGACATAGTTCATAAGAAGAAGTACAAAAATGCACAAGTAGGTTTTTTTGTTCTTGATTAATCAAAAAGATATATGCACCCCTATGTTCATTCAGCATTATTTACAATAGCCAAGATGTGGACAAAACCTGAGGTGCCCATCAATGGATGAATAGATAAAGAAGATGTGGCACATATATATATGGTGAGCCCAAAGGTTCATATGTTTTTATCCATAAGATGGCTCTAGTAGCACTTAGTTGTCTTTAACTTCATTCGAAACAATTTTGTTAGATTGTAGGTGACTGCTGTCATATCAATGTGCATTTAAAAAAAGACATCAAGGGCTTCCCTGGTAGTGCAGTGGTTGAGAGTCCGCCTGCTGATGCAGGGGACACGGGTTCATGCCCCGGTCCGAGAGGATCCCACATGCCGCGGAGTGGCTGGGCACGTGAGCCATGGCCACTGAGCCTGCACGTTTGGAGTCTGTGCTCCGCAACGGGAGAGGCCACAACAGTGAGAGGCCCGCATACCACAAAACAACACCAACAACAAAAACAAACAAAAAAACCCATGAAAATTGGTGTATTTTTGTGTAGCCATTTTAATACTGAAGATGGAAGAAAAAAAGCAACATTTTCAGCATATGATGCTTTGTTATTTGAAGAAAGGTAAAAACGACACTGAAACACACAAAAAGATTTGTGCAGTATATGGAGAAGGTGCTGTGACTGATCGAAGTGTGAAAAGTGGTTTGCAAAGTTTCATGCTGGAGATTTCTCACTGGACAATGCTCCACCGTCAGGTAGATCAGTTGAAGTTGATAGCGATCAAATTGAAACAATAATGGAGAACATTCAACATTATACCACGCGAGGGACAGCCAACATACTCAAAATATCCAAATCAAGCATTGAAAATCGTTTGCACCCACTTGGTTATGTGAATCGTTTTGACGTTTGGGTTCCACATAAGTTAAGTGAGAAAAACCTTCTTGACCATATTTCCACATGCAATTCTCTACTGAAACGTAATGAAAACATTCCGTTTTTAAAACAAATTGTGATGGGTGATGAAAAGTGGATACTGACAACAATGTGGAATGAGAGATAATGGGGCAAGTGAAATAAACCACCACTAACCAAACCAAGATCTGGTCTTCATCCAAAGAAGGTGATGTTGTGTATATGGTGGGATTGGAAGGGAGTCCTCTATTATGAGCTCCTTCCAGAAAACCAAACAATTAATTCCAACAAGTACTGCTCCCAATTAGACCAACTGAAAGCGGCACTCAACAAAAAGCATCCAGAATTAGTCAACAGAAAATGCATAATCTTCCATCGGGATAACGCAAGACCACATGTTTCTTTGATGACCAGGCAAAAATTGTTACAGCTTGGCTGGGAAGTTCTGATTTATCTGCTGTCTTCACCAGACATTGCACCTTCAGATTTCCATTTATTTTGGTCTCTAAAAAATTCTCTTAATGGAAAAAATTTCAATTCCCTGGAAGACTGTAAAAGGCACCTGGAAGAGTTCTTTGTTCAAAAAGATAAAAAGTTTTGGGAAGATGGAATTATGAAGTGGCCTGAAAAATGGTAGAAGGTAGTGGAACAAAAGGGTGAATAAGTTGTTCAATAAAGTTCTTGGTGAAAATGAAATGTGTGTCTTTTGCTTAAAAAATTGAAGGCACTTTTTGGCCCACCCAATATATATCTATATACAATGGAATATTACTCAGCCATAAAAAAGAATGAAATATTGCCATTTGCAGCAACATGGATGGACATAGAGATTATCATACTGTGTGAAGTAAGTCAGATAAAGACAAATATTGTGATATCACTTATATGTGGAATCTAAATAATAATACAAATAAACTTATTTACAAAACAGAAACAGACTCAGACATAGAAAACAAAATTATAGTTATCAAAGGGGAAAGGGTGGGAGAGATAAATTAGGAATTTAGGAATAACATATACACACTACTATATATAAAATAGATAAACAAGAAGGACCTACTGCATGGCACAGGGAACTATACTCAGTATTTTGTAATAACTTATATGGGAAGAGAATCTGAAAAAGTATATAAATATATGTATAACTGAATCATTTTTCTATACACCAGAAATAACACAGCACTGTAAATTAACTATGCTTCAATTAGCCTCCCAACAAACAAAACTCCAGAACCAGATGACATCACTGGTGAATTCTACCAAACTTTCAATAAAGAATAAATACAAATCCTTCTCTAACTCTTCCAAAAAACAGAAGAGAAGGAACACTTCCAAACTCACCTTACCAGGCCAGCATTACACTTATATCAAAACCAGACAGGGACCACAACAAAAGGAAATTACAGGCCAATATCCCTGATGAACATAGATGCAAAAATCCTCAAAAATACTAGTAAATTGAATTCAACAATACATTAAAAAGATCATAAACCATGATCAAGTGAGATTTATCACAGGGATGTAAGGATGGTTCAACATCTCCAAATCAGTCATTGTGATACACCACATTACCAAAATGAAGGATAAAAATTATAAGATTATTTCAATAGATGCAGAAAAAATATTTGACAAAGTTCAACATCCATTTATGATAAAAACTCTCAACAAAGTGGTTATAGACTGAATGTACTTCAACATAATGAAGGCCACATATGACAGGCTCACAGCTAACATCATACTCCACAGTGAAAAGCTGTTCCAGAACAAGATAAGGATGCCCACTCTCACCACTTTTATTCAACATACTATTGAAAGTCCTAGCCAGAGCAGTTGGGCAAGAAAAAGAAATAAAAGGCATCCAAATTGGAAAGGAAGAAGTAAAATTGTCACTATTTGTAGATGACATGACATTATATATAGAAAGCCCTAAAGAATCCATCAAAAACTGTTAGAACTAATAAATGAATTCAGTAAAGTTGCAGTATACAATGTCAATACACAATAATCTGTCACACTTCTATATAGTAATAACAAACTATCAGAAAGAGAAATTAAGAGAACAATCCCATTTATAATTGCAGCAAAGAGAATAAAATACCTAGAAATGAATTTAATCAAGGAGGTAAAAGATCTGCATATTGAAAACCACAAGATATTAATGATAGAAATTAAAGACATAAATAAACGGAAAGATATTTCATGCTCACGGATTGGAAGAATTTGCATTGTTTAAATGTCTATACTATCCAAAGCAATCTACTGATTCAATAAAATCTCTCTATCAGAATTCCAATGGTATGTTTCACAGCAATAGAACAAACAATCCTAAAATTTGTAATGAAACACTAAAGATCCCAAATAGCCAAAGCAATTTTGAGAAAGAACAACAATGCTGGAGGTATCACATGCCCTGATTTCAAACTATATTACAAAGCTACAGTAATCAAAAGAGTATGATATTAGCATAAAAATAGATAGACCAGAATAGAGAGCCTAGAAATAAACACATGAATATATTGTCAATTAATTTATGACAAATGAGGCAAGAATATACAATGGGGAAAGGACAGGCTCTTCAATAAATAGGGAAACTGGGCAGCCACAAACAGAAGAATGATACTGGTGACTAAATTAACTTAAAATGGATTAAAGGCTTGAATGTAAGACCTGAAACCATAAAACTTTTAGAAGAAAACTTAGGCAATAAGCTTGTTGATATAAGTTTTGGTGATAATTTTTATTGATGATGAGTTTTTTTTCTTGGATCTGACACCAAAAGCTAAGACAACAAAAGCAAAAATAAACTAGTGAGACTACATAAAACTAAAGTATTTATGCACAGCAAAGCAAACCATCAACAAAATGAAAAGGCAACCCACTGAATGGGAGAAAATATTTGCAAAGCATTTATCTGGTAAGAGGTTAATATCCAAAATATACAAAGAACACATACAACTTAATAGCAAAAACAAAACAAAATGAAACAACCCCCTGCCCTCCACAATCCAATTAAAAAATGGGCAGAGTGTCTGAGGAGACATTTTTTTTTTAAACATCTTTATTGGGGTATAATTGCTTTACAATGGTGTGTTAGTTTCTGCTTTATAACAAAGTGAATCAGTTATACATATACATATGTTCCCATATCTCTTCCATCTTGCATCTCCCTCCCTCCCACCCTCCCTATCCCACCCCTCCAGGCGGTCACAAAGCACCGAGCCGATATCCCTGTGCCATGCGGCTGCTTCCCACTAGCTATCTGCCTTACGTTTGTTAGTGTGTATATGTCCATGACTCTTTCTCGCCCTGTCACAGCTCATCCTTCCCCCTCCCCATAATCCTCAAGTCCGTTCTCCAGTAGGTCTGTGTCTTTATTTGAGGAGACATTTTTCCATACAGATCATCAGGGAAATGAAAATCAAAACCATAATGAGATAGTACCTCACTACTGTGAGAATGGTTAGCATGAAAAAGACAAGAGGTAACAAGTGTGGGGGAGGGTGTAGAGTAAAGGAAACCCTTGTGCTTTAATTGGTGGAAATGTGAATTGATACAGCCACTATGGAAAACAGTATGGAGGTGCCTCAAAAAATTAAAAATAGGAGTATCATATGATTCAGCAATTCCACTTTTGGGTATTTATCTGAAAAAATGAAAACACTAACTTGAAAATATATCTACACCCCCGTGTTCATTGTAGCTTTATTTGCAGTAGTCAAGCCATGGAAACAATTTAAGTGTCCATAGGCAGATGAATGGATAAAGAAAATGTGGTGTGTGTGTGTGTGTGTGTGTGTGTGTGTGTGTGTGTGTGTGTATACAATGGAATATTCTTCAGCCATAAAAAGAAGGCAATCCTGTTGGGACAACATCAATGGACCATGAGGGCATTATAATAAGGGAAATAAGTCTGACAGAGAGACAAATATCATACAATCTCAATAATATCTAGACTTAAAAAAAACCAACAGAAACCCAACTGAACAAGCTCATGAACACTGAAAAGAGATTGGCGGTTGCTAGAGGCAGGGGGTGTGGTGTGGGTAAAGGGAGTGTGAAGGTACAAACTTCCAGTTATAAAATAAATAAGTCCTGGGGATGTAATTCACAGCCTGGTGACTATAGTTAATAATACTGGATTGCATATCTGAAAGTTGCTAAGAGAGTAGATCTTAAAAGTTCTCATCGTAAGAAGAAAAATTCCCTAACTATGTATCGTGACAGATGTTAACTAGACTTATTTTGGTGATCATTTTGCAATATACAAATATATTAAAAAAAATAAATGAACAGAGATGTAAAAAGAAAAAAAGAAACCATCCAAGGTTACACAGCTAGTTAGTATAGAAACTGGAAGTAGAATCTAGCTTACTTTCCGTGTGCTCTGAGGTTTCATCTTTACTCAGATGATTTACAGTGCCAACTTGAATACCTTGAAGGTTAGATTATTAATCTGGGCAGATGGCCTCCATGTTTTGTCTTCAGTTTTCTGTAGATATACTCTGGAGGAGCCTTGGTTCATTGCTAATCAGAGGTGGGAGCTCCAGGACAGACTGAGTTATGTTGTCTGGACCCTTCCATAATCAGAGTAGTAGAACATTGTACTAGGGACTAGGATGCGGTCCCACTGGAGAGGTCACTGCATTTCCTCCAGAGTGGGACTGCAAAGTGCATTGATTTCACGCTCTAGTCAGTAGAACAAATGACCCTTTGAGCCCCATAAGCTTCCCCAGGATCTTCACCCTGCCATGACCCTGCATTTTCTGAATCCCGCCACTTAACAGCTAGCAGTCTGGCAGGGTGGTCTTTTCCAAGACGGGACAACGTTTAGCACTATTATTGGGAAATTTCTAACTTGACTTGATGCTATTTCTATCTCTTGTTCTTAGATTTAAGGCTAGGCCTGATAAAAATATCAGAATACTTGCTAGGCTGGGCTGCTCCTCCTTTGGTATGCAGATTCAAAACACTCCCAGTTCCCTCAATCACCATAGTAACAGGCCCAACCACAATGCGTGTGGGTCCCAGGGCAATATCACAAGTGGAGCTCCACTTTCTGAATGTCTAAATAGTAGGAAGCAATAAATCAAACGAATAAACTGTGAAATAGAACATGTTCTATCCTCCTACCTTGATAAATTTATCTAACAACAAAATTTTTAAATATGTGTAAAGCTGTGATTTTTATATGACTGCAAGTCAGCAAAATATCGAAGACACAAATTTTATTATGTAGGACGTGTTTGGTTGATGGTCTTGCAAAATCTAGATGAGTAACAAAATAAAGACATACATAATTCACTTGTTAAAAAAAGGTTGCTAAGAGAGTAGATCTTAAAAGTTCCCCTCACAGGGAAAAAATAAAATTGTGACTATATGAGGTGATGGATGTTAATCAAACTTACTGTGGTAATCATATTGTAATATATACATACATTAAATCATTGTGTTGTATACCTGAGACATATAATACTTTATGCCAATTATATCTCAAGAAAACTGGAAAAAATATTTTAAAGAAGAAAAAAGGCCATTGAATTTCAAAGATGGTAAATCCAAAAGAGGAAGAGCAAATATAATGCAATGAATACATTAAAACTGTAAACAATTTTTCACTAGATAAATGCAAACCAATAAATGATTCAGATGCCCAGATATCTACTAGATTGTTGAAATGTTCCTTTAATAAGCTATGCAAAAGAGATTCTTGGAAATGCCAAAAGTGTATACAAGATATGTTTCATAAGGACATTTCAAACATTGTAAATAATCTCTTCTGAAATGGTTGTTATGGTGGAAAATTATTTTCCAAATTAGCCAGTGCCATCATTCTAAACTCTTGCCATGATAAGTTCAAAATGAAGGAGTAAAATTGATTTGACCTGAGTTTGGTAAGAGTTTTAACTTTGATCTCAGCAAATATAACACAAATGTGAAGAAATAATTTGGTCAAAGTTAGGACAGAAGAAGTAAAAAGAGCAGAAGCAAGAGAATAGGTTAACTTTTATACTAATAACCTATTACTAAAAATATAAGAGTTTTCCATGTAAGTTGACTTTCTAAAATTCAGTTGAATTTAATTTGAACTTTTTGACAAAATTATATATCCTCTCCCACAAATATATTAGGCATCTTAATTGTTGAAATAGAAATTTCAGGAAATATATAATTTATATAAATATTTATGTATAATCTATTTAAATATTATTTTGTACATAACAAAATAAAATTGAAAAGACCCATTATTCAAGAGTTCCTTAGTATATTTATTGTATTTTGTGTTGACTACTTTCATTTTTGTGCTTCTCAGTTTTCACACTGATATTTTTTATATCAAAGTTTTATACTTTTAAAATTATTTGAGTAGGTTTTATTATTATTTTTCTAGTTAGTCAGACAGTATAACAACACAGTTTTAGTTTTATTAACTAGCAAAAGCGTATTATACTAACCAGGATTCATTTGGCTTCAATTGCAGTCCTATTAATTTATCTGATATAGTTAAACTTCAAACTTTTAGCTTATATTTGAAGTTCAAAAATAGCATCATTGTATTTTCTTACCATGTCTTACATCAGCTAAAATTTTTCATATTTATGTTTAATTAACAAATATACATGTTGCATCTATTATGAACAAAACACTTTTCTAAGTATTTTAAGAACTATGCAGATTAATTAGACATGGATCCTGCTCTCAAAGTGTACACAGCATTTAGGGAAAATAAGATTTGTACCAATAAAATTAATGCAAGTGGATAATGAAATGTAACATAAAATGTAAGGTGATATCAGAGTAGAGAGGATTTTAACTCACCTGGAAGCATAAAACAATGCCTTGGAAGATATGTCCCATGAGGACATCTTTGAAGAGTAGTTAGGATAATGATTGGTGATGAGGCAAGTGTTTTTCAGTTGAGTAAGCGGAATGGGCAAAGCAGAATGGGCAAAAGAATTCCATGGAATTCTCTGGGGAAAAAAAGGGAATAGTTCTTCAAGCAAATATGGGAAGATAAGGTGGGACATTAGATGAGATTAATACAGTGGTGTGCTAGAGTTGGCTGGTATTGCCTTGAGACAGCTAACTGTTACATTTTTGAAAATGTCATTAGACAGCTGACATCATTTTGGTAGCTTAAAATCAGCCAAGATAGAGGGAGTATTTACACCATGGAAATTGTCAAATGCTACAATTCAGGGCTAAAATTGTTTGGTCCAGAAAGCTGGTTGTCAAACATTTACCAGCACACCACTAGTTCTATCTGGCCTTGAATACCAGATGCTTAACATAATTCATCTTATGCTATTGGGTTTTGATATATGTTTTACTATTTTGAAGGAGACACTTTTAGAAAAGAAAATACTTAATTGGACATAAGAGTTAAATTCAGAAAGTTGCTTGAAGACAGGAATGTTTTATTAAGTGAGATAAAAGCCATAAAAGTGTCTCCTATTGCACTAAACACAAGATTGAAAAGAGGTTAAGACTGGTGACGTGACACTCATTGGCATGATAGAAAAATCTAAAGAGCATATATGAAAATGACAAATTTTAACCATGAGTAAAGAGCAGTAGTTATTAAAGTGAGCGAACAACTTGCCATAAATGTATATAGCTCTGCCAACACATGGTTCACACTGCTGCTAGTCTTGGGGGAGAGGGAATGAGCTACTGTTAGTTGTTTCTTCTGAAAGAACTGCCCGCATGGTGTTCTTTTCTCCTAATGACTGGAGAAGGCAGAGGGCAAGCTTCTGTATGGTGAATTACTCTCTCTCCTCACTGATTAGAGCTCTACTTAAAACAGCACAAATTGCAAGACTAGAGCTTGAAGGAATCCCTAGAAGCAAAGTGCTGTGTTCACAGATCATCTCCTGTTCCTCCTGTCTGATGAGAAGGAGAGCTTTATTAATTATTTTCATCAGGAATGAGCTTGTTTACCAGAGAGGGAGGCATTCTATGAATAGCTTAGTATGAGTGACATTCCAATAACCATAAAATAAGCATGAAAAAATTCCCTGAAGTCTTAACATTTGGCTTCAGGTGTTTAGGCCTTTAGGAAGCAAAAAGAACAAAACAAGAATTGCATTCACAACTTTGGAATTCAGTGTAGAGGTTTTTATTCTGCACCACAGTGGGCTTCAGGGCATATATAAATACCCTGGAAACATAGGCCAAGGTTTGTTATGTGTGTCCATGTATTTTTCTTGAAAGAGTATCCATAGTTTTCCTCAGATTCTAAACTGAATCTCTGCTGTCCAATCTTCTTATTGCCTGTCCAACCTATTGATCTCCCTGCCACTACCCAAAGGTCAAGAATCACTGGTTTGGCTATTCTTGGATATACTTGAATGTTTTTAGAAGATAGGAGGAAGATTCCTGTCTTTTATCAAATAGAGGAATGACTTATTCCCAAAGTTTTTTTTTGTTTTTTTGTTTTTTTAAGAAACTAGACATGAGAAAGGCTTTTAAATGTTTTGAGGCATGGTATATTTTCATATATTCTATCTTTTGATGCTTATGAGATAAGTGAACAAGGTATTATCACTTCCATTATCCTGAATTGAGAACTAGAGAAGTTAGGGCTCAGTGGTTCTTAACCTGGATTGGACATCACCTTGGAGCTTTAAAAAATATGATACCCCAACCCCTAAATATTCTGATTCAATTGATCTGGAGTGCAGTCTGGGTATCTACATATTGTAAGAGGTTCTCCAGGGGATTCTGGCGTGCAGCCCAGTTTGGGAACCACTGTGTTGGGTCAATTGCTTTAGGAATGGAATTTGTGTTTGATGTGGGCATGAGACTATCATAACTTCCACTATATCATTCTGTCAGTTAGACAACTAAATAATAACAAGTTACCATGTGAAATTAGTAAGACAGGAAGTGTTATTGACAGGAACAAAATTTTAAAAAACCTGAGAAGTAATGGAATACCCTAAAGAGGAATTTTTGGACAGAAGGACTAGAGCAATGAATGCCATTATAAAGAAAAGGAGAAATGAGACTTGCTAAAAGAACTGTCACTAATTCCAGAAGAATTTAAGACTTTAAACACATTTTGAAAAGAAGTCAGCATAAAATAAAATTCTGTATGAATGATAATTGTCAAAAACAGCAACTTCTTTGAAAACTTTTTAAATAAACATGATAATCTTTGACATGATACTTTTATTCATACTATGACTTTTATCTTGTTGGGTGCTGGATAGTTTTGTATTCTTACATATATCCTGAGATTTGCTCTAGGTTACAGTTAAGCTACTTAGAAACGATTTGTTTCTTGTGGGTCTTCTTATTAAAATTCGTTAATAAGGGCCAGAGCAGCATTTAGTCTAGGCCTAATTGTTCTCCATTAGGGAGACAAGAATCTTCTGAGTGCTTTAGCCAACGAATTATTGTCCTGTTTGGTTGGAGGGAACAAGCTCTATTCCTGGTCCTACATGTACACCTCTATGGTTCCTTCTAACAACTTAGCCAACTTGTTTCTTCTTCTCAATTTATCCTTATTTATCTGTATTTATACAAGCTTCTTTACAGCAGAGGCTCGATATTTTAATCTTAAATTCATAGTCTACTACTATTCAGCTGTCATCAATCATTCGAGCTTTATTAACTTTATTATGTCTCAAAGAATTCCAACTGAGATTTTCTCATTCCTAGAAACTGTTCTTCATGTTCTCATTTTGGTACTTTTGTTCTTGCTATTCTATACGAGACAGTGTGCCCACAACACAATGATAGGCTGCGAAGGGTAGGCATTTCCCTTTCTCCTAAAGAGACTAGCCTACTGCCTCATCTGCCTCATCCCACATTTAAAGATTCTTAAGGAAATTTTCTTCAGTGCTTTCAGTTGGAATAAATCTCTATAAGTTTCTTTTCCCCATAGATCTTCTGATATAACATTGATCAAAATTTATATTGCACTAAAATTGACTAATGTTTTTGACAAACATTTAACTCCTACTATGTTTATAAAACCTTCCTGGTTTTATTCACTAAGCTATACTACTATATTTTAGGATAGGAACAGGTATCACTAATTTTTGTATCCCTTGGGACACAGCAAAATGCCCAGGAAAGCAAATGTTTAATAAATATGTGATTTGGTTGTGAGGGGCCATTGGCTGGCTGCATGTACTCTGACTAGATTCTGACTGACTTCTCTTGCATTACTCAGGAGCATTATTAATCATATTTAAATGAATAAATCTCAGCATCCTCTCACCAAGAAACATACTCCACTAACCTTGTGAAAAGTAGATTGATCGTAAATTAATACCTACATTTTGAAACTTTTGCTTTAGTAACTTTTAATCAGTGTTCACATTTGGAACTACTGTTTGATTATTTTTTTTGTCTCCATGAGTTAATACCCACATTCTGCCTCTCCTGATCATCAGTCACATGAAACACTTGTTGCATCCTAATTTTATTGTTCTAGAGCAGTGGTCCTCAACTTTTTGGCGCCAGGGACCGGTTTCATGGAAGACAATTTTTCCACAGACAGGTGGTTGGGGGATGGTTCAGGCGGTAATATGAGCAATGGGGAGCGATGGGGAGCGGCAGGTGAAGATTCCCTCGCTCACCCACCTCACCTCCTGCTGTGCGGCCCAGTTCTTAACAGGCCACAGACTGGTAGGGGTCTGCAGCCCGGGGTTTAGGGACCCCTGCTCTAGAGGACAGCTCTTCTTTCTGCGTTCTTTAGGGCCCTTACTTCTCTACTCTCCAAAGTTGCACAGTCTATATTTTATGTTACCATGACTTATATACTATTTTTAATTGACTGGGTACTATAGAGTCAGAAAGAATTTAAAGATTAGCTATGATACAACACAGACACAACAAAGTCTGCCCAGGGAGGAAACTTGTAATCTGACACAAGGACTTCATTTCAAAAACATGGGCAAAGTACAGACACAGAAGAAAGATGGGAGTTAACCTGGAGCTAAGCAGGGGAACACATAACATCACTACTTACCGATTTGATTCCTTAGGGCATTTCACAATGAATCTTTGAACTATTTCCCATTTGTTGTGGTCTTATGACATTTAGGAGAGAACTGGAAATAGGCTTGTGAGTTTCCTATTTAAGAGTTCCCCTCTAATTTTATGAGTATGATTTCCCTCATGAATTTTATAAGGAAATCTAAAGTAGGGCTAGTTGAGAAGAAAATACTTGGAAATAAGACACTTTGAAAATAATGTCTATGTTTTGGGAAGCCATGCTGAGGAAAAGAGATACAACATGACTTTGGAAGAAAACAGTTTAGTACTTTGTAAATAATTAAGTAATTTGTACCAAAAGGGAATTCCAACAAAGAGAAAAATATTTTTAAGAGTCAAAATCTCAGATCTGAATGAATCACAAGCTGGACTCACACAAAGAAACTAAGAGCTCTGGAAATGGTAACAAGGGCAAATATAAAAATTATTTTCTTAATATTTATATCCCTTTAAAAGATAATCAACTGTTTAAATAAACTGTATCAGCATATTGTACCATTTATAACATATATAGAGATAAAATGTGTGACAACAAAAGCACAGAGGCCAAAAGGGGAGCAGTGAAAGAATGCTATTATAAGGTCCTTATATAATATGTGAATTAGCATAATATCACTTGAAGGTAGACTGTGATAAGTTAAAAATGAAAAGAAACATAGAGAAAATTAATAAAACCAAAGGGTTATTATTTGATATCAATAAAATTAAACTTTTATCAGGAAACTGATCAGGAAAATAAGAGTGAAGATACAATTTGCCAGCATTAAGATGAGAGAGGTGACATCACTACAGAATTTTTAGATATAAAAGGATTACAAAGGATTATTATCTTGAAAGTATGTCAATAAATTTAACAACTTATAGGAAATGAATAAATATGTGGAAAGACAAAACTACTAAAGTTTACTCAAGAAGAAATAGATAACCTGAATAGTCCCATAATGAGTAAAGTAATCGAATTTGAAGTTAAAATCCTTCCCACACAGGAAACTTCAGGCCAAGATGGTTTCACTATGGAATCCCATCAAACACTTAAGGAAGAAAAAATACCAGTACTGTATACACTCTTCCAGAAAATTAAAAAAGAAAAGAGAAAGTTTCCCAATAAATTCCACAATGCTAGCATTATTCTGACATTGAAATTAGACAAAGACATTACAGGGAAAAAACTGCATACCAATATTCCTCATGGATAAAAAAATTCCTAACAAAATTTTAATCAAATTCAACAATGTATAACAATGATAATACATCAAGGCTACATATAGTTTATCTTGAGAATGTAAAGTTGGTTTAATATTTGAAAATCAATCTAATTCATCAAATTATCAGATGAAAGAAGAAACAATATGATCATCTTATTAGATGTAAAAAGACATTTGACAAACCCAATATCTATTCCTGAGTAAAAATTCTCATCAAACTAGGACTAGAAAGAAACATCTTAAACCTACTATGGACATCTATGAAAAACCTACTGATAATATGATCCCTAACAGTGAAAGACCGAATTCTTTCCTCATAAGATCAGGAAAAAGGTAAGGATATTTACTCTCATCATTTATATTCAACATTGTACTGAAAGTGTTAGCTAGCATACTAAAACAAAAAATTAATAAGTGCTAAGATTGAAAAGGAAGTAGTAAACCTGTCTTTATTTGCAGACAAAATAATCATCCGCAAAGAAAATTCTATACAATCTACAAAAGATACTAGAGTTAATAAGCAGGTTAGCAAGTTTGCAGGATATAAGATTAATATACAAAATTCAATTGAATTTCTATATGCTCAGAACCAACTGAAATTAAAATTTAATACTATTTCAGTAACATTCAAAATATGAAATTCTTTGAGAATAATCTTCAAAAGATATTTAAGGTCAGTACAATGAAAACTATAAAATATTGCTGACAGAAATTTTACAAAACCTAAAAAATGGAAAGATATAACATGTTCATAGTTTGGAAGACTTAATATTATTCAGATGTCAAGTCTTTCTTAATTGATCTATAACTTCAGTATGATCACTATCAAAACCCCAGAAGGCCTTTTCTTTTTTTTAATAGAAATTGACATGCTTATTCTAAAATTCATATTAAAATGTAAACAACCTGGAATAGTCAAAACAACTTTGAGAAGGAGAAGCAAAGTTGGAGGACTTACTTCAATAATTTTTATATAACAATAGTAATCGAAACAGTGTGATACTGGCATCAGGATAAAAAAAAATAAGTCCAGAAATAGACTTACATATGTATAGTTAATTGATTTTTGACAAAGATACAAAGACAATTCAATGAATGGATGGTCTATTCAATAAATGTTGCCTAAGTGTCCCAACTATCCTTATGCAAAAAAACCCATAAATACTTCAGTCTACCTCACACCATGTATAAAAATTAACTCAAAATGGAGAATAGAGCAAAGTATAAAACCTAAAATTTTATAACTTCTAGAAGAAAACATGGGAGACATTGGGTTAAGTGAAGATTTCCTAGATACAAAGCCAAAGACATGATCCATAAAAAAAAAAAAACTTGATAAATTGAACTTCATCACAATGAACAATGACAGCTCTTAGAAAAATGCTATTAAGAGAATCAAAATACAAGTCACAGACTGGGAGAGAGTGTTTGCAAATCACATATCTGATAAAGGATTTATATCTAAAACATATAAAAAAACTTGTGAAACTCAAAAAAATTTAAAAATGAGCAAAATATTTGAACATACACTTCACCAAAAAAGATCTACTGATGGCAAATAAATACATTAAAATACTAAACATCGATATTCATTAGGTAAGTGCACAATAAAAACACAATGAAATACCACTACACATCCATTACAAATGTCTAATATTAAGACTGACCACATCAAGTACTGGAGAGAATGTAGAGCAGTGGAATTTCATACACTACTGGTAGGAATGTAAAATAGTATAACTACTTTGTAAAATAACTTGGCAGTTTCTTAAAAAGTTAAGCATAAATCTATCATATGACATAGCCATTCTACTCCTTTTATTTACCCACGAGAAGTAAAATTTATTATCATGGAAAGAATTGTATGTGAAAGTTCATAGCAGCTTTACTTGTAAGAGCAAAAAGTGTAAACAAAATGTCCATTAACTGGTGAATTGCTAAACACATATGGTTTATCTGTACAATGGAATGTTCTTCAGAAATAAAAAGAAACTTTTCATGCATGCAATAACGCGGGTCATTCTGAAAGTAATCATGTTGAGTGAAAGAAGCCAGACCAAAAAAGAGTACATACTGTATGATACTATTTATACAAATGTCTAGAAAATGCAAACCAATATATAGTGACAAAATTCAGATTAGTGGTTGCCTGGGAAGACAGTGGCAGTAGAAAGGCCTGGGCAGAAAGGGGCAGGAAGGAGAGAATATAAAAGGGCATGAGGAAACTTTTGGGGATGAATGATATTATTCACTACCTTGATCATAATAATAATTTCATGGATATATATCCGTATATATAGACACACATATATATAAGTATATATATGTACCTGTATACACATGTATCTATATCTATACATATCTATATAGATATAGATACAATTGCACAGTTTAAACATGTCAATTTATTGTTTGTCAATTATACCTCAATAGAAGTATAAAAAAGAAAAACTTAATCCTTCCAGGTAGTTCCAATGCCTGATAAAATTTGAGTCAAAAATCAGTTCACCAGTGTTGGGTTTCTCAAATAAGTAAAATTCAAAATTATATATTCATAGTCTCATACCTGTTGTTTTAATAGTCATCAAAAATTAGGACTAAAATTTAAGAAGTGGTTGATGGCACTTTCAACTATTTTTGAAAGCCCACAGGAGAAATATTTTGAGGTGTCTATTTCAGCACTTCTCATATCACATTCTATTGTCTGTGGCTCTGCCATCTCTATCTAAGCTCACTCTTAAGTGAGAGTGCCAGGGTTTTAATGGAGAGTTGACACATCTTAGCTTGGGTTGGGAGAATAGCTATAGTTGGGTAGATGAGTGCTGTCCCCTAATTACCTTCTACTTGGACAAAGGCCATGCTTACTACTAGGTAATTTACATACTGTATACAATCTGAAAAAACCAACATGCAGTTGTAAGCATGAATCATGCTCTGGCTAGCCACAGAAGAAAAGAGAAGTATTTCTTCTAACTTCCTTACCCTTTAGAAAGTTTGGAAAATAAACTATTTGTCTAATGACCTAATTACTAGTTCTACCTAAGTCTTAAGAGTCACTTCATGGTACTAAAACATATTTCTTTTAATATGTTTCAGTTAGTTTTTTCATGTAATGAAATAAAAGAAGCAGGGAAATAATCTAAGATGTATTTATTAAAAATAAAATGTTCCTCTCCAGTTCCTGTGAGATCCGAAGGTCCAGAGACACAGGTGCAGACTTTGGAGCAAGTCGAGTGCCAAGAGAAAGATTCAGAGCTGGGACAGAATGGTTGGAAAGGTCTGGGAGTACAGCTGAGCTGTGTGGGAAGAAAAGTCTCATAAAGGACTAACAGCTGTTTGAATCAGACAGTGAAATCTCAGAAAAAGGGAGCAAAAGGAGACCATTGTTGATGAAAGAGGCTATGGCTAGTTCAGTTCAGAGGGCTGTGAAAGCTTAGATTGAAATTTTTCATTTGAGATTTGAAGGATTGGAGACTGGGATCTTCAAATCTAACAATTGTGTTTCTCTTGGTTCTCAAAATACACTTAAGCAACTTTATGATGACTGATACTATATGAATAGCACACAATATTGTAGAAAGCCATTAATCTCAGTTTAGTATTCAAGAGTGGTACAGATTAAATGATGATTAGTTATAATATTGTTATTCATATATTTTAAGCTCAAAATAATTACATACCATTCGTGAAGAGAAAGTACACATGCTTAGGCTAGTAGCAATGACTATGTTTCTCTCATCTATATTTGACACTAGGCTGAGTGGAAAGAGATAAGGGATAGCTTAAGAGACTTGACAGCAGGACTCTGATTTTCAAGACATTAACAGGATTTGTTGATACAGTTTTGAAAGACTTTTAAAAAAATATATCGGTCAGATCTATTCAGAAGTTTCAGGCTGTGAATTAGGTATGTACTGGTTATTCCACTGAATTTCAGGTATTTACATGGATTTTGTTGATGGAGACAGTAGTTTTAGATACATCTTCAATCTTTATCAGGGTTTCTTTTTTTCCCTCTATTTGAGACATCCTAAAAAATAATTTCATATCTTCCTCAAAGTAAAATAGAGGATTAAAATAGTTGTTCAGAGGATTTAACAGTTGTGCTTTTACTGAATTGCCTAACATTTAAAATTATTAAATGAATGTTTTCTCTCCTTTGGCTTCAAAACTGGAGCATATAACTTTGAGAGAACTATATGTTCTATTATTGAATCTTTTCTGTTATCCAGCTACTGGGCTCTATACTGTAAAAACATTAATTGTACTGTCAGATAATCTTTGTTAACATTTTATATCTATCGCTTTTCTGATGACTCTGATCATTTTGTGTTTTCTCTCTGCATTCACAATTATCATCTTACACCTGTTCTCCAAGGCAGTAATTTAAGTTTTAAGTGGATATCTTGTTCCTTGCTGTTCTAATTGATTTACCTAATATATAATGGAGCTTTTAAACACTCTATCATCTTATCCTTTTAAAAATAACATGTTTGAGTTCAGTTTTATTGAATTCACTCTCATTAAGTTTATTTATAGCTTGAACTTCTCAAGGGCAAGTTATCTTCTATTCTTTCAGTAATTTTTTTTTCAGATTGGGTTCTTTCTGTAGTATTTTCCTTTATTTCTGTTTCTTTTCCTTATTGCTATTCTGATTCCTACTTCTTTTCTTTCCTTTCTTTTCCATTCAAAAAATATACACCACTTTGAAAAAATCTGGCATATTTTAATAATGGAAATTCTCCAGACCAACTATTTGTTTCAACATAGTGTGGGTGACTATTTCTTGACACCAGGGGTGATATTCAACAGATTTAACTGAATACAAGTACTGCAAGGAGTAAAGGCAAAATCTCTGCCCCAAAGGAAATCAAGGTACACTAAGGGGCACATTAGGGATAAAGACTGAGGCCTGTCTTTATCATACTGGTACATGACACTATCTCTAGAGGTGTGGGGTGAGGTCACTGTAGAGATCCCTTGTCTATTCATTCATGAGATCCCTTTAAATGTCTGACCTTCTAGACCACTCCATGCAGGCAGGGTGTAACCCACTCCCATTGGCTTTGATGAATTCGTTCAGTTTCATACAGTGCCCTGGAAAGTGAAACTCAGGCACTGGTACCCTTCCTCCCTCTGCTGAAATTCCAGAATGATTTATAGATATTTCTATTCTCATGATGTTTTTCGCTATTTCTCCCCCACATTGCTGCTGCCTATTTAAACCATTAGTCTTCTTTCAAATTGAGGGTATTGGTAAAAATTCTCCTCATCTTGTCAACTCACTTTCTCTCTTCAGTATTTCTTCAAAGTGATAAGAGCTGGGTAAAGAGCTTACACTCATCTCTCTTCAAAGGCTATGGCCTATCCTCTCACTGTTTAGAAACTGCTTGTGAATTCTGACAGCTTTGTTTTAGTTTTCAGTAGCTATTGGGAAAAGGAGTCTCTGTGACCCAGATTCACTCTGCCAGTTCTACTCAGAAGTCAATCTTCAGTTTTTAAATGAATCTACAGGTATCCAGATTTTCCTTCTGTGTTCAGAAAGTATTGACAGGGAATTCCCTGACGGTCCAGCAGTTAGGACTCTGTGCTTTCACTGCAGGGACCCGTGTTCGATCCCTGGTCAGGGAACTAAGATCCCACGAGCTACGTGGCACGGCCAAAAAAAAAAGGGGGGGTGGATTGACAGTGGTTGCCTGTCTTCCTCTAGGGCTTCTCCCTTCTATCTTAGCAATATTTATTGAGGGTGTACTCAATATAAGTACTAAATCTAAATTTCCTTAGTGTAGTATTGTATCTTGTTGATCTTTGTAACCTCAGCACCTAGCCAGAGGTTAGAGCTTAACGTGTGTTTAATAAATGTTTGCTGAATAATGAGAGAAGTTGAGGTGAATTGTAATCTTCCCTTGCTCTCCTTTTATCCTGGTATCTTTGCTTTTCACGAGTACCTTTGTCTCTCAGGGTTCTCTCTAATCCTGTTTCTGTATTTTTCAAAGTTTCTCCTTAATCTTAATAATTTGAATTTTAATTATCATACTATTATAATATTTTTTTGTAGTTATCAGCTATTAATCTAGTATAATAAAAGTTAAAATAGGAAAAGCTCCTGTCTTCTCATCTTGTTCAGTAATCACACTGCAAGTGACTGTTTCCAATCATGTATATGTGCAGGTGATGTTTTGGATTGGAGTCTGTTCTATTCTCTCCCATAGCATCTTTCACACACCTTTCACACAGCAGATAGTCAATAGATTTTCCTAAAAATATCAATTACATGACATAGTTCCCAGAGAAGCTTCTTATTCCTTTTTATTTCTACTGGTTCTGCTTCTCTGAGTGTGGAACATTAAAGATATATATATCTGGGCTTCCCTGGTGGCACAGTGGTTGGGAGTCCGCCTGCCGATGCAGGGGACGCGGGTTCGTGCCCTGGTTGGGGAAGATCCCACATGCCGCAGAGAAGCTAAGCCTGTGAGCCATGGCCGCTGAGCCTGTGCATCCGGAGCCTGTGCTCTGCAACGGGAGAGGCCACAACAGTGAGAGGCCCGCGTACCGCAAAAAAAAAAAAAAAAAGATATATATATCTTTACAGAGAGACAGAGAAAGAGAGAAGTTCTTAGTAAATTCTTTCAGGGGTGGTGACCTAACCTGGTGTCATGTTACATAGACCTAGAGCTGGCCAAGGTCCTGTGGCCTATATATAATTGTATATGCCATATATGAAAAATATACCATTTTATTAAAAATATATTTTAGTGAATAGCGACAGTTATCTATCAGCTGATTATTTTTATTTTAAATACATAAACATAATTACTAATGGAACACAGTGAATTGGAGAACAGGAACTACCAGGAGTTATGTAACGCAGGTAATCCTTAGTTATTTCAGGACTGTACTCTACATCTCCCCTCTTTTCTCTCCTTGTTAATGTCCTCATTTCCTTTGGTCATTTTACTGCTCACTTTACTTACTAGGTGGATTTCGATTATTGATGGCAAACCAGGCTGCTACAACCTGAAAAATTTTCTAGTCTATATCTGTGCTCACCAAATATCAACATACATTCTTTTTAGTCACAGAAATGCATATAAAATCCAAGTCCACAAATCCTCCACAATAGAAAATTCTATGGATATCTCAATGACATACATACAGAAAAGATATTTTCATCTTTTCTGGGGACAGATTGAATACGATTTTTGCCATGAGGCTAAATATTCTTAAGTTCTTCTTAAGCAGGTTTAAAAATTCCTCTGTATTCAAATCATTCAAGGGAGAACCATTTTCAATTTTACTTCTTTTTAGCCGTAGTATCCATTTCCCAATTCCCTTATTTTCTTAATTCAGTTGTTGTGGTCTCCCCACCCCTCCTGAGAACAGCTGCTCTCTAACTGTGGACTTCCTCTTTGTCAGCAATGGCCAAGTGAATAGGTCAGAAAACAGTGGGAAGGAAGCCAAGGTTGTGGTTGGATCTCCATGTGAAGCCAGTGAATGACACATGGAGCTCTATCCTCCATCCAAACTCAAATAATCTCTGAATTCCAACTATTACCTACTTGATAATTATACCCACATTTATACTCTAGCACTAACTGTGCCTGAGAATAGGTCATCTTACATACAAACTTTTTTCATAGAATCAAAGTTAATGCAGCTAGAAGAAGTGTATTCCACTCTGCCTCACCCCATCTTACAGATGATGAAAACTGAGATCTGGCAGAATGTTTGTCCTAAACTTACACAGCTAGTTAATGACAGATCTGGGCATAGTATCCAGGCCTCTCTCCATCTGGTCTCATGCTCTTTTTTTAATCACATCTTAGTGCATCCAGTCTTTAAACTCGGTGGTTGAAAACATGATTTATATTTTCCCTAATAACCAGCTCCTCACTTAAGCTTTTTTGTGTTGACATCTTAATTATTCTACGTTCTCTATTATTTTGTTCTTCATATATATAATTATCTACCAGGTCTGCTAAATTATTTGCTTATACCATATTTCACCTTCCTTTCTTTTTCAGTATCACCTTCCCTATGTTCTGAGTACTTTATGCTTATGTAACTGCAGAATTGTCTTATTTTCTGCCCCTGTTTCTGGTTTTTGTATTTTATTCATATAAAAATATAACCTAATGTCTGTTATGTGCCAGGCACTGTGACTATATGGCAAGCCTTTATGTAATTAAGGAAGGAAACACACACTGAAGAACACAGATAAGGACAATTTCTCTGCTTTCTCCCCTCCCATGGTATCTTAAACTCACTCCGCTCAGGCTTTTGATCCTACCACACCACCCAAACTGTTCATGACCTGGTTACCCATGACCTGACCTCCACATTGCTAAATCCAATGTTCACATCTTAGTCCTCCTCCTATGACTGGTTATCATTTAACAAATGTTATTGAGCAAATGCCATGTGCCAGCACTGTTTCAGGTACTCGGGCTAGAAAAGCAAACAAAAGAGAAAATAAATTCTTGCCCTTATGGAGTTTGGATTCCATAAGAAGCATTTGAAAAAGTTGATTATACTGTCTTATTAAATAGCTCCTTTTTTCAGTAACCCCTGGGATGTGACTTTGTTTCTCCTACTTTCCTGACTGTTTCTTGTCAATTTCACGTGATGCTCAAGACTCATCTTCTCAATTTCTAAGCAGTGGAGGGCCTTATTTTTCATTCCTTGGGCCTCTCCTCTGTTCCTCCATCTGCATCTATTTCCCAAGTGATGTAACACAGTCCCATAGATTTAAGTATTATCTAGATCCTTCCCTCAGAAGCTATCTCAACTATTGCTTTATCAGCAGGTATTTCTTGACTGCTCTATCCAAAGGTGTACCTGACTATCATTTTCCATCCTCTGGCCCTATTACATTTTTTAAAATAGTATTTATCACTATCTGTTCTTACACAGTGATATGCTTATTTATCGCTTTCTTCCTCTTATCAGAATAAAAGCTCCATGAGGACAGGGACTTTGTTTTGTTCACTGTTATATCCCAAGTGCCCAGAATTGTACCTGACACATATTGCGCACTCTGTAAAGATTTGTTGAATGGGAGAATAATAATAAGAGTTGGAAGGGAGAGGCTTCTGGTACTATAAGAGTATATTTGACTTAGAAAGGTCAGTGAAATTTCCCTGAGGGGGTGACAATTAAATTGAAGACAGGTAGGCAAGAACCAGATAAAATGAGGACATTCGACACAAAAGGAAGATGTGCAAAGGCCATATGGCAAGAAGAGGAACGATCAATATGAATAAGAGAAGACAGGCCCATGTAGCGGGAGCACACAGAATGTTCAGGAGAGGAGTACCAGATAAGGCTGAAGAGATAGTCAAGAACACACACTACTGAGGACTTTGTAGATGATGTTAAAATTTGTTTTTTGGTTTTAGAATTTATTCTAAAGGAAATGCAAAGCTATTTGATTATCTTAAGCATCTGAGTGACACAATTAGTGTTGGATTTCATAATTACTCTGTTTAACGTATATAGAACAGACTAAAGATGGATAGAAATGAACATAGGGAAACTATTTAAGAGGTTACTGAGATGGTCTAGAAGAAAAATTATGATCATAGAAATTGGGATGTGTGATGAAAGAGAGAAATAGATGGATTTGAGAGCTATTTAAGAGGTATAATTGACAGTAAAGAATTAGATATGTGGAATGAAGGAGGGAGGAATACCAGCGATGACTTCTAGGTCTTTGGCTTCCCTTTCTTTGAGACAAGGAATTCAACAAAGGGACAAGGCTTACAAAGTGATGGAGGGAATTACCATGAATTCAATTTTGCACATTCTTGTCTCTTTTTTGGGATATGTGATAAAATCTCTGTCAATCCCTATTTCTATCTCTTTCTCCAAAAAAATCACACCAAAACTTTCCACTTACTTGCCATCTCCTCAAACACTGCCTTATCCTTATTTTCCCCCTTTTCCAAACTTCTGGAAGGAGAAGTATATATCTGGGATTTCCACTACTCTCTGGTATATACCTAAGCTTAGTCTCATGCTGTCTGGCTTCCTCACTGTTCAGTCCATTGCCTCTTGAGTTTATAGGTGCTGTTACAATGAATTCTCTTCTTTTCTGATCACAGTTTCTCTGTAATGCTCTATAGCTCTACCTTTTCCTGATCCAAATAGGTGTTATTCAAGGTTGTGTCCTTCAGGGATCCCTTCCACTTCAAAGCAACAATCATTACCTTAATGCAGCAGAATCACTTTTCTGAGCTACAGGTATAAATTTCTAACTACCTATTAAGCACCTTCATACAGCAACAGCACCTTCAATGCAGAGTCTCAAAAAGAGTCATCATCTTATCTCCCAAACCAGATCCCTTGATTTTCCTTTATTGTATTAATGATTTTACCAACTTCTCAGCGACTTAGGCTGAAGACCTATCATACTTTATTCTTTATGCCTTCGTCTTATCCAGTTAATTGCTATATCCTGTTGATTTTCTTACTTCAAATCCCTTTTGCATTCAATGTTTGTCCTCTAGTGTTCACATCGCTCTACTTTAGACTTTCATTACAACACATTAGCATTTTTAAAGAACACATCCTAAGTTTTATTCTTGCTTCTAGTTTATCTCTTTATCTAAGATAAACCTTTCAAATATGATTTAATCATTGTTATTTTTCTATGTAAAAATATTTGATGGTCTCTCATAGCCTACAGAGTGAGGTTCAAATTCCTCAGCATGGTGATTTCAGAGCCTGGTTCAGTATAGCTTTATTCTCCTTTTCCATCTTTACTTCTTAATTTTGCCTTTGCAAAGACAAAGACTTCTCTTCTGATACAACAGAAAAAAGACTACTGGTTCTCTTTTCACAATCCATGTTCATATGTTTCAAAGCTTATTCCTTTCTTTAAGAATACATTTCCTCTACATCTCTGCACATCAGAATCTTCCTCATCTTTTAGGATCTTTTAAACATCACATTCTTTATGAAGTCAGGTACTAACATAAGGCTTGCCATATCTCTCTAGGATTGTGGTCAACATACTCTAAACATGTTAAGTAATCAAAGACTTGGAGGAAGTTAGGGCTTTCTTTCAACAGCACAGAGATGTGAAAAGAAATGAAGTGGGTCTGTGACACACTTATCGTGGGTCTCAGAATAGAGTTCTTTATATTAGGCATTTATCTCAACTGCTAAATGAACTGCATGGTGATCTGTATGAACATTGATCAGGCCAGGGAAAGAGAAATCCTGTTCAAGTTTGCTTGAGTTATCAAATTAGAAAGGCACAATTTCCAATCATAAAATCAGAAAAGCACTTCCTTTCACCCATCTCAGAAGCACTGGAGCCAATCATAACCTGCTCTGGTTATACTCCACATTATGTTTGGCACCCTGGCTGTATCACCTTTCCAAAAACTATTTATGGCACTACCCAAAAGATCCAGCTTGTGACTAAATGACAATGTTTTGTAGAGAACTAATATATATTTGAACTTTGGCAAAAAAGAAAATTATGGACGTTTTGGTCCAACTGATTTTCCATTTTGTTCCGGGAACAATTAGCCACAAACATGTTATACAGTTTCTAGGGCACCATCCAATGGACAAATGTTTCTCTTCAAATTGAAAGCATATCATTCTTTTCAACATCATAGCTGCCACAGCCAAATTTCTGCACTTATGTCACTTTGTCCAAAGTCTCCAGAGGGTCAACCCCTCTTTCACTTCAAGAATTTTCTTGATCTTTCTTCTGGGCAGCCAGTATGGTGTGATTAGATTGACTCACTTTAAATGCACTGGAGTACTTTGTGGAACCTGTCTGTTATCGAAATGAAGTATTTGCTACTAATCAGTTCTGTACTATTAAGAATACAAATGGTTCTCCACTTACTGATTTTCTAACAGCCAGATCTCGAAGATGGTATAGTAGGAGGAAGAGGAATTCACGTCTCCTTACAAATAGAGCACCTACCAGGCACTGGTGTGGGAACACGGACACCTAAGGGTATGGGAGGAGCCCCGAGCAAATGGTTGTTCCATTTTGGTTTCATTTTTCCTAATATATTTTTATATTTCTAATTTTATTTTGTTTTTTATTCTTTGATATTGTATTGCTCCTTTGGTTCTTTCTATCTTCCTGTTTATTTTTTTTTTAAATTACCATGCCACGAATCTTGGAGGATCTTTGTTCCCAGGCTGGAGGTCGGGCCTGAGCTCCTGTGGTGAGAGCTCCAAGTCCAAACTGCTGGACTAACAGAGAAACTTAGACCGCAAGGAATATCAATCAGAGTGAGGCCTCCTGGAGGTCCTCATCTCAGCACCAAGATGTAGCTCTATCCAACTGCCTGCAAACTCCAGTGCTGGATGTCTCAGACCAAACAACCAGTAAGAGAGGGACACAGGACCACACATTCAAAAAAAAATGTAACAGACGAAGGAGCAAAGTACAAACCTACAAGACCAAAGAAATGAAGATGAAATAGGCAATCTACCTGAAAAAGAATTCAGAGTAATGATAGGAAAGATGATCCAAAATCTCAGAAAGAGGATGGAGAAAATACAAGAAACATTTTAAACGGATCTAGAAGAACTAAAGAGCAAACTAACAGTGATGAACAACACAATTACTGAAATTAAAAATACTCTAGAAGGAATCAATAACAGAATAACTGAGGCAGAAGATAAATGACCTGGAATATAAAATGGTGGAAATAACTGCCAGGGAGCATAATAAAGAAAAAAGAATGAAAAGAATTGAGGACAGTTTCAGAGACTTCTGAGACAACATTAAATGTACGAACATTCAAATTATAGGGGTCCCAGATGAAGAAGAGAAAAAGAAAGGGACTGAGAAAATATTTGAAGAGATTATAGTCGAAAATTTCCCTAATATGGGAAAGGAAATAGTCAATCAAGTCCAGGAAGCACAGAGAGTACCATACAAGATAAACCCAAAGAGAAACACGCTGAGACACATATTAATCAAATGAACAAAAATTAAGTACAAAGAAAAAATATTAAAAGCAGCAAGGGAAAAGCAACAAATAACATATAAGGGAATCCCCATACGGTTAACAGAAGATTTTTCAGCAGAAACTCTACAAGCCAGAAGGGAGTGGCAGGACATATTTAAAGTGATAAAAGGGAAAAACCTACAACGAAGTTTACTCTACCCAGCAAGAATCTCATTCAGATTTGACAGAGAAATTAAAACTTTAAAGACAAGCAAAAGGTAAGAGAATATAGCACCACCAAACCATCTTTACAACAAACGCTAAAGGAACTTCTTTAGGCAGGAAACACAAGAGAAGAAAAAAACCTACAAAAACAAACCCCAAACAATTAAGAAAATGGTAATAGGAACATACATATTGATAATTACCTTAAATGTAAATGGATTAAATGCTCCAACCAAAAGACACAGATGGGGTGAATGGATACAAAAACAAGACCCATATATATGCTGTCTACAAGAGATTTACTTCAGACCTAGGAACACATACAGACTGAAAGTGAGGGGATGGAAAAAGATATTCCATGCAAGTGGAAATCAAAAGAAAACTGGAGTAGCAATTCTCATATCAGACAAAATAGACTTTAAAATAAAGACTATTACAGGAGACAAAGAAGGACACTACATAATGATCACGGGATCAATCCAAGAAGAAGATATAACAATTGTAACTATTTATGCACCCAACATAGGAGCACCTCAATACATAAGGCAAATGTTAACAGATATAAAATGGGAAATTGACAGTAACACAATAATAGTAGGGGACTTTTACACCCCAATTTCACCAATGGACAGATCATCCAAAATGAAAATAAATAAGGAAACACAACCTTTAAATGATACATGAAACAAGATGGACTTAATTGATATTTATAGGACATTCCATCCAAAAACAACAGAAAACACTTTCTTCTCAAGTGCTCATGGAATATTCTTCAGGATAGATCATATCTTGGTCACAAATCAAGCCTTGGTAAATTTAAGAAAACTGAAAGCATATCAAGTATCTTTTCTGACCACAGCGCTATAAGACTACATATCAATTACAGGAAAAAATGTGTAAAAAAAACAAACACAGAGAGACTAAACAATACACTACTAAATAAGCAAGATATCACTGAAGAAATCAAAGAGGAAATCAAAAAATACCTAAAACAAATGACAATGAAAACACAACTACCCAAAACCTATGGGAGCAGCAAAAGCAGTTCTAAAAGGAAAGTTTATAGCAATACAATCATACCTCAGGAAACAAGAAAAATCTCAAATAAACAACCTAACATTACACCTAAAGCAATTAGAGAAAAAAGAACAAAAAAATTCCAAACTTAGCAGAAGGAAAGAAATCATAAAGATCAGATCAGAAATAAATGAAAAAGAAATGAAGGAAACAATAGCAAAGATCAATAAAACTAAAGGCTGGTTCCTTGAGAAGATAAAAAAGATTGATAAACCATTAGGCAGACTCATCAATAAAAAGAGGGACATGACTCAAATAGAATTAGAAATGAAAAAGGAGAAGTAACAACTGACACTGCAGAAATACAAAGGACCAGGGGAGATTACTACAAGCAACTATATGCCAATAAAATGGACAACCTGGAAGAAATGGACACATTCTTAGAAAAGCACAACCTCCCGAGACTGAACCAGGAAGAAATAGAAATATAAAGAGACAAATCACAAGCACGGAAATTGAAACTGTGATTAAAAGTCCTCCAACAAACAAAAGCCCAGGACCAGATAGCTTCACAGACGAATTCTATCAAACATTTAGAGAAGAGCTAACACCTATCCTTTTCAAACTCTTCCAAAATATAGCAGAGGGAGGAACACTCTCAAACTCATTCTGAGGTCACCATCACCCTGATACCAAAATCAGACAAAGATGTCACAAAGAAAGAAAACTACTGGCCAATATCACTCATGAATATAGATGCAAAAATCCTCAATAAAATACTAGCAAACAGAATCTAGCAGCACATTGAAAGGATCATACACCATGATCAAGTGGGATTTTTCCAAGGAATGTAAGGATTCTTCAATATATGCAAATCAACCAATGTGATACACGATATTAGCAGATTGAAGGATAAAAAACATATGACAATCTCAATAGATGCAGAAAAAGCTTTTGACAGAATTCAACACCCATTTATGATAAAAACTCTCCAGAAAGTAGGCATAGAGGGAACCTACCTCAACATAATAAAGGCCATATATGACGAACCCACAGCCAACATTGTTCTCAATGGTGAAAACCTGAAACCATTTCCACTAAGATCAGGAACAAGACAAGGTTGCCCACTCTCACTACTATTCTTCAACATAGTTTTGGAAGTTTTAGCCACAGCAATCAGAGAAGAAAAAGAAAAAAAGGAATCCAAATAGGAAAAGAAGAAGTAAAACTGTCACTGTGTGCAGATGACATGATACTATACATAGAGAGTCCTAAAGATACTACCAGAAAACTACTAGGGCTCATCAATGAATTTGGTAGAGTAGCAGGATACAAAATTAATGCACAGAAATCTCTTGCATTCCTATACACTAATGATGAAAAATCTGAAAGAGAAATTAAGGAAACGCTCCCATTTACCACTGCAACAAAAAGAATAAAATACCTAGGAATAAACCTACCTACAGAGAAAAAAGACCTGTATGTAGAAAAGTATAAGACACTGATGAAAGAAATTACAGATGATACAAACAGGGGGAGAGATATACTATGGTTTTGGATTGGAAGAATCAACACTGTGAAAATGACTCTACTACCCAAAGCAATCTACAGATTCAGTGCAATCTGTATAAAATTAACAGAGGCATTTTTCAGAGAAGTAGAACAAAAATTTGACAATTCGTATGGAAACACAAAAGACCATGAATAGCCAAAGCAATCTTGAGAAAGAAAAATGGAGCTGGAGGAATCAGGCTCCCTGAATTCAGACTATACTACAAAGCTATAGTTATCAAGACAGTATGGTACTGGTACAAAAATGGAAATATAGATCAATGGAACAGGATAGAAAGCCCAGAGATAAACCCACGCACATATGGTCACCTTATTTTTGATAAAGGAGGCAAGAATATACAATGGAGAAAAGACAGCCTCTTCAATAAGTGGTGCTGGGAAAACTGGACAGCTATATGTAAAAGAATGAAATTAGAACACTCCCTAACACCACACACAAAAATAAACTCAAAATGGATTAAAGACCTAAATGCAAGTTCAGGCACTATAAAACTCTTAGAGGAAAACATAGGCAGAACATGCTATGACATAAAACACAGCAAGATCCTTTTTGAGCCACCTCCTAGAGTAATGAGAATAAAAACACAAATAGACATATGAGACCTAATGAAACTTAATAGCTTTTGCACAGCAAATGACACCATAAACAAGGTGAAAAGACAACCCTGAGAATGGGAGAAAATATTTGCAAATGATGCAACTGACAAAGGATTAATCTCCAATTTATACAAGTAGCTCATGCAGCTCAATATCAAAGAAACAAAGAACCCAATCCAAAAATGGGCAGAAGACCTAAATAGACATTTCTCCAAAGAAGATATTCATGTGTTTCATGTGCCAACAAACACATGAAAATATGCTCAACATCACTAATTATTAGAGAAATGCAAATCTAAACTACAATGTGGCATCATCTCACACCGGTCAGAATGACCATCATCAGAAAATCTACAAACAATAAGTGCTGGAGAGGGTGTGGAAAAAAGGGAACCCTCTTGCACTGTTGATGGGAATGTAAATTGGTATAGCCACTATGGAGAACAGTATGGAGGTTCCTTAAAAGACTAAAAATAGAACTACCATATGATCCAGCATTCCCACTACTGGGCATATACCCTGAGAAAACCATAATTCAAAAAGAGTCATGTACCACAACGTTCTTTGCAGCACTATTTACAATATCCAGGATATGGAAGCAACCTAAGTGTCCATCAACAGATGAATAGATAAAAAAGATGTGGCACATTTATACAATGGAATATTACTCAGCCATAAAAAGCAACGAAATTGAGTTATTTGTAGTGAAGTGGATGGACCTAGAGTCTGTCATACAGAGTGCAGTAAGTCAGAATTAGAAAAACAAATACCGTATGCTAACACACATATATATGTATATAGAATCTAAAAAAAAAAAAAGGTTCTGATGAACCTAGGGGCAGGACAGGAATAAACACAGAGACATAGAGAATGGGATTTTAGGACATGGGGAGGTGGAAGTATAAGCTGGGATGAAGTGAGAGAGTGGCATGGACATATATACACTACCAAATGTAAAATAGATAGCTAGTGGGAAGCAGCTGTATAGCACAGGGGGATCAGTTGGGTGTTTTGCAACCACCTAGAGGGGTGGGATAAGGAGTGTGGAAGGGAGATGCAAGTGGGAGAGGTTATGGGGATATACGTATGCATATAGCTGATGCACTTTGTTATACAGCAGAAACTAACACAACACTGTAAAGCAATTATACTCCAATAAAGATGTTTAAAAAAAACCCCAGATCTCCAACTATTTTCTACCTGAACCTTTGCAAGAGTGATGAATTTTCTGGAATTTGTATACTTGACAAAGTCCAGTACTGTATATTGAAACCACTATTTATCCACTCACAAAAATGTTTGTAAATGAATCTGATTAATCTGTTGATATTTCTGTTTTTAGACTCATATTTATAAAGCATTTTTCCTTAATATTTCCTTTGCACATATCATGAAACTTTGGTATTTGGGTTGCATTTGTGTTATATAGTCCTGACTTAAATACTTTGAGGCTTAGTCTTTCTGATCATAGCTGCCAGTGGGATTTCATACACTTTTCTCAGTCACTAAAATAATTTGATCAGAAATGTGAAGGAAGAAGGAAATATAATTCTCTTTTTGGATCTTAAGGTGCCAGGGATCTATGGAAGGTGATCAAGGAAAATTGGGTGGGCACAGATGAAAGTAACAAAACACAAACACACGTATTCTCAAACTATATGGGTCCAGGAGTAAAGTTTTTTTTTTTTAATTTACCATCTGCCATTATGGGATCTAAACAACGTTTTGGAAGCACACAAATATGATAGAGTACATTTAGGTAAGCTGAAAGAGATTTAAGGGCATCTATACAGTGTCTGGTGGCATATAATTATAAAAATAAATTACAAATTTTTAAGGAACACATGACTATTGGATTTTGATAAAATGTCGCAAATTTTGGAGAAAATTGAGTTTTTCTGTTTTATTTTAGATAGGTTACATATAATTCCTGTTTCAGTGATTACCTCTCCAGTGATTACATGGAGAGACTATCTCTCCAATGATTATACCATCATTGAGAAACAGTTTGCATAAGCAGTTAATATATAAAATTTTTTTCTTGAACTCATTAAAAAATTTTAAACAACTGATGCTGTATTTTACATGCTATTATAAATTATTTTTCTTCCATTGATGAGTACGATGTTAAAGATTCTTGTATTAATACAAAATTGATTTTGGATCCAATTTCAAATTAGTGATGAATTTATAATTTTCATGCAGACATTACAGAAGCAGTCACCCTGCATCAGCCTTGGATGCCTTTAAATGCTAAATTAGCCAAAATTCAAAAATAAATATTTGGGTCCACCTCCTATAACCATTATTAGAGGAGGCCAAAAGTGGCTTCCTTCCTTCCCCCCAGCCCCCAGACTAATGCTTCTTGGGCTGTATGCATACTCCTTGGGCATCTGAAATAGGAACTTCTCCAGCAGCTCCATGACCCCTTGTGTACAATGACAGCACTGGGCAGCTGGCTGCTGAAATGGGTGCCCAGGTGGAACAGTACCTCCTTGGTTCAATCAGAACTTCAACACAAAGCAGCAAGTGCTGGATTTTGCTTCCACTTTGCTGTTAGCAGGAATCACCAGACACCCCTTTAGGGACACTCCTCATGGGGTGCCCCTGTAGGATGTTCAGATGAGGCCGCTGGCAGCAACAAGATTTTACACTTAGTTCCTACACTCCTAGGTCCTGGCTTGGCCCGTAAGGCCTGAGTGGATCATTTCCTTGCAGCAACCAGTAACTCATTCATGACACACTAGCGTGCTATAGTACAGAGACTGGGCCATTCCCAATCAGTAATACCCTCTCTGTGGATGGAAATAAGAGGGTTCCCAGGCAAGGTGCCTGAAAAGTTGTACCAGTTTCATTGAGAGTGTGGAGAATATCCTTGGGTTATAGAAAGGAAAATTGGAGTCAAGTCTGTTACAAATGTCCCATGATATAAGTTTGAATCTCGGGGCTCTAAGCACTAAGGCACTTTCTTTACCTTCTATATACTATTTATACTAATGCTGTCTACCAATGATAGGAAAGGTGTTACCATCTGGACACATCCCCATCCATACTTTTTGAGCCGTCAGTATTTTCAGATCTTGCTAATAAGGCCAAGGTCACCATCGTTTCACACCTGGACAGCTCCAAAACCTGCCCTGCAACCCAGTACATTTTCTACATTCCAGCCAGCCTGATCTTTTACAGATGTTAACATGGCTTTAGGGCCTTTATGTTTTAGCTTCTGCTTAGAACAGTCCACTCTTCTTTTTCTTTGCTCTGCAGCCACAGTGGTCTCTGTCAGGCCTTTGAACATGGCCTGTTCCCTTTCTGCCTCTCACTCCACTCACAGTCTTCTTAACGCTCATTCATCTTTTAGAGCTCAGAACAAATGCCATCTTAGAAAAACCAACAGTTTAGTCAGGGTCCTCTGTTTTATATTTTCAAGAAAGCATATGCATTTCCTTTAGGAAACATCACAGTTGATAAGTATACATTCGTTGGTGTCATTATATACTTAGTATTTGTCTCCCACTCTCTACTGTAAGCTTCATGAGAACAAGAAAATTTCTTCTTCTTGCTCATCATTCTATCTCTAGGACTGGCACTTAGAAAGAACTTGACCAGTGGCTGATGAATGTTGTTGAATAACTGAAAATATGGGTTCATAAAAACTCCACCAAAATGAATTATTATATAAATAATTTGGATGTTATGGAAGCATCCTGAAAAAAATGCCAGTGGAATAAAGCATATGTAATGTCTATTTGAAAACTTCAGGTAACACTGCCTATTTTGGGTGTAGATTTTAAATAAGGAAAATTGAAGCTATTACCTGGGTAATTCAGATCATAGATTTGAAAAAAAGGCATATTCCACTTTTACATGAGATAGGTAATGACAGGGAGAGGCAAAAGTGAATTTGTTCTGTACTACCTGAATAATGTGTCAGTTATTCATTTAACATCATGGGTGTCTATGTAACTGTATATTTTTGTGTTTGTTGTTTTAGACATACCTGAGTACATTGGAAGTTGACCATGGCATCTGAATGTAGTTAAAGTATGGAATAAGCATTTTTTAAATGAAAATCCTCAGTAAAGCTATTAAATCTCCACTTTCTTAATGATGTTTACATGTTAACATGATTACAATCAGGGGTCTGAGGATCTGAAAAGCCTTGAAGTTCAAATCTATTAAGCTTAATAGCCATGCAACTTTGCTGAGAGGTTGAGTTGATTTCTGGATTAAATTTCAACATAGTGACAAGGACTGCTCCCTCCCTTTCCATTAGTGCTGGATTTATGTGACTCTTGGTAAAAGGGAGAGTAGTGCCTTCAGGTTGCCTTGTTCTGCTTATTCTCATTGCTGACAGTCAAGGGGAAGAGAGAGAGTAACTCACGTTTGAATTAAAGACCACTTAAAAATTAGAATGAACATCTGTTACAAAAGATTTGGCCTTAGGGCACTGGAGAAAGAAGAGATGAGAGATGCATAAATCCAAAGGAAATAAAGCATATGGAGGACCCAAGAACTCTTTGACAATGGCCTTTGTATGAATGCTAAAACTAAGCATCTGTTTAAGAACTTGGATGGTCCAAAGCAAGAAAACCTAACTACCTTGAGAATTGAGGGGAAGAGAAACATGATATTCTCTGAATCAAGATTAAAATATAAAGGTATGTTCATGTGGCTCAGATGAAAGTCAGAATCGAAAAATATTTTGTCAAAATCTACTAGACACGAAAGGTTGAAATGGTAGTGGGTCCCTCCTGTCAACCTAGCTCTGTGAACTGCTTGTGTCAGTGAAAGCCTACATTTAGCTGTTTCTATTTTTGTGGATCTCTAATGTAAAAGGTATTAGGTATTAGCAAAGCAGAGAATGAGGCATGTGGTGGGAGTCTTCTCATTGGTCTGGATCTCCACAATTCAGGCTCCAAACTGCTTAGATGTCTTTGAGTCTTGGGTGATGATTAAGGATTATCAGCTCTATGAGAATTGAAGTTTGCTTTCTAGGAGCTCAGTAGTGCGATAAAGAAGGTACTTAGTACAGTTATAGTTAGAGAAATATTTTAAGGCACAATTCAGGGAAGGTGATATTGTATAAATATAAGTCTGATGGGATATTTGGTGATGATTTCTCTCTGAAAATTGTCTTAGTATAGAGTAGACTATGGTAGCACAGGAAGCAGAGAGTTGGTAGGAAAGAAAAAAACGTGGTATCTTGCTGATGATATAGGAAGGGGCTACGTGATTTTCCCATAGTCTCATGGACATTTTATTTGAAAAAAATCTGTGAAAGATTTTTATGGGGAATCACCTCCAGTTCACTGATTTATTAAACTGACGCTGAGTTCTTCTTATGTCAGCCAGTATCTTCATTGTTATCATATGCATTTTCTCATTAAATTAATTTACAGCCCTAGCACGCTCTTTCATTTAAACATAAACATTAAAAAAATTAAAGATGTTGGCAAGTACCTTATCTGATGACAGAGACTCTGTGTCTTTTAGGCCAAGGTAAACTATTAAATATTTACATAAGCAGCATTTTAGCAGAGAATCACTTATTTCTTCATTCCTTGACACAATAAACTTTTAAAATTGATGTATAATTGATTTACAATATTATATTCGTTTCAGGTGTAAAACATAGTGACTTGACATTTTTATACAATACAAAATGATCACCATGATAAGTCTAGTTACCATCTGTCACAACACAAAGTTATTTCAATATTATTGATTATATCCCTATGCTGAACATCCCATCCCTGTGACTCATTTATTTTGAAACTACAAGTTTGTGCCTCTTTAATGTCCCTTGACTATTTCACTCATCCCCCAGCCTCCTTCTCCTTTGGCAACCACCTGTTTGTTCCCTGCATGAGTCTGCTTCTGTTTTCTTATGTTTGCTCATTTGTTTTGTCTTTTAGATTCCACACATAAGTGAAATGATAAAGTATTTGTCTTCCTCTGATTTATTTCACTTAGCATAATAACCTCTAGGTCCACCCACATTGATGCAAATGACAAGATTTGATCCTTTCTTATGGCTGAGAAACATATATGTATTTATCACATTTTTATCCATTCATCTACTGATGGGCACTTACATTGTTTACATATCTTGGCTATTGCAAATAATGCTGCAGTTAACATAGGGGTACATTTTATTGGTGCATAACTGTTCATAGTAATCTCATGATCCTTTTTATTTTTGTAGTGTCCTTTAGTGTTCTCTTTCATTTCTGATTTTATTGATTTGGGCTCTCTCTTTTTTTCTTGATGAGTCTGGCTAAAGGTTTATCAATTTTGTTTTTATTTTCAAAGAATGAGCTTCTAGCTTTATTGATATTCTCTATGTGTTTTAAATCTCTATTTTATTTATTTCCACTCTAGTTTTTATTATTTCTTTCCTATGACTCCCTTTGGGTTTACCTTGAACTCTTTTATCAGGTAGATTGCATATCTCCACTTTGCTTGGTTCTTCTTTTGAGGTTTTGCCTTGCTCCTTCATTTGGAACATATTCCCGTGTCTCCCAATTTTGCCTAATTTTCTGTGCTTTTTAATTTATTTTTTAATGGAAGATTAGTTACATTTCCTGATCTTGGAGAAGTGGCATTATGTAGGAAACATCCTATGGGGTCTAGAAGCACACTCCCCTCTGGTCACTAGAGCTGTATGCCCTAGTGGTGCCCCTATGCAGACCATATGGGCCCTTGCTCTGAGGAGTGGGGCAACTACTGTGAATATGATGGTAGGCAGGTCTGGTTCCAAGCCCAGCTGATAGACAGATCCTGCATTTTGTGGTGGCTGCTGGCCTGCTGATGTGTGGGGCTGGGTCCCAGGGCAGCTGGCTATGGGAGTCTGGAGTGGGGGGGGCGCTGAGGGCTGGTGACATCAGCAAAGTTTTATTAAACAAATGATATGAACCACAAAGTATTCCTGATTTAGGAATTCCAAGGTGAATCAGACATTTCCACCACCCAGGCACATCCAGGTTAGTGTAGAAACAAACCCATGATTAGACAATTGCAACATAGTGAAATGACAGAAGAAAGGAGTGAAGGGCAAGGGACACAACAGAGAGCACTTAGCCTGGCTGGGTAAGTCTGTTTTCAGGAATGTTTTCTTTAGAAGTGATACCTAGGGTGAGGAACGGGTGAAGGTGGTCTAGGAGGATGAGAGAGTAAAAATAAAGGTGTGGAAACATGAAACAGTAAGGGAGCCAGCCTTTTGTTCCCCAGTGTAGTGTCAGTCACAGGATGTGGGCCTCTCCTTGAGGGTATCAATTTAAACCCCACACAGCAAAGTGACTGCTGTTGGCTGAGGGCAATTCTTTGGAGAAGTGGAGCAGCTGTGAGCTTTCAGCAGCCAGCACACACAGAATCCAGGGATGGTGCCCTAGCCTGGAGGAGGCAGTCTGGCTGATGCACGAAATCAGCATCAGTCAACCACAAATGTGCTGGGAGATGAATAGAGATATCAAATGTTGATCTCTCTTTCAAGAAGCTTGAATATGGATGTTTCCCAGGAAACATCCTTGATCTCATTCTCACCACTGACGTTTCTCTCTAGGCAATGTCTACTACTCTCAGCTGCAACTCATCACCACCTTCTGTGTCCTGGTGAATCGCACACCCACACATCCAGCCAGACGTTTCCCTGAATAAAGGCTTATTGAATGAATAAATGTACTAGGACTTCTCCAGCTGAAGAAGAGGGAAAAGTTCATTATAGGCAGAGCAAAAATTTGTTCAGAGACATGAAGAAGTGGAGGATAAGCTAGGACAATGAATTTATAGTGGCAGTTTATCAGGATGATAAACAGGTGAAATGTTCTGGTTGTATCTGATAGTAATAATAAACATATTAATTTTTTGGTTAAATCAAAACAGTTATTTTTTCTGTTTGGCTCAAAAGAGACACTTTAGATAAGCTCCCAAGAACTTTCTCCTCCCTACCGATTTTGTTTCCAAGAGAGAAAATCTGACACAATTAATTGACTGAAAATCAAGTTCCTCTTTTCTCCCTCAGGCAGTAGGTTGCTGCTGTCTCTGGATGGTGAGGGCAGGGACAAGTCAGGATATGGTTGGTGTCCTGACATCTGCAAATGTCCATCTTTCTGTCCAAGCACAGAGAAGGGAGGAGCCACAAGGAAATGGTTAAGGAAACCTGGGTAAGCCTTTGCTTCAAAAAAGAGGAAGGAAACTTTAGACAAAGGACAGACGTGTAAAAAATATTTCTTAGGAAAACAAAAAAACAAAAAAAAAAGAAGGGTACTTCAGCTTACAAACCTTTGATGATAAGGAATTCTCTAAGGATAGATAGCTAGGGCAAACATGCAACTTACTTTCAGAAACAAGCCATCTGGAAATGGAGGAAGAAAAATATTGGCTGAAAATTCCTGGCAATAAGCTACAGAGAACATATTATAGCATCTGCATCTTCTTAGCAATCTGCTCTATTTTGTCTTACACTAACTAGTGACAAATAGGAAGAGTGGAAAGTGTTGAGGTATTACCATTTGGTGGCTCTTATAAGTTAGCCACTGTATGAGGTGTTTTATATACACCACTTCATTTGATCCTTAGACCAACTATCTTGCTATCTTCATTATAAAGATGAGAAAACAGGCTCAGAGATTCAGTGATTTTCCCAAGTTCATACAGTTACTCAATGCCATATTCTTTCATTTATATTTAAAAGTAGGCGGTTTTCAAGATGGTGGAGGAGTAGGAGGACATGGAGTTCATCTCTCTCCACAAATGCATCAAGAATACATCTATGGGGCTTCCCTGATGGTGCAGTGGTTGAGAATCTGCCTGCTAATGCAGGGGACATGGGTTCTGGAGGATCCCACATGCCGCAGAGCAACTAGGCCCATGAGCCACAACTACTGAGCCTGCACGTCTGGAGCCTGTGCTCCACAACAAGAGAGGCTGGGATAGTGAGAGGCCCGCGCACCGCGATGAAGAGTGGCCCCCGCTTGCCACAACTAGAGAAAGCCCTCACACAGAAACGAAGATGCAACACAGCAAAAATAAATAAATTAATTAATAAACTCCTACCCCCAACATCTTTAAAAAAAAAAAAGAATACATCTATGGATGGAACAATGGTCACAAAATACTGGCTGAACACTAGCAGAAGACCTTGGACACCAGAAAGGACAATAAAAATCCCCGCATAACTGGGTAGGATGAAAGAAAAAAGGGAGAAAGGAGAGGAGAGGAAGCAGGACGGGACCTGCTCCCCTGGGGGGAGCTGAAGAAGAAGTGAGGTTCCTACACCCGGGAAAACCCCCTCACTGATGGGGAAATTGGTTGGGACAGAAGGGAAGCATCTGAAGCTTTCAGAAGAGGATGAAATGGCTGGTCTGTGGCAGACAGGACAGTGAGAACTACACAGGCAGTCCATGCCATGGCCCTGCATGCCCCGGACTGGGACGTGTGTCTGCTGGTGAGCATGGGCTAGGAGATGAATCGTGGGGATTAGAGAGCAAACCCGGGGCGAGGACTGCTGTTGGCTGCGGGGAAATGGCCTGAGGGGATGGAAGGGAGGAAATCTGCAACTGGGAATGCCTGTGGAGGAAACCCAGACTGGCATGGAAGCAAGTCACCACTGTTGAAAGACCTGCAGAGAGTGGAGCCACCATTTTAGCCTCTTTCAACTCACGCATTGCCCCTGCCCACCCTAGGCACTAGGAAAGGGCCCTGCCAGGGCTGGCCCTTGTGTGCCTGCCACTGGGCACTAGAAAAAGCCCATACCAGGGCTGGCCCTTGGGCACCTGCTGCCAGGCACTAGAATAGGCTCCCACTAGGACCAGATCTCTCATATCCATGGCTGCTGCCTCCCCTGTGCTCCTGTCACTGCTGGGGCTCCTGCAACCCAGACAACCATGCCATCTCTGCACCCTGTCCTCACTGGGGCAGACCTGAATGCTCAAGGGCAGCCTTGGGAGCAGACTCCTGTAGGTGGTCCAAACACAGAGATGGGGCTAAAACCACAGCTGAGCCCCAGGGGTGGGGCAACTAAGGAAGAGGAACAAAGATATTTCTGTCAGCTGTACAAACAGCAGATTAAATCCCTGCAGTCAGCTTGGTAGACCCTGTGTCTATGGAATATCTGAACAATGAGTGTTCCCACAAATGAAACTGGTCTAGCTTTGGCAGCTGTAGACTTTGGGGGCAACACATGTGGGAGTAGGGTCATATCAGAGTCTGAGATGTCCCCACAGTGCCCACAGTGGGTCCAGAGACCAACCTAGAGGCACTGGAGGGCCTCCTGGGGAGACAGAGGTTGGTTGTGGCTCACAGCGGGGGGCAAGGACACTGACAGCAGAGACCACAGGAAAGTATTATTATTACTATTATTTTTATTATGTTTTGATTTGTTCTGTTGTTGGTTTTATTTTTTAAATTATATTTTATTTAGTTTTTGCAGGGTTTTGTTTGGTTTTTTCTTGTTTTAAAAATTTTTAAATATATTATTTATTTTTTTATATTTCTACTTTCACTTTGCTATTTCATTGTTCTGTGTTTTTTCTTTCCTTTTTAAATCATTTTTGTTTGTTTTGTTTTCTTTGCTTTATTCTTCAGTTTGCATTCTGCTTTGGTTTTGTGTTTTGTTTTGTGCTTTTGTTAGTTTTGTTTTTAATTGTTTGATTTTGTTTTTGGGTTCTTTTGTTTGTCTGGTTGTTCTCTTGTTTTTTGTTTTCTTTGGTTTTGTTTTTGTTTCTTTTTGTGTGTTTTTCTTTGGTTTTGCTTTTATCATTTGTCTGAGTTTTTTTTGTCTTTTTTTAAAAATTGCTGTTATTGCTGTTTGTTTTTGTCTTGGCTATTTGTCTTGGGATTTGTTTCTCTGCTTGTTTTCATTTGTTTTCTTCCCCCCCATTTTTTCCCTTTATTGCTGTGACATGCAGCTTTTGGGGTCTTGGTTCCCTGGCCGGGGGTTGGGCCTGAGACTCTGGGGTGGGACCGCTGAGTCCAGGATGCTGGACCACCAGAGAATTTCCGGCCTCAGGGAATATTAGCTGGCAAGAATTCTCCCAGAGGTCTCCATCTCGAATCTAAGACCTGGCCCCACCCAACTGCCTGCAGGCTCCAATGCTGGACACCTCATGCCAAACAACAAGCAAGACAAGAGCACAAGCTCTTGTACGTCTGTGAGTCATACCAAACAACAAGCAAGACAACATACCAAACAACAAGCAAGACAAGAGCACAAGCTCTTGGTATGTCTGTGAGTCATACCAAACTCACAGACACCCCAAAACACACCATCTGACAAGGTCCTGCCCATCAGAGGGACAAGATCCAGCTCCACCCACCAGAATGCAGGCACCAGTCGCTGCCACCGGAAAGCCTACACAGGTCACTGGACCAACATCACTGGGGGCAGCCACCAGAAGCAAGAGGAAAAATGACCCTGCAGTCTGCAGAGAGGAGACCTCAAACACAGTAAGTGAGACAAAATGAGATGACAGAGAAATATGTTGCAGATAAAGGAGCAAGGTAAAAACCCACAAGACCAAATAAATGAAGAGAAAATAGGCAATCTACCTGAAAAAGAATTCAGAATAATGATAGTAAAGATATCCAAAATCTTGGAAATAGAATGGAGGCATTGATCAAGAAAATACAAGAAATGTTTAACAAGGACCTAGAAGAACTGAAGAATGAACAAACAGTGATGAACAATACAATAAGTGAAATGACAAATATACTAGAAGGAATCATAGCAGAATAACTGAATCAGAAGGATGGATAAGTGACCTGGAAAGATAGAATGGTGGAAATAACTGCCATGGAGGAGAATAAAGAAAAAAGAATGAAAAAAATTGAAGACAGTCGCAGAGACCTCTGGGACAACATTAAATGCACCAACAGTCGAATTTTAGGGGTTTTGGAAGAAGCAGAGAAAGAGGAAGGGTCTGGGAAAATATGTAAAGAGAATATAGTCAAAAAATTCCCTAAAATGGGAAAGAAAATAGTCAATCAAGTCCAGAAAGTGCAGAGAGTCCCATACAGGATAAACCCAAGGAGAAACACACTGAGACACATATTAATCAATATAACAAAAACTTAACACAAAGAAAAAATATTAAAAGCAGCATGGGAAAAATAACATACAAGGGAATCCCCATAACCCCATAAGGTTATCAGCTGATTTTTCAGCAGAAACTCTGCAGGGCAGAAGGGAGTGGCAGGATATATTTAAAGTGAATGAAAGGGAAAAACTTACAACCAAGATTACTCTACCCAGCAAGGACCTCATTCAGATTCGATGGAGAAATCAAAAGCTTTACAGACAAGCAAAAGCTAAGAGAATTCAGGACTGCCAAAACAGCTTTACAAAAAATGCTAAAGGAACTTCTCTAACTGGGAAACACAAGAGAAGAAGAGGGTCTACAAAAACAAACCCCAAACAATTAAGAAAATGGTCATAGGAACATACATATTGATAATTACCTTAAACATGAATGGACTAAATGCTCCAACCAAAAGACACAGGCTTGCTGAATGGATACAAAAACAAGATCCATATATATGCTGTCTACAGGAGACCCACTTCAGACCTAGGGACACATACAGACTGAAAGTGAGGGGATGGAAAAAGATATTCCATGCAAATGGAAATCAAAAGAAAGCTGGAGTAGCTATACTTATATCAGATAAAATAGACTTTAAAATAAAGAATGTTACAAGAGACAAGGAAGGACACTATATAATGATCAAGGGATCAATCCAAGAAGAAGATATAACAATTATAAACATATATGCACTCAACATAGGAGCACCTCAATACATAAGGCAGGCAACTGCTAACAGCTATAGAAGAGGAAATTGACAGCAACACAATAATAGTGGGGGACTTTAACACGGCACTTACACCAATGGACAGATCATCCAAAATAAAAATAAATAAGGAAACAGAAGCTTTAAATGACACAGTAGACCAGATAGATATAATTGATATTTATAGGACATTCCATCCAAAAACAGCAGATTACACTTTCTTCTCAAGTGAACACGGAACATTCTCCAGGATAGATCACATCTTGGGTCACAAGTCAAGCCTCAGTAAATTTAAGAAAATTGAAATCATATCAAGCATCTTTTCTGACCACAATGCTATAAGATTAGAAATGAATTACAGGGAAAAAAAATGTAAAAAACACAAATACATGGAGGTTAAACAATACATTACTAAATAACAAAGAGATCACTGAAGAAATCAAAGAGGAAATCAAAAAATACCTAGAGACAAATGACAATGAAAACACAATGATCCAAAACCTATGGGATGCAGCAAAAGCAGTTCTAAGAGGGAAGTTTATAGCTATACAAGCCTTCCTCAAGAAAGAAGAAAAATCTCAAGTTAACAATCTAACCTTACACCTAAAGGAACTAGAGAAAGAAGAAAAAACAAAACCAAAGTTAGAAGAAGGAAAGAAATCATAAAGATCAAAGCAGAAATAAATGAAATAGAAACAAAGAAAACAATAGCAAAGATCAATAAAAGTAAAAGCTGGTTCTTTGAGAAGATAAAAAAATTTGATAAACCATTAGCCAGACTCATCAAGAAAAAGAGGGAGAGGGCACTACAAAATGATCAAGGGATCAATCCAAGAAGAAGATATAACAATAGTAAATATTCATGCACCCAACATAGGAGCACCTCAATACATAAAGCAAAAGCTAATAGCCATAAAAGGGGAAATCAACAGTAACACAATAATAGTGGGGGACTTTAACCCTCCACTTACACCAATGGAGAGATCATCAGACAGAAAACTAATAAGGTAACACAAGCCCTAACTGACACAACAGACCAGATAGAGTTAATTGATATTTATAGGACATTCCCTCTGAAAGCAGCAGAATACACTTTCTTCTCAAGTACACACTGAACATTCTCCAGCAGAGATCACATCTTGGTTCACAAATCAAACCTCAGTAAATTTAAGAAAATTGAAATCACATCAACCATCTTTTCCGACCACAGTGCTATGAGATTAGAAATCAATTACATGAAAAACCGGAAAAACCACAAACACATGGAGGCTAAACAATATGGTACTAAATAACCAAGATATCACTGAAGCAATCAAAAAGGAAATAAAAAAAATACCTAGAGAGAAATGGCAATGAAAACACTACAACCCAAAACTTATGGGATGTAACAAAAGCAGGTCTAAGAGGGAAGTTTATAGCAATACAATCCTACCTCAAGAAACAAGAAAAATCTCAAAGAAACAACCTCACCTTACACCTAAAGCAACTAGAGAAAGAAGAACAAACAAAACCCAAAGTTAGTAGAAGGAAAGAAATAATAAAGATCAGAGTGGAAATAAATGAAATAGAAATGGAGAAAACAATAGCAGAGAAGATAAACAAAACTGATAAACTTTTAACCAGACTCATCAAGAGAAAAAAAGAGAGGACTCAAGTCAATAAAATTCAAAATGAAAAAGGAGAAGTTAGAAGTCACACTGCAAAAATACTAAAGATCATAAGAGACTACTCTAAGCAACTATATGCCAATAAAATGGACAACCTGGAAGAAATGGACAAATTCCTAGAAAGGTACAACCTTCCAGGACTAAACCAGGAAGAAATAGGAAATATGAACAGACCAGTCACAAGTAATCAAATTGAAACTGTGATGAAAAATCTTCCAATATATGAGTTCCAGGACCAGATGGCTTCACAGGAGAATTTTATCAAACATTTAGAGAAGAGCTAACACCCAGCCTTCTCAAGCTCTTCCAAAAAATTGCAGAGGGAGGAACACACCCAAACTCATTCTACGAGGCCACCATCACCCTGATACCAAAATCAGACAAAGATAACACAAAAAAAGAAAATTACAGGCCGGTATCACTGATGAATATAGACACAAAAATCCTCAACAAAATACTAGCAAACTGAATCCAACAACATATTAAAAGGATCATACACAATGATCAAGTGGGATTTATCCCAGGGATGCAAGGATTCTTCAATATACACAAATCAATCAATGTGATACACCATATTAACAAACTGAAGTGTAAAAACCATATGATAATCTCAATAGATGCAGAAAAAGCTTTGGACAAAATTTAACACCCATTTATGATAAAAAGTCTCCAGAAAGTGGGCATAGAGGAAACCTACCTCAACATAATAAAGGCCATATATGACAAACTCTCAGCAAGCATCATTCCCAGTGCTGAAAAACTGAAAGCATTTCCTCTAAGATCAGGAACAAGACAAGGGTGCCCCCTCTCACCACTCTTAGTCAACATAGTTATGGAAATCCTAGCCATGACAACCAGAGAAGAAAAAGATAAAAGGAATCTGATTGGCAAAGAAGAAGTAAAACTATCTGTGTTTGAAGATGAGATAATACTGTACATAGGAAACCCTAGAAATGCCACCAGAAAACTACTAGAGCTAATCAATGAATTTAGTGAAGTTGCAGGATACAAAATTAATGCACAGATAACTCTTGCATTCCTATACACTAACAATGAAAGATCAGAAAGAGAAATTAAGGAAACAATCTTACTTACCACTGCAACAGAAAGAATACCTAGGAATAAACCTACCTAAGGAGGCAAAAGACCTGTATGAAGAAAACTATTAAGACACTGATGAAAGAAATCAAAGACGACACAAACAGATGGAGAGATACACCATGTTGTTGGACTGGAAGAATCAATATTGTGAAGATGACTATACTACTCAAAGCAATCTAGATTCAATGCAAGCCCTATAAAATTACCAGTGGCATTTTTTACAGAACTAGAACGAAAAATGTTACAATTTATATGGAAACGTAAAAGACCATGAATAGCCAAAGCAATCTTGAGAAAGAAAAATGGAGCTGGAAGAATCAGCCTCCCTGAGTTCAGACTATACTACAAAGCTACAGTTACCAAGACAGTATGGTACTGGCACAAAAACAGAAATATAGGTCAATGGAGCAGGGTAGAAAGTCCAGAGATAAACCCACGCACCTATGGTCACCTAATCTATGACAAAGCAGGCAAGCATATACAATGGAGAAAAGACATCCTCTTCAATAAGTGGTGCTGGGAAAACTGGACAGCTACATGTAAAAGAATGAAATCAGAACACTCTCTAACACCATACACAAAAATAAACTCAAAATGGATTAAAGACCTAAATGTAAGACCAGACACTATAAAACTTAGAGGAAAACACAAGCAGAACACTCTATGACATAGATTGCAGCAAGAGCTTTTTTGACTCACCTTCTAGAGTAATGAGAATAAAAGCAAAAATAAACAAATGGGACTCAAAGAAACTTAAAAGCTTTTGCACAGCAAAGGAAACCATAAACAATACAAAAAGACAATCCTTAGAATGGGAGAAAATATTTGCAAATGTAGCAACTGACAAAGGATTAGTCTCCAAAATATATAAATAGCCCATGCAGCTCAATATCAAAAAAAACAAAAACCCAATCAAGAAATGGGTGGAAGACCTAAATAGACATTTCTCCAAAGAAGACATACAGATGGCTGAGAGGCACATGAAAAGATTCTCAATCACTAATTATTAGAGAAATACAAATCAAAACTACAATGAGATAACACCTCACACCAGTTAGAATTGCCATCATCAAAAAATCTACAAACAATAAATGCTGGAGAGGGTGTGGAGAAAAGGGAACCCTCTTGCACTGTTGGTGGGAATGTAAATTGATACAACCACTATGGAGAGCAGCATGGAGGTTCCTTAAAAAACTAAAAGTACAACTACCATATGACCCAGCAACCCACTACTGGGCATATACCCAGAGAAAACCATAATTCAAAAAGACACATGTACCCTAATGTTCACTGCAGCACTATTCACAATAACCAGGATATGGAAGCAACCTAAATGTCCATCAACAGAGGAATGGAGAAAGAAGATGTTGTATGTATATACAATGGAATATTACTCAGCCATTAAAAGAAACGAAATTGGGTCATTTTTAGAGATGTGGCGGGACCTTGAGACTGTCATACAGAGTCAAGTAAGTCAGAAAGAGAAAAACAAATATCATATACTGATGCATATATATGGGATCTAAGAAAATGGTACTGATCTTATTTGCAAAGCAGAAATAGAGACACAGATGTAGAGAACAAATGTATGGATATCAAGGGGGGAGAGGGGGTGGGATGAATTGGGAGATAGGGATTGACATATATACACTACTGATACTATGTATAAAATAGATTACTAAGGAGAACCTACTGTCTAGCACAGGCAACTCTACTCAGTGCTCTGCGGTGACCTAAATGGGAAGGAAATCCAAAAATACGGGATATATGTATACATATAGCTGATTCACTTTGCTGTACAGTAGAAACAAACACAACATTGTAAAGCGACTATATTCCAATTAAAAAAAATAAAAGTAACCAGACTCACAGACTTTGAAAACAAACTTGTAGTTACCAAAGGGGAAAGGTGGGGGAGTAGGGGAAGGATAAATTAGGAGGTTGGGATTAACATACACACACTACTATATGTAAAATAGATAATCAACAAGGACCTACTATATTACACAGGGAACTCTACTCAATATTCTGTAATAACCTATATGGGAAAGGAATTTGAAAAAGAATGGATATATGTGTATGTATAATTGAACAACTTTGCTGTACACCTGAACTAACACATTATAAATCAACTATACCCCAATAGAAAATAAAAATTAAATTATAAAAAGAAAAAAATATAAAAGTAACCAAGTGTACCTAAAGCAAAATATACTCCTCCATTTTCCCACAGATCCAAGATTTCAGGGAGGATCAGATATTTCTCACTTGTGATGGGTAATGAAAAAGAACCTTTCATACTAGGGTAATTTGCAGATAGTACAATGATCATAAAATATACACTGCTCACAGCCGATGCCTGCCCCTGTCAGGGCATTCTCAAAATAAATACAGGTCTTTGGTGCTTGGTGGGCTAGTTAGTCACAGATTTCAGCCTGTCCTCTTCATTTGGTCATCTGTGGAGTAGGAGGGAAGTCAAATATGCACCTGCCTCTTTGTTTCCCAAAAGAAATCCTGGGAGAACATTACTGGTTATAGCAACAATGGTTTAGGTAGAAGAATAGAGGGAAATCAATATTTGATATATTTGAGTACAGATCTTCCCTGACTTATGATGGGCTATGTCCTGATAAACACATTGTAAGTTGAAAGTATCACAAGTCAAAAATACATTTAATACACCTAATTTACCAAACATCATAGCTTAGCCTAGCCTTAAATGTGCTCAGAACACTTACATTAGCCTACACTTGGGCAAAATCATGTAACACAAAGCCTATTTTATGATAAAGTATTAAAGTTCTCAAGGAATTTATTGAATATTATACTGAAGTGAAAACCAGAATGGTTGTATGGGTACAGAATGGTTGTAACTGTATTGGTTGTTTACTCTCATGATTGCGTGGTTGACTGGGACCTGTGGCTCTGCTGCCACTGCCCATCACTATGAAAGAGTCATAGGGCATATTGCTAGCCTAAGAAAAGATCAAAATTGAAAATATGAAGTATGGTTTCTATTGAATGTGTACTGCTTTTGCACCACTGAAAAGTCAAAAAATTGTAAATCAAATCATAAGTCGGGGACCATCTGTAGTCAGTTCCTTTTTTTTTTTTTTCCTTAAAGTTTTATTTTGAGAGTTAACAGATTTGTCCTTATTCTTCTGACACAAATTAGAGATGTTTATACTTCTTCTTTTGACTTTTAAATATCTAAAATCTTTATACTTTGTCTTACATAGAAGATTTAATGTATCATAATCGAATTACCTAATTGCATATTTTCCTCTTTAAGATACTCCAACAGTTGTTGGTGTAAAGGACCCCTGTGAATTGGTGGAAAGAATCTGGACAGGTAGAAACAGTTTCAAATCCTCCTTATTCTCTGTAGGCATATACTAAGCACATCAACAAGAGAAACTTAAGAGGATGAGAACCCTATATATTAGGTGTTAAAGCTCCACTATGAGACTATTTTCCTATGCATGGATCCATAGGAGGCTATGCTTCTGGTCTAGGACCATCTCATCTTGAGAAGACAATGGCTTCTTCTGGATCATGGTATGCAAGCACAGGTTCCTCCCAAGACTCTTCCTGGGAGATCTAGAGGAGCAGGTTTAGTCTCAGGATGTCACCAGTAGGATACGCTGCAGTGACCACCAGGGTCTGGGTTTGTGGTTGGTTCTTATGCTCCTGTACTGTCCCCTGCAGTTTCTTTCAGGGGAGGGACTGCTATGCCTGTGTGCCTCTCCCCAAGGTTGTTACAGAAGAAGCAGTGGCATACCTCTTACTGGCTCGTGTATCCCTAAAGCCCTGTCTGAAAAACTGGGGACTGATATTTACCTAGAAATAAAAAAAACTTGCTTAGGGAGACAAAGTTATATTAATTCTGGAAATCAAAGCTTTTATTTATCCGGTCTCAAAATTATCTCTAATTTACTACACATTTTAAAGCAAAACATACATATCTAAATGGGTATATATTTTATAGGACTTTAGTGTTTTCCTTCACCAATATTCTGTATGAAATTCTGAATGTTTAGGTTGTCATATGCTCTCCTCTCCTCATCCCCCTGGGTGAGATCATTATGATGGGAACTGGAAGAAATATTCTTCATGGCTCTTCTCTGAAGTCAAGCTTCTCATCGTGGCATACAGAATTCTTGATAATCAGACCCCTGTCTCACCCTTTTCCACAACAGTCTCTGTTTTATGATGCAGCCAATTACTCTCCAGCTCTCTGTGTCTGTTACCTGGCTCTCAGCTTTTACCAACATTAATCTGTACAATCTGACCTTTAGGGCTCAACTTTGATATTTCTTCTTCCAGGACAATATGTATGTTACTATTCACTGTGATAACCCTAGTGGTATTACTTATGCATTCTGACTTGTCAGGCACAAATTAGAAAAATTGAATGCTCTGGTCCCAGGAACACACAAGCTACTTTTGTTGTTTTTACTGTTGCTGCTGTTGGCGTTCTGCTTTAGTCCCATCTTTTACTAAGTCTCCTATTCAGAATGCTACTTCATCTTGCTAAGTGACAGAAGGGATTGGTTTCTACACTGCCACATAATTTTCATAAATTACGCTTCATTGCCATGGTGTTTCCTGGGTCCAGAGTATGCTAATTCTATTGTATCTTCTTAGATATCTGTTTGCACATGTACTGCCCATTGGGGTTCTACTTGCTAATGAGAGTAACTTTATTTCAGGCTTTTATTGTTGATAGTCCTGATAGGCCTATTAGAAATATAAAGAAATATACAAGGTCATAAAGAAATCACATGGAGATGTGAATACGAGCCTTTGGCTGCTTGAAGGATAAAGAACATAATGGAGATATGATGCTCTGTAAACTCATGAATGATTTATGTATTTATAAGCTGGTTAATGCAGCCACTCATTTATCTATTCATCAAGCAGTCAGAGCAGATTGGATATGCCATGCCTCTTTTAAGAAGTGGGGAGGGGAACCAAAAATTATTAGTAGACAGTTCCTTTCTTTAATTATCTAAAAGTCTAATGGGGGAGACAAATGTGTAAATCATTTTAGTAAGCTGTAGTAAGCTTGATTGACATTTTACCATGTATTGTAGTACTTGTGAAGACATACTTGCTTTTCACATTTAAGTTTCCTAAAAGGTAGGAAGGTTATGGCATTGGAGACATCAGGAACTAATACTACCTGGAATTAGTGTTCAGGTAAGCAACTTCAGCTTTGAGAGGAGGCAGGGATTGACAAGAAGGGTCAATTTCCGGAATTAAAGGGCCCAGATTACCAGTGTTATCATTATGATATTTACGTAGGCACAGAAAACAAGGCAGAAGTTTGGGTACCACAATCTGTGCACAAAGTCATAGCTGAGCCATAGGCAGGAGAAATCTGTTGCTGATACATAGTATTTGACAGTTTATAACCTGTCTTGTTGCTAATATTCTGTCAAAAATAATCTGGAACTCTTAGAAAGTAATCTCTTAATATATTTGCATCTTCAAAAATTTTTTGAGTCCTATTATTTTCAAACAGGTTTGGCAACTAGTGTAATATTTGCACAGTGGTTAATCTTGGGATTAAGTTCCACTGAAGACTTATCTGATTCAATATAGTCAAACCTACACTTCTGCCATTATGAGTGGGTGTAGGACATGATCTTTCAGGAAGCAACATCATGATATCTGCATGCATTTATCTACTTTATAACACCACTTAGGGAACTGGCATCAGCAAGATGATCAAATAAGATATCTCCCTCTCATATCCCCTCTGAACAACAATAATTTTACATTCATTCACAAAGTGCTTTTATGTAAACTTTGGGATCCAGATAGGAGATTGTGATACTCTGGTGCAGTCAAAGGCCAAAGGATGTAGTGGGAGACATGCCCATTAATGTCTCCAGAGCCAGATCTGCAGACCTCAATCTGGGCTATCAAACCTAAAACATCTCTGGGGATTGGTTCCAGCTAATCTCAGCCATAGTCCAGTGCCAGTCCTCCTCAGCCAGGGACCCATCCAACAATCCAGCAAAAACATTCACAGAGACATGGTGGTAGCTATATCCACCTGTGTACTTGGTAATAGAACATCTGAGGACTGAAGTGTGGATCCTGAAGCAGACCTCTGTCCTGGGGCCACCCTACTTAACAAGGTATTGGAGGCAGTCCCCTCTACTGAGGGACAATAAAGGATCCACACCCAACCAAACCCTTGGTAAGAAGTCTGTCGACTGTGTACCCCACTGCAGACCAAGAGATAACCTTGAAATTGGCTCCTACTCAGCATGACTGCAATTTTGGAGGTAATTGCATCAGCCTGGGGAGCTGATAGGAGGTCCTTATCTGCCAAAACCATAATGAAAATACTGGAAGAAGTGTTTTCTCCTTCATATGCACAGACACCAGTGCAAGGCTGCATGGATCATGAAAAATTAGGAAAACATGATACCCCAAAGGGAACTGATAAAGCTTGAGTAACTGAACCCAAGGAAATGGAAGTCTGTGACTTGCCTCAGAAAGACTTCAAGACAGTCATCTTAAAGAAACTCAATGAAATATAAGAGAACACAGATAACTAAATGAAATAAGGAAAACAATGCATGAACAAAATCAGTTAATAAGTAAAAAATATGAAAAGAACAAAACAAATACTGGAGCTGAAGAACACAATGACAAATCTGAAAAATTTAATACTGCTTCAACAAAAGACTTGATCGTGCAGAAGAGAGAATTAGAAAATTTGAAGACAGATCATTTGAAATTAGCCAGTTAGAGGAATAAAATTAAAAGAATAAAGTGTAAAGAAAGGCTATGTGATTATGAGACACCATAAAGTGAATGAATACTTACATTATGGGATCTCAGGAGGAGATAGAAAGGAGAAGAAAGCTTATTTCAAGAAATACTAGCTGAAAAATTCCCAAATCCTGGGAGAAATATGGATATTCAGGTACAGGAATATCAAAGAACCCCAAGTAAGATCAATTCAAAGAAGAATATGCAGAGATGCATAATAATCAAAATATTAAAAGTCAAAGACAAAAAGATAAAGAGAAAAACAACTCATCATATAGAAGAAAACTGCTATAAGTCTATCAGCAAATTTCTATGCAGGAACCTTGAGAGGCCATGAGGGAATGGGATAATATATTCAAAGTGCTGAAAGAAAAAAATGCTAATAAAGAATATATCTGGCAAATCTGTGCTTGGGAAATTAAGAAGAGATAAAATCATTCCCAGACAAATAAAATCTAAGGTAATCTATTACCACTAGTCAAGCCTTACAAGAAATACTAAAGAGAATACTTCAAGTTAAAATGAAAGGAGGCAAAGTAATAACATAAAAACATATACAAGTATAAAACCCACTGGTAAAATTAAATATACAGCTAAGTTCAGAACACCCTAATACTGTAATGGTGGTGTGTTAATTGCTTTTATCTCTAGTATAAAAGTTAAAACACCATGATATTAAAAACAACAAGTACAACAATTTGTTAATTGACGCAGAATAGGAAATGATGTAAAGTAGCATAAAATGTGGAAGGAGGAGAAGTAAAAGTGTAGTTTTTGCATGCAATTGAAGATAAGTTCCTATCACCTTAAAATAGGCCATTATAACTATAAGAGGTTTTATGTAGTTTCCTGGAAACCACAAAGAAAACTTATAGTAAATACACAAAAGATAAAAGAGAAAGGTATTAAAGCATATCACAGAGGGAAACATAAAGGAAACCATAAAAGAAGACAGCAAGAGAAGAAGAAAGTAACAGAGAAATTTAGAAGCCAGTTAGAAAACAATTTAAAAAATGACAATTGTAAGTCCTTAGTTATCATTACTTACTTTAAACTTAAATGGACTAAATTCAATAATTAAAATACATAGTGGCTGAATGAATTAAAAAACAAGATATAACAATATGCCACCTACAAGAGACTCATTTTAGATTTAAGGACACACATACGCTAAAAGTGAAGGGAGGGAAAAGATATTCTATGTAAATGTTAACCAAAAGAGAGCAGGAGTGATTACACTTATGTCATATAAAATAGACGTTCAGATAAAAGTAGTCATAAGAGACTTACAAGGTCACTATATAGTGATAAAGAAATCAATTCCTCAAGAGTTTTAACAATTGTAAATGCAGATAACTGCTGGGTGGGTGATTCACAAACTGGAGAACACTTATACCACAGAAGTCCACCCACTGGACTGAAGGTTCTGAAACACATGTCAGGCTTCTGAACATGGGGGTCCGACAACGGGAGGAGGAATTCCTGGAGAATCAGACTTTGAAGACTAGTGGAATTTGACTGCAGGACTTCAACAGAACTGGGGAAAACAGAGACTCCACTCTTGGAGGGCACACATAAAGTAGTGTGTGCATCAGGACCCATAGAAAGGAGCAGTGACACCACAGAGGACTGAACTAGATATACTTGTGAGTGTTGGAGGGTCTCCTGCAGAGGCAGGGGGTGGCTGTGCCTCACTGTGAAGACAAGGACACTGGCAACAGAAGCTCTAGGAAGTACTCCCTGGCATGAGCCCTCCCAGAGTCTGCCATTAGCCTCAACAAAGAGCCCCGGTAGGCTCTAGTGTTGGGTCGCCTCAGGCCAAACAACCAACAGGGAGGGAACCTAGCCCCACCCATCAGTAGACAAGCAGATTAAAGTTTTACTGAGTTCTGCCCACCAGAGCAACAGCCAGCTCTACCCACCACCAGTCCCTCCCATCAGGAAACTTGCACAAGCCTCTTAGACAGCCTCATCCACCAGAGGGCAGACAGCAGAAGCAAGAAGAACTACAACCCTGCAGCCTGTGGAGCAAAAACCACAGTCACAGAAAGATAGACAAGATGAAAAGGCAGAGGGATATGTACCAGATGAAGGAACAAAATAAAACTCCAGAAAAACAATTAAATGAAACAGAGATAGGCAATCTTCCAGAAAAAGAATTCAGAATAATGACAGGGAAGATGATCCAGGATCTCCGAAAAAGAATGGAGGCAAAGATCGAGAAGATGCAAGAAATGTTTAACAAAGATCTAGAAGAATTAAAGAACAAACAAACAGAGATGAACAGTACAATAACTGAAATGAAAAATACACTAGAAGGAATCAAAGCAAAATAACTGAGGCAGAAGAACGGATAAGTGACCTGGAAGGCAGAATGGTGGAATTCACTGCTGCGGAACAGAATAAAGAAAAAAGAATGAAAAGAAGTGAAGACAGCCTAAGAGACCTCTGGGACAACATTAAATGCAACAACATTCATGTTATAAGGGCTCCAGAAGGAGAAGAGAGAGAGAAAGGACCCGAGAAAATATGAGAAGAGATTATAGTCGAAAACTTCCCTAACATGGGAAAGGAAATAGCCACCCAAGTCCAGGAAGCACAGAGAGTCCCATACAGGATAAACCCAAGGAGAAACATGCTGAGACACATAGTAATTGAATTGGCAAAAATTAAAGACAAAGAAAAATGTTGAAAGTAGCAAGGGAAAAATGACAAATAACATAAAAGGGAACTCCCATAAGGTTAACAGCTGATTTCTCAGCAGAAACTCTACAAGCCAGAAGGGAGTGGCATGATATACTTAAAATGATGAAAGGAAAGAAACTACAACCAAGATTACTCTACCCAGCAAGGATCTCATTCAGATTCAATGGAGAAATCAAAAGCTTTACAGACATGCAAAAGCTAAGAGAATTCAGCACCACCAAACCAGCTCTACAACAAATGCTAAAGGAACTTCTCTAAGTGGGAAACACAGAGAAGAAAAGGACCTACAAAAACAAACCCAAAACAATTAAGAAAATGGTCATAGGAACAATACATATTGATAATTACCTTAAACGTGAATGGATTAAATGCTCCAACCAAAAGACACAGGCTTGCTGAATGGATACAAAAAGAAGACCCATATATATGCTGTCTAGAAGAGACCTACTTCAGACCTAGGGACACATACAGACTGAAAGTGAGGGGATGGAAAAAGATATTCCATGCAAATGGAAATCAAAAGAAAGCTGGAATAGCAATACTCATATCAGATAAAATAGACTTTAAAATAAAGAATGTTACAAGAGACAAGGAAGGACACTACATAATGATCAAGGGATCAATCCAAGAAGAAGATATAACAATTATAAATGCATATAACAATTATAAATGCATTTATAACAATTATAAACAATTATAACAATTATAAATGCATATGCACCCAACGTAGGAGCCCCTCAATACATAAGGCAACTGCTAACAGCTGTAAAAGAGGAAATTGACAGTAACACAATAATAGTGGGGAATTTAACACCTCACTTACAACAATGGACAGAGCATCCAAACAGAAAATTAATAAGGAAACACAAGCTTAAAATCACACAATAGACCAGGCAGATTTAATGGGTATTTATAGGACATTCCATTCAAAAACAGCAGATAATACTTTCTTCTGAAGTGTGCAAAGAACATTCTCCGGGATAGAGCATATCTTGGGTCAAAAATCAAGCCTCAGTAAATGTAAGAAAACTGAAATCATATTGAGCATCTTTTGTGACCACAATGCTATGAGATTAGAAATCAATTACAGGGAAAAAAAACATAAAAAACACAAACACATGAGGCTAAACAATATGTTACTAAATAACCAAGAGATCACTGAAGAAATCAAAGAGGAAAACAAAAAATACCTAGAGACAAATGACAAAGAAAACACGATGATCCAAAACCTATGGGATGTGGCAAAAGCAGTTCTAAGAGGGAAGTTTATAGCTATATAAGCCTACCTCAAGAAACGAGAAAAATCTCAAATAAACCATCTAAACTTACACCTAAAGGAACTAGAGAAAGAAGAACAAAAAATTCCCCAATGTTAGCAGAAAGAAAGAAATCATCAAGATCAGAGCAGAAATAAATGAAATAGAAACAAAGAAAACACTAGCAAAGATCAATAAAAATAAAAGCTGGTTCTTTGAGAAGATAAACAAAATTGATAAACTATTAGCTGGACTCATCAAGAAAAACAGGTACAGGACTCAAATCAATAAAATTAGAAATGAAAAAGGTGAAGTTACAACAGACACCACAGAAATACAAAGCATCCTAAGAGACTACTACAAGCAACTCTATGCCAATAAAATGGACAACCTGGAAGAAAATGGACAAATTCTTAGAAAGGTATAACCTTCTAAGACCGAACCAGGAAGAAATAGAAAATATGAACAGACCAATCACAAGTAATGAAATTGTAACTGTGATTAAAAATCTTCTAACAAAAAAAAGTCCAGGACCAGATGGCTTCACAGGTGAATTCTATCAAACATTTAGAGAAGAGCTAACACCCATCCTTCTCAAACTCTTCCAAAAAATTGCAGAGGAAGAAAAACTCCCAAAATCATTCTATGAGGCCACCATCACCCTGACACCAAAACCAGACAAAGATATTACCAAAAAAGAAAATTACAGACCAATAACAATCAGGATTATAGATGCAAAATTCTTCATCAAAATGCTAGCAAACAGAATCCAACAACCCATTAAAAGGATCATACACCATGATCAAGTTGAATTTATCCCAGAGATGCAAGGATTCTTCAATATACAAAAATTAATCAAGGTGATACACCATGTTAACATATTGAAGAAGAAAAACCATATGATCATCTCAATAGATGCAGAAAAAGCTTTTGACAAAATTCAACACCCATTTATGATAAAAACTCTCCAGAAAGTGGGCATAGAGGGAACCTACTTCAACATAATAAAGGCTATATATGACAAACCCACAGCAAACATCATTTTCAATGGTGAAAAAATGAAAGCATTTCCTCTAAGATCAGGAAAAAGACAAGGATGTCCACTCTCACCACTATTATTCAACATAGTTTTGGAAGTCCTAGCCACAGCAATCAGCGAAGAAAAAGAAATAAAAGGAATACAAATTGGAAAAGAAGAAGTAAAACTGTCACTGTTTGCAGATGACATGATAGTATACATAGAGAAACCTAAAGATGCCACCAGAAAACTACTAGAGCTAATCAATGAATTTGGTGAAGTTGCAGGATACAAAATTAATGCACAGAAATCTCTTGTATTCCTATACACTAATGATGAAAAATCTGAAAGAGAAATTAAGGAAACACTCCCATTTACCACTGCAATGGAAAGAATAAAATACCTAGGAATAAACCTACCTAAGGAGACAGAAGACCTGTATGCAGAAAACAATGACACTGATGAAAGAAATTAAAGATGATACAAATGGAGAGATATACCATGTTCTTGGACTGGAAGAATCAATATTGTGAAAATAACTGTACTACCCAAAGCAATCTACAGATTCAATGCAATCCCTATCAAATTACCAATGGCATTTTTTACAGGACTAGAAAAAGTCTTAAAATTTGTATGGAGACACAAAATACCCCAAATAGCCAAAGCAGTGTTGAGGGAAAAAAATGGAGCCAGAGGAATCAGGCTCCCATACCTCAGACTATACTACAAAGCTACTGTAATCAAGGCACTATGGTACTGGCACATAAACAGAAATATAGATCAATGGAACAGGATAGAAAGCCCAGAGATAAACCCATGCACCTATGGTCAACTAATCTGTGACAAAGGAGACAAGGATATACAATGGAGAAAAGACAGTGTCTTCAATAAATGGTCCTCGGAAAAATGGACAGCTACATGTAAAAGAATGAAATTAGAACACTCCCTAATAGCATACACAAAAGTAAACTCAAAATGGATTAGAGACGTAAATGTAAGACTGAGCACTATAAAACTCTTAGAGGAAAACATAGGAAGAACACTCTTTGACAAAAATCACAGCAAGATATTTTTTGATCCACCTCCTAGCGTAATGGAAATAAAAGCAAAAAAAAAAAAACCAAATGGGTCCTAATGAAACTTAAAAGCTTTTGCACAACAAAGGAAACCATAAACAAGACAAAAAGACAACCCTCAGAATGAGAGAAAATATTTGCAAACAAATTATTGGATAAAGGATTAATCTCCAAAATATATAAACAGCTCATGCAGCTCAATATTAAAAAAACAAACAACCCAATCCAAAAATGGGCAGAAGACCTAAATAGGCATTTCTCCAAAGAAGTCATATAGATGGCCAAGAATCCCATGAAAACGGCTCAACATCACTAATTATTAGAGAAATGCAAATCAAAACTACAATGAGGTATCACCTCACACCAGTTAGAATGGGCATCATCAGAAAATCTACAAACAACAAATGCTGGAGACGGTGTGGAGAAAAGGGAACCCTCTTCCCCTGTTGGTGGCCATGTAAATTGATACAACCACTATGGAGAACAGTATGGAGGTTCCTTAAAAAACTAAAAATAAAATTACCTATGATCCAGGAATCCCACTACTGGGCATATACCCACAGAAAACCATAATTCAAAAAGATACATGCACCCCAATGTTCATTGCAACACTATTTACAATAGCCAGGTTATGGAAGCAACCTAAATGCCCATCAACAGACGAATGGATAAAGAAGATGCGGTACATATATATAATGGAATATTACTCAGCCATAAAAGGGAACAAAATTGGGTCATTTGTAGAGACGTGGATACATCTAGAGACTGTCATACAGAGTGAAGTTAGAAAGAGAAAAAGAAATATCGTATATTAATGCATATATGTGGAACCTAGAAAATGGTACAGATACATCAGTTTGCAGAGCAGAGACTGAGACACAGAAGTAGAGAAAAAACGTATGGACACCAAGGAGGGAAAGCGGCGGGGGGTGGAGTGATGGTGGTGTGATGAACTGGGAGGTTGGGATTGACATATACACTGATGTGCATAAAATGGATGACTAATAAGAACCTGCTGTATAAAAAAAATTAATAAAAAAAAATGAAGTTAAAACAAAACCCAATTGTAAATGCGTATGCACTCACCATTGGAATGTCTATATATTTAAAGCAAATACTAACAGAACTGAGTGGAAAAATAGACATTAATACAATAATAGTAGCAGCCTTCAATACTCCACTCTCAAATTGGATAGATGTTGAATCCAGACAGATAAACACCAAGGAAACACTACAGAATAACACTATAGAAAAACGAACCTAAGAGAAATATATGACATTCCCTGCAACAGCAGAATACAAATTATTTCAAGTGCACATATAACATTCTCCAGAATAGATCATATGTTTGGCCAAAAAACAAGCCTTAACAAACCTGAGAAAAATAAAATCTTAAGATGAATGGATAAAGAAAATTATATATATAATATATATATATATTATATATATATACACATATACATGCATACACACATATACACACAGGCACACACAAATGCACACATATACATATATAATATATACAATGGAATACTATTCAGCAATAAAAAGAATGAAATATTACGATTTGTGACAACATGGGTGGACACTACGGGCCTTATCCAGAGAAGGACAAGTATCATATGATTTCACTTATATGTGGAATAAAAAAAAAAATCCAAAGCTCATTGATACAGATAACATATTGGCGATTGCCAGAGGCAGAGGGTGGGGTATGGGCAAAGCGTAAAGGGAATCAAAGGTAGCAGTGTCCAGTTATAAAATAAACAAGTCATGGGGATGCAATATACAGCATGGTGACTATAATTAGTAATACTGTATTACATATTTGAATGTTGCTAAAAGAATGGATCTTAACAATCTTCATCACAATAAAAACGTTTGTAACTTTGTATGGTGACAAATGTTATCTAGACCTTATTGTGGTGATCCTTTCACAATATATACAAATATTAGATTATGTTGTATACCTGAAATTAACATAACGTTATATATCAATTACAACTCAATAAAAAAGAGTCTATCTATGCAAAGTTTGCAACATGATAAACAATTCCCTTTGTTCTACAACTGGGTTAAGATTTCAAAAGTTTTAACACAAGACAAATTAAAAACAAAGATAAACTAATGAAAAAACACTACAATGAAAAATGTCTTTCACATCCTTACTGTCAAAAACCTCCAAGAAACCAAAAAACAAACAAACAAACAAAATGCTGAGATCATATCAAGTATCTTTTCTGACCACAGTGGTATGAAACTAGAAATCAATAACAAAAGGAAAATTAAAAAAGATTCACAAACATGTGAAAATTAAACAACACACTCCTGAACTACCAATGGGTCAAAGAAGGAATAAAAAGGGAAATAATGAAGTATCTTGAAACAGACAAAAACAAAACTACAACATAAGAAAACTTATATGATGCAGCAAAAGCAGTTTTAAGAGGCATATTTATAGTGATGAATGCCTATATTAAAAAAAAGAAAGATCTCAAAGAACTAACTTCACACCTTATGGAATTAGAAAAGAACAATCTAAGCACAAAGTTTGCAGAAAGGAGGAAATAAAGAATAGTGCAAATAGAGACTATAAAGACAATAGAAAATAAATCAATGAAACAAAGAGCTGGTTTCATGAAAATTTAAACACAATTGACAAACCTTTAGCTGTAAACCAAGAAAAAGAGAGAGACTCAACTAAATAAAATTACAAATGAAAGAGGAGACATTAAAGCTGACATCATGGAAATCCAAAGGATCATAAGAAACTGATATGAACAAATGTACACCACCAAATTGGATAACATAGAAGAAATGGATAAATTCCTAGAAATATACAATCTACCAAGAATAAATCAGGAAGAAATAGATAATATTAACAGAGAAATAATTAGAAAGGAGATTGAATCAATAATCAAAACCTCCAGAAAAAGAAAAGCCCTGGAACAGATGCCTTCACTGGTGAATTCTACCAAACATTTAAAGAGGAATTAGTGCCAATTCTTCTTGAACTCTTTAAAAATAAGAGGAGGAAACACTTCCAAACTAATTTCACAAGGCCAGAATTATGCTGATACCAAAACCAAATAAGGATACTGCAAGAAAAGATGATTACAAGCCAATGTCCCCAATGAATATATATGTAAACATTCTCAACAAAATATTAACAAACTGAATTTATCAGCATATTAAAATGATCATACACCATGATAAAGTAATATTTATCTGTGGGATGCAAGGATGGTTCAACATCCACATATTAATCAATGTGGTACACAACATTAATAGAAAGAAGGATGAAAATCATATGATCACATCAGTAGATTGAGAAAAAAGCTCTCAACGAATTAGGCATAGAAGAAACATACTTCAACATAATAAATGACTAACCCATAGCTAACATCAGACCCAACAATGAAAAGATAAAATTTTTCTGCTAAAATCAGGAACAAAACAAGGATGTCCAGTCTTGTCTCTTTTATTCAACATACTACTAGAAGTCCTAGCCATGGCAATAGGCAAGAAAAAGAAGTAAAAGTCATCTAAATAGGAAAGAAAGAAGTAAAATTGTCTCTATTTGCAGATGACATAATTTTATGTATAGAAAACCTAAAGAATCCACCAAACACTGTAGAATTAATAAATGAATTCAGTAAAGTTGTAGAATACAAAATCTACATTCAAAAATCAGTTGTGCTTTTACACACTGAAAATGAATTATCTAAAAGAGAAATAAAGAGAATAATCCTAGGAGATTGATCAAGATGACAGAGTAGGAGGATGTGGAACTCACCTCCTCCCACAAATTCATCAGAAATACATCTACATGTGGAACAATTCTCACTGAAAACTAACTGGAAACTGGCAGAAAGACTCCTGTACAACCAACGCTGTAAGAAAGATCCATATGCAATCTGGTAGGAAGGAAAGGGAAGTGATCAGGTCAGGACCTGTGTCCTGGGAGAAGAATCAGAGGAAAAGGGAGATTACACAGGCAGACACCTGCTCTGGGGACTGAGTGGTTTGAGCCACAAATTGCATGCCCAAGTCCTGGGGTCCTACACAAGTGAGATGGACCCACTTGACTGGTAGAAGGACTGCTGGGTCTAACAGGGGAAGTCTGTGAGAAGCCTGGACTCTGCTCACGAGGAGCAGGAGTGTGCACAAAATGACTTGCTCCTGAGGCAGGGCAGAGAGGGCAGATTGAAGACTGCTCCATTGGCTGCCAGGTTTCCTGTGACGGCTTTGGTGTGCAACCCAGCCTGAGCTGAACCAGTGCTCTGGTCTTGTTTACTGCAAGTTGCAGCATGGCAGTGGATAAAGAGCTGCCAGAACTGAGGCAAAAGCTTGGCCATGGGATGCAGAGGTGACCTAGAATCATGGCAGCACCTGGGTGGGCAGCAGTTGCCATTGCTGGTGCTTAACTAGTGGTGCATCAGAAGCAGCCTAGAACTTTGATGCCAGAGTTTGCCAGTCCACCACAGCAAACCCCCTGATATACCCTGAGAGTCTATATGAGCCCTTCTTGTCCTGTGGTGTAGCTTCACAGGTGGGGGTGGCAGAGACTGAAGGGAATGATCGGCTGTGACAGACAAAGTGGACTTGGACTAGAACCTATGTCTGAGCAGGATAAGCTCAGCCACACAGGCACCTACACAGGCAGCACATCTGAGAAAGCTCAGAACTTTGTGGCTGACATGAGCCAAGAGCCCTCACGGGGCCCCTTGCTTCAGGACTACTCCACTCTGAGGCAAGCATCCTAGCACTGGGAGGGTGAAACACACACTTAAAGGGAACAGAACAAGATTGGGTCTGACCTTCAGGGTTTCTGTTTAAGCAACTTGGGATCAGACCCCACCCCTGATAGGGCATTGATGGCCACTGAGCAGAGTGGAATCTTCAACTCACACCTGGCTCCAGCTCTAGCCCCTCTATCTCCAGCCCAACCTTCTGCCAAGATGATAGCTCTCATTATACCCTGCAGAAAGACGTGACTTGCATCCATGTCAAATCCAGCTCTCCCATCAAAGGAACTGGGCACATTCATATAGGGATCTGTATAGGGATGCTCTAACATAAGGATACCCCTTGAAGACCTCAGTGGGAAAGTGTTTCACCTAAATTCATACAGGCAGAGAAACTTAATCAAAATGAAGAGGTGGAGGAACTGGTCTCACTGAAAGAGCAAGAGAAACCCCCTGAAAGAAATAATGAAATTTAAGTAAATAATTTACCAGATAAAGAATTTGAAACATTAGTAATAAGAGTGTTAACTGAGTTTGGGAAAAGAATAGATGAACATCATGAGAATTTTAATAAGGAACTAGAAAATATAAAAAAGACTCAATTAGAAATGAAGAATTTAATAATTGAAATAAAAAACACTAAAAGCAATGAATAGAATACTAATTGATACAGAAGAATGCATAAGTCACCTGGAAAATAAGAAAATGGAAATCATCCATTCAGAACAACAAAAAGGAAAACAAATTAAAAAAAAAAGAGAACAGTTTAAGAGCTCTCTGGGGTAACATTAAGCATATAAATATTTTTTTTTATAGGGGTCCCAGGAAGAGAAGAAAGGGAGAAAGGGATCAAAAATGTATCTGAGGAAATTATAGCTGAAAGCTTCTAAACCATGAAGAAAGAAACAGATATCTAGGTACAGGAAGCACAGAGGGTCCCAAACAAGATGAACCCAAACAGACCTATACCAAGACATATTATAATTAAAATAACAAAAGATAAAGAGAATTCTAAAGGCAGCAAGAGAAAAAAATAGTCATTTACAAGTCATTACAAGCTTAAGGCTATCAGTTGATGTCTCTGCAAAGATTTTGTAGACCAAAAGGGAGTGGCATGATATACTCAAGGTGCTGAAAGGGAACAATCTGTAACCTAAGATACTGTTCCCAGCAAGATTATAATTTAGGATAGAAGGAGAGATAAGTAACTTCTCAGACAAGCAAAAACTAAGAGTTAATCAACAAAAAACCTACCCTAAAAGAATTGTTAAAAGGTCTTCTCTAAGTGGGAAAGGAGAATCTACAGGAAAGGAAAATCCCACTAGGAAAGGCAAATATATAGGAAAGGCTGAGGTTCAGCTACTTAAATAAGCCAGTATTCAGATTAAAATACAAAAAATTGTAAAAATATGACATCAAAACCACAAAATGTGTGGGAGGAAAGTAAAAAATGTAGATCTTTTAGAATGTTTGACCTTAAATGACTACCAGCTTAAAACAAGTAGATAGAGTTAGAGGTCAAAATATATGGACCCCATGGTAACCACAAATCAAAAACCTATAACAGGTAAACAAAAACTAAAAAGAAATTAACACAAGCATATTACTAAAGAAAATCATCAACCCACAAGGGAAGAAACAAAGAGAAGAAGAAATGAATAGAGAACAACTACAAAACAACTGGAAAAGAAGTAATAATGTGGCAATAGGTACATACCTATCAATAATTACTTTAATGTCAATGGACAAAATGCTCCAAACAAAAACAATAAGGTGACTGATTGGATAAAAAAAACAAGACCGGTCTATATGCTGCTGACAAGACTCACTCAGAGTTAAAGACATTAACAGAATGAAAGTGAGGGGATGGGAAAGATATTTTATGGAAATGTAGACGTTAAAACAAATGCTATAACAAAAGACAAAGAAGGGCATTATATAATGATAAAGGGATCAGTACAAGAAGAGGATATTATACTCATCAACATATATGCACCCAATACATGAGCCCCTATATATATGAAGAAAATGTTAACAGACATAAAGGGAGAAGCTGACAATATAATAATAGTAGGGAACTATATCTCACTGACCTCAATGGATGGATCATCAGACAGACAGAAAATAAATAAGGTAACAGTGGTCTTAAATGAGACAATAGATCAGTTGGCTTAATATCTATAGAACATTACATCCAAAAACAGCATAATGCACATTCTTTTCAAGTGCACATGAAACACCCTCCAGGATAGATCATATACTAGGCCACAAAACAAGTCTTAAATTTAAGAAGATAGAAATTATATCAAGATTTTTTTCACAATGGTATGAAACTAGAAATCAATTACAGAAAGAAAAAAGGGAAAACCACAAACAGGTGGAGACTAAACAACATGCTACTAAAAGCAAACAATGGGTCAATGATGAAATCAGAGGAAATCAGAAAATACCTTCAGAAAAATGAAAAAACAATTTTCAAAATTATGGGATACAGCAAAATCATTTCTAAGAGGAAAGTATATAGTGATACAGGACTATCTCAAGAAACAAAAAAAATCTTAAATAACCTACAATCTAAAGGAATTAGAAAAAGTACAAAGTCAGCAGAAGGAAGGAAATGATAAAGATCAGAGAGGAAGGAAGGAAGGAAAGAAAGAGAAAGAAAAGAAAAGAAAAGAAAGAAAGAGAAAGAAAGAAAAGAAAGAAAGAAAGAAAAGAAAGAAAGAAAGAAAGAAAGAAAGAAAGAAAGAAAGAAAGAAAGAAAGAAAGAAAGAAAAAGAAAGAAAGGAAAGAAAATCAATGAAACCATAAGCTGGTTTTCTGAAAAGATAAAATTGCTAAAGCTCTAGCCAGACTCACCAAGAAGAAAAGAGAAAGGACCCAAACCATCAAAATAAGAAAGGAAAAGAGGAGAAATAACAACTGATACCACAGAGATACAAAAATCATAAGAGAATACTAAATTTATATGCCAACAGATTGGGCAACACAGAAGAAATGGACAAATTTCTAGAAACATACAACCTGCCAAGACTGAATCAAGAAGAAACAGACAATTGGAACAGACTGATCATAGTAGTGAAATTGAATTTGTGATAAAAAATACTCCCATCATGCAAAAGTCCAGGGGAATTCTACCAAACATATAAAGAAGAGATAATACCTATCCTTCTCAAACTTTCCCAAAACACTGAAGAGAACAGAACACTCCCAAATTCATTCTGTGAGGCCCTGATACCAAAACCAGACAAAGACACTACAAAAAGAAAGAAATTTACAGGCCAATATCTTTGTTGAATATAGATGCAAAAATCCTCAACAAAAAAGTAGTAGTTACAGTAAGCTGATGAATATGTTAACTAACCTTATTTTGGTAATCTTTTTATCTATATATGTATAAAGTCATCACATTGTACACCTTAAATTTACAAAATGTTTTATATCAATTATATCTCAGTAAAGCTGGGAGGAAATAAAAAAGACCAATTCATATTATCTGGAGACATGGGCTACTTCACAGGTGCTACAAGGCAGAAACGGCCAACAAAACCCCAGAGTGGTCCCATAACTTTATGCTAATCATGCTAGACTTATTGATGTTTTGGTGGGATAATCGATTAATTGATTCATTCTTCAAATATTTATTGAATGCAAACTAAGTTTCAAAATATTATCATTGTTCCAGGAATATAGTCCAATTTTATTCAAAGGAAGGAAATTATGTTATGCATTAGCTCAGTTTCATTTAAGAATTCCATGAGGAACCAGACAAGTTACAGTAATAATGATTGACTCTTAAATAACACAGGGGGTTAGGGGTACCAACCCTCTGTACAGTGGAAAATCTGAGTATAATTTATAGTCTGCCTTCCTTGTACTGAGTTCCTCTGTATATGCAGTTCCATGTCAGAGAATTCAACAAACTGTGGGTCATGTAGTATTGTAGTATGTATTAATGAAAAAAAAATCCATATATAAGTGGACTCATGCAATTCAAACTCATGTTGTTCTAGGGTCAACTGTATTAGGGTTTTAGAAAACTTGGGGAATAAAAATGGTTATCTGAGAATAAGGGAGAATGACCCACCAAAATGTTTTAATTGTCTCATCATTTGACTGAATACTTAAATCATTCCATATGTGCAAATCACTGTATCAGGTTCAAAACAGAACACAAAGGTGGATAATCTCCCACTATCAGGAAACTTTCAGTCTAGTAAGTTATATCCAACATGCACAGAAATAAATATATTGTGAGATGAAGCGTACAGAGTCTCTATGGGATATTTGAAAGAGTCCTTTTCAGTTGTTGGGGATCTTTGGAGGCTCAGTGGAAGTGTCATTTGCACTAGGTCTCAACCATCGGATAGGTTTTGGATCAAGAGATGTGGGAAGAAAGAAAATTATAAGTGAAAAGAGCTGTAAGCAAAATCGCAAACGCAATAAATTAAAGGTTGTATACAGAACACAATTTGTCCTGCTTGGCTAGAATGTAGGGCCATGGTAGAAATAAGATTGGAAATTCAAACGGGGACCACACCATAAAGACCCTCAATACCAGGTTGGGGATTTAGCCTTTATTTAATAGGCAATGAAAAGTCTTATCCATCAGTGTTGACACATATTTATGGTTGGAATGTGTAGCTGGATTTGATCAGTCTGTCATCACAACCTGTGGAATTAAACTTTTGGTCAGGAGTATATAACTGATGTCTAAGGACTTTAGGATCAACTTCCCAAGGTAAATCTATAGTAAAGTTCCAGATTTGATTCTTTTGATAATTTTCCTTTGAGAGAATATAAAAATCTGATGTATTGTGTGTTGACTACAAATTTTTAAATAAATGGTGGAATGCTTTTTGTTTGCCAACTGCTGAAAAGTGAAATAATGGCACATTAAGTAATGGAAATGTGGGAATTAAAACTTTCACAGAAAAAGAAAACAAGCTCATCATTTCTTTCCTTATCTCTTTTTCTGTGACAGGCCCCCTTGCTTGTTCATGTCTTGTCCTTTGAGATGTCCTCAGCTGCCTCTATTTCAGTGCTTTTTGATTTCCATGAGGAGTGAGACACCATTTTGGAACTTTAGTAAGACTCTCTTGGCCTCAGTGACTGAAAATAATTGGAGTGATTTTATTTTTTCTACAGGAAGAATCTGGAAGCTTTACAGGTTGACTTCTGTTCTTCTACCTTTCTGTAGTTTGTACCTTGTTCCAAGTCCTGCTGGAGTTACAGCTCGTAGTGTGTTTTTGACTGTGCGGTGTCCCAATAAATCCAACAATCCCAAATTCTTGTCCTTGAATGTAGTATACTTTCGCATTTTTCTCTGAAGACAGTTTTACCAGCTGACACTCTGAGTTAACTAACTTCCATATATAAATTTATGCAGGAAGGAAAGTCAGAAGAAAATATGCAGGAATGAAAACAAGTATTTGAAAGCAGTGAAGTAGTTCTAATCCAAAATATGTCAAGGTCTAGTGATTTATAAAAAGATCTTCAATTTGCAGACTACTTTATGACATTCTCTGCCCAGAACTCCAGGTATGCATCAGTGTCTTTTATCAATTTATGGCTCTTGGTGATATTTCGTGGCACATACCTTTAATCCATTATCCAGGTTATCTATTGGGTACCCTGAGATAAATTCCTAAACCACATCTGTATACTGATCGTGTATTAAATGCCTCTCTCTGATTTTCTATGCTTTATCCATCCATCAAGCAAGCCTGTCCTGAACACCTTTTATGTATTAACCATATTAGATACTCTATGGCAGGATTTTAGAACTTTGCTGTGATAAAATAAACTGGAAATATGATGCAGATTCAGAAATCTGGGTTGTGGTATGAATGTCTACATTTTTAACAAGCTCGCAGGTATACTGTTTGCGGGGGGAGGGGGCACACTGAATAGCAATGCTCTTTGGGATTTCCTTTACTAAAGTAACTCATGATAAAATAGGGACATTAGGCACATAAAAAACAAATATGATGCAATCTGAAAATAGTGATACACATATTTCATTGAGAACATAGAGAAGGGGGGATTCATTCTGTGGACAGTAGAAGTTCAGGAAGGTTTCAGAGAAGAGGAGGCTCAATTAAACTGGATCGAGGAAGATGTGAAGGACTGCAGCAGGCATGAAGGATATTCTAGACAAAAGGGGTATATGTCAGAATTCATGGGATTCCATAGACTCAGGTGGCTGGGACTTAGTTGTACATTGAAAAGAGGCTGGAGATAGGATGGGAAAGAGAGCAAGCTTAGTTAGTTTAGTTCTAACAGTACACATATAAAAGCACATTCAGGTATTTGTAGGCTAAGAGATGGGGAATAAAATTGAACTAAAGCACACAACACTCACACACACATACATACACAAGTGAAGGGTCTTGATCAAAATTGCCATTTTGCTTGCTCACAAATCAATTTTATCTTTAGAACAAATACAGTCAATTTTAACAGTGAATTTTTGTCCTTAAGCCATGTTTTAACTTTATAACTTGGAGTGTGTACAGGAACATAAATAGCACTCGCTGAAGAACTTCCACGAATATCACTTTGTAAAACACACATAAGCTTTTTGAGATTCTTCTAGGTAGAGTGCTTCAAATCTGTCACATTCTCCTGCCTCATTAGAATTAATTTCTTTGTGAGTGTGTCCCCATATTTCCAGTTAAGATCTACATTTTTTAGTATGGCATTAATGATCCTGTATGATTTGGCTCCAATGTATCTTTCTAGCATATCTCTTAATGCATTTTTCCCCAATGCTCTATTTACCATCTAAGCAAAATATTTATCCTTTTATTATTGAATAAGAAATGCATGGTGTGTCTTCTGTGCCAGAAAATGTGCTTGACTCTGAGGACACAGTTTTGAACAAAAGTAGACCTGTAACCTAACTTAAAGGAGCTATAATATTATGGGGCTGACTGATACTTACACAAGTAAATGCAATAAATTGCCATGAGTGTTACAAAAGAATGCAAAATCACAGGGATATTACTTATACTGGGAATAAGTATAGACATTCCTGAAGAAGTGATTTTTGAGCTGAGACCTGAAGAAAAAAGTAAATTAATCAGAGAGTATGTGGTGAGAGGGGGGAGGGATGGAGAAAGATGGTGGGAGAACAACAAAAACAAAGTGGAACACCATAGACTAGCGAGAAAGTATAGTCTTCAAAAAACTGTTGGAAATGCAACACGCTTGACCTTAGAATGTGAGAGGGAAAATGGTGAGAAACGAGAGCTAGGCAGAGGCCAATTGCAGAAGGCTTTGTGTACTCTGTTAATGTGCACAAACATGCTAAATGTAGTGGAAAAGCCACTGAGGGTTTTATGCAGGGAAATGATACGAATAACTTTACATTTCACATTTTAACATTATCTTACTGGCTGCAGGACGGAGGACGACTTAAAGGGGATGAAACTAGAGTTAGGAGACCAGCTCTTGAAATTGCTCAGGTGAAATATGGTGGTGCTTTGGATGAGAGTGATGGCCGTGGAAACTGAGAGAAGATAATTTCACATTTAAGGGTTTCTTGGGGCTAATGGGAACACAGGAGACAAAGAAGTCAATGATGATACCAAGATTTCAGTCTTGGTAAGATGCTATTTATTAAAATTGGGAACACTGGAGAAAAAGCACAGACTTTGAGGGAAGAAGATACTTCACATTTGACATGTGTTTGAGGGGCTTTTGAAATATCTAAATAAAAATATAGAGTAAGGGATATGTTTGGAACTCAGTGGGGAGATGTGGCTTAATTTTTATGTCTGAGTCATCACTGTATGGATGGAAATGAAAGCCATGGAAGTTGATGAGATTGCTTGGGGAGAGCACGTAGAGTGAGAAGATTGAAGGGCTGAGGACCAAGTTAGGAAGAACATCAACATTAGGATATGAACAAAGGAAAACAAACTGTATAAAGTAACCTGAGAATGAGCCACCAGTGGTAAGAGGAAAATTAGGAGGGAATGATGCCTTGAAAGACAAAATAAGGGAGCATTTCAAGAAGAAAAAGTATTTCTATGGGTCAACAAATTTGAGAGGCCCTGAGACCCATATCTGAAAAGTGTCTTTTCTCTTGAGGGCCCTGTCTGTAATGGGTGACCTTGGTCAGTGTTAAAAGTTTATTTTTCTTGATTTCCAAACATGTTTCTATTGCATTCTCTATTCTGCCACAGAATTTCATCCATTTTCTAAGATCTTGTTAAAGTAGAATATGCTTCATAAAAATCTTTTTTATCTTTCAGTTGGAGATCTGTTCTCTCATTTTGATGCACTTCTGTAATTTTATATACCTTATGTGGTTTTGTAACAGGCTCTCTTTCCTTTCTATCACTTGGGCATATATCTCCAAATAATCTGGACAGTTCACTGAGGACAGGAACTCTGCCTTGAATGAGAGGATGTTAGTTCAAATTATCAGGATTGTATAACTTGTTGCATATAATTTTTACTAATCTTTGCAGGATATTAAGACAGCCATCGTGATGTAGTCCTAGGGCTCTGAGAAGGCAGGGATTATGTGTAATTTCTGTGAATGGTTTTATCCTCAATGTTTAGCTCATGATATGTAAAAAAACCCCATTCATTGAAGCGTTGTGTGTTTTCTTTCATATTTTTATTTTTCTCTGTTGAAAAAATGATTTTAATTATGTTCCTATTAGAAGTTTCAATATTTTTGGTCCATTCTAAATTGCACTGTGGCCTGCATATTCCTTTATCTTTACCTCTTTAAATAAACACAAAGTTTTCACCAGGATTTCCACTGAGATATTTAAGAGACAATCTGGGCATTTGTATCCATTGTACTAGTCTGCAGGTGGGATGGCATTAGGATGTATACATGAATATTCCCCCCTTCCAGTAACACTTTGAATGGGTGCCACTGGAGCCATGGTAGCACTTATGTGGGTTTTCCTTGCCTCAGTCCCATCATGATTTCTGATGTTTTAGGCAGGTCCTTATTTATACCTTAACTTATTTATGTCCGACCACTTAAGCACCATCCTAATCTTGCTTATTTAATCCACAGTTTGAAAACCAAGAATGTTTAAGTTAATTATTCCTTTTTGAACATGGACATTCTCTCATTAGAGTACAGGGGTAGGCAATGATTCTCTGTCTTCACTTCTAACTTCTGAAAACAATCCAAGGAAAAAGAGAAATAGATCGTCAGCTTTCCTCAAGGAGAAAGAGAGATAGATCATCAGCTTCCCAGAAGTTACATCCTCCCCGCCACACGCATCCACTTGCTCTTCATGTTCTTGTAAGGACTTAGGTACAGATTAGGGGAAATAAATGCCAGCTGAGGACTCTTTCCTTTGCAACATATCCAGGGAAAGAGATCTGACGGTATCCCCAGGCAAAGCTCTCTATAAACACTCTCCTTTTTCTACCCAGCCATCAAGAGTTACATGCAGAAAAATAACCACTTGAAACCCTTTGCCCCCATGTTCAGATTGCTGCCAAGGCTTTTCCCTTAGCTTGCCTCAACAAGAATAAACTGTACAAAAGCCCTGGAGTTCTCAGGCAATGTGACTGCCTGCCCTGCTTGTTTAAGGTCATTAAAATCCTGGTCTTTGCCAAAAGACTTAGAGCAGAGCCAACCTGTTCTTGGAGTGAATTGCAGTTTTGCTTAGGTCACAGACTTTTTAGTGGCCAGCAGCATTGAAATGGGTTCTTTCTAATGGTGTTAAGTATAAAGGAGATGCAAAGGGAGAGTGTGATAATTATAAAGTTGTGTTTATAATGAAGATAGTCTGTGTAAGAAACTGCTAATATATTTATACTCATGAATTACTGGAAATAAAAACACCCTTCTTATTATCAGAAGTTATCTGACATCAAACTGTCAGATAAACAAGAGACTTTATATTCCAAATGCCATTTCTTTAGTGATTGTATTTTTTTATTGAGTTTTAAAAGGCCTTCACATTTATCCTGGCTATATTTGTGGCCATCTTCATACATCCAAAAAGATATGAAGAGTTGCATAATCATCTGGTGAATTCAGGGCTGTCAGAACAACCTGCTAAGGCATTAAAAGCAAGATCATTTTCAGGTCATTATAGGTTGATTGATTATTTTGAGCTGAAATGTCCACTAACTCTTCCATTTGTTTTGATTAAAGACAAAAGCAGCTCATTTTAATCTTGTTACAGTAATTATTTTCTCTCTGGTGAAGTACAGAAATTGTGTTGGTATTTTTTACTTCAATATTACTTGTATTATGACTGGTAGATTGTGGCTCAATTTTCTTTTCAGTATAAAAATGATTAGAAAAATTGAGAAAATACTTCATGTTTTGTTTGATACACAAAAGACAAGCCAAAATAACAACATTTGTTTGTGAATAATTCTGCATCAAGTTGCCCGAGCCTCTTCACCTTTATCCCTTTGAAACAAATTGTAATAGAAAATAAGATACTGGTAGGTTATGTCCAACTACCTAAAGTATACCTTTAAATCAAAAGTACATTAATAATGTTTAGCGAGTGAAAATATTTAGGCATATCTTGTGGTGCTCATTGGCCCAGTTTATTGCCTCAGCAACATTCTAGGGGAAGGAGGAGGACAAGGGCCTGGTAGAGATGCTTGGTGAGGCTGGGGGTTAGGGGTTGAGTGGTGCTGATGAGGCAGTGCCAGAGGTAGGAAAGGTAGTGATGGATGATGGTGGTGTGAATGACTGGTGTTGTAATATGTCCCAAGAAATTTTCAAATGTTACATTAGTTAATCAACTCTTTTATAATGGGAGATAGATTTTATTATCTCCATTTAATATATAAAGACACTCTACATTCTGTACTGTTGGGTTTAGTTGCGGCCATGTGACTTGCTTTGCCAATGATATGTGAGTGGAAGTGACATGATGTTTCTGGGCCGAGCCAGCACTTCTGGAAGCATGTATTAAAAGGCAGCCTCTGTCAGCCTAGGCCCTGGAGTGAAGACCACGTGGAACAAAGCCCTTTGCTAATCTGCATTAAATGGCAACATATGAGAATTAATTTACTTCTTTAAGCTGCTGAGATTTTTCAGGTTAGCATAGCATATGTACTAATGCTGACTCATTCACAGTTTCTTACTCCTTGAACAAGGATTGACTAATCAAATACATTGTGACCTTTGGTATAAATGTGAGATCTCACCATTTTAAGGATAGATTTCTCTGGAGTGGGTGAGGATGGGAAAGACCTCTGCATTAAAGGTAAGTGTTGATCCTAAACACATACCTAATTCTGAAAAGTTGAACTGACCATTCATACTCATGCATATTAGATTACCCAGCAGAGATCAGAGTTTATATGAACTGGTTACAGGCAAGTATGTTTTGATGGTGAACTGAGAAGGAACTAAGGTTTGGGACAGAGTAGGTAGATGAGTACAGCATGACTGTTAGCCAAATTTAAATAGTGACTTCTGAGTGAGCAGTCACTTCAAAACAAAGAAACTGCAAGCAATCTAGTTAGCAAGGCATAACACATTCCATTTCGTCAGTAGCATTCACAATTTACTGCCCATATTGAACTTTACCTTACTCTGTTGCTATACCTTTTTCCTTTTCCCTGTTTTCTTGCATTTTTTTTACAAACACAAGTAGAAGCCACATTAGAACCTGCAAGGTGCTTGTTCAAAGAGAGAAGTGTTCACCAATATTTTATAAATGGTAGGGTTATGATTTCTTCTCCATTTATCTTTTAATTCCATCGCCATTCACCACATAATGACCACATCAAATCACAGTGCAAAGTGGGCAGACATTGAGCTTTCTGATGTTTATCTTGTTGAGGGCTTTGTCTCATTATTTGATATTTCAGGGTTTATTACTTCACCATATAGTTTAGTAGTCTCAAACTGGATGTTCACTGTATTCTGTAAAGTTGCGCTAGTTATTTATTAAACACACATAAAATTTTCTGCTTTGTGTTTTCAGTTTCATAATAATCTGATTCCTGGCCATGTGATTTCAGTGGCGGTGTTTGAGTTTATACATTTGTTTGGTGCTAATTAAAGATTAAGTGACATGCTATGCAATGTAAATGAAGGTTCCAGCTATGCTTCAGTAGACCAAACTGGTGTCAGATTGAATCTCATATAACACAGGGTATTAGTGGCAGGTTGAACTCACAGGAACTGTGCTAAAATCAACAGTACCATATGTACATGGAGAACAGATCTTTACATGAAATACACAAGAAGTCTGTCTCAGTGTGAAATAAATTGCAATTTTTCAGTAGAACTAAGTACAGTGGTAAGTATACAATGAAGCATTTTTGATTCCTCATTCCAGCCGTAATTAAATTAAATGTATCCATTCAATAAATAATCCCATAATGCCACAACACGAACATTCACTTCAAATCAACAAGACGCATAGAATTATCAAGAAATAGTTAAAATTGGTTGCTGAGGAAGGTTTTCTTTGAAGATTAGGCATTATATTTAAATTCTGATTATCCCGAACTACTAAACAAAGCCATACATTTAATAATACTGTAGTCATGAACACAGAGGTACCTCAGAACCAGTTTTATAAACTGTAGATGACCCCCATCTCTAGCAGGAGGCTTAGGGCTACAGAGAGCATTTCTATTGAGACAGTTATTGCTGGTTCCAGAGAGGAGCAGTGTAGATACACTTTTTCTTCATCTTAAGTCAGGTGAGAGGGGTTTCAGTGAAAGGGTTGAGAGAGTTCAGTGCATGCTCCTCAGTTTGGAGGTCTCGATGGGCTGGTACCTCACTTCTCATGAGAAATCTACAGGAGAGATTATGACTAGCTGGCTGTTCAGACTATGGAGGAAAGAAGATGGGCTTCACTATTTGGCCTGAGACAAAGGATGCAATGAGTGTTTCCACTGAGCAGTTGAGGGCTGTGTGATATTGTAAGACTAAGGGATCACCTTTGATCCTGCTTAAGAGGATATTCTGGAGGGTCAAGTTGACCCCACCAGAGAAAACTGCTTACTTCTGGGCTGAGGGAGAAGATAAAAGAAAATGGTAGAGAAAAACATTCACAAAAGTCGAGGAAACTGTATTTGGGAGATCTCTAGTGGCTGTGCAAGGAATCTTTAAGGACATCCAAGAAAAAGAAGCAGCTCAGTCCATCAAGTTCAGAGATAATCAGCTCTAAACACTTGATCATCCTAGAGAATACCAGGGCCAGCTGAAAACTATCAATAAAGTAAAACCTCTCCTTTCTCTCCACCTAGAGGTAGAGCATTGAATAAGTAAGAGAGGGGCACATACACCTTGGTGCTCATCAACGGGGTACTGCAAGGATGCAAATCTGCAAATTCTGGTCCAGCCACTAAAGCATATAGGGAGGAGGCCAGTTACTCGTATGCCATTTACCCCTTCAATGCTGCTGCTTTCACCTCATTTTCCTTAGGGAAGAAATGGGCAGGGAGCGGCTATCAGAGTAAAGAGAAAAGAAGCCAAACACATCCCTTTCCCCAGTTGCAAGTTTCCCATGGCAGCAGCACCAGACTGGTGGGTGAGAAGGTAATCTGTAAACAAAGTTGAAAATTTTACTTAGTGTACTACGTGATTTCCCGTCACTCCTCTACTGAGAACTCCTCAGTGGTGTTTCTTTCCTGTCACAGTAAAAGCCAACATTCTGTTTCATGGCCCATGACCCTGCTACTCAGAGAATTGTCCATAGGTTGGCAACATCAGCATCACCTGGGAACATATTAGAAATGTTGAATCTCAAGCCCCACCTCAGACCTACTAACTCTGAGTCTCCATTTGAACAACATCCCCAGGTGATTCACATGTTCATTAAAGTCTGAAAAGCACTGACCTAGAAACCCCTCCCTTTAGTTATCTCTTACAGCTCACCTACCAATACTCTCGATTTTTCCGTAGCACCTACAGCGAGTCTTCAACACAGCAGACTCATTCTTGCCTCAGAGCTTTAGAATTGACTATTTCTTCCTTGAATGCCCTTCCCCAAATATCTGTACACTCATTCTCTCTTCCTTTGCCTTTATTCCTCTTAATGAGGTCAACTTATAATGAGGCCTGCATTTAAAACTACATCTCCATATGCCAGCAATCGAAACTTCACTTACACTGCTGATCTTTTTCCCTTAATATTTAGTACCTTTTAACATACTGTAGAACTTACTTATTATTTTTATTGTCTGACTTCCTCAGAATATAATCCTCAATGCCTGGGATTTTTGTCTGTTTTGCCTACTGATGTTTCCTTAGTCCAGAGAAAAAATACCTGCCACATAATAGGTGCTTAATAAATATGTGTTGAATGAGTGTGTAGAATGAACTATTTAAAACTTCAAAAAATTACCAATTTCTCTAAGTGCTTCATATGACTAAGGCAGGCAAAACCTCTGTAGAGCACATTATTTTATTGGCATTTATGTTTTCACCAAGAAGGCCACTGAACAAAATACGCAAGTTATCCTAATTGAAGAATATGAGATTTTAGTCATCTCCACAATTCCAATAAAGGAAGCTTTATTTAAAACTATTTAAGTCTTTCATACTTACCCAAATGAACTTCTCTCCTGAGAGTCTAAGGAAACACAAAGAGATTCAGCGAACAATTTTATTAAGACTAGTGTCTGAAAGTTATGTGTATTGCCCTTTCTTCCAAAGAAACTAACCTGATTTTTTATTTTCAGTTTCCATCCAAATTTGAATGTTTTGTTGTATGAGCTCTCTTGCTCTTGGCGAACAGACCTGTTTCTAAGAAAGGCTAAATATGCTCATAAAGGAGACTCAAAGGGCTTCTTGGACAACAACTAATTTTTATAACACGGCATTTCGATGAGTTAAGTGTAAGTAAATCAGAAACAGATGGATTACATAGCCATTGAGACCCACACATTTGAAAAACAAGTGAAACACTTGTGTTCTGTATCTAAGATATAAAAATAACATGTATAGTTTAAAACAAAACTTTTCTAGTTTTTTTTTTTTTACCATTTTTTGACTCAAAGATCATGTTTCTTATGTGCCTTTTTGATAGGAAATATTTCCTATTTATAAACTTCCTCTTCATAACATTTGCAGGGTAATCAAGTTGCTCTAATCTCTCAATTTTGAACCAAGGTAAATATTTTAATAATGTAATCAAGATAGTCTAAACTTACATTTTCTTCTGTTTTAATACAAGGGATAGCAAAGCATTTGCTTTGTTTTAGTTAGTGTTTTGTTTAGTATTCTTTTGGTTACAAGGAACAGAGACGTACATAGACTAGTTCAAGAAATAAGCTTTCTACAATACATGGATACAGAGACAGGAAGAAATTCATGTACTTGAGCATGGCTGCATACATGAGCATCTCCACAACAGAACATCAATGCAAACTGAATTTGAAAGCCACTAGAAATGGCTAATGGCTGATCTTTCTCATGGAGTTTTGCTAGTGGCTTCTCTCTGCTCGTCTGAACCATTTTACCTCACTTTGCTGATTACTGACCTCATAAATTCAACTTCAGCTTCAAATGACTCATAGTGGCTCTGGGTCATTTTGTAATCTTTCAGCTCAGCTGCCACAACTGTCTGCCTTAGACGTTATAGTTTCAAATTCCTGAAAGAAGATTCTGATTGGCCCAGCTCAAATTTTGAACTCAGTTGCTGATCGCTCAATGTTATGGCTGCGCTGTCTGGTGCAGTCAGCTGTGGCTGAGAAAGCCAGGTTCCCTGTACAAGAGGGAATAGGCATCGAGATTGGTGGCTCAGGTTTAAATGTTCTAAATACAGACTCCAGGATTCACCAGCAGGAAAATAATTTCCAGCAAAACATTTTGGCCAAATATGTTCTTTGGGAAATAAAAAATATTTTATTGCTTGTTTCTCTTTTCAAGAATTGAAATTTTTTAGATTTTAAATTTAGGATGCCAAAATTGTAAAGGGTGTGGATGTCTTTCAAAGTATAGAATTCCATCTAATCTGTCTGGATTTTAAGAAAACAACAATAACATCAGTTACATGACCACTTAGGGGATGTGTCTTTGGAGATAGTTTATTGTACTGTTGTAAATATAGTCACTCTTTTTTATTTTCCCATGATCCCTGAAATATTCCTTGAAAAAGTAATCTTTGATTGGATACATGCTAATCTCATAACAGGCTTTACATTAAACAAACAAAAAAAAGCCAAGACAGACTTGGGAAACTTGGAGGATATCCAGTAAAAACCTGATAACAATTGAAATAGGTTTTGTTTTGCCTGGAGAAGGCAGAAGAGAGAAGAAACCATAATTTTAAATAATACATAATTCTGATGTAGGATTTAGACAAAAATTTGCTGTGTCAGTGACTGGAGTTCAGAAAAACCATAAAAGGGAGATAATAACCAGCATGGGAAACCAAATGAAATTGATAGGCAGACCTGAGTTCTGCCCTTGGCTTTGCCAGTACTAGCTGGGCTACCTTGGTTCCCTGGTAACATGAAAAAGCTTGGACTGCATGCCAACTCAGGTCCTTCCCAACACTAAAGTCTAAATAAGGGACATCCAGGGCCTCTGGGCATGGCTGTACAAGTGGTTCATTGTACATTTCTAAGAAGTAACACTCTGAGGATTTTTCCCCTTCCCTTCTGCCCTACAGAGTAAATACATTCATGTAGAAATCTATAAAGAATGAGGATTTCTCCCACATCTTGTGTCATGTTCAACCCAGAATTTAAAGTTCTTTCTCTCATGTAGTGGTTGCAATTTGTACTTAAAAAAATGGAAAATCTAATTCAGATGGCAAAGTTTGAACTTATAATTGAGAAACAGAGTTAGGTACATTTTTAGGCCTTTTTCAAGAAAAATAGAACCCAATGCATTCCTATGTTGAATAGGAACTATTATCCAAAAAGAGATGCAAACTCACTCTATCTGGATGTTTATTAATTAATTAAAACAAACATACTTAGTCTTGAGACGAATTGCAAGGGAAAAAGAGGCCAACTATTGCCAGTGACAAAAATATTCATCCATCATAGCTCTAAATGGATATAAACCCTGAAAAACATAGATTAAAAACTTTACCCTACTTTTGGGCATAATTATTCCCCTTCATTCTAAGAAACAGGAGGTTTGCTCACAACAAAACAAGCACTATGAGATAGCATCACAGTTTTGAAACAGGAATTTCCTGAAAGCTGTCACTACCATCGGCATTTATTCCTGGCTCTCAGAATCAAGATGGTATTATTAGAGTCTTTTTTAGTTTCTTAGTAGTTGACTTGACTAGTCATTTTTTCTGCCACAATAATATCAACCACAGGCATCAGTTCGCTTCTGTAAATATATTCATTGAGTATTTGCCTATTTAGATACTCCAAGGACATTGTAAAATCTCAGTCTCTGGAAGAAACAGTGGATCCCCAACAGAACCAGCCTTCTCTAGAAGAGGCCATGCTCTGCAAGGTATAATTTGTGGGCCTAAGAAAGGCCAAACTATTTCTATGTCCAAGGATCACTGTTACTTAGATTAAGAAGTTTTCTCTTTGGCTTTTTAAAGAAAGAAACCAGATACTTATAGAATGGAAAACACCTTAACATCTTAGTAAAGAATGAGCTTATTACAATAGTTTCTTTCATGATAGGAGGGGCTTAGAGCTGTCTGGGCACTTTTGGCCTCTAATCAGGGAGTGTAAAAAATGTGGAAAAGGCACTTTTTCCCCCTAGAAATGACTCATTTTTTGTATGTATCAGATATAATTTTATAAACTATATGGTATTTTGGAAAACATACTTGTTTAGGCTGCATAATAGTACCATAAACTTTTATTATGCTAGTCTCCAATGTGACAACCAAAATTATAAAGTAATACAATATTCCATCCTATTTTAATCTTGAATTAATAAACCATAAAATATGATCATCTAAGCTTATTGACCATAAAATCCAGAAGTGCTTTAGCATTATTTATCCATAATAACTGTTGGTAATATGGAAGTGCCAGTATGATAAATAGATGCTTAAAGGAAATGAAAGTAATCAGAAGATGGAAATGACACCAACTTATTTTGCCCAGGAAAGGAAAATTCACATCATACCATAGCTAGAGTAATGACAAAGTTTACTGAGTTTATACTGGCATAATAATTCTCTGACTCTGATTCTTTGATGTACATGCCAGGAAGATTAAAAGGGGGTCTAATAACTTGTTTAAGAACACCATGTTTTGAACTGTTTGCTGTAGTTTTACCTATCCAAATCTGTAAACTTACTGATATTAAAACTAAAATAGGAGAATTCATAGTGTTTCTTGGGAAATATTTGCTGAGCCAGGATGAAAGTTTGGATGTGCTTGAGACAGTTTCTAAACTAAGTGAAAGAGTGGTCGCTTGTAGGTCTGAGTTTTTCCTGTCTATAATAAGTATTTTTTTCAAAAATAAATCCCACACTACCCATTTACAAACATTGTCAATGGGGTTTCCTTAATTTTATGAAGTAAATCATTTCAGTTTTACAAGTTGTGGAATCTCAGGGGCAAAGAGTAATTTAGTGAACTTGATCTCATTTAATCAAATAAATCATCTTTATTCGATGTTCTTTGGGAATTTGGGAAGCATATGAAAAAAACTTAAGTAAGCAGCATTTACCTCTGAGTGTTAGTATTGGAGATTTTGTGTTTTTATAAATTTGGATGCCCTCACTGCACTGTATCTCCATGAGCCAGAACTCATAAAGCACAGGGTACTCGTGAACTAAGGTAATGGTGATTAAACCGAACCCTGAACACTCAAGACAAAAATGATTTCCTTTTCCATATTCCACCATGAAATATGGCTAGCTATATTGGTGATGGGAAAGGAAAGGTCTTCTGTTCAAGGGACTGTGGTAGCAGCTTAAGGCAAAATTCATTTAAGGATTCAAAATTGATTTCAGGATTCAACAGTTTCACTCAGCCTGGCAAGGCTCTGATACCAATTACTGATTCAAATATATGGAATAAAAAAATATCTAGGAAGCTTATTTATTTGAATTTTTCTTTTCCTTCAGTTTGTCCTTTCCATCCTATCTTAGCAACTTTCTTTTCTTCTTTCCAACCCCACAGCTTTCTGGATTTTGCATCTGTAATTTTTTTTATTTTTTAACATCTTTATTGGAGTATAATTGCTTTACAATGGTGTGTTAGTTTCTGCTTTATAACAAAGTGAATCAGTTATACATATGTTCCCATATCTCCTCCCTCTTGCATCTCCCTCCCACCCTCCCTATCCCACCCCTCTAGGTGGTCACAAAGCACCGAGCTGATCTCCCTGTGCTATGCGGTTGCTTCCCACTAGCTGTCTATTTTACGTTTGGTAGTGTATGTACGTCCATGCCTCTCTCTCACTTTGTCCCAGCTTACCCTTCCCCCTCCCCATATCCTCAAGTCCATTCTCTAGTAGGTCTGTGTCTTTAGTCCCGTCTTGCCCCTAGGTTCTTCATGACCATTTGTTTTTTCTTAGATTCCATATATATGTGTTAGCATACGGTATTTGTTTTTATCTTTCTGACTTACTTCACTCTGTATGACAGACCCTAGGTCCATCCACCTCACTACAAATAACTCAATTTCGATCCACCATGAGGATTTGTTGAAGACTTCTAGTAGATTCCTAGTAACCAGAATCACAGTGACTCCTCCAAATATCTCTCATTTTTCTCAAGAAATAAAACTCACTCTCACTCCTTTTATTCTCAGTGGATTTCCTATCTTCTTTGAACTGCTTCTTTTGTATTATGGCTTTTTAAAAAGAAGCACTCAGGAATCCTCTCTCCTTTCCTTTATTACTCTTCTTACTGTATTTTCAATCTCAATACTTAGCACCTTCTCTAGGATATTGCTGGGCTCTTAACATGCTTCCCTTGTCTTCTTCTCTCTAATTTCCTAGTATGTTACTCCCCCATATCCTTAAACCCAAAAGTAACCACAAAACTAGTATTGACATGCTTGGCCTTCAAGTGAATGACCCATTCTTTTCTTTTCTTTCTTTCATCAACTGACAAACTCTTTGAGTACTCTGACCTTGCTGGCTCTTCGTATTTACTTTCAGGTTTCTCTAGCCCTTTGCCAATCTCAACTTTCTCATAATTCCATGAAGCTCTTGTTTTGAAAGTCACTAACTCACTTAATTATCAAAATCAGTGTCTTTCCCCCAGGATGATGTTTCAGTTGATATACAATACTGTTAGCCATCGCTTCTCCTCTTGCTATTCACTTGTCTCTTATCTTTCTAACCACTTTCTCATCCTCATGATTTTCTCCATACCTCTTCAGTCTCATTTCATATTTGCCTCTCCATTTTACTTTGACCCCATTTCTAATTTTTTATTCTCACTTCTACTATAATATTTAAGGCCATATTGCCATGGTGTGCAGCTTATTTTCACAGTAACTTCTAAATACATGCAGCTGTCCCTCCATCTCCCCCACCATCGCCCTAGTCCAGGCCACCATTATTTCTCACCTGGACTCCTGATCTAGCCTCCTGACCACTACCTCTGCTTACTCTTCCCTTCCCCATTATCCATACCCTACACAGCATCCAGAGATATCTTTAAAAAGAATAGATCAAACCATATCACTGTTTTATTTAAAACCCTCCAACAGCTTCACACAGCACTTAAAAAAAACATGGAAGCTTCTTACACTGAATTCAAAGCCCTATGTCACGTGGCATCTGCTTACCTGTTCAAATTCTCCTGTTCTCCATCTTTCCTTACCCATAAGCCTCAGCAACTTTGGCACCTCTCTCTATCTCTCAAATATTACAAGTTTTTTCCTGGACTTTGAACCAACTGTTCCTCCTGCTTGACAAGCATGGATGGCTTGTCTTGCCATTTGGATGGCTTAGGTTTCACCCCCCCAGAGAGCCCTCTTCAGACCATCCATCTGAAGTAACCGCCTGTCAATTAGTTTCACACCCCTGTTTTTAGGAGAGCATTTATCCTGATTTGATTGACCCTTTTCTGGTTTATATGTTTCAACACTGTCTTCATTTTTTTGTAGCCTGCTTCTCCTCACTAGAATGCATTCTCCCTAAAAGCAGCCACCTCCTTTTTTTTTTTTTTTTTAAAGCTATTGTATCTGCTGGACCTGGAATATTGCCTAGTGCCTGATAGCCTCCATTTATATTGGCTGAATGAATAGCTTGCAGAAACTGTGAGAGTGCAACCATTATGGAAAATAGTAGAGAGGTTCCTTAAAAAGTTAAAACTAGAATTATCATATGATCCAGCAATCCTGCTGCTGGGTATTTATTCAAAAGAATTAGAACCAGGATCTCAAAGAGATGTTAGCACTACTATGTTCATTGTAGCACCATTTATGATAGTCAAGATGTGGAAAAAAACAAAATGTCTGTCAATAGATGAATAAAGAAAATGTAGTATATACATATAAAGAATATTATTCAGCCCTAAAAAAGGAGAAAAGCCTGCAATATCCGATGAAATGGATGATCCCTGAGGACATTCTGCTAAGTGAAACAAGCCAGCCACAGAAGGACATATAGTGCATAATTACACTTATATGAGATGTCTAAAACAGGCAAATTCAAATAATGAAGGAGTAGAGTGGTGGGTACCAGAGGCTAGGGGAAGGGGGAAATGGAGAGCTGCCAACCAATGGCAAAAAAGTTTCAGTTAAGTAAGATGAATAAGTTCTAGAAATCTTTTGTACAACATTGTACTTATAGTTAACAATACTGTATTATATACTTTAAATTTGTTGAGAGTAGATCTCATGTTAAGTGTCCTGATTGCCCCCCCCGCAAAAAATGCATCTAAGGATGTATCTTTAGAGTAAATTCTTAGTATTCTGCGAATGCTCAAAATTATATTTATTTAAAAATTCTGAAAGATAGCATCAAACTACCATCCATGAAAATGGCACAGATTTACTCTCTCTTTAGGAGTATAAGAAAGTGACTACTAATCACATTTTTGCTCACAGTGGATATAAAAACCTTTGTATTGTCTCTCCTGGTTCTGTGTGTTGACTAAGACTCAGCATGGTGGTTCTTTGACTAGTCTTTTTTTTAAAAAATTATTTATTTATGTATTTATTTTTGGCTGCATTGGGTCTTCGTTGCTGTGCTGCATGAGGGCTTTGTCTTTGTTGCAGTGTGCGGGCTTCTCACTGCGGTGGCTTCTCTTGTTGCAGAGTATGGGCTCTAGGTGCACAGCCTCAGTAGTCGTGGTGCACGGGTTTAGTTGCACCGCAACATGTGGGATCTTCCTGGACCAGGGCTTGAACCCGTGTCCCCTGCATTGGCAGGTGGATTCTTAACCAGTGAGCCACCAAGGAAGTCCCTCTTTGGCTAGCCTTGCTTGGAGTTTCTTGTGACATTGTAGTTAGACAGATGCTGGAGTCACCTGGAGGATCACCCAACATCTGGGAAAGCTGGGTCACTCTTTTGGGCTGGAGCTCATCTCAGGGCCTTTCTTCTCCACGCCTTCTATGTGATCTCTCCATCAGGGTAGCTGGACCTCTTCCATGACTGCTGAGGATCCCAAAAAACTCACAGAAGAGGGAGAAATTGCCAGGCATTCTTAATGCCTGCCCTCAGAACTTAGTAATGTTACTGCCTCCACTTTCTCTTGGTCAAAGCAATCAGAGCTCAGCCCAGATTCAAGGGAGGAGTAGCATGAATGTGGATAGAGGGGTGAGGTTGTTTGCAGACATCTTTGGACCTAGGTATCACAGGCAGGTTCAAGTGAAAGAGCAGGACTAGGGGGTAAGGGATAAGAGCCAAAGAGACACCTGGGTTTTGAACCAGAATTCCCAGTTCCATGATAGAGCATTAGCATAAAATACAAAGTCAGAAAAGAAACTTATATGACAAGAGACAATGAAGAAAATTAATATGAAAATAGATCTCTTGAAATTTAGCTAGCTTCTAAAATCTAGGAGTTCTGTTTATTATTTAAAGGGAATGTAAATGAACATGACACTGTTTTTAAAAGTTTATCTTAATAATCAGACCCAAATCCTATTGTTATTTTAGAGTTTTATTTTAACTAGGTATATTAAATTCCATTTAAAAAGTATCTTCCATCTCATGCATGCTACTGCAGGAATCCACAAGCATGGATGGAATCCTCTTTGCGGTCTGTTTTTGACATTGGCTTTTCTGAAGAGCTCCTTTTAAAACTTGTGGAATAATACTGAAATCCCCAATAGATAATCTGCCCTCCTGTGTTTATTACTGAGTACTCAAAGCCATAGCTTTAACCACTGCAACACTCCATTAATTGTGGACATGGAATGCTCAGGAGAACCATCACCCCGTGACTGTGGTTTGAAACCCTCCAGGACAGGCCTATCATTGACTATCTGACCTCCAAAAGGAGAGAGATGGTGGCATTAAGGTTCCACATAATGCTGGTTTTGGTTTATTTTGTGATTGGTATGACACATAATTGGTGCAACAAGTCTAGATGTTGTCTGGCGTGAAGGTTGGCAAATCTGGAAAGTGATAAAATTGAGATGTAGGTGCTCAAAGAGAATGACTGAAGTGGAAAAAAAAGCAACTCCGTAACACCCTTTGCAGGAGGAGCTGTGTGGTCTGAGAAAGGAAAGGTTACTGTGGTTGTAGAAAATTATTTCCTACTAGGTGTTAAGAAAGACAAAAAGCGGGGCTTTGCTGATGCAGAATTGAGTGCCGTAGGATGCTAACACATTGCTTTTGTCCAATTTTTTTCCCTACAATTTCTTTAAAAATGATACCCATTTCTATTACACAAGAAATATAAAAATAGGCCAGGGCTTCCCTGGTGGTGCAGTGGTTGGGAGTCCACCTGCCGATGCAGGGGACGCGGGTTTGTACCCCGGTCTGGGAGGATCCCGCATGCCGCGGAGTGGCTGGGCCCGTGGGCTGTGGCCGCTGGGCCTGCGCGTCCGGAGCCTGTGCTCCGCGGCGGGAGAGGACACAGCGGTGAGAGGCCCGCGTAGCGCAAAACAACAAAAAAAATTAGGCCAAATTTTGAAATTTTAATTTTTCCAAATTACACATGCCAAGAAAATCAAGAAAATATCTTTTTTCCCCCTTTTAAACTGTCTCTGCTCAGGGATGCCAGGAAATGATACCAGGATTGTTTATTTGTTTGCCATGAATTTAGAAAATTCAAGGACCTACCAGGAGGCAGTACCTTTGTTCTTTCTGTGATTATAGAATCAGGCCTGCACTAGAACAGTTATTCCTGCATGTCAAAAAGTAATAGGTTATTGGCTATGGCGTTTGTCGTCAGCTTTCCTTGCCTCTCTATTCACACTTTCTCAAGATGAATTTCCCTCAGCTTCCTGTTTCTAAATACCAGTTAAAACTGATAACTCTCTTGGTGGGTAGGTGGAGGGGGGGAGTTCAGGAATGAAGGGGTTGTTATGCCAGCTGCTGGCAGGGCTGCTTCCAAAGTAGCGTTAGGTTGTCAGCTACCTTCAGGGATTGCCTCACCTTCAGAGAACCACTTCCCTTCAAGTCATAGGTCTTCTGTGGGGCATCGAGCAGTCAGTGACTAAGTCAGGTGATGGGTTTTGTAGGCATGCTGTTTACCTCAACTCAAGTGTTCTGGAGACTCATTCCATCCTCAGGACTCCTCTGCTATTCTTAAATTTTATTTCAACCTCTCCTCCTGCCCAAGACTTCTTCCTTCTCTTCCTTTTTACAGGGGTTGATGGGAAAGCACTCATGATAACCTTGTACACACTAAATCTATCTAAGAATCTGCTTCCCTGAGAACCCAATCAGCAACACTCTTAAATTCACATCTCTAACCTTATCTTTTCTTGAGATTCAGATTCATAAATCAAACTGTTAAATCAACATTTCTGCAAGTCTTCTCAAACTCAGCATGTTCAGAATTGATTTCCTAAAAACTACTCTTCCTATCAGAATTGCCCTGCTCAGTGAATGTCACTGCCAGCCACCTAGATACTTCTACCTCAAACCTAACCATCATCCTTGACTCTGATCTCTTACTCAAAACCCACATCCTATTGATCAACTTCTTGTCAGTCCTCCCTCCTCAATACATCTCAAATTCAATCACCTCTCACGATTTCTACTGCTATAGCCCTATCCATACTACCATCAGTTCTAACCTGGCACATGCCCATAATACCTTAGCTGTATCTCTGTCTCTCCTCTAGCCCCTCTGGATGTGTCTTTCACTACAGCCAGAAAGCTTTCATCTAATACTGAAATTATATCTTGTCAGTCTTCTAACTCTGTTTCCCCCTGCAAGAATCAGATCCAAACTTCTCACCAAAGCTCCACGTGATGAGGCCCTACATACATATCTCACAATTTACTGATAGTTCACTACTTCCCCAGCGATGTCAGGCTTTCTCTGTCTGTTGCACACACTAATTTTTTTTTTTTTTTTTTTTGCCCCAGAGCATTTGCATTTGCAATTTCTGCTGCTTGAAAGGCTCTTCTCTAAGATCTTTGTTGGCTACCTTCTCTACCTTCTTCTCCCTTGGATCTCAAATGTCACCTCTTCAGAGAGGTCATCCTGACCACCTGGTTAAAGCAGCTCCCAGGCTCTTTTATCATTTGATGATTTTATCCTCTTCACAGCACTCATTAATCCTGAAATTTGCAACACTACAGGAGAGATGAATGTATATGACTGCTCCCCACCTGTAAAGAGCTTGAGATCAAGTCAGGTGTGTGTGTACGTGTGTCTGTAAGGATGGCACACATGCCTATGGGAGGAAGTATGCAGTGAAGAGAAGCAGGAAAAGGAAGAAAGAAGGTCTTTATGGTTCTGGCTTTTAAGTTTAAAGTTTATCACTTCCTTTTGCTGTCAGTTATCCATGGGATATCTAGAAAAGACTCCTATGCATTTTGTTTGTTATGATTTAAGTAGATCACTTAAAGGAAGCCTGCCATTTATGGTTGACCAGACTGATGCTGTTATTTGAGGTATTTTTATACATGTTCTAAGTATAGCTTCTCTTCCTTTGTAGTTCTTGCAAGTCTAATTCTCGTCTTAATAGATAGGTTTTTGTCCAGTAAAGTGGTAGATTTGAGTAGTACAACTACTACTTTAGGGACTTGCACTCTCATTTAAGAAGCTGAGGAACTAAAAGTAGAAGTAATGTTCTTTCTCATCTGGAGATATAAAAATGCTGTTAAGATCTAACTGGTCTCAAAACCCAAAGTTAGGACGTGGGGCTGTTTGAAGAGGAATTTGCTGGTAACAATGAGGACTGAAAACGAGAGAATGATTTGAATAGTACACTCCATGGTGGTTGAGGTTTACTTAATCATGGTCTTTCATGGTCAAGGTTAACAAAGCTTTGGTAATGCTCTGCACAATATCAACTCTCTGTATTTTCTGATCTGCTCACTAAGGTTGAATTTTATCATTTTCTTGATCAAAGATTCAATCCCCACAAACAGAAACCCACTAAGAGGAGTGCACTGTATGGCTTCAGTGGCCTACCAAATGAAACATTTTCAGGCCAGGCTCAGGGGAAGAAAAATGGTCTCTTTCAAGATGTCTATTATTGCACAAGCAGAAAAATATCACTAAGCAGGATATCTTTTTATAGATGAATTTTAAGTTGATAGCACTGTCAGTCTTCTTCTATAATCCCTGCTAATTTTGAACGCCAAATTTCATTGGTAGCATGTGACTACATAGCTAAGATTACCACTTTATCCACATATTAATATAAAATATTTATTAAGCAACATCCTTGTAATTCCCTTTTTCTTATATTTCTTGGCCTTCTGTGTATCACATTTTCCCAGAGATGTTAGAAAACAGAAAATGTCACAGATGTTATCTGAGAGTGTTCTTCTCTGGGTTTTGCAAGTCTAGCATCCACTGAACTCAGGGAAAATATAGTACATTCACATTTAAGATGCTGAAGCATAGGAATGCAGGATGTTGTTGTAAAGGCATTTCGTTGGCCTGGTGTATCTCAGTATAATATAAGGAAGACATACACGTGAATGGGAGCAATATGATATCACAGTGATGGTGATAGGATGGACTCAGGCTATTTTAGAGGTGAAGGGTAAATAGTAGTGAAATTGACTGTGAGTTATGATAGTTAAATGGGTTTTCAGGGACCCTTCCTGTTGACTGTTCCTTAGATCTGTAATTGGCCTACAGTAAGGGAAAATGAAAAGACAGGTTTTACATCCAGTGCAGTTTCAGGGAGAATGGGAAGAGAACCGTGACAGTCAGCAAGGTGTAGATATCATTCCAGAATTCGTGAATTCATACAAATATCATCTTAATATTATGGAGCTTCTTTAAGACACAATGTTGGATGGTTTTAATATTATATGCTGAATTCTGCTCATATCCTGGTAAGTACTGTTTTAAAGTATAATTGAACGAAACCATACCCTTATCTTACAGCACTCACAAAACTTAACTTGAAATGGATTAAAGATTCAAATGTAAAACAAGAAATCATAAATTCCTAGGAGAAAACATAGGAAAGAAGCTTATTGATATGGGTCTTGGCAATAATTTTTCTGGATATGCCACCTAAAGCACAAGCAACAAAATGAAAAACAAACAGGTGGGACTATATCAAACTAAAAAGCTTCTTTCTGCACAGCAAAAACAAAACAAAAGCAGAAAAAAAATAAACAAAATGGCACCCTACATTATGGAAAAAAGATTTGCAAATCATTTATATGATAAGGGGTTAATATCCAAAATATATAAAGAACTCATACAACTCAATAGCAAAAAGTATCAGATTAAAAAAATGGGAAAATGACCTGAACAGACATTTTTACAAAGAAGATATACAGATGGCCAGAAGGTACATGAAAAGGTGCTCAGCATCACTAATCATAAGGGAAATGCAAATCAAAAACTACAATGAGATATCATCTCTGATCTGTTAGAATGCTTAGCATTAAAAAAGACAAGGGAGCTTCTGCACAGCAAAGGAAACCATAAACAAGATGAAAAGACAACCCTCAGAATGGGAGAAAAAATTTGCAAATGAAGCAACTGACATAGGGTTAATCTCCAAAATTTACAAGGAGCTCATGCAGCTCAATATCAAAAAAACAGCCCAATCCAAAAATGGGCAGAAGATTCTCCAAAGAAGATATACAGATTGCCGACAAACACAAGAAAGAATGCTCAGCATCGCTAATCATTAGAAAAATGCAAATCAAAACTACAATGAGGTATCACCTCACACCAGTCAGAATGGCCATCATCCAAAAATCTATAAACAATAAATGGTGGAGAGGGTGTGGAGAAAAGGGAACCCTCTTGCACTGTTGGTGGGAATGTAAACCGAAACAGCCACTATGGAGAACAGTATGGACGTTCCTTAAAAAACTAAATATAGAACTACCATATGACCCAGCAATCCCACTATTGGGCATATACCCTGAGAAAACCATAATTCAAAAAGAGTCATGTACTACAATGTTCATTGCAGCTCTATTTACAATAGCCAGGACATGGAAGCAACCTAAGTGTCCATTGACAGATGAATGGATAAAGATGTGGCACATATATACAATAGAATATTACTCAGCCATAAAAAGAAACAAAATTGAGTTACTTGTAGTGAGATGGATGGACCTAGAGTCTGTTATACAGAGTGAAGTAAGTCAGAAAGAGAAAAACAAATACTGTATACTAACACATATATATGGAATCTAAAAAAAAAAAAGTGGTTAGGAAGAACATAGGGGCAGGACAGGAATAAAGATGCAGATGTAGAGAATGGACTTGAAGACACAGGGAGGGGGAAGGGTAAGCTGGGACGAAGTGAGAGAGGATCATGGACTTATATATACACTACCAAATGTAAAATAGATAAGCTAGTGGGAAGCAGCTGAATAGCACAGGTAAATCATCTCGGTGCTTTGTGACCACCTAGAGGGGTGGGATGGGGAGGGTGGGAGGGAGCTGCAAGAGGGAGGAGATATGGGGATATATGTATATGTGTAGCTGATTCACTTTGTTATAAAGCAGAAACTAACACACCATTGTAAAGCAAGTATATGCCAATAAAGATGTTAAAAAAAAAAAAGACAAGGGATAACAAGTGCTGGCGAGAATGTGGAGAAAAGGGAAGACTTGTGCACTGTTGGAGGGAATGTAAATTGGTGTAGCCACTATGGAAAACAGTATGGAGGTTCTTCAAAAAATTGAAAATAGAAACTTCCATATGTTCCAGCAATTCCACTTCTGAGAATATATCTGAAAGAAATGAAAACTCTATGTTGAAGAGATATCTGCATCCCTGTGTTTATAGCAGCATTATTTACAATAGCCAAGACATGGAAGCAACCTAAGGGCCCATTGAGAGAAATATGGATGAGAGAAATATGTATACATATATACATATATATATGTGATGGAATATTATTAAGCCATAAAAAGAAGAAAATTCTGCTGTTTGCAAAAACACAGATGGACTTTGAGGGCATTATGCTAAGTGAAATTAGTTAGACAGGGAAAGACACATTGTATGACCTCACAGGTGGAATCTAAAAAAAAAAAATGAACAAAGAAACAGAAAAATTCTCAACTGATAGAAAAAAAGATCAGAATTGTGCATAGTAGAGGTGGGAACTGGCGGGAGGGGAGAACTGAGTAAATGTGGTCAAAAGCTACAAACTACCAGTTATAAGATAAGTACTAGGCATGTAACATGATGACTATAGTTAACAATCTTGTAATATACCATATAGCATTGTTTAGGGAAGATCCTAACTGTTCTCACCACAAGGAAAAAAAATTCTTTTTGGGGGTATCTATATGAGATGATAGATGTTAACTAAATTTATTGTGGTAATTATTTCACAACATATATAAGTCAAATCATTTTGCTGTACACATTATACAGTGCTGAATGTCAATTATATCTCAGTAAAACTTGGAAAAGTTTAATTGTAGGTTCATTACATTAACAAAGGATTGCCTTTTCCAAAAATATAAGTTGAATTATTCAGAGTTCAGTGGGATAAGTTTTGTGGTCTGTTGGCCTGCCTTCTTGGTTGATAGACTTCTTGGTCAACATCCATCAATGAGAACAGAAATTAAGCACACAGCTGCAAGACGGATGATGCCTTTTTCAATCCACTGATGACACTTCTCATCAATAATGAGACAATTAGTAAGGGAAGAAGAGATAAAAAAACAAGTGTGGCTTTTATTGAGAGGAAAGAAGTCCAGCTATTTGAATTATTATGTATTATTAAAAAGAGTAGATGTTCTTAAAACATGAAGGTAACAGAATGTTTGCCAAGGCCTCCCAGCCTGAAGGGAAAATAGGGTCACAATAATCATAAGGAAATGGCAGAATCTGTGGAATCCATTTCTCTTTCAAGTCCTCTCTGCTGGTTTAAGAGTCCCCAGGGAGTCTCTCATGAATTTAGAGGGCTAAACTGCTCTTTTCTTCCTATATTTAGTAATCACCTTCTCAGCTGATTCTGACACTGATCAGACGTGATTTGCCACACTGGTATTCTCTCCCACTCCCAAAGATGACTACCACAGTGGGCTATCAAAATTAGCATTATATCTTACCGGTCACTTTAGCGACATCCTTTTACTAAGCTACATGGGTAGATGCACTGAAGTGGAGGTAAATATACTTTTAGCTTGTGTTACACTTTATTTCTAGCTCAAAGCAGAGCAGACTTATACATAAAGTTTTTCAGTTATCTCTCAGTCACTGCAAAAGTTTTTTGTTCCTCAATCTTTGGTTTGGGCAAGAAGAAAGTTTAAGTTATATACTGTAGTTCATTTATATTTGTACCTTTTTTACAACTCTAATATGTGTTCAAAGAAAACATTTGTAAAAGTCAATTCCCTTTACCCTCAAGATGGCTTATTTTTCATCTGGTACAGTGTCTGATAGGTTTAGGAGTATTCATTTTCCGTAAATTCGGGGCTTGGGGTTAACAGTTATAAAGAATACATCCTTTTTTCATGAAAATCAAAGTCTTTACAAATATAATCAGGATCTCTCTAATAGTTTACCCTTATATATATAATTAACATGCCTGAAGTTACAGTAATACATAGCTTAGACTGGTTACGCTAAAGGTTTTTCTTTGTACTATTCATCTTATATAGAGATGGCAAGTAGAATTTATCTCCTGTGCCTGAATCACTGTGTTGTGAAAGACTGTGCTCAGAACGAGTGCACAGTTGATTAGTTATGACTCCATGGGTATCAGTGGTAGTAACAGCTACATATTTGCTACCCCCAAGCTAGAGTAATGGTTTCCAGCACTGGTTCACCTCCCACTCTTCATTTGCCACCCTTCCCACATCTGGGTAGGAATGATTTAGTTTAGTGATTAAGTAATTAATTATTAAATAAAATTAAGTATTAAGTACTTAACTATTTAAATAACTAGGACACCATAGTGATAAATAATGGTAGAAAGTAGGAGAAGGAATTTTACATAAAATTAAACATAATATTGAAAGGTGTGAATTTCTAGTTTTCTAACAACATGTGCTCAGCATGGCTTTATTTTCCCTGCCAAAGATTAAAGAGTCATGAGAGAATTTGGGTAAGTTTGTCTTTAGCTTCCCCACTTTGTGATCTTCCACTGGTATTATTTACATTTACCTCCTTATCTTTCTCACCTTCTGGCTGCTGACACATATCTTAGACCATAATTAAAGGGTTCATTCATCTTGGTAAACAAATTATTAACAGATAAGTATTAGATAAGTAGATAGTATAAGTAGTAGATAAGTATTACAAGTGTTATAACTTTCAAGAATATATATATGTTATATGTATATTATTCAGTAATTTAACAAATTTATGAAAACTTCCTGTGTACCAGATACTTTCCTAAACTGTAGGACTGCAGTGGTGAATAACAAAGTTTTTCCCTCATGGGTCTTACGTTTTAGTGTGAAAAGACAGACAGCAAACAAACAGAGAAAATATCACATAGTGGTGAGTACTGTACAGAGAATTAAATTAGGATGATATGGTGATGAATGACCAACTTAATTAGGATGAACGATCAGTGAATAATTACTCCAGGTGGAGTGGTTAGGAAAGACCTTTCTGAAGAATGACTTTCAAAGTATCTGAATGAAAATAAAGATTCAGCCACACAAAATTTCATGAAAAGCACAACTTAAACCTAAGTAGAATTTTAGGCACAGTTAAATAGATAGAAAGGCATTTGGGGAGGATAGAAACAGTCTTAATGATCCTGTCTTCACACCATTTAATGATCTTCCTAAACGTATGACGTTCCCCAATAGTAAATGCTTCTTAAGTGTAATTAGTATCTATTTGATACATCTCTAAAATTTTACAATATTTTAACTTGTTAAAATAAATTATATCCTCAATTAAAGGAGCTACTTTTAACAGCTATTTCTAGCAGCCAGAGAGAAAAAAAAGATCATCTCTGAAGGAACAATTTTTCAGACACCAGACCTCTCAAGAACAATATTAAAATCAGAAGACTGTGGAATAATATCTTCAATATGCTGAGAAAAATCAACTTCAACTTAGAATTGTGAACTCAGGGAAATGTCTTCCACAATATTTTTTCATAAGAAAAGTGATTTTAAATAGAAAATGTAGGTGCACAAAGGAATAAACAAACATTTTATAAAATAATAATGAAAATGTCCAATTTTTCCAGATTAAAAATGGAAAAGAACTGAAATATGGGCAAAATTAGCCAGTAGGTTGAGATTAGTTTCATTATAGTTAAAATGATATATGGTTCTTGTATTATTCATGTGGCAGATTGACATATTAATTAAACTTTTACATGGTAATATTTCAAAAGTAACCATCAAAAAAGAAAAAAGAAGTAGAAGATATAACTCCCAAACAGTAGAAGGAAAAAAATATGAAAACAAACAAAAATACTCAATCAGTCCCAAAAAAGGCAAGAGTATAGATAAAGCATATAAAAATTTGTGACAGTACACAAAGTAAGATGGTGATAAAATATTTCAAATATACTAATAATCACAATAATAGAGTAATTCAACAGGTTTAAAAGTTAAAATCCAAGAATAAGGAGACAAGAGCAACATCTAAAATGTAACTTGGGAAAGTAAAAAATGAAAGGATGTTAAAAAGAAATGGTGTGACTATATTAACACAAAATATATTTAAAACCAAAAAAAATAAGTAGAAATAGAAAAAGTAATTACATAATGTTAAAAAGTTCAATTTAAAAGAAAAGCTCAATTCACCAGGAAGATACTATAATTCTAAACTAATATGCACCTAATAAAATCACATCAATATATCTACAAGAAATTTATAGAGGGATAAATAAGCACATTGTCATTATGAAGAGCTTCAATACTGTTCTTTACTGTCAAAGGTCAAAGAAACAAAATATAATAAATTATGAGAGTTAAGCCACATAATTAATAAACTTAAATCAATGGCTATGTACGGAATCATTTACTCATTATTAGAGAATATACATTCTTCACAAAGACATAAGAAACATTCAGGGCTTCCCTGGTGGCGCAGTGGTTGAGAGTCCACCTGCCGATGCAGGGGACACGGGTTCGTGCCCTGGTCCGGGAAGATTCCACATGCCGCGGAGTGGCTGGGCCCGTGAGCCATGGCCGCTGAGCCTGCACGTCCGGAGCCTGTGCTCCACAACGGGAGAGGCCACAACAGTGAGAGGCCCGCGTACCGCAGAAAAAAAAAATCAAAAAACTGACCATATTTGTATTATTAACCCACAAAGCAAGTTTCAACAAACTTCAAAAACCTGGTATCATGCAAACCACATGACACTGGTGTCACACAGCCCATCTCAGTCCAATTAGGTTAGAAGGAAATTGCAACAAGATAAATTAATGTATCAAAAATTTGGAAATTAAAAATCATACTTCTAAAAAATTCAAAATCAGGAAAATAAAAAATAAAATATAGTAATATGGAGAACTGGATGATGGTTAGGTTACCACATATCAAGATCTGTGGTATGCAGGAAAAGCAGCATGTTGAGAGAAAAACAGTATAAATATGCTAATATTTGTAAAGGAGGCTAAAAATGAATGAGTTAGACATCAAAATTAATAAGAAAAAGAACAGTAGAATAAAGCCAAGAAAAGAATGATGGCTGTAGTAAAGAAAAATGAAGAAATTAGCAAGTGCAAAAGTGATTTCTTTAAAAGACTAATTGAGAAAATCTCTGATGAGATTGAGGTAAAAAAAGAAAGAAGTTATGGAATAATATTATGGATTAAAAAAATCTCATAACTGTAGAGTAAAAATTGGAAAAATGAGATTTCTACATGAAAATTAATAGAAAATGTTTGATAGCGCTAACAAAATAGATGAATTCCTAGAAAACATATAATACTGAAAACAAATAAAGGGAAAAGAGAAAGTCTGAATTGTCTCATAGCCAGCAATTAAACATATAATTAAAAATCTTCCAACAAGGAAAACAACTGCCTTAAATGTTTTATAGACAAGTTCTACTAAATTTTAAATGAAGAGAAAATAATTCTCACATTTTCCAGAGACTAGAAAGAATGGTAGTAGTTCGCAGGTCATTTAATGAAGTCAGTATAACCTTGATAAGAATATTATAAAAGGATATTATGAGAAAGGAGAGTACATTCCAATCTCATTTAAGAATATAGATAAAAGTCTGACCAGTCAGGTAAAAAAAAAAAAAAGATAACCATGATAGCAAAGTTAGATTTATCCCTGTAAAAATACATGTTAAAAGTAATAATAAACCTATAAATTTCACTCACCATTTAAGAGTAAAGAGTAAAACTATATGAGTCTCTCAATCATTGGAGTAAAATATTCCATAACATTCAACATTCCATTATAATAAAATTCTTGTCAAACTTAGAAGAGAAAATCTTTACCAAAACCCATCAACAATCTGTGTGAAATATAATTTTTAATGGTTAAATGTTAGAAGTGTTCCCTCTGAAATCAGGAGAAAACAAGAGTATTTATTACAACTTTTTTTTTTTTTTTTTTTTTTTTTTAGTGTTTTAATGTAGGTCCTAGCTAGCAGAGTAAGATAAGAAATACATATAAAATTACAGGTCAATATCTCTGATGAACATAGATGCAAAAATCCTTAACAAAATACTAGCAAACTAAATTCAACAATACATTAAAAGATCATATACCTACACCATGTTCAAGTGGGATTTATTTCAGGAATACAAGGATGATTCAACCTCTCCAAATCAGTCAACGTGATACACCACAGTAACTAAATGAAGGGTAAAATGGCTGTAGGGAAAGCTTTTGACAAAATTCAACATCCATTTATGATAAAAACTCTCAACAAAGTGGTATAGAGAGAATATACTTCAACATAATAAAGGCCATAGGTGACAAACCCACAGTTAACAACATTCTCAAAAAAGGCCATAGGTGACAAACCCACAGTTAACAACATTCTCAAAAAACAACATTCTCTAAAAGCTTTTTCTCTAAGATACAGAACAAGACAAAGATGCCCACTTTCACCACTTTTATTCAACATACTATTGAAAGTCCTAGCCAGAGAAATTAGGCAAGAAGAATAAAAGACATCCAAATTGGAAACTGTCACTACATGCAGATGACATGATATTATATATAGAAAACTTTAAAGACTCTATCACAAACTGTTAGAATGAATAATTGAGTAAATTTGCAAGACACAAAGATAATAAACAAAAATCTATCACATTTCTATACACTAATAACAAACTATCAGAAAGAGAAATTAAGAAAACAATCCTACTTACAATTGTAACAAAAAGAATATCTATAAATAAATTTCACCAAGGAGGTGAAAGATGTGTATATTGAAACCTACTAGACATTAATGATGAAAATTAAAGAAGACACAAATAAATAGAAAGATATTCCATGCTCATAGACTGGAAGAATTAATATTGTTAAAATGTTCATACTATCCAAAACAATCTACAAATTCAATGCAATCCCTGTCAAAATTCCAAAGACATTTTTCACAGAAATAGAACAAACAATCCCAAAATTTGTACGGAACCACAAAAGACCACAAATAGTCAAAACAATCTTGAGAAAGAAGAACAAAGCTAGATGCATCATGTGCTCCGATTTCAAACTATATCACAAAGCTATAGTAATTAAAACAGTATGATATTAGCTTAAAAACAGACACGTAGATCAATGGAACAGAATAGAGTGCCCAGAAATAAATCCATGCATATATCGTCAATTCATTTATGACAAAGGGACCAAGAATACACAAAGGGGAAAGGACAACCTCTTCAATAAATGGTGTTGGGAAAGATGGAGTCCACATGAAAAAGAATGTAACTGGACCATCTTACACCATACACAAAAATTAACTCAAAGCGAATTAAAGACTTGAGTGTAAGAACCTAAAACCATAAAACTCTTAGAAGAAAACATAGGCAGTAAGCTCCTTGACATAATTCTTGGCAATGAATTTTGATTCTGACACCAAAACCAAAAGCAACAGAAGCAAAAACAAACAACTGGGACTACATCAAACTAAAAAGCTCTTGCATGGCAAGGAAACCATCAACATAATGAAAAGGCAACTGACTGAATGGGAGAAAATGTTTGCACAGAATATACCTGATAAGGGGCTCATATCAAATACATAAAAAGAACTCATACAACTCAATAGCAAAAACAAAAGCAGACAGTCTCATTAAAACATGGGCAGAAACTCTGAATAGACATTTTTCCAAAGAAGACATACTTATGGCCAACACAAACATGAAAAGCTGATCAGCATCATTACTCCTCAGGGAAATGCAAATTAAAAACCACCATGAGAAATCACCTTCCACCTGTCAGAATGGGTATTTTTGAAAAGACAAGAAATAAGAAGTGTGGGTGAGGATATAGAGAAAAGGGAATGCTTGTGCCCAATGGATGGGAATGTAAATTGGTGCAGCCACTGGGGAAAACAGTATGGGGGATTCTCAAAAAATTAAGGATAGAACTATCGTATGATCCAGCCATTCCACTTATGAGTATTTATCCAAATGCTAACTCAAAAAAGATATATGTACCCCCATGTTCACTGCAGCACTGTTTACAATAGCCAAGATATGATAGCAACCTAAGTGTCCATCGAAGGATGAGTGGATGAAGATGTTGTGATAGATGTACGTATACATATATGAATACACACACACACAGTGAAGTATTTTTCAGCTATAAAGAAATGAAATCTTGCCATTTGCCACAGCATGGATGAACCTGGAGGGTGTTATGCTAAGTGAAATAAGTCAAGCAGAGAATGACAAATACTGTATGATCTCTTATATGTGGAATCTATAAACAAACAAATAAAAAAAAAAAAAACCCAAGCTCATAGATACAGAGAACAGATTGGTAATTGGCAGAAGTGGGAGATGGGAGAAACAAGTGAACTGGTTTTTTTGTTTGTTCTATAGTTTAAATAAATTAAAACTAATACTAATCCCTGGGTCCCACTACCAGAGGTTCTGATTTCATTTTTCTAAGATAGTGCCCTGGTATTAGCATTTTTAAGAGCTTCTGCATAAGACTTAAGTGAAGGCATGGCTGACAATTACCACCATAGAGCTTTGAAGTTTTTCTATCTCACATATTTTTTTTTTTTTTTTGCGGTTATCTCACATATTTTTAATTGTGAATATCTGGATGAGATCCAGGCCCCACTAGGAGGTTTCTGGCTAGACATTTAAATAGGTCATTCAGATCCCAAGCGGATTTGTACGCTGAGAGTAGAATGCAAAATGGATACACCCTTCTGCCTAAACCTGATTCTTTTGATACTAGACCCCCAGGATGGTATCTCGAGGTGTGGGTGGGCTGCCTACTTGCAAATCTGGATACACCATGAACGGTGCCATTTGGTAAAAAAACAAACAAAAGAAAAGAAAAGGAAAGAAATAGGCATAAAGTATATAGATATTGAAAGAAAGATAGAAATCTATTATATCATTTCCAGGTCATGTTATTGTCAACTTGAAAAACCCCAACAAATCTGTACACAAGCTAGTAGAATTCACAAAGGAGTTTAAAATGCTGGTGTCATACAGTAAGATCTATGTACAAAAGCAAATTGCATTTCTAACAAATAGAAAATGTAATTTATAGAAGTATATCATTCATCATAGAAATAAATATCTATCCAGGAATAAACCTAAAAATGGATACTTCAGTCTTTTGTGAAGATGGTTATAAACTTTTATGACAGACATTACAGAGATCTAAACCAAAGGAGAGATAAAACCACGTTAATGGATAGAAAGACCAATGTCACCAAAGTGTCAATTTTCTGAAAACTTATCTTTAGGTACAATGCAATTCCATAAAAATATTTGTCTTAAAACTTTTAAAAAGCTTTATACATTTGTTGGAAAATATATATGGAAGAGCAGGGTCAAAATTTAGCCAAGCCATTTCTGATGAAATGCAATAAAATTGTAGATTTGCTCACCAGAAACCGAGGCATTTTTGAAGTAATGATAATTAAGAGAATCTGTTATTAATATAGTGATAGGAACATTGAGCAATGGAACAATATAGAGAGACAAGAGACAGAATGATAAATTGATGGCAGTTTGATATCTGATAGAGATGTCATTATATGGGGTTGGCCAAAAAGTTCTCTCGGATCTTCCGGAAAAACCCGAATGAATTTTTTGGCCAACCCAATAGATCACTGGGGAAAGTTATGTCTCTTCAGTACCTGGTGCTGAGACATTTGGTTATCTGTGTAGGGGAACTGATCACACTGTACACACAAAACTATTTCCAAATGGATTAAAAATTTAAATAGGAAAGGCAAACTTTAAAATGTTTAGAGGATAAGGTTGACTATGAGTTCAGGATATGCAAGGATTTTTCAATAAGATGCAAAATCTCTCTAAAAAAAACTGGAGGAAAGATTGATACATTTAAATGCTTTAAAATTAATAACTTCTTTTCATCAAACTATATCATGATGAGAGTGAAAGTAAGTCAAAACCTGAAGAATATATTTTCAAGAAATATAACTGAAAATGAATTTGCATCAAGAATAAAGAAATGCTACAGATTACTAAAAATTAACAAAATCCCAATAGTGAAATGATCAAAAGGTATCAACAAATATTTCAATAAAGGAAAAAACATAAGCACAGGAAAACAGAACAGTTTATGAAAATATTTTCAATCTTTTTAGAAATCAGGAAAATGCAAATAAAATCCACATGAGATACAACTTAACACCCACACATTGCCAAAAATTTAAGAAACCAGAGGATGTCAGGTGTTTTGAATTCTCACATACTGCTGCAAGACAGTGTATTGATGCAACCACTTGGAGTACGATCTTTTGCACATTCTACAACCTGGCAAATCTACTTCTAGTTATATAAACCTGAGAAACTCTCATTTATGTTCACCAACAGAAGTGTACAAGAATTTTTTACAGAAAAATTATTTGAAACAGAACATAACTGGACACGATACCACTATCCATAGGTGGGAGAATGAATTAATAAATTATGGTGTATTTACACAGTAAAATACTATACGGTGGTTAAAATGAAAGAATCACAACTACACAGAGAACATGGTTGAAAATAACCATTTAGAAATAAAAAGGGGTTTTAGAAGATTGTGTACAGTACAATATCACTTTTGTGAAGTTCAAAGGCAAGCACTATTAAGAACATGTTCAGATATACATATGCACATGCAATGAAAGCATAAAAATGAGGTGTGAAAAACACAAAATGCAGAATAACGGAGGGGTTGGGAAGGAGTCCCATTAGGCTTCACAATATGTACATATATATTCTTATGTATGTATCAAATATTACAAAATAATCTGAAATATTTGTTATTCAGGATAACAGAGTTTTAAGAAAGAATTGAGAATGAAGAATTTAGTAATGTATTTAATGATCTGAAGATGACTGATACTCTCATCACTTGGCCTTCCTGAATTTCATTAATACCAGCTGGAAACTGAATTCACTAACATGATCTCTAACTGAACACAAACTCTAAGTTACATAATACAAATAATTGTGAGGCTCTTGAAATACAGTACCACCTACTTGTGAGTAGCAGGAGAACTGGACTGAAAAATCAGCTGAGTAGGTTCTCAGTCTATCTTTTGTCAGGACTCTGAACATATTTGGACAACTTGCCTAATTTCCTTGGATTTATTTTACCCATCTATGAAATTAGCATGTGGATCTCTAATGTTCCTCTTGGTTTAAAAAGAATGCTAGTGCTATTCTTTGTATTTTAATGTGTCTTTTCATATTCTGTTTGTATTTCTCCTTTCCCTGGGCCATAGCAATCAGAGCAAATACCTAAGGGCTGTGCTATAATCAGAGTGATAATTTTATCTTTATCTAGATTATTATGGGACTGCAATTATAGCTTGTATAGTCCTTCCCTATCATAACTTGTGGCTGGTTCCAGCTCGCCTCTTACATAGTACCTAGGTGTCTCTAGTCTTACTTCAGTGATCCTGCTGTGACCACTGCCCCCTGACACCTCACTCCTGCCTCAATATATCCTGGCCTTCAAGATGCCTTCTAAACTAGCACCTGCCATATCTTTATGTGCAAGCCTTTATTCCTCTTGAGTTGTCTGGAGTAAGAAAATCAGTCATTCCCCGTCCTTTAAAAATTTTATTCCACGGGTCCTTATATAAATAGGACTACTGGTGGCTTGTCCAGAGGTACCAGTGTCCCTGAGCTATGCAACCAACTAGATTACACCATGAACACATTAGTTAGCCATTTCCACAAGGATGCTGTGTAAAAGCCCACAGATTCAGTGGCTTAGCCCTGTATGTCTTCATCCTCTTGTTGGATGAGAGGTTACCTTGGCAAGCCTTTTCTTTTCACGGCAGATCACAGGAGTACAAGGAGTCAAACCAAACCAAACACATTTATGGCCTTTACTACAGTCATGGTCACTTGCATTCCACTGGCTAAAGCAAGTCATATAGCAAAATCCAACGTTGATGGGGTGTGTGTGTTTGTGTGAAGGGGATATTCTCCTATTCTAACACACTGCAAGATCACATGAGCAAGTGAAGAAATGAGAACAATAATCCAATTCACCAGAACCACTCATTATATGATACGAAATCAAACTAGAAGATTAAAACGAAGCACTTAGAGAAAATATAAAAGATTTTTATCTTTTTCCGCCGAGTTGCAACTTTCAAACCTCATTTTACATTATTAGAGTTAGAAAGCATCGCTAAGATTATAGAAATCAATAGGTTTCCTCAATTTACATACACTTCAGTGGCAATGTATGTTCAAATGAGGCTATGGTATCATGTAATCTAGACAGTGACAATAAACAAAATATATTCTCCTGCCATTCTGAGGATTGGAGAGAATAATCTAAAATCCAGCATGATGAATTTGGGGTCTATCTAATGAATGACGGTCAGTGGAAATGTGGTGGGAAAACCTCCAACTTTGAAACCAGACATAACTGGTTTGGAATTCTGGCCCCTGATGATTGCCAGGTTTGAGCTGGCAAATTGCTTAGATCCTCTAAGACTCATGTCCTAGTCTATAAAATGGCAACAATACCATCCTTGAGATGTTGTTGAACAAGTATGTGAATGCTTAACACAATATCTGATAGTTGACATTCAAGAAGTTGCAGTTATCATTCTGGAAACATTTATAATATACTCTAAGGAGTATTTTAAACTTTCCTGGATGTCTTTTAAAACAGAATTTCTTTCCTCTAAAATGGCTGAAGTGTACTTTCACTTGAAATAGGATGATATCCTCCTAAGAACTCTTCAAAATCTATGATTCAGTGATTCCAAAAAGGATATTATTTATTTATTTCAGAAAACCATTTGCTACACTGTTGCATACTTTCAGATGTGCAAATAAAGGGAACCCAGCTGGTTGCTTTGTTTTCAAACAACTACAAAGGAAACAGTAGAATTTTGGCTTCTTGGAATTTTCCTTTCAAAATGTTCACAACCATGTGTGGTTGTAATCTGGCATTTATCTTTTGCTTCCACCCTGGAAATTTACACAGCTCCCTAGCATTTGGTTTGGGTCAGATAACTTTTTAATTCTTGGTCACAGTCTTCCACTTGTATAATTTCCTTCCAGTGTGAAAACCCCATATACCATAATGTGTCTACATAGCAAGAGTTAAAGCACAGTAATTGCCCATGGATCAGAAGAGTTTACACAGCCAGATGACTCATGAATAATAAGGAAACAAAAACTAACATAAGTGATTGTCTTACGTGAATGACCACATGAGTGCACGAATATAATGAGCCAAATGAATTTTATAACCATTGACTTTATAAGCAGAATAAAATATGTACAGTTCATATACAGAAAAACATACCAGTTTCTAAATGGCCAGATGAATCCTACCAAGTTTTAAATTCTTTTAACTTTTTGTTTTAAGGACTTTCAAAACCAGCTTTTTAAGGTCATCTAGGTGATGTGAGCTGGCATCAGACATCTATTTCCTTGTCCTGTCAGTCCTTTATTACATCCAGGATAACTGCTCTGCCTATATTTCGAGAAAAAAAGTGATCCTGGAAAGAAGTTTCTAAATAAACTAAAATCTCAGAAGATTTTCCTTTTCTGGTTTAAACAACAACAACAACAACAAAAATGAAAGCAAACAACCTCCTTACTGGAGATTTTCCCTGGTTCTTTTGCCTGTATCTTGATTACAACATTCTCAAAGCTGAATTTCATATCTGTATCTCCTTGCAGGGCCCTTTGTGAACTTTGTATTTTACAGTCTACTAGGTCTAACTCTGATCCCTACTGTCTTACTCCTTGATATTGACTCCTTCTCTCTAGTAAAATAGTACCTGCCTCTGACTAATAATTTTGTGAATCAAAATACTATTACTTTGTGAATCCAAAGTCATATTTATTATGTTTGACTTAATAGAGAGCATGATTTATGGGACTTTCTAGCTTCCACAGTTATCATCCAAACTTCCTTCTATCTATCTATCCATTCATCCATCCATCCATCCAGCACCAGTTATGTGCCAGACATTCTGCTAAGCCCCAAAACATTAAAAAAAGAGAACAGAAAGCCAGCAATTAAAGCCTGTCAACACGTGGATCCAGGCTTTGCTACTTACCAGTTGTGTCACCTTGGCCAAATCCCTTGAACCTTGTCCTTCAGTTTTCTCATCTGTAAAATGATAATAATAATAGTGCCCTATGTCATAGACTTGTTTTGTGGATTAAATAATGCATACATGTATGTTGCTTAGAGAATCCATAGGTTATTCTGTAAACAATACTAGTCCTGTGCCTCAGACCTATCTAGTCACTACTCCTGTCCTGGTCCTTGGCCTTCACTAGACTGACCACCCAGTATGAAAAAACAAGAGGGGCAGTTCATATTGAAAAGTAGTCACAAACATCACAAAACCTATTAAAAGATTCATCATAATCTGGTTCTTATTTGCAGAATCTCTTTTTTGATGGACTTCAAAGGTCAAAGACATATTTCAGTTCTGATTTACAAGGGGTCACATTATGGTATATCGTGTATCAGAGTTAAAAATGTGATAGGCTTACGTAGCCTTAAAATTTTGTTTCACTTGATAATGAAGACTCTTCACAAAGGCTGATTTTAGCTTCTGGGTCTTCACATGACCCTCATATATTTACACTTCTTTGCCTTATGTTTATGCAATCTTACAGCATAATGAGATAGTATTTCAATAGTAATGGCCTAGCAATATTCAGCTGTGTGTGCTTTAGGAGAATTAAAATGGTTTAAATTAGTAATCAAGATCTATCCCTATGACCCAAACGTATCACCATATTTGTATACACTGTAGAAAAAACCGTTATTTAATTCATTAATTTATGAAATTGACAAACTGTTATTATCATAGACTAGGCGCTCAGGATACTGATATAGAAGATACAAATGTAGAAGACAGTTCGTGTCTTCGAGGAACTGGTTATCTAATGGAAAAGACCGGAGATAAACATTTACTAAATTTATGATAACACTAGTAGAAGTATATACAGAGCATTAAAGAAGAACTGAGGAGAAGCCAAGAGAATGCACGCTCTTTGCAATGTTTTATGGTCACTGAATTTTCCTCTTTGATTTAGCAGATGCTATGTAAATATGGACAACATTCTCAACACAGCTAAGTGCACAAATTTGGATCTTGCTTTTCAAACTGAGGAAGCTAATAAGGATTGGTTCCTCACATTATAAAAAAATTTTGAAAATATATTGTCAGTGGGTTACTTTGTATCAAGTGAAAGATTTTTTTCTAAACTAACTGATTTTTTCACTTGCTTGTTTCATTCTTTTGGTGCTGTGTAGACACAACCACAGATATTTGCATAGTCTGAAAAAGTCCAAGATGATGTATGCTTGGGTTGTCTCACAGGAAGAGGGTGTGCAACAAGTAGGGAGAAAAAAGACCACTGGAATGGGAAGAGTCATCTCTTATTTGCAATTTTTTGAGAAATCAGAGTTCTTAAGTCATAAAAAACTACCAAGTAAGTAGAGGAAGAAAAATACGATCTTCATTATACCATGAATTGTGTGATTCTCCTCTCCTCTTGCCAATTTAGTTTGGTATGACTGTGAAACTCTATTAAATGAAACTCCTTTCATTTCAGAAGGTCATTTTGGTTACTCAATAAATATTTCATGTAGGACTAAGTGATAATATTTAAGATCTTCTTTTTCTCTGCCCCAAATTATTAGTTTGCTAAGTCTGAAAATCTTAACAGAATTTAATTCTTTTTATTTAAGATTTATGCTATAATCTTTGGACATTTGTTTTGTATAGAAAACCAATGCTCTTTAATTGAACACTCTGTACTAACAGCCCATAATATGGTATTCAGGGTAGGAAATTTAAAGAAGAATGAGTCACAATTCCTGCATTTAAGTGGTTTTCCATCTAGAAAAGAGAGAACTGAATGTGAACAATATCTAAAATACAACTGACAAAAAAAAAGCGCGATGATTTACTCAGCCCTTAGACAAAAACGTATTACATGTCTGCCATGATCGGCACATTATGTGAGATTCTTGGGATACAACCATGAAGAAAGTAGGCACATTATGTGGCCTCACAGTTTTGTGGGGCTGACAGATATTTACCAAGTAATTATGAGCCTTCACGATGGGCCAAACACTTTAAAACCAAAGATAGAAGATCCTGCCGCAGGTGCTGACCGTTTAATGAAGAAGATGGATCATAAATTAAGCAATGACTAAGCTTCATGATAAGAGCACTAATAGAAATGTAGGCAAGACATTACAGAAGGACAAAGGAGAGGCCAAGAGAAAGTACAGCTATCATCCTATTTACTGATCATAAGTTTCTTTTCTGAGTTTTATTATGTGCCATATAAATATGGGCAACATTTTGTAGCACAGCTAATATACATGCTTGGTGAGCAACTTACTATATGTTGAATGTCACAGAGGAAATGAGAATATATAGGAAGAAATTATTAATTCTCTTTGGTATCATCTGGGATAGCTTCATGAAAGAGATGCCATGTGAGCTGAGTTTTTTTTGTTTGTTTGTTGTAACATCTTTATTGGAGTATAATTGCTTTACATTGTTGTGTTAGTTTCTACTGTATAACAAAGTGAATCAGCTGTACGTATACATATATCCCTATATCCCCTCCCTCTTACGCCTCTATCCCACCCTCCCTATCCCACCCCTCTAGGTGGTCACCAAGCTCCGAGCTGATCTCCCTGTGCTATGCGGCTGCTTCCCACTAGCTATCTAGTTTCCATACATGTAAAAGAGATAGCTAGTGAGCTGAGCTCTTAATGAAGGATTCCTAATGTTCCAGGAGAGGATTCCAGATGGAGGAATCAGTGTGAGCTAGTCTACAGAGGCAGGGAAGTACAGGTCTTTAGCACATGGTGAATAGTCCTACGTGGCTAGATTTTGAGATTAAAGACTCTTAAACCAAGAAAAGTGTTTACTGACTGCTTTTTCAGGTCTTGAAAGGCCTTGTACGCCTTTAATGAAAAATTCGGACCTTATCTATGGGAGAATGTAAAGGGAGGACAGCTGGTTCCTGTGCCAAGGTTTCAGAGAGATACCCAGAAAGGAGTGATAAAGGCTGAGCACAGGGAAACTGGTATAACGTTTACTTTTGGCAGTTTCACAAATTTGCTTAAACCTATGTATAATGTTTATTCACTGAATCCGTAGCTTTTTGTTTAGAAATGAAGTACCACATACCCTACTGCTATTAGGTAGGGAGAAATAAATAATAGGGCATGGACGCAAGGAAGGTAAATATATTAACAACCCACAGTAATCCAAGCGGTATAAAGAATTGCTGAGATAGAGGACACACTACAGAAAGAGGTAGCTAATTCTGAATAGAGTGATTTAGAAAAGATTCATGCATAGTCAGGCTGACTTTAGAGCCTGCAGTCCGTGAAGCGTTTTCACTATAGTTGTGGTTCTTTGCATCTTGTCTTCAATGAAATTCCCTGGAAACCAGCATGCAGAAGATTTATAGGGTAGTTCGTTTGAGAGAAAAAAAAGAGAAAAAAACTAACCTGTGATGTGGTTGCACCGAGGACTCGGTCGATTCTACGGAAAGCCTTTGGAGCTGGGAAGGTCCTTCAGAAATGGGCTAAATTGAGGTAATTAGGACAGACCTTTGCGTCTTGGCATCAGTCAGTCATTGGCAGCTGGGGATCCCCTGGAAGAGGTATAACCTTGGGCGAGGCAGTTGCTTGCAGCTGGGGCAATTCCCAGTGATGGATACAGCTGGGAGCTGTCAGCAACTCTTCATTCCAGATGAGGCCAAGATGGTAGGTGGAAACAAGATTCCATGCTGAAGAGTTTCCTTTTAGTTTTTCCACTGTGGGCTGTAGGCAGTGATAGAAAATTTTTAAGAAAGTAAGGTGGTGTACGTTGATTTTGATTTTAGAAAGTTATTTCTGTAGCAGTGTAATGGGCAATTTGGCAAGGTAATAGATGCTTGCAAGTGAAACTACTAGTTTGGAGGCTATTAGAATAAAGGCCCAGTTCAAAATAATTAAGGCCCAATTCACACCTGTGTGAAGTTTTCCCAAATCTCCCCAAGCAGAACAGTCATTTTCTCTACCATTCTTCTATAGCCCTTTTGTGATAATTTTATTTTATCCCCAACTACAGTCTGACTTTGTATCATCAGTAGTTGATTCTGTGTGTTTCCCTATTGACTGTGAATTCTTTTGAGGCAGTAGACATCTACTTGTATCTGTACCTCCCAGGAAACCATCATTGAGCCATGAATAGAATTTTATAAAAACATTTTGAATTATACAGTTCAGGGAAGAGATGATGAGTTTCTAAAATGGAGTCAGTAGTAACGGGAAGAAGAGAATGACATCAATGAGGGAGACCCTGCAGAGGTAGAAATGTGTGGAATAGCTTTCGAGACTGGCATAACTTCCATGTCATAGACATTATTTGTATATCACATACACTGAAACACAACTCCTAGAGTCCATTTGTATTTATATATTTATTTGGCACATTTCCTGGGCCATTTCTCAAAACATTTTCCCTCTGAAACTGAGCAGGACCCAGTGGGGCTCCTGGGCACAGAAGCCTTTCTGTGTCCCCAGTTTCTCATTTGTAGGAAATAGGCTTCTTTCTCCATGACATTGCCTGAGTTCCAAAGGGCAGGTTCAAACAGTTGCTAATCAGGGAAGGGAGGGGCTGCAGAGACAGGGGAAGAGCAGTCAAGAAACAATAGTGCAGGGGCTTCCCTGGTGGTGCAGTGGTTGGGAGTCCGCCTACCGATGCAGGGAATGCGGGTTCGTGCCCCGGTCCGGAAAGATCCCACATGCCGCGGAGCGGCTGGGCCCGTGAGCCATGGCCGCTGAGCCTGCGTGTCCGGAACCTGCGCTCCGCAACGGGAGAGGCCGCAACAGTGAGAGGCCCGCGTACAGCAGGAAAAGAAAAGAAAAGAAACAATAGTGCAGTCTCGGGACAGGGTCCTGGTACCATCTCAACGGATACACATAACAACATCTTTGAGCTTTCTGCAGAACTAAACCCCCAACAAATGGAAGATGTTAATTACTTGATGAAGCATTCTTCATTCTAGAGAGAAAGTCACAGTTTGATAACCTGGAGAACCACAGAAGCTCATCAGGAGACCACCTAAGGCCAGATTAAAGGAATTCAGACCCTTCACACACCCTGATCCTTATCAGCAACCCAGCCTTTAAGCCACTGCTACAAAACTCTTCACCAAATCCCCTCCTGGGTTGGGACACACAGTTTCGAGGGCATGAGCTTGTTGTGTCCCCCTTTGCTTGGCAAAACAATAAAGCTATTCTTTTCTACTTCACCCAAAACTCTGTCTCTGAGATTCAATTCAGCACCAGTGCACAGAGGAGTTTTCCACATCATGTCTTTACATAAGTTTCTCAGAGTTTGTTTTCCCTATCACACAACAAAGAGGAAAGATAAGTTGCAAGTTGTTTCAACCCTTTAAACTAATGTTGTTTTGTAACATGCCTACCTAAGACTTTAAAGTTCAGGTAATATTGATGCCTTAGTGAAACTTTGATTTTGTAAGATGTCTTTCTGCCCATATTCCAAATGAATGTCCCCAACTTTTTTTTTTAAATTGAAATATAGTTAATTTACAATGTTGTGTTAGTTTTTGGTGTACAGCAAAGTGATTGAGTTGTACATATATATATTCTTTTTCAGATTCTTTTCTCATATAGGCTATTACAAAATATTGAATATAGTTCCCTGTGCTATATGGTAGGTCCTTGTTGTTTATCTATTTTATATATAGTACTGTGTACCTGTTACTCCCAAATTCCTAATTTATCCTTTCCACACACCTTTCCCCTTTGGTAACCATAAATTTGTTTTCAAAATCTGTGAGTCTGTTTCTGTTTTGTAAATTAAGTTCATTTGTACCATTTTTTTAGATTTCACATATAAGTTATATCATATGATATTTGTCTTTGTCTGACTTACTTCATTTACTATAATAATCTCTAGTTCCATCCATGTTGCCGCAAATGGCGTTATTTCATTCTTGTTTTTTATGGCTGAGTGGTATTCCATTACAGATATATATATATATATATATACCACATCTTCTTTATACATTCATCTGTTGATGGACATTTAGGTTGCTTCCTTCCATGTCTTGGCTCTTCTAAATAGTACTGGTATGAACATGGGCACGCATGTATCTTTTCAAAGTATGTTTTCCTCTGGATATACACCCAGGAGTGGGATTTCTGGATCATATGGTAACTCTATTTTTAGTTTTTCAAGGAACCTCCATACTGTTCTCCACAGTGGCTACACCAATTTACATTCCCACCAACAGTGTAGGAGGGCCCCTTTTCTCCGCATCTTCTCCAGCATTTATTATTTGTAGACTTTTCGATGGTGGCCATTCTGACTAGTGTGAGGTGACACCTCACTGTGGTTTTGATTTGCATTTATCTAATAATTAGTGATGTTGAGCATTTAGTCATGTGCTTATTGGCCATCAGTATGTATTTTTTGGAGAAATGTCTATTTAGGTCTTTGGCCCATTTTTTTGATTGGGTTGTCTTTTTTTGTTATTGAGTTGTATGAGCTGTTTGTATACTTTGGAAATTAAGCCCTTGTCGGTCACATCATTTGCAAATATTTTCTCCCAGTCCATAGGTTGTCTTTTCATTTTGTTGATGGTTTCCTTTTCTGTGCAAAAGCTTATGTTTGATTAGGTCCAGTTTGTTTATTTTTGCTTTTACTTCTATTGCCTTGACCTAAGAAAACATAGCTTGAATGCTCCCAACTCTTGTGCCAACTCTGCCAAGGCCTTAGGACCCCAGAAAACTGTCAAGATGCCCAGAAAGTCAAGAGTGAAATATTTTCCTGTCTAGGGTATGAGTTGGTCAAAAGAAGGTATTGCATAAATAATTAAAGTATGTCTTGGAACATGAGAAAGATTTTGATTCAAATGGGGAAAGTTTTCCAAAGTTGAGAGGGTGCATATTTTATCTGTGAAAAAAGACATTAAAATGTAGTGGCAAAAGCATAGGATTTCATCAGGAAATACAGATTGATAAGCTGACCATGAACAACTCAATGTCCCTATGTTTTATTTTTATCACAATAAAGTTGAAATAACACTATTTCCTATTGTAACTGGTTCAAAGGGATGATATAAGGATACAAATAAGTGGAAATAGTTTCTACACTGTAAAATACTATGTAATTCTTTGTTCATGTAATGTTTATCCTCCAAACATTTATGTTTTGGAACAACCTATGAGTAGAACAATAGACTTCAATACTAGAATACATTGTGTTTGGTATTTGTTTAGTTATAATAATGATAGCTAAAATTCATTAAGTGTTTACTCTCAACCACTGTGTTGAGAATTATCTCATTTAATTCTCTTAACAACCCTATGGTGGAGGTAAAATCATTTTGCCTGAAAGGAATGAAGTTTGAGGCTTTGTCGAATGAGAAGTTTCCTTATTTACAGATAAGGGAACTAAAATACATTTAGAAAAACAAAATAACTTTCAAAGATTTGTTAAGTGGCAGATAATATATCCATGTCTTTAGAGCCTAAACCACTAACACCTAGCAATATACTACATTATTACATGTATAGAGACTGACAGGGACGGAGTTAACTTGTGAACATGTATCGTGTTGCGTATGTGTTTCTGTGCGTGCTTATCACACATACAGGCATGCATAAGTAAATATGTACAAGAGGAAAACTTGATCATCAGAAAAGTATGCAGCTACAGACATTGAGGGTGTATGTAACTAAAGATAATAAGCATCCAGCTTAACCTTTCTTTCTTTTTTTTTAAAAAAGTAATTGTATTTATTTATTTATTTGGCTGCATTAGGTCTTTGTTGCTGCGCGCGGGCTTTCTCTAGTTGTGGCAAGTGGGGGCTACTCTTCGTTGAGGCATGCAGGCTTCTCATTTCAGTGGCTTCTCTTGTTGCGGAGCACAGGCTCTAGGCATGCGAGCTTCAGTAGCTGTGGCACGCGGGCTCAGTAGTTGTGGCTCACAGGCTCCAGAGCGCAGACTCAGTAGTTGTGGTGCACGGGCTTAGTTGCTCCACAGCATGTGGGATCTTCCCGGACCAGGGCTCAAACCCGTGTCCCCTGCATTGGCAGGCAGATTCTTAACCACTGCGCCACCAGGAAGTCCTAACTTTCTTTCTTTTGAAGTAATGTATTTGGAAATAATCTACTATGTGTGAAACACCATGCTCAATCCTCCAGAGCAGTGCTGTCTAATAGAAATATAATGAGAGCCACACATGTAATTTTAAATTTCCTAATAGCCACATTGGAAGAGTGAAAGAAACTGTTGAAATTAATTTTCGTAACAATACTAGATATATCAAATGATTTCAATCCCTATTTGCCTTGCAGACATGAGAAAAAAGAATTCATAGAAAAATTAAATCACTGTCCTATTTTTAAAAATCAAGGCTAAATTTTTAGTTTTAAAGTTTCTACTTTATATACTTCAATAGTGAAAAAAAAAAACCCACAAAAAACAACAACAACCAAAAAAACAAAACAAACAAGCAAAAAAGCAAAAAGAAAACCCACCAAAAAATCTGATTTAAAAATGGGCAGAGCCAAGGGGCAAGGGGGAAGGGGATTGGATGAACTGAGATATTGAGGTTGACATATACACACTACTATGTATAAAACAGATAACTAATGAGAACTTACTGTATAGCACAGGGAACTCTATGCAGTACTCTGTGGTGACCTAAATGGGAAGGAAATCCAAAAAAGAGGGATATACGAATGTGTATGACTGATTCACTTTGCTGTACAGCAGAAACTGACATAGCCGTGTAAAGCAACCATACTCCAATAAAAAATGAATAAATAAAAATTGGCAGGGAACCTGAATAGACATTTTTCCAAAGAAGACATACAGATGGCCAAAATGTACTTGAAAAGGTGTTCAACATCACTAATCATCAGGGAAATGCAAATCAAATGCACAATGAGTTATCACCTCATGCCTGTTAGAATGCCTATTACCCAAAAGATAGGAAATACCAGGTATAGGTAAGGATGCGGCAAAAAGGGAACTTCTGTGCACTGTTGATGGGAACGGTATGGCGGTTTTTCAAAAATTAAAACAGTATGGGAAACAGTATGGAGGTTTCTCAAGAATTAAAAATGAAACCACCATATGATCCAGCAATTCTATCTTTGGGTATTTATCCTACAACAATGAAAATGCTAACTCAAAAAGATAGATGTATCCCCATGTTCATTGCAGCATTATTTACAATAGCCAAGATATGTAAACAACCTAAGTGTCCATTGATGGATGAGTGAGTAAAGAAAATGTGGTATAAACTCTATGTATACAATGTAATATTATTCACCTGTAAAAAAGAATGAAATCTTGCCATTTGGGACAACACAGATGGAACTTGAGGTCATTATGCTAAATGAAGTATGTCAGGCAGAGAAATATCATATGGTCTCACTTATAGGTGAAATTAAGCACAAAACAAAGCAGTACAAAACTGAGCTTATAGAAACAGAACAGACTGGTAGTTGCTGGGGGAAGTGGGGCTGGGCAAAATGAGTGAAGGGCATCAAAAGGTACAAACTTCCCACCATAAAATTCCTAAGTCCTGGGGATGTAATGTACAGCATAGTAACTATGGTTAACAGTACTGTTTTGCATATTTGAAAGCTTAAGGGAATAGAACTTAAAAGTTCTTATCAGAAGAAAAAGAATTTTGTAACTATGTATGTTGATGGATATTAACTAGACTTATTGTGGTGATCCTTCTGGAATATATTTAAATATTGAATCATTATGTTGTACACCTGACACTAATGTAAGATTATATGTCAAGTATATCTTTTAAAAAGTTTCTACTTTTGAGATTGTTGAGCTGCTTTGGGCAATCTACACTTGCAGATCACCAGTGTTGTGTTGGAGGATTCTCATTTTGGAGATAGTGGGCTGTATTTTATGTGCAATCCTTGACAAAATAAATAATGAATTTCTCTTCAGTTTTTTCCTGAACAATATTTGTTTCCAACCCATAAGCATATCTTCTCTAGAGACACGTTCTATCCAACTAAATTCCAAAGCAAAGTGGTTATTAGTTATTCAAATTCAGCAGATATGTATTGATTACCTCCTATATACCAACTATAAATATAGTTATGAAATAATCCTTTCACAGGTGTAGCTCATAGTGTAGGCTAGAGGAAAGATAGACAAATAAACAAGTATGTAAAACAAAACGTAATGAGTGATTTGTTTATGTGATGTTACAAATGGATACAGTGTATGGGCATTTTTTTTCTCTTACTTGTTTCAAACTTACTAAACAAGAGGATAAGACACAGTTGCTTAGAGGATAGAGAAAATAGTAGCCATTGCCTGAAAGGAATGAAGTTTGAGGCTTTGTCAAATGAGAATCTGATAAATGTTTAGCATCTTCTATAAACTCTAACTTTGATATGTTTTCAGATTTTAATATATTTAAAACTTAAAGTGATACGGGCAGTGTATAAGTATTAAGTACTGTTTTATTATCAACTTTTAAACTTGGTCAGTTACACAATAGAGATAGTAAAGGGAGTTGTAGGAAAAGAACTGGATTAGAAAAACTATTTACACATTATGAGTATTAGTTTTTATAAAAAATGTAGTAAATATTGGTTATTTTGGGATAGCCACCATTCAAAACACCATTTCTATTTGAAGAGACTTCTTCATTGTGTGGGGCTTAGGATTCAAAAAGGAATATTTCTTCTCCATACTCCTAAGCAGGCAAGATTTGAACATGTAAGCTAAGCTTGGTCAAGGTAGAGCCTAGTGGCTCCATAGGAGGTGTCCAGTGACTGTGGTACCAGTGATGCCATCCTAACCAGACTTTCCGTATTTCAACCTCGGCTTTTTTCTTGGCTGCCAAGTCTCTCTTGCTTCCCATCATTTTCCGAGCCTGATTCTTCAGCACTCTTGTTGATTCTCTGAACTACTATTAGTCTAACAATTAGTTTGATTTTGGAATCAATTAGCGAAAGTCAGTTTCAGGTGTTTACAATCTGAAAGGATCTGACTTGTATAGAAATTGGTACCAGAAAGTGGTTCATTGACCTCAAAGCCTCAGGGTGATCAGAATCTTATCTCTGGTTAAATTTGGGTTGAAGGCGGTGAAAAATCCAGTTAATATCTGGTAACCTATTACATACAAAGGCAAAAGAATTAATTACCACCTGTGGTTATCATTAATAAAATGTCCATTAAAAACAAATCTTTGAAGTTATAATATTGATGCAGTAATAGAACAGAATTAAGGTCATGCAAGTTCAAGGATGCAGGGAAGGATGTTTGCTTCTAATGGAGATGAGTAAAGAAAGAGAAGGAATGGGTCAAGGTTCAAACTTCTTGGCTCAAGGTATTAACTAAAACTTAGGAACTTTACCACCATGCTTAAAATAATTTAATTAATTAATTAATTTTGCAGCTGCAGTGTTGGAAATCAAATGTAAAATTTGAAAATGCAGATTACCAAATACATTCATTTGAGTTCACGGCAATGCCATGTCTCCCATATGAAAGTGAATTTTGATTAAGAAGGAATGAAAGAATATGAATAGAGTACATTGGATGTTATGGGAAGATGCAAAGGCCTTGATATACCCCAAACCCTAACTCTCACTAGTTTCCCTTGCTGGCCGTATCTATGTCATCTTCCATGTCTGATAAGGTTGTTTCACCCCCGATTTGAACATGAAGTCACTTTTTAGGGAGAAAATCTCCTTGCAAAGAAAGCTACTTCTTCTGAAGACTTATCTATACCTTAATGTCTGCAAACTTATTACCAGAATTGGGGAATGTAATGGAAATAGAGACCAGATTCAAAGCTAAACTAAGAGGAGAAGATTTTAATCCCAAAGGAATTGTTAGATCAGGAAAATCCTTTAACAAAAATTTGGGAGAGATGTATGGGAAGATTCTGAGGTACCAAGAAAGGAAACACATTAGATCAGGTTGAATTTAACTATCAGTTTAAGCAGAAGGTTTTCTTGGCTGAATGGCTAAAACCTGGATTAAGGTGGTTTATGCTAAATAAAGTTGAGAGACCAAAAATTCCTTGGCATAATGTATAGGAAAGGATCCAAAGGTTCTGAGTGATAGAATTTCTGGAATATACTCACCCATCCTAACCATATATGCTAAGAGGGTTCAAAAGATATTCTCTTCACCAAGGTCTTGATAAATATACTGGTGAAGGGATGCCAAGGTCTCTGAAAAATCCTGTAATATTTCAGATGTTGGAGGCAAACTGCAATTGAAATGAGATTCCTGATATCAATGAAGTGGAAAGATTCTAGGGGAGCAGAAGACACATGAGGTACTTAACAATCAGAGGAAAAGTGCATGTAGCTACCATAATAGGTAATGAGAAGGGCCTTGCCCTCAGGTATTATTGGTGGTAGCCTGGGAATACATAGGACTGGACATAATCTTGGGATGCCTAGAATTCTGCTATGTCCTGAGAATGCAATTCCCAGATCTAAGTCAGTTCACAGACCCAGAGCTCCTAGAATAAACATACACTTGAGGAGGGATGCTTCAATATCACAAGTACGTACTGTGAATCTTCATTCCAGTCTTCCTCAAAAAACCTGTAACCCTTTACCAAATAATTATGTATTCAGGTGCAGGAAATATCCAAATGTTTTCAGAACTTATTGGACAGTGGCTCTGAGCAAAGAGTAATTCCTGGACATTCAGAGGACAACTATACTCTGCTGGTAAGAGCAGGGTATAGGGCAATCTGATGATAAATAGAATTGTCACCAATATTCTTTTCGTGATAGGATCGATAATACCTCAGCTACTTTCTGTAGATGCTTTCCAAGTTGCTTATTGCACATCACTGGAAAACAGGAAAATTGGGAAAGGTATAGTCTGGAGTGACTGATCTTGTTCATCAAAGGTGAATAAAATGTGTGGGGTCTGAAAGAAGTACAGATGGAAGCCAATAGGTCATCTCTTGGCGTTTCTTCTCATATGACCACATCTCTAGTGGAAATTCATAGACAACTAATACAACCTGATATAGTATATTCAGGTTGACCAAGGATTTGGTTCCCTTAGGAAAATAAATGTGTGCTTCCAATGGGATAAGGAGTTTTAGAAGTGCTGCCTGCTTAAGACAATTGGAAATCCTGGACTTGAAAAAGTTTAGTAACTTATCAGACTATGGATTGCACCCTTTTAGAGAGGAGTTGGTGTATTTTGGGTTATAAGAGGCTATTTGAATTACATAGAGTGGTAACTCTTTTTGAGGGAAAGGTAAGAATATGAAGAAGGGAACATATGGATAATGAGTCGCTAAAGGTGTAGATACTTTTGTGTTTTTTGTCTTTGTTTTCAGGAATTCCCCAATGCGTGGGACTTAGTGGAAAGCAGGGTCCCTTTAACTACTAAGAAAGCCTTATGGAGACAAATACGTTCTAGGTTGGCTTCTTGGTAATGAGAGCATTTGCATGTGTCTGTGGACAATGCATCTTGAGGAAGTGACTCAAGGACATACAACAGTTTTCTGCCTCTTACCTCACTGAAGTCCTGTGTTTTCCTAGGATAGATAAAGCCTCTCTAGGTACTATCTACAGAAATTAAAACTCTGGTCTCCTGAGAATTGTGGGAAAGGTGGTAGTTATCTGGTCATATGGACAATTTTTTTCGTGATAGACTTCCATTCCTCCTGTTCTCAGCCCTCAACCTCACCCCATTCTCCTTCTATCAAATCTGGTATCTACATGCCTCTTCAGATTCCCATAGAGTAAATCAACTTGATTCTCTTGGGTATCCTAAAGTGCAGCTAACTGTGCTTTCAGTTATAGCTCCTTCACTCAGCTACCTCACTAACCACTCTTCTATAATTTTTATCTTCTTAAATTTGGTCGAAATGTTTTGTCCACTGAGGTCTCCTATACACCTTGTCCTTTTGACTTAATATATTTTTATTTCTTTAATACTATATTGGAAGAGTGTCAAGAGGAATAGAAGATAAATACATCTTGTCAATATACCATGTTCAACATTGTGGTCCTCACAAGCCATCCCCTTTAAATAGGCTAAGGTAAACAAGCATGATGATTCAATTTTTCATATGTGTCCGGAATTTGACTGTGAGTAATATCACTGTACTCTAAAGCGCAAGACCACATCATTACTAAAACATCTGCACTGCTGCTGATGGTATAGTAGCTCCCCTTTTTTTTAAGTGGAAGGTGTCAGGGTGATTGGGATTACATTTGTATCAGAGTTTGATTGGCTATTGTTAATGGCTGACCCGATTTCAACTTCTAATTTTGACATTACAAGAAAATCTAGAATATATACATGACAAAAGCTTCATAGGAAAAAGTTAATTGGGTTTTTATGTTTGCTGTAACTTAGTTAAAATACTTCTGCAGACATTTTTTCCTAGTAAAGTTAAGAGAACTTAAAGTTCTTCCATATGGTTCAAGTTGAAAGTATATGTGCTAGCTCTCTCTTTCCACCCTATCTGAAAAACAAAGAACCTCAAAAATTGTACTGGATCTGAAATTCAGGTATTTTTATTCCAAGATTAGGACTTAAGATTGTTTCCAAATACCACTACCCTGGTTGAATTTATGGCCTTTTGATGACCTGGACTGTTTCCTTTTGAGGACTCTGCCTGAGACTCTGATCTTTCTATAGTTGGCCTATGAGATTTGAAAGAGAGAAGGCTCAAGTAAAGCATAGAGAGTGTGTCTGTAGTCAAGGGATACGACCTCAGGCAAAAAAATCTGGGAAAAAAGACCATGTCAGTTTCTACTTCCAAGAAAAGCTAGTTGCTGTTTAGATAACAGTAATGTCCCTTTAGTTCAAAGTTACCAGCTATCAAAACAAGTTGCAGTTCACAGCTGACTAACTCCTTTCCATTATGGAGAAGCAGATCCTAGTGTAATTGAGTCCAAATAAAAATATATTTACAGAGAAAACTAGGCCCATGAGGAGCAAGCAGAAATTAGCAACAAGCTAAGCTTTTAAAATGTTCAGGCAAACATTTCACCATGTACAATTTATATCCTTAGGGCTAAGAAGAAATCATGAGAAAAATTGTATTAGAAGGAAATGATATTTTAAAAGATGACTCATCAAAGAGATAGAGTAATAGAAAGCAATCATCTATCAAAACAAAATACAGACTCACTCTTGCTCCATCATATGTGTTAACTTTCAGCTAAGCAGCTCTGCTCTGTACTTGGTATGAGGTTTGAGCAGGAAGTGTTATTGTCTGGCATCAGAGCCAGGGTAGGATCCAGTTTGAACCTCCAAGTCATTTCACAAGGAAATATGAAATTGCAGAACCATGTGGGTGGGCAATGGACTTGACCTGACTCTCATTTATTAAATAAAGACTGACTTTGAGTAGTTGTACTTCTGAGAGCTTCAGCAGTGGCATTGCCAAGGTGTAGCACTTGGGGGAGAGGGGATTTGACCATATCACATATTTCCATGCACGACCTCCTCCAAGTCACCTCTAATAAATTCACAGTCTAAGCAACCTAAGTAAAATCAAGTGTGCTTGCTCTTCAAAGTAGCTTCAGACAAATCAGTTGGCCTCCACTTCCAAAAAACTTTTCACCTTGATGTCCTTTCTATAGAGAATTTCTGGAGCTGCCACCCCCCTGAATTTTAGTCCAGTTCTAGAGATTATGTGCAATGTTGTTACTTGCTGAAACCAGAGCACCAGGGGCCTCCTTGTTCTTTAGTCCTCTCATATCATGGTTACACTTGCTGGCAGGTAAAGAAAACCATATTGTTTGTGTAGTTTAAAAGATGACTTCTTAAAGATGTGCAGACAGCAAAATCCATGCTTAAGCAATTGTAAAAACAAGAAAAACCTGAAAACAATTAGTAATCTATTTATACACGTAAAAATTGGAAAATGACTTCTTGCTATATGGACTGGAAAGCCCTCTTAAATTTTTTCTTCACAAATTTCTTGGCAGGGAGGGACATATTCTGGTTCTAGGCAGAAAGGAAATCACAGGGGGAGTGCAAGAGCATGAAGGGAACACATATGGGTGTGGCGTGCCTATTTTAAGTCACGTGCACTTTTCCAGAATGTGTTGGATAGAAAATAATAAAAAGAGTATCACACAACATTTTCAACACATCACAGTATTGCATTTTCTCATTATAGTATTGTCAGTGTAACCAGTGAAAATTCAATAGTATTTATAAAATAACTCTGCTCTAAGCCTATGAATTTTCAGTCAATGTTTGAATCGGAGAACTTGTGATTCAAAATTTGCTTGGATTTGAATATCTGTCATTACCTTAAAGCATTTATTATCTGACCTAAATATGTAAAAGACACCCTACTGGGTGCCACGTAAAGCACGTTGAGTTGAACTACGGTATTTGAGGTTGGAAAGAATCTTAAAATCCATTGAGTCTAAGTGCCACATCTGCCCTAGAGAGATTTGAAATCTTATTCAGAATATACCCATGCTGACATAAGGTAGCCACTGTTATAAGTAAATCAACAGAAACAAAAATGAAATATGTATAAGCAATTAGGATAGTATTTTTGATTTGGTAGAGTCTGAAAGTTGTCAAGAAAACTACATGCTCGGATAGAGTAAATAACCAGAATTGTTTTCCTATTTTGCCACTCAAAATATTCTTTCTCTAGCCATAATATCGCAACTAGTTTCATAGCTTTGTGTGATGTCTTCATAGTTTGTAACTCTTGGGATTCTTTGGATTTTTTTTTTTTTAAATGCAACTTCGTCTGCTGGGCTACATTTCGTAAGCTGTCACTTAACTGGACAAAACTCCTGGCCAGATTTAGCTGGAGTGTTTTTGTGTATGAGGCATTGTCTGCTTATTAAGTCTTGTCTGTAATTTCAATATAAACTGTTGAGTGGACATTGTTACTTACAGAAGATAGAAGTTGGCCTGAAAGACAGCGGAGAAACAATGGACAAAAATTCTTATGAGAATCAAGCAATTCTCTGATGCTTGAGTTAATGTTGCAGAAATCAGCTGCAGGCAAGGATAGATTAAGAGAGGCCTAGATAGTCTTGAAAAGAGTTAGATGAGTGCAGAAGGTGATCATGATGTTCTTGAGGATGGATGTCTTCAGGATGCCAGCAGTGAAGAGAACTTCCCTTGGAAAAAGACGAGATGAAAGAACTTTGCTTAGGTTCCAATGGAAATGGAAATCCCCCAAAAAGCCAAAAAAAAAAAAAAAAAATAAGGGAGACCTAGGGAAATTCTTCAGTAGAGAGATCTTGGCTCTCTCAATCCATGGACCATTTTGCTCCAGACGATATATCCAGCCATAAATTTTATGAGGAGACCCTGTGATCTGGCACCAGGAGTTGGTGTACAATTCAACCCACTCACAGGATCTTAACCTTCTCTGCCAGGGGAGTCATCATCTGAATGGGAAAAACCATTGCAAAATTTTCCCTTCGCCTAACAAGAATGCCTAATTTTAGATGCATCACAAGGAAGTGTTTTGTTCCAGACACAGTTCCTAGAAATAGTGGGGCATTCCAGTCCAACAGATGAAAACCTTCCTCACAAGAACCAAACCAGAGTGCTCTGTGCCACTTGTCTATGAATCCAAATTGCCTGCTTTCAAGAAGACGAGAAGGAGATGGGGCTTCTAAAAGAACAGATTATTTTCCTAACCTCTCTGTGGATTATCTAGATTGTAGAATATTTACAGCAAAATTTCAATCCCAAGAGATCTCTTCCTCATCACTCTTGGATGCATCCCTTCTTAGTGCTCTCACTTGTTAAGTGAAAGCGTGTTTTATCAACAGGCTAAACAAAGCTTAGTTGAATATTTAAATCTATTATATAATTATGACAACTTAAAATTATTTTAAATGAGACTTTTGGATTAATTATACCGTTATGCATGTATGACATATTAGAAAGTTTAAAAAATTTTAAATAAAATTAGTACTTACAAATTTGTGTTTAATTTAATTTTTAGAATGCATGTTATATTGGAAAGTTTCTTGAACTGAAGATGGAATACTGAGTTCTGACTTTTTCATTAATTAATTTAGATCAGTAGCTTCATCTCTCTATCTGTATAATGAGAGAATTGACCCAATTGATCTGTAAATTCTTTCTGGACCTAAAAGTCTTTGATTCTAAATATAATATGTTCCTTTTCCTCATATTAGAAATAACCAGCAATATAAAGTGGTGTTTGCTAAGTGCTGAATTACTGTGTTAGATAAGGAGAGAGGTATCAGTTCTAACCAACATGGCAGGATAGAATCATGGAGGGTGTGTGATCTGAGCTAGGACTTGAAAGTGGTCAGAATTTTGGAAAGTGAATTGCAGAGCACTCAAGGCATAGAGGCATAAGTGAACATATGGAGGAAGAAGAGCTCAAGGTGTGTTGAGAAATCAGGAAGCAGACTAAATGGCATCATGGAGAGTTTCTTTTGGAGAGGCTAGCATGAAGTTTAGAGACCAAATTTTAGAGAGTCTATAGTGCCTGGATATACAAAATTTACCCTAAAAAATAGTAGCACATAAACTTTGTTTTTATTAGTGTTGGTTGTGTGGGTAGAATTACATGTGCAAAAAAGTTTTTGGAAAGGGAAGTGTTATTCCTTTCCTATTACCTGCCAGTTTTTGTTTGCTTCCAACAGCATGGACAACTAGGAGTCAACTCTATTTTAAAGCATTCATTTGATTATTTAGTTTTTATTCCATATCAGATTGTAGCATTGGGGCAAGATGTAGGATCTCATCTTTGTACATTAGCTCAAATTTCCTCATTTTATTATTTAACCAATGTATCTGATTAATTAGGGGTTAATCAGGGAATTTGTTCCTCGTGTCCCACCTTATTGCTAAATGTTTCTGTCCCCTCAAAATTCATCAGTTGAAATCCTAACCTCCAAGTGATGATATTAGGACGTGGGTGTTTAGGAGGTGATTAGGTCATGAGGGTGGAGCCCTAATGAATGTGATTAGTGTTCTTATAAAAGAGACCCCAGAGAGCTCTCTCTCCCCTTCTGCCAAGGACAAATTGAGAAGATGGCCATCTGTGAACCAGGAAGTGGGCTCTTAACAGACATTGAATCTCTTGCCACCTTAATCTTGGATTTCCCAGACTCTAGAACTGTGAGAAATTAATTTCTGATGTTTATAAAGCACCCATTTTATGTTATTCTGTTATAGCAGCCTGAATTGACTAGGATAATTATTTAGAAGGCAGTTATTTATTCCTCGAGTATCTTATGTATGCTATGCTTAAGGACTTGAGTTGAGCTCTAGGAACAAGACAGATAAGATCCTTTCATTTCTGGACAGATCTGTCCATCTACTTTTGGGGCTGAATAATTTTTTCAGAACTTATATTTTTGTATGAGCATTGCATATTTTCTTGGCAATGGTAAATAAAAAATTAGGCAGTACACATCCACATAGTTTTTAAAGTTAGAAATCTGTACTTCCCTCAAGGAATAGTTTATAGCCAACAGTATTCCATGTCACTTGTGTTGCCAAATTCTCCATGTTCATAATGAGAAATTCCGATTATGTCAATTTAAGTAGTGATTTGTTAACTTAAACGGTTTTATTTGCATTATTCTCCCTAGAATACGCAGATCTGAACTTTAGAAAATCCTGTGGTTGCTCTGGGGTTAAGGATAAGGGAATGAGCTAAAATGACAGAGGACACAACCAGTGGAGATCAGGGATGGTCAATGAAGACGATGAAGATGGATACATCAAGTTCCATTATATTTTCAAGACTCATAATTTACCCTCAGAAAAGGTAAAAGTCCTTTATTAGTCTTTGTGTGATCTCACTTCTGTTGCGAGCTTCTCCAAGATTTTTATTGTAAACTGATTTCGCTTATGTAAAATGTGAGGTAACTTGGGGATCATGCAATATGATGTGATTGCTCTTAGGGATCGTTCTGGTACCATGATATTTCAGTAGACCATAAAAGAAAGGTTATGATTTCCTTAATTTAGATATTTTAACACTTTAAAGCACGTAAAAGCCATTATAAAATTTAGTATGGTGTTTATATTAGGGTAGTGTGGTAGAAACTTTTTGCACTGAGAGCCCCTAGACTACCTAAATCTCATAGTCCTTGGCCTGGAGATCATTATTAAGTTTTGACTAATGGAGGCTTGCCTGTGTTTTAAAGGATACTTTGTAGTCTTCTTCTGGAATTCATACAGCAACCTGGAAGAGGATCCAGTATGTCTCTGTGTTTAGAGCTTTCAATCAGGTGCTTTCAATCAGGTTTTCTTCACTTAATAGATTTACCAACTTTACCTGATCATCAGGGAATCCTTTGAGTCATACTTCAAATTAACAATAATATCTGACAAGTAGTTTGAGGTGGGTCAGGCAGTTGCTAGTGCTGGGCTACTCCTCCAGATGTGGGCAAATTATGCCTCACTTTCTGACCCAAACTGCCCCATATTTTGGTGCCGCTGATGACCTGCCTAGTTATTCCAGCACTATGCCTCTCTACGGGTCAGTAGAAACCCCTCTTCCTGACATTTCCATCCTTTCTCATCCTGATACAAATTTATCCTTGTCTATTGTATATTGTTAATATATAAGTCCATTAGAAAATTAAAATATGAACATACTTTACCTCCTCTGGAAACTTTCCTTGGCCCCCTGGCTAGGTTAGATTCCTCCTGTCATATACTTTCATTGCATAACACTTTTCTCAGGTATAAGTATTTATGTAATTACTTGTTTAGTGTACATTTTCCCTGCTGTATTGTTCAATGCTATATACCAATTTTCTAACACAATGCCTGGTGCATGTATAATGACTTTAATCATTGTGCTGAAGGAATAACTAGAATTGCAGCTAGATATATAGTAGTAGGCACTTGATAAATATTGAAATGAGTAATGCCTCAATTCAGTATAAGACCTTTCTTCAAGGTAGATTTTGAGGAATAATGGTGGGAAGTTCAGTCCCAGTGACAGTTCCGTGGGGAAACAGTCCTTCCTACCATTTGTATAAAGCTGTTCCTAGTTTCCAATTACAACACAAGCCCTTCCTCCCAAATGTGGTATTAGGTCAATGGGTGCTCATAGGATTTGCTTTATTCCAGACCATGTTAATTTCCCTTCACATCTGTACATTGCTAACCAAATGGAGTAATGGCTGGATGTTAGAGAAAATTAAAAGGATGAAATTAATCTCCTTTGCTTCTGAAAATTCAGAACACCTTTGGTTAAATTAAAGTGGAAATTGTAACCACAGATATAGGCCCATTTGGGTGTGTAGCAAGTATGTGATGGAAGTTGGCTGAACTCCTCTGGATGCCTTGTGAAATGGCACTGAATACACTGCATAATGTTTGCAGCTGGAACTTGCAAATCAGAGGCTTTCACAGAGATCATACCATGCCTCCCCGTGCCCCATGTTGGTGGGTCCCCTACTATGAGAGGCAGGAGACTGTAGCATTTAAGGTGTAGACCCTGAAACCAGACTACATGAGTTCAGAGCTCATACCTGTCACTTTCTGTTTGTTTTTTCTGGGCAAGTTACTTAAACTTTCTGTGCCTCATTCCCTTTACCTCTAAAACAGAGATCGTCGTAGTACCCACTGTAAAGCGTTATTGTGAAATTAGATTAGTTAATGCCAGTAGAGTATGTGGAGGAGTTTGCTAGCGTATATGTTCAGGAAATACTGTTTTATTATGACTATCACAGAGCATGGAACTTGGACAGTGGCGGAGGCCAACACTAAGCAAATAATATGAGCATGATTTCCAAATGCTCATTCTGCCTAAAGAAATCGAAAAATAGGAACTCAGTTAACCTGTATTTCTCAACTATCTGCAAGAAATAATAATAGTTGGAATCTGTAGTGTAGCTTATAGTTGCTAAAGTGGTCTCACCGATATCATCCCATTTAGTTATAATATCTGTCTTATAAGCAGGAAGGAGAAGTATTGATATATCTGTCTCTTCAGAGATAAGGGAAATTAAAGATAAGAATTTAAGTGATTTGACCAAGATCAAATGGCCTATAAGCAGTGGATCAGGGATTAGAATCTAGTTCTCCTGAAATCTAGTCCAGGACTTTCATACTCACTACTTGGGTACTGCTCTGAGGTTGGCTTCAGATTCAAAACTCTTAATTTTTTCTGCCTTTATTCTTTCACGGATCTATTCATTCTGGTCATTCAAATGTACTTGAATGTCTACTGAATGGATAGCGCTGTTAGTTGATATAATGTTCTGTATCCCGTGGATTTTTTGATCTATATTTAATAAATAGTTACAAAGTGTTAAGCACTAGAAATATAGAAATGAAGACGACCTACTATGGAAAGAATTTATATTACAGTGGGGAATGCAGATAGAAAATGAACTAAGATATAGTATATGTTAATAATATGGGGAAGCATGTATGCTAAGAGTATAGGGGAAATAACTCAGCTTGGAGAAGAAAGGGGGCAGTGGTTAAGGAAAGGGATCCAAGCAGAATTCACATCCAGTTTAGGACTTACCCAATATTAATACAAAAGAGCTCACATGAATTGATATTTTTATATGCCAAGCACTGTTTTAAGTCCTTTGCGTGTACTAACAATAACAAAGAAGTGCAGCACTACTAAAATAGTATCATAACTTTGAATACAAACATTTAAAAATGTATCTTAAATTTGCTCACTCTCTCCACCTTCAGTGCCACTATCATCTCTGTTTTCAACAGTTTATGTCATGTCCCAACTTGCTGCCAGCCTCTGACTCTTACCACAGTCCAAGCCTTTCCCTCACAGCAGCCAGAATTCACTTCTTAAATGATAGAACGGATGTAATTCCCTGCTTAAAACTCACAATGGTTTCTTAGTTTATTTAGAAGCCCCTAATTTTCTTTATGGCCTATAACACCTTGCCTGCTATGGCTCTTTCCCCTTCCCTTATCTTCATTTCTTTTTATTTTTTTTCTCTCTCTTTCTTTTCCTTCCTCCCTTCCTCCCTCCCTCCCTTCCTTCCTTCCTTTTTTCTCTAATTTCTTCTTTTATCTCCTATTGCTACCTTTTCTCAAGTCACTGTACATACTGCATAGAACACTGATACTATGGAACGTTAATATGTGATTCTTAAAAAGGGAATATGGCTTTACACTAAGATAGTTTTGGAAAATATACAGTCAAAGATGGCTTTTGTTTTGATGGTAGATTTTTACTTTGTAGAGCCTTATAAATACTAAATTGTAAATTTTGCATATTTTCTAATCTAACTTTATTCACTAAAAGTCTTTTCAAGGTGATTCTTATATGAACACACTCTTAGAACATATTTTGAGAACTGCCTCATCCTAAATAAAAGCCGTATTAAATTGATCAACCTTAAATTGGGTTCAGAAGGTAAACAAGTTTAAGACCTCCTAAATCTTATATTTAGGGAGAAAAGACAGATGGAACACAGTTAATAATAAGAAATTACATTTTCCAAATGTTAATAAAAATATTTGAATTCCCAAGAGATATAGTGAAAGCTCCTTTACCTTTACATTCAATAACTAGGGCTTCTATCATGTTCTTAAGTTGGATTCTAAGGATTGAAATTGAGTCACTATTTTGAGTCAATTAACTTCAATAAGAATTTCTTGAGGATCAACAAGGATGAGTCTATGATTGGAAAATTTCCTTGGCAGACAGCACCACCAGGGTGGGGGGCATCGTAAAATTTTCTTTCTTGTTTTCCAGTAAGAAAGGGTGGTTACTGTATTGATATGAACTTGGGTGGTCCTTCACACAATCTCATGAATCAGAAATTATATTTGCCAAATGTTAATTCGTTGTAAAGTTAACAATAACGTGTGTGTGTGTGTGTGTGTGTGTGAGAGAGAGAGAGAGAGAGAGAGAGAGAGATGAGCATCCTTGTATGGGTTTTATTTGTTTACAAAAGAGGAAAAAATTTAACAACATAGAGCATAAGTTCATAAGTTGAATAAAAGTTATATAGACCTTTTCAATAAATCCAGCTCTATATTAAATGATTAAAAAAGACAGGTAACTGCCAGAGGGCTAGACAGCTAATGCTAGTGTGGTTTTCTATTGTCTTTGTTTTTCTCCTTTAAAGTTTCTGCAATTGCATGTGCTTGGATTTTAGGATGTGAAGGGTGGGACGGTTATTCTAGAATAATTTGTTAGAAATAAAAGCCTCCTTTTTGGAGGCCTACTTTTTCCTTTTCTATTATTTTTACTGTTACAAAACACATCTTCCACAGAGATGAAAGAATTGGAGAATCCAGTAAAAGCAATTTGCAGAAAAGTAACATGTTGGTCTGAGTAGACAATCTTTGCACTTGCCAGAAAAATTAGTGGGAAGGGTTGTAACTAAGTCACTTAAATTCTCTGGTCCCCACCTTTGAAATGATGTCCTCCAATTCTTTCCACTAAAGGGTTCAAATTAGAAATGTATGGAAAACTGGTTTGTCAACTGTAAAGAGTTTTTAAATGCTGGGGTATTAGGTAGGGTCCCTCCAGAAACAGACCCTGAGAAAAGGAATTTAATGCATATCATTTTTCTAAAAGATTCCAGAAGGCTCTGGTAGGAGAGTGAGGAAACGAGACCAGTACAGTGCATGTTAATAAGCAGATTACTGCTATGCACAGCTGGGCTCACTTTCACTGTATATCTCTGGAAGACAGTGTACAGAGTACCTTGTAAACATTGAGGAACTTGGTAGTGTCCTTTCCCACCTGCCACGGGCTGGGGCTGCACCTGGAGGTGCCAATGTTCCAACACCTTTGGCCTGCCCTGCAATGTTAGCCATACACACCAAAGAAGTCCCTTAGACGGAGGGAAATGGGTGCTTGCAATAAAATTTTCTGAGGGTGTACCAGAAGCTTGAGAACTGGGTGGATGTGGTAAAGGTATCCCTAGTGGCTGCTACAATTGCTTATCATCATGAGACAGAAGTTGGCTTGAAAGCAAGCTTTAAATCCAGCCTTGAAGTGTCTCTACAGCTGGGCCCTTTATAGAATAATATACTAATGTAAAGAATTAACCCATATCTTAGGTTAATTTAGCTCATTATTTTACGATGGGCAAATAATTGTCCCTCCTGGTCCCCGACTTTATGCCCCGGGAAGTTCTTCGTTGCTTATTCTCGTTCCCTGGCCGTGTCTGAAGTGGATACGGGGAGGATGCTGTATTCAGGCCTGCCCACCTCTCACAGCTCACATTCTGCTCAGGCAGATTGCAGGTCTGGGTGTGGTTTTCAGCATTGCAATTTCCATCAAAACTAAACCAACTTCAGACTTTTGCTTCTGGTCCATATCACGTGCAGCCAATTAGAGCTTCTAGGTATTAGGTTTAAGCCTGAAATCACTGATCTTTTATTTATTTGCCTCTGTGCTTGGCCTGGCCCTCCTCTTTTCCCACTTAACAGTGGCTACTTTGAGGTCATCAGAAAAAAAAAAAAAAGGCTTGGGTTTGAAGGCAACATTTTTAGTCTCATTTTGATCTCTGGGCTGGTACCTATCGTGTGATGGAGAACCTCCAGCAGGAGGTACTTGAGAAAAACTTCACATCCCAGCCGTAACTCCTTACACGGCTGCTTCTTTAGTGCTCCTTCTTCTATCTCCTGACATTTGTGAAATTTCGAATTACTGAACTCTCAGTCAATTTTGATTGCTTATTTAGGCCACGGCAGAATGAGTCACTCTTTGCAGTTCTGTGTTCTCTGCAATATCTGTCTACAGACTGGCTAGACCTAGCCTAAGTTTTTCTCTTTCGTAAGGCTTTGCTGAAAGTGGCAAGATGGAGTCAATACACAACAAAATTTGAAATTTTCCCAGTGATTTCCCTTAAAATTATAAAGTTAGTTAACGTATGGTAAATCTATCATGGTATCACAAGTGACAAATTTGCCAGATGTTTTGCCATGGAGAGTTGCATTCCAGCTTGCATTGTTTGCGTCATTTCCGTCCTCCACCTGACTTCTAATCCAGTGTTGAGTATCCACCATAGTAGAAGTATCTCACTTTGGGGACAAAATTCACATTAGTTATTATGTAAGTTTGGCTGTTATAGCAGAGAACAGAAATAATGGTAGCTGAATTAAGAGAAAACGCTATTGAACCGTCCAGAGATCACATGGCAGCTGGACCATTTTTCGCTGCTTTGTCTAAGGGAGGTGCTCTTGTCAGCATGGTCCAAGATAACTCACCCTAACACATGCATTCCAGTCAGTGGGAAGGGAAGGATAGCCCCAGAAGAGGAGCACTTTATTTCTACTTGTATCCCTTTAGCCAGACTTTGTCATATGCCTACACCTAGCTGCATAGAAGGCTACGAAAAGAAGTCTTTATTCTCTGTTTTGCTTATCTATTGCTATATAACAAATAACTCCAAACATAATGTGCTAAAATAAGAGTTATTTATTTGCTTATAATCAACTGGGCAGTTTCTGGCTCCATATGGTACTGACTTGGTTAATTGTGCAGCTGCTTTCAGTGGACAGTTGGGCTGGGCTAGAAGGTACAAAAGGACTCACATATCTGGGCATTGGTGCTGTTAACCAGTGCCTTAGTTCTCAACCATGAAGCCTCTGTCTCCACCTGGCATTCATCTTTTAGGGTCTCTCCATAAGGCCTCTCTCTCTTGAAGAATAGTTTTCTTATAGCCTGGCAGCTAGATTCCAAGAGAATGAAGGGGTAGCTGCCAGAACCCTTAAGGACTAGGCCTAGAACTGCATAGGGTCCTTTCTGCCATATACAGTATTTTGATCACAGCAAGTCACAAGTTCAGCCCACATTCAAGGGGAGGGGAAATAGGCTCTATCTTTAATGGGAGGAGGGACATGCATATACACGGAGGGGAGGAGTTGCTGGGGACTTTCTTTAGAAACTACTTCCCACTCTCTGGATGGCAATGTGCCAGATAAAAATCAGGCCTTTATGCTCATAAAAGAGGAAGAATGACAATGGGAGACATCCAGCAGCCTCTGACAGAAGGTTCTTTCCTTAGGTTTAAGTCATTGTCCCTAAATATTCCTGCATACTCAGAAATCATAAAAGATTAAAAATAGGTTCTATATTTTACATATATTTTAATAGAGTTGAAAATTGATGAAATATCATTTTGGTTTCAGTTTACCTGAAAGATATTGATGGCTATGCATTTCTGTAGGAATCAATTCTTGCAAAAGATATCACTATTATTCTTTAATTTAACATTTTTTCCATATTGAAGTGTTTCACCTACTATAACCCCACTTTGTTATAGAAATATTTTAAAAATTGTGTTATTTTTTATTTTTATATCACAAAATATATCACATAAGAGATTATATATATATATATATATATATATATATATATATCTCACATAAGAGATTCTATCAATCTCTTTCGTATACAAATCTCTACTTGACTTTACTCTCAATGTTCATAAACTTATGGGCATTTGAGATTGGGATGGAGTTAGCATTTATCTAGCCACATTAACTACAATCACAACAACAGTTATAATTAACATTTATTAAGAGTTCGTGCTAGTCTGTGGTCATCTCATTTAATTCTCACCCAAATTCTTGAGGGGTTAATTATCAATGTTACCTTCATGTGATACCTGAAAGGTTAAGCAACTTGCCTGAGGTTATACAGCTAATAAGTAGCAAAGATGGGAATTGAACTTGGGCTGACTGACCACAGAGTCCATGTTCTTGACACCATGCACTTGAACCCTTCCTATAGTCTAACCTGTCTTCTGAGAGGTTGTCCAACCTGTCTGTTAACACTTTCTGTGATGGGGAATTCTCTACTGTCTCAGAGTAACAAATTCCATTCCTTGATTTTCATGATAGGTAGAAAAAATTAACTTTAAAAACAACTCCATCTCCCTACCGCCATCCATTGGTTTTAGTCAAGCTCTTCATTGTCATAAAGAAACCTTTGAATATTTGATGACAGCTATCACTCTGTGGTCTAACACTCCAATTCTATCAGCAAATTTTCATGTGATAGTTCCTAACTCTTGTAATCATTCTTCTTTAAATACACAGCATTTGTCAGTGGTGCTTTGGTAAATTACGGTGCTCCAAATTGATGAAATCCATTAGAGATGGGCTGGCTAGTGATGATTACAGCACATGAGCACCTTCTGCTTAATAGGTAATACTCTGCCTAATAGATAATACGATACAATGGAAAGAACCAAAGCTTAGGAAACAGACAGACCTAAATCTGAGTCAGTGTTTTACTATTTCCGCTACCTCCTCGCTCTGTGCTTTTGGGGAAAACATTCATCTCTACTTTTTTTTTTTTCTACTAGGAAAGTAGGGGCAAGTTATACCCATCTTACAAGGTATTATAAAGATTAAATGAGGTAGTATGTAAGGGAGGTGACTGGCACAGTGTTTGTACTCTAGGAAAGATGCTGTTTTATCATTACCATTTTAGGGTCCTCTTGCACAGTTCTCCAGGTATAAGGCATATTTAGAGAAGTCAAGAAGATGCTCAACCACTTTAGGATAATGTTAGCTAGGAGAGTTTGTTGTGAAGCTAGAAAATACTACAGTTCTTCATGTAAGTCAAAGCTCTGGGGTCAGGTCAGTTTAATTTCTGTATAATATTTGGGAAGGCTATCATCCTGAATTTGACTCACTAGGAATCTTATTTCTAAACAATAATTAAAAGAATGGGGTAGTTTTCTTATTTTTGTTGGAAGGCTGACATACTAGCAGTTTTGCATTCAGCATCCAATTGATTCTAAGACTCTGTGCCACTTAAACTTTATGGGTATTTTATTGTCCAGCAATTAAATTTTGATGTTTGTGTTCTTTACAGTCTGTTCTCATTCATTATTTTAATTATGCCTCACTGTGTTCCAGTATGTCCACTTTAAATAAAAATTATGGGTTTGTTCTTGTTTCACTTTTAAAGTTATCTATCAACTTCGAATATTGTCTAATAAACTGTTAAGACAACACTTACTTACATTTCACAAATATGAAAATGTTCCATATTTGTGAAAAAAGATGTGATTTAGCAATAGTATTAAGTTAAAGACAGAAACATGTATTTTAATGGATGCAGAATGTGACAGTTGTTTAAAATCTTCCTTTCACTTGCAACACTTTTCCTGAGATAATAGGAAAGACTAGCCAGAAGGAACTTAGGCTAATTTAAAGCAATATCTGTGACCCCCTCAGTGGCTTGTTTATGGTGTTTACTTATCTTGCTTTGCCAGGGAAATTCCATGTACAGAAATACGAATTAAATGTGAGAACTTAAGCACCCATTACATTTGCTTTTCAGAGAGAATAATAGCACCATAAAAATGTTGCGACATAACATCTTCTGTACTCATATGGTGGCGATACAGATGAACTCTTCTGAACATCTCATGTTTGTTACTTGGGTAAATCCTTCAAATATATCATGGAATTTAATTTGGAGATGTGAATTTAAAATTCCTCCAGTTTTGATACTTCTTGTTCTAACAGGCCAACTCTTCAATTTCTGGTTTTGTTAGTTCTTGCCTTTAATGTTACTTCCTCTTTCATTAATTCTTTATTTTGATTAAGTGAACTGTCAAGACCTTGACTTAAAAACAAAAATAGATTCAGGATTCTAGTCTCACGTCTGCCCCCTCATTTTACAGTGATATTGTGGATTTTCTTCCTCTTCCAACTTTAGTTGTCCCTTGTATTGCACTGACCACTCCTCTTGGCTTTCCTATTTCTGTTGGAAAACACTAAACACCATATCTCCAGATTAGGTAAAATATTCCATGAAGGTAGGTGGGACTCCCTGTGAGAAGAACACCCAGATCATTTTCAAAGTTCCCTTCTCTGTGTAGCTGACTTTTATGACAAGTCATATTAAATCCCCTGGTGCAAGAATGGAAGAAAAACAGAAGAATATGGAAGAGAAAAGTTTATAAAAGCTTCACAGATTGCAAAAAGGTGTATATAAACAAAGTAAAACAAACACACCAAGAAACAAGCAGAGCAGTCTAGGAATTGATCCACAGTGATTTTCCCATCTGTGGTGGTGGAGGTGTGAAACCTCATCATCCTGTCGTATTCATTACCTGCCCACATGGCTTTGACTCTGTATTCACAGCTGGCTCCTGGTAACAGTGTGAGGGAGGATGGAGTGCAAAATCATCAACTAGTGTCTAGGAGTCCTGAGGGCCACTTACTGCTCTCCTTCTCAGTAACCTGCAACCTTGGACGACTGTCACATAACTGTTTTGTCTTGGGTTCACAATTAATAAAATGAGAGATTGACACCACCTGCTTTCCACATCGTGCTGATTTGGAATGAATAATTGTGACAGGGAATATACTTGACAGAACTGACCGTCTTTTCATAGCCCCCTCGATTCAGGTGCTTTGCCTAAATGGCAAACATTGGAATTCTGATGTAATTATGTTTTTCTGGTCTGCAGGATGCTGGACTCTTAACTTCCTGAAGCCTCTTAAATGTACTAGATGACCTGGGGCTCCCACATTTGAATTTACTAATCTGGTAAGCACTTTCGAAATTATGCTAACAGTTGGAAGGTTATAAAAGGTCCTTTTTCTGCTGTCTCTGATAGCCCACACTGGCCAAAGTGCATTTTAGATCATGGGCCTGCCTATTCTAACTGATCAGGAATGCTAGTTCAAGCCAGAGTGTGAGGTAAGTAGTACTCCTTCTTAGCATGGGAAACACTTGGGCTGTTGTAAGGGGAAGAAAAAAAGTAGGCAGCTACTTACTAATTGTATATATAGGTATAATCTTGATAATTATAATCAATAGCCAAAACCATGACTATAATTTTCTTCAGAAATTAAACTCTAAAACCACATTTGCAAAGTTAGCTCAACACATCTTTGGATAGAGCACACACTCTTCTGAGCATCTAGAGCTTGTTCAATATTGTTAAAACTAAAATGGATTCAATGGTGTGATTGCCAATTATTTTACTTTCATGACTTTTGAGATCTAAAACATTATTTCTAAATCTCTGGTTGTGCAAGTACCAGGCAATTGGTTGGAATCCTCAACCCTCCAGCCCCATCCCCCCAAAGTCCATTTTCCCTGATTCTTAAAATCTCATAGTTCTAAGGCTTGTCTCCTCAGAAAAGTGTTATTTTAAGATGTCCATCTAGCAATTTTTATTTAAACATAGTTGGGGGTGGGAGTCACACAACATAAATGAGATGAAAATACGCCAGGGCATAACCAGTAACTTGGTGGAGGAAACAACACAGGACTGGATTGATTTACAATAGCATTCCTGTACCATGAGGGTTTAGACTCAACTTCAGTGTCCCCTGTCTTCATTTATGGACCAGGAAAAGCAAACATTAGGTGGCATTGCTTGGGTGAGCTATACTGTGTATGGTGGGACCTTCTGGGTTTCATGCAGAATACATTTCATGTAAATACAGGGTCTTATTGAGGAGCAGGGGCAAAATCTGCCCTGTTTATAACACTAAGTGACAGTGTTCTTGGGCTGCCTAGTATATTTGAGGGGTATTTGGCATAACTCATGTTTTTATTAGCTTTTGGAAGAAACTGGCTTTCACTTCGCTATCTTTCCAATGCCAAGTTTGAATTGAAAATGAACATTACATCAGCTTGTTACTTGGTCCTTGGGAAAAAAATCCAGCCCGTATGGACAAATTCAAAAAGATGCCAAGGGAAGAGACAAACGATGTCTGTTAAAAAGTGTTGTATCAAGTTTTACACATTCTGTTTGGAATACAGCATGGAACCCACCCCAATCTTGGACACACGTATGCACATTTTAACATTTTAAGTTAAAACTACCGAGCATACAACAAGGATAAAGACTTGCATAAGCATATTCTTATACTGAATGTTTGGCAAGAATTTAATTATTCTGTGACAATCAGCCAGTTAGTAATCATTATGCTGATTGAGAAAGTCTCATGGGGAAAGCACCAAAACAGTGTCTAAAACGTGGATTTGCATGGATCCTTTATTACACTTATTTCCAGGATTGCACATTAAATAATTGTACGGCTCAATGGGTTTAGAGATAAAAAATACTGTACAAGGTCACAGACTTTGTAACCTAAGGTAACCAAAGACACTAGATTCACATATTCTGTGACATCATTGTCATAATTTTGTTGTGCCACATGTGAGCAATTTTGGTTTGGGAACAATTATCACAACAAAAGACAAGTTAATGTGTTGAAGTTTTGAATATTAAAAATATTTACTTGCACTTTTTCTAGTTTAACAGTATGTATCTACTGACTTGGGTAACTACTGAAATCAAGAATCCTTTCAACTTTATTCATAATAGTGAAGATATGGAAACAAGAGTCGATCAATGGATGGATGGATAAAGAAGATGTTATATATAATATTATTAAGATAATACATATAATATTATTAATATAATATATATAATACTACTCAGCCATGAAGAAGAAAATCCTGCCATTTGCAATAACATGGATGGACCTTGAGGGCATTATGCTAAGTGAAATAAGCCAGAGAGAGACAGACAAATACTGCATGGTGTTACTTATATGTGAAATCTAAAAACAAAAGTCAAACTTATAGAAACAGAGAAGGAAAGTGGTTGCCCAGGACTGTGGGTTGGGGTAAATAGGAAGAGATTGGCATAAGGGTACAAACTTTCAGCTATATGATGAATAAGGTCTGAGCATCTAATGCAAAACACGGTGACTATTGTTGGTAACACTGTATTATACAACTGAAATTTGCTAAAGAAGTGGAAAATAAATGTTCTCACCAAAAATAACTAAATAAATAAGATGATGTATGTGTTAATTACTTAGATGGTGGGAATCTTTTTCACAGTGTATACATGTATGAAATCACTACAATGTATACTTTAAATACCTTAAAATTTTATTTGTCAATTATACCTCAATAAAGCTGAAAAAAAATAAAACATCCAAAAAAAAAAGACTCCTTTAAACTGAGAGAAAATACTAAAAACAAAACAACAAATTAAACAGCTCTCGGGTGTGTTTGGATTATTTTATTGTTATGATTCTTGGGTGTGGTGACACTTGCTGGTTTCTCTCCATTGTTTTGTCAAGGACCTTGTTCTATATTTCTATGATGTTCAGCTTATGGCATTTTGCCTCTGCTGTACCAGGAGTTTATTGTGATTGTAGGAGGAACTTTCTTACAAGCCATGTATCTGTAAAGTGCCAACCAATTGGCTTGGATCCTTCTTTCATATTTGTTATACTCACATACTCTCAATTATTGTATCAGGCAGGGGCTTAGGCAATAGAAACTTGTTTTTGAGGGGCTCTCCTTGGAATGAGCTTTGTAGTAGAATCAGTAGGAGGAAAACAGTACATTTGACACTTGCCCAAGGTAGTTATTTAGTTATTTATTTGCGAGTGTCATAATAAAACAAATACCTGCTCAAGGTTTGAAAGAGGTTGACAGGGACTTGGTGTGGTCAGCTACCTTCTGACCTTCAGTCCCTAGGTAGTGCCTACCTTTACAAGACTCTATAAGGTTACTGAGGCCAGGTTGAGACACACTGACTTGATCTGCTTTCCTTGGCTTGACCTATGTGATATAGATTCAAGAATCTGAGATTGTCAAAAAGAGTTAGTTGTGGGTTTTTCTTTTCTTTCTTTGTTTTTGGAAAGGGATTCCAGACCAGATGGCTAGTCATACATTTATGCACTCATTCAGTAACTATTTATTTAGCAACTATGTGGGCCAGGACTGCGCTAGACAAATGATATACAATGGTGCGTCATCTTCCCTGTCTTTGCAAAGCTCTTGGTCTAGTGGAGAATATAGACCAATACACACAATTACAATACTGTTTGCTGAAGAGTAAGTGCAGGATGCCAGAGAGTGTTTAATTGGGGCACTAGACCTATTTGGAGAAATTGGGGGGTTTACCCAAAAGAAATGAGAGTCAACCTGAGACAAATAGCAGTAACTAACAAGTGAAAGAGGTGAGATAGAAGGAGAAAAAAATAGAATATTCAAGTCAGAGAGTTTAGTTTAGCAAAAACCTAGAGATAATAGTTAAGGTTTAAAATCTGCTGTGGTATCCTGGTTAAGTTTCAATAACAAACATATACGTTCTTCCCAGTTTTTCTTATTGCTTTGGTCAGAATTAACCCTTATTGCATACTTATTCTTACTATATAGTGCTGCCTTTTGTTGTTATAAGTAGTCACTGAAGGTAAATGGATTTCATTAGGAGCAGATATAGTTCTAATCTGTAGAGTCTGTAAAATATTCAAGGGATTATTTGGATTAAAGACCTCTAAGTATTAAAGAGAAAAATATTATCATTACTTTAATAATACTTTCCCAAGTTGCAAATGAATAACTGGCTCCAACAATCTCATCTCTATAATTGTTCACACATTTCAGGAAGGCATTTAACAACCCCACAAAAAAATTTCAACAGCTAAGCTCCTTTGACTTGATTGCTAGACAGACTAATTTCTTTTTTAATGCCAAAAATCAAATCACGAGAGCAAAAGTTAGACAGAAAGGCTGAACTTGAACAAAAGTTCAAGGATTTTATTAAAAATGCTATTACTGAATCTCATCACATTTAAGACACTATCAATTGCAACGTGCACTGTTATTTTATGTAACATTAAAAACAAAATAAATAAAAACTATCATTTAAACTATGATGTGCTCTCAGTTGTAGGACACCCTCAAATTTCAGAGATGTTAAAATGTGAAATAAAGTGTATCTTAGAACTGGGGAATTATGGTTAACAATGATAGGTATTTCTATCAAAAGCCTGATGGTTATTTTATCCATAAGATTTATTTTACAAAAGCAAGAAAAATAGAAAATTAGGTCAGACCCTTTGTGTTTCAGATTCTCAGTATTGGAGGGAACAGGATACAAAATAGAAAATTAGATCTTGAAAGGTACATCCCAGTTTTTTGAGCATTTTGAACATAAAAGGGCCATTACCTAAGGGAAATTTGCTAAACACTGAATCCGTGAAGAACAATATGGGTAAAGAAACATGATACATATATCTTCATTTTCATCTTAGCTCTGCTAAGTAGGATCATACAGTCTCATTAAATAAAAGGAAATTCTTGAGCTTCAGCACTCCAACAGACTTTTGTGCTCCATAGCCACAAATGTATGAATATAAAGCCAACAGTTACGGAGAAGTGATTGTAAGAAAATAAAGCATTAGTGAGAAATTTTGGGAAAATGGTGTAAGAATAACCAAAAGATGGGAAGCACAAACAATAAACTTTTATTTTCTATTACTAGCCTCCTAAGCAATAGACAAAGAAAAATTAAGCAGTAATCGTGAAAATCTAATGCACATCCCTGCCTTCTAAAGCTTCTACTAAAAATCATTTTAATACCACTGCAAGAATCAAGATGGTAAAGGATTCTTGGAAGGAGAAAAGGTTGTAGTCCCAAATGGTATAAAATAAGGCTATGATGTATTCCTAAGCCACTGTCATCTTTTCCTTTTCCTTTATAATCAGATACTACTTTTAGAAGATTCAGATACATGCCCTCCTGACATTGCCGCAAGAGATAGTATTCCTCCTTGTTAGGATATAAAATATGTAGTATTATGAATCAGGGTCTTAGGAGACAAATGAGGCAAAAGGTAAACATTCCTAACAGGGAAAGGACTCCTACTGTTCACAGGAGAAAAAGACAAGCCCATGTGAAAATGCATGCAGAGAATGAGCAGGCTGTTCACAGATGAAGAAATATAAATTTCCAGTGGACACAAGAAAATATGCTTATTATCACTACTGATCATCAGAGTATGCTGTATACTTTGATAAGACCCCATTTTGCCTCAAAGGTTAGCAAAAAGTTAAAATGGTTGATAATTTTCAATATTAGTCAGGATGTGGTTAGGAGTAGATAGATACTGGTATAGCACTTTTGGAGGACGTCTTAATTAATATTTAATATTGGAGTTTAAAACTTCACATTGTCAGCCAATTACCTTTAGAAATCTATCTGCAGATACATTCACAAAAGTTCACATGGATATATGTATGAGGATAATCACTGAAAAATGTTATAAAAGCTAAAAATGAGAGGTTTGTGATATGTATGTATATATATATTTGCTTATTTAAATAAATTTTTTGTGGGAGTATAACATAAAAAAGAGCTCATATCCTGGGTGTACGGCTTAGTAAATATCACAAAATGAACATATCTATTTAATTATTTCATAGATTAAGAAATAGTAAAGCATTAGGAACTCAAAAGACCCCCATGTATTCAATCCCTGTCACTACTCTACCCTTCCCTTCAGAAGTAGCCACTAATGCTGGTTTCTAACATTATGGATCTCTTTTGTCCTCTTTTGAACATATAAATGAAATCACGGAGTATGTGTTTTTTTGTCCTTAGGCCATTTTATTCCACATTCTGTTTGTGAGATCCATCCATGGTGTTGTGTGTAGCAGTAACTTATGTAATATTCCACTGAATCAACATATCACCATTTATTTAGATATGTTATTGCTGATAAACACTTAGGTTATATGGCGGCCATGGGAATGTACCTCACATATCTCTGACTATAGGGAAAATGATTGATCCAGAGTCCCAGTTGCTGTGCTCTGAAGTTCATCACTGCATTTGCACCAAGGCTATGCTTCCTTGGGTTACTCCCAGCCAGTGACCATGTGTGGTGAAAATGTGGAGGCAGACTTATTCCTGGGAGACAAGGAATTCCTCTATTGTCGAGCTTTGGCTCAAAATTTTTCCAATGGCCTTGATAAGCATTTCTTAGATGGCAGAGCAGTCTAAGGCACTTCCACCCAAACTGGCCTTGTTCTCTCCTTCACTCAGGGTCACAATTACATAGTGATCCGACTCTTCCAGAGAGGGGCACTGGCACTGATAAGAATATTGGTGGTGGCCTCCTCTATAAGTAAGGGAGGCAAGCCACATAGCTGGGCTTGTTAATATCCATGAAGATGACATGTCCTCCAAGCAGTAGAGGACAGGTGGTAGTTCTTAACCACCAGAATTCGGAAGGCTGCAATTACTTTAATGACCAGCAAGGTTGACAGTCAAGGGGCCTTGACCCATAGGGAGCTGTGGAGATTATAAATAGAGCAAGGAGTTTTTAGGGATAAAGCGTGCTATTTAGCATTTGTAATTAAAAAAACAAAACAAAAAAAACCAATAATCAAGAATGGTGGAGCAGGGGGCTTAGTGTTATCACCCCAATAAAAAGTCAGGATCCCCACAATAGTTAAGACATGGAAACAACCTAAATGTCCATCAACAGAAGAATAGATAAAGAAGATGTGGTACATATATACAATGGGATACCACTCAGCCATAAAAAAAGAATGAAATAATGCTATTTGCAGCAACATGGATGCAAATAGAGATTACCATAGTAAGTGAAGTAAGTGAAGTAAGTCAGAAAGAGAAAGATAAATACCATATGATATCACCTGTATGTGGAAGCTAAAATATGGCACAAATGGACCTATCTACAAAACAGAAACAGACTCATAGACATAGAGAACAGACTTGTGGTTGCCAAGGGGAAGGGGGCAGGAGAGGGATGGACTGGGAGTTTGGGGTTAGTAGGTGCAAACTATTACGTTTAGAATGAATAAACAATAAGGTCCTACATTGTGGTTCTACTATATCTTTGTAGCACAGAGAACTATATCCAATCCTCTAGGATAAACCATTATGGAAAATAATACAAAAAAAGAATGTACGTACATGTGTAACTGAGTCACTTTGCTGTACAGCAGAAATTAGTACAACATTGTAAATCAACTATACTTCAATTAAAAAAAAGAAAAAAGTCAGGATCCCTTGTTAAGTTTTGAGATCTGAGCCAATGTTCAGATCTGGAATATCCATTTGCTGAAGGAAGAAGAAACTTGCAACACTGTGGCAAGTATATACTGTAGTAGTTCTCTCAGTCCTTCCCCAAAGGGACCCACAACCCATTTCCTCAAGTGACTGTACACTGGAAAAAGGGGGAATAACCAGATATTTCCTGACTATTGGGCTCAGTATCTTGGTTGACACTGGTCATGGTCTTTCTATTAGAGTGATGGTGCAAGCTGGAAATGGATAGTATCTGAATTACTGCCACATTCAAGAATGAATCTGACAGGCAGTGGGGCTGTCTTATGAATGGAGCTGTGAGCAGTGCACCTGATTATCTCCTCGTGTGAAAGGAGAAGTGGCCCAGGGTGAGAATATATACAGATTCCTGGACAATGTCAGTGGTCTGACTATCTTCTCAAGGGCCTTAGAAGGAAAAGGCATAGGAGATTAGAGATAAGGAGGTCTGGGCTACAGGCATCTGAATGGGCAAATGGGAGTAGGCACAGAGTGTGAAAAACTTTATATTACCCATCAACTCCCACTGGAAAGAATCTACCATGGAGAGACCCTGAAGAATTGAGTAGATTAGATGACTTGGCCAACTGACATTACCCAGCCTTTGCCATTGGCTATCCTTGAATTGGAATGATAAATACATGAATGGAGTGACCATAGTGATGGAGACAAAGGCCACATGTGAGCCAAACAATAGGGACTTCCACTTACCAAGTCCAATATAGCTGTCTCTGCATGCCAGCAACACTGGCCAAAACTAAGCCCCAGACATGGCACTATTAATCCAAACCAACCAGACACTCAGTGAAAGTTGAATACATTGGGCCTCTTTTACCTTGGAAGAGTTGTCAGCTCATCAACACAGGCATAGATACTTACTGGGTATAAATTTGCCTTTCCCACCTGTAGAGGCTTGGCTAGGATTACTATACGGGAACTTATGGAATATTTAATACACAAGCATGAGATTCCATGCCACATAGCATCTGATGAGGCATCCCCTATGTAGTAAAGGAGGTGTGGAGTGCACCCATGACCACAGGATCCTTTCATCATATCAGGTACTACATGGTCCAGAAACAGCCAGCCATATAGAATGTTTGAATGGCTTTCTGGAGGTGCAGCTGAAATGCCAGCTTGGAGAAAACACTCTGAAAGAATGGGGTGTCATCCTTCATGACAGTGTATTTGTTAAGTCAAATACCTCTATGTGATATTCTTTCCCTAAAAGGAAGGTGTAGAAATTTAGGGGTTGAGCAAGAATGACTTCATTTACAATCACAACCAATGACTTACTGAGGGTCCTTGTCCTTTCTGTCACCTCTGCTCTGGGCACACTTTACAAAGGGTTATGTATTGGTCTAATTTTTTGAAGACTTAACATCAAGTAGGATAGTGGATATATAATGACTGCCTTTCAGAAGCATATGGACCATTCAGAACAATAATAATTATAGAAATAGAGCCCTGTAAGTCAGTGTTTTTGCAATCACTCATGTATTACTTGGGATGTTATGTTTTCAGTGTAGCTGATTCTGAGTTCATTTTAGTTGAAAATAAGTAGTTATAATTTTAAAAAATAGTTAAAAGAGGGAAACGGATATCAAGAGGTTAATATTTCCTTAGTGTTGGTAATGGTAGATGTTATGCTGAACATATGTAAAAAAGTACATTTTACATTCTTAGTTTATGACTAAGATTAAAAAAAATAACTATTCAAGGGGCTGGGGATATACTGATTTATAGGACAGACACATTCCTGTCCTCACAGAAGTTCTTTTTATTGTAGGGATACAGATTATAAATTTATATACAAACAGATTATGCCAGGCAGAAGGAAGGTTTTTTTTTTTTTTTTTTTTTTTTTTGCGGTATGCGGGCCTCTCACTGTTGTGGCCTCTCCCGTTGCGGAGCACAGGCTCCGGATGCGCAGGCTCAGCGGCCATGGCTCACGGGCCCAGCTGCTCCGCGGCATGTGGGATCTTCCCGGACCAGGGCACGAACCCGTGTCCCCTGCATCGGCAGGCGGACTCTCAACCACTGCGCCACCGGCGAAGCCCAGGCAGAAGGAAGTTTTATGAATTAAACTAAAGCTGGAGAAAGAGAATACTTGGCAAAAGGTAGATTGGAGGAGTGATGTCATTTTGTACAGCTATTAAGAAAGTCTCTGGGAGTACATGAAGTTGGTAGTGACTTGAATAAGGTGAGGGAATGTGTTATGTTACTACCAGGGCAGGAGGGAACACGCAGAGGGAACATTAATTACAAGGCTCTACTGGAGGAAATGAACTTGTTCCATTCAAGGAACAGCAAGAAGCCACTGGGGCTAGAGATGCATGGGCAAAGGTGACAGAAGATGGGGTTTGAGGGGTGGGTAAGATGCTGACCTGAAGGCTCACGTCTGGAGCTTGGGTTTGTCCTAAATATGTTGGAAAGTGCCTAGAGGATTTTGCACATGAGAAGGGTGCAATATGATTTACATTTAACAGAAAGAACTCTGGTTGCTGTTTTGGAGAATAGACCACAGCAGAGGTTCAATTAGGAGACTCCTGCTTAATTCTAGGCTGAGAGATAATGGTCAGTGGCTTGCACCATAGTGTTAGAGGTTTACATTAGGGGAAAATTCCTTCTAGGATTAAATGTGGCTTTTGTAAACACTAGAAAATAAATAACCTCTAGGATCATCTTGATGATGTCTTAGTCTGCTAAGGTATCAACCTGATAAAAATTATCAAGGGCTTTAAGTTTAATTAGGTCCTTGATAGTTTTTAGCAGGTTGATACCTTAGCAGACCTAAGGATCATCAAGATGATCCTAGAGGTTACTTATTTTCTAGTGTTTACAAAAGTCACATTTAATCTTAGAAGGAAATTTTTCCCTAATGTAAACCTCTAACACTATGGTGCAAGCCACTGACCACTAAACCTAAAAGCTTTTGCACAGCAAAGGAAACCATAAACAAAATGAAAAGACAACCCACAGAATGGGAGAAAGTATTTGCAAATGAAGAGACTGACAAGGGATTATCTCCAAAATATACAAACAGCCCATGAAGCTCTATGTCAAAAACACAAACAACCCAATCAAAAACTGGGTAGAAAATCTAAATAGTCATTTCTCCAAAGAAGACATACAGATGGCCAAAAAGTACAGGAAAAGATGTTCAACATTGCTAATTATCAGAGAAATGCAAATCAAAACTACAATGAGGTATCACCTCACACCAGTCAGAATGGCCATTATCAAAAAGTCTACAAACAATGAATGCTGGAGAGGGTGTAGAGAAAAGGGAACCCTCCTACACTGTTGGTGGGAATGTAAATTGGTACAGCCACTATGGAGAACAGTGTGGAAATTCCTTAAAAAACTAAAAACAGAACTACCATATGATCCTGCAATCCCACTCCTGGGCATATATCTGGAGAAAACCATAATCTGAAGGATACATGCACCTTGATGTTCACTGCTGCACTGTTTACAATATAGCCAAGACATGGAAGCCACCTAAATGTCCATTGGAATATGAATGGATAAAGAAGATGTGCTATATATATACAATGGAATATTACTCAGTCATAAAAAAGAAAGAAAGAATGTCATTTGTTGCAACATGAATGGACCTAGAGATTATCATACTAAGTGAAGTAAGTCAGGCAGAGAAAGACAAATATCATATGATATCACTTATATGTGGAATCTAAAAAAATGGTACAAATGAATTAATTTACCAAACAGAAACTGAGTCACAGATGTAGAAAACAAACATGATTACCAGGGGGATGGGGGGGGAAGGATAAATTGGGAGATTGGGATTGATATATACACACTACTATGTATAAAATAGATAACTAATAAGGACCTACTGTATAGCACAGGGAACTCTACTCAATACTCTGTAATAACCTATATGGGAAAAGAATCTAAAAAAGAGTGGATCTATGTATATGTATAACTGATTGACTTTGCTGTGCAACAGAAACTAACACAACACTGTAAATCAACTATACTCCAATAAAAGTTAATCATAATTTTAAAAGACCTATCAAGGGTAAATTTTGAAAGTATATATTGATACCTAAGAGTATTTTCTGGTATTTCCATAATTCTCAAATGGGTCCGTAACTTCACCAAAAAGGTGTAAGAAACAGTTAGGAGGCTGTGATATCCACTAGATAGTACTGATTTCTGATATATCCAGTGCAGATTGGCTCTTTCTGATATCCAAGATTGGATTTGGTTCAGGGTACACTGCAAGGAGAATATCCAAATAAAGTCCCATAGGTCATTATTTCCACCTCCTTCTCTTTCCTCTCAACTATGGCTCAAGAAAGCTTAAGAAACAGAGTATGATTTTAGAACATCTCAAGTTGCAAAGGAGATAAAGGAAACCCATGCTGGCACAGTGACACCTGCAGCTACCGCAGCAGGTCTGAGGCCACTGCAGAGCAGGCTCCGTTGTCCTGTGCCAGAAATACACAGCTGTACAGGAGCCCCTGCTGACCCATGAGAGACGTTCAAGGATGCCAGATGATTGAGTTACTGTGGTTTTAGAGGATATCCAAGTGAGAGGAAAAGTTTTAGAGCAGAGTTGAAAACCACATCCATCTTCTCAACTCATTTTAATTTCTTTTTTTCCAATGTGTGTGTGTATGTGTTCAGCTCTCAAATAAATTACTTTGGAGCAAAATAATATTGTATCAAGCATGTTTGTCAATGGTCTGGACAGCAAAGATGACCACAAAGTCATCTGTATTTTTGTTCAAATCACATTTTTGCTCCTTACTATGTAAATTCAGACCATTTAATTGGCATCTCTCTGCCTCAATTTACCCAAACATGAAGTAGGTATAAGATTGCAATCAAAACACTACAGATAAAGGAGGTTGTGAGGATGAAACACAATGTTAAGTTTAAAATAAATTCATAGCCCAATTCTTGGCCATAGACATGGAAGACACATGATAAATGTTTGTGTTCTTCCTTCTGTCCTGTGGTCCTTTCAGCTGGCTGTCAGGGACCATTTTCATTGCTGGGTATAGACAAGGATAAGAGAGAACCCTGTCCCTTAAGAAGTTGTTGTTCTCTTATCTGTAGGATTTATTGTTTCACAGGTTTTGAAACAGAAAGGGATTTCAGAATGTATCCAGCCCCCAACCATCATTTCCAAATAAGGAAAAAGCAGTCCAGTGAGTGCAGGTGAATTGGCCAACACCCCACAGATACTAGAAGGAAACATGCCTTCTTGGCTCCCATGCATCCATTGTTACCATACTGTCTCATAGCCCACTGCTCAGCTGCGGTTGTTCAAAAGCAGCATGAGAATGCCCGAAATCTAACAGCGACGTTTCACAAAAAGAATATATTTTCTTTGCTTCATGAAATTCATGATAAAGTGTGGCCTATTTATTGTGCTGACCTTAAACATAACTTCATTGACCTATTATAACTAAAAGTTCCGGGTGATCCTTTCAAATTCTGGGAACTTAGAAATATTTGGCCAAGACTCAAATGACTGATGTTGTTTCCAAGTTTTGCTTGTGAAATAGAAGAGGATATTGGTAGTTTAGCACATCCCCTGCATTTAGAATGAAGTTTATAGCATCTCTATTAGGACAACATGGACATTTGACACAGTGGGCAATAGGCTTGCCCCTTAGACACCAAAGTTCACTTCACTTCCTGTTTAAAACAAGTAATGAGTAACAAGCACATTCTAGCATAAAAATTTAATGGTATCTTTGCTGTAATTTTAAATAATTGAGAGTATCTTCTAATTTTATATCCTGAGACAGTGTGAATAACTAATAAGTAGCAAGATAGGAGTGGGGAACCCCAAGTTTATATCTAGATTCACAAAACCACTAGCTGATTAAGGTCTCTTGATCTGTGAAACATTCCCAGTTTTAGAAACACAGTCCCTGAGTCCCAAAATACTTTGATTCCCAAAATAGTCTTTTGCTCTTTTTCTTTTTCCATTGCACTCTTACATTTATTTAAAACAGACCCAATAGTTCAGATTCCTCTACTCACGGAAGAAATATTCTTTCTATCTGTGGATCTCTAATTGGTGGGTACATATGTCTAAAAAACGCTATTATAATATGATAATGTAATCATTTGAAAGAGTCATATGAAAGTCCATCTATAACATTACTAACAATGTTTTTTTGGGGGGTGGGGGAAGTGTAGAGTAGGAAAAAAGAAAAAGCTTGCCAAGACTTGCAGCAATTTGCTAAGAAAACAAGAAGTCTATGCAGGTCTATTACATGCGTAAACTTCAGCTCCCAGAAATGTGTGTGCTTTTCTCAGGGAAGGCCCTGGGACTCATGGGATTTGCACTTCGTAATCAAGAACTGAACTGGGAAACATTATCGTTAAGAAGACAATTGCCCAAGAGTCCCATAGCTGGCATTTGTTCTAAGTATGAATGCATTCACATGACACCAGAAGATCTGGATAAACAGCAAAAAATTCCATGAGATTTCTGGATGTTTGGATTTGGAAACTACCTTGATCTTGACTTGCTGCCTCCCCTCTTCCATACAGGATTCTTCATTTTCTACACTTGGAGGTTCAGGCCTGACCATGGTAGAGGCTGTGTAGAGCCCTCAGGAGCTATTTCTGGGTAGGAGCTTCATGCTAATAAAGTCACTGGTGCCTCTTACCTACTACCCATACCTCCTCATACCTCTTGGAACCCACACTTTCTGGTTGAAAGTCTTTATCACATATAGCCCAAACTCTGATCCTTTGTTCTCCTGGCCTGCTGTTCATGAACCTACACTCCAGCTGCTCAGATTTTGAACTCTCCTTCTTAAACTTGGTTAACTACCCTGAACAACAAAATCTTCAGGTTTTGTTCCTGCTTAGTTCTGTCCTATTTTTTCCAATCCAAGTGAATCAGGCTTACTTACACAATGCCAATCTGGTAAGTATTCAAAAATATTTTGGGTATAGTGAATAAAGGAGTAAATATTGTTATCTATCTATCTATCTAGAAATTTATAGGCACTTGACATTCAAGGTTCTCAATCATCCTCCTCCTTCCTGTGTCTACCATATTTCCATTTCTCTTTTTTCTACCAACTTTCCCCTTCAACAGGGATAGTTCTGCTCATCATACCAGTGGGCATGGTATCCTCACTGCCCCTGGCTCACAAGGCCTCCAATACCTTTTTCCCATCTTCTCTCCATGAATTTTATTCCTAATATTCTTTCAAGGCACAGTCTAAACCCTCCTTTTCAAGGCAAGCATCGATGAAAGTCTAAATTCCTAATGATGTCTCCCCAATCCCTGGTGTTACATATTCTCTGTAATTACTTAGTTCTTTTAATAAGTGTCACCCAACAGTTTGAGATCTATATTTAGAAACCATTTTAGTGGAAGGAACTGTCCTCACCTTTTTTTTTTTTTTGTATTCACATCATTTATCTATTGTGTGCTCACAACAGAGTTGGTGTTTAATAAGCTTTGTTGAAGAAATAATCACATTAATAATCTTGTTCTCTATATGTAGAGACTATTTTCACAAAACTGGTGAATGTTCCCCAAACCCATCAACTCCAAAGATAAGTTCACTTTAGGCTCATGGAAAAGAGGAGTTATTGATTGAAAGTAGAGTAGCTTCCTACAGTGGGCAGACACTGTTAATTGTCTGGAAGAAGGCTAAAACCACACAGAAAATTGTGCTGAGGCTTGCTTGCATCCAGCCTAACTCTGATCTGAGAGGATGTTGACCATTAAGAGCTGAAAATGATTGAATTTGGAGGAAACAATATGAAAGAAGGCCAAGTGATCTAGTTTAAGCCTTTTTTTTTTCCACCTGCAAAATAATGAATACAATAGCAGAGTATTGAGGTTATAAAATGTTCAAAGCTGTAAAGGAAGGAGGGGGTCAATAAGAAAAAATGGCAAACATTCTGAAGCCAGCCTTTAAAAAAATTAGAGCAGGTTCTTTTGCTATTAGTAATAGGTAAATGATGATGTGGTGGACTTTTTAAGCAGATGTAAAGGAACCATGGGATGTTTCCTTATTTCTGGGTGGTTCTTGTGGCTAATATGATGGTGATATCTTTGTTGGCATCAGCTCTACAGTTCAGATGATCTTTTTACTGGTTTGTCTCCAAGTTGAGATATGAACTATAAGCTGCTCCTTTCAGCTTTCTGGTGGGTAGAATTATTGACATATGAATGTTCCCCAGGGTTTCTCTAAGACTCTTTAAACTCTGGATACACTTTATTGACAGCTTCCGAGTTGTGATAAGTTTCTACCTTTTATTTCTAATTTGAAGATTTCTTGGGTGATAAAATTACATTTTCTTTGGAGCAAATATTTTAGAGTGTACTGAGATGGCAGATTCATAAATTGCCCAGAACCTTCACAGGAAACGGAGAATGCAAGGGTCATGTAAATATAGTCGTAATAATGTCTTCACTGATTGGAAAAACTTAATATCACACACATTTTAGTTTGAATAGATTGCAGAGAGAGTGTACAGCATAGAAGGAATATATATATGTGGGTTATCTTGGGGTATGTGTCTCAAAGTAAAATTATACCTTTGGATATTGGATACTTTCTAAATTACTATATAAAAATGGGTGAGGGGAGTAAGAAGGCGAGAAAGGCAAATGGCTATACACTTTCATTATTATATTACTTTAATGTTTAGATTTTTTTACTACAATATGCATCCATGTATTATTTATGTAATTAAAATAATTTTAAAGCACATACTACAGTATTGTCCAGAATTACAAGTCTGTGAAATTACAGGGAAGTTCAAATTGAACTCTGAACATGATTTTTAAAAATCTATTATTATCACTTCCTGAAATTATCAATTGTATTTTTGTTCTTGTTGATTATTTACATTCAATAAACATTTGTTCAACACTTTCTATGTACCATACACTGTGTTAGGCATCAAGGATATTAAATGGATAAGACATGGATCCTGCTTTTAAGAAGCTTATAGCTTAATATGAAAAACAGATATGAAGGATATAAGTACAATGAAGTTCTATAGCTGCTATGATAGAAAGCTAAGTAAAATGCAGCTATTAAATCTTCTTAATAGTTCATGAAATAAATGATAATGTGGAGATGATACCCAGTGGATAGCCAGATACCAGATGCAAAGTTGAATATATGGCCAATTTCTTTTAGAAAATAGTCTGATTGCTTTTAGCAAGTGGATGACATGGTCTCCAGATACCTGGTAGTTATGTGTAATGGCATTTTTCTCAAATCTGAGGTTTGGTCTTAACACTTGAGTATATTATTTCCATTTGAATGTAATTAACAAAAGATTTGCTTGCTATTTCTGAACTGTTATAATGGTTCAGATTAAATATCTGCGTTATAGTCAGTTCTCATTATTCACAGTAAGGTTCTATAAGGTTGCTGTAAGCACTTAGCACAATCAGAATCACAGCTCCTGGGGAAATATGGAGTTAGGTTCCTGTCAACTGATCAATATATAACCTTGTTTTAGGTGTGTTTCTGTTTATGGACACCTTATTTACTATATCTCTTATAAATAGTTAACTCCATGGTCTTTGAATGATTTTAAATCCAGGGGCTTTGAAGGCCATTTGTGTTATATAAGTTCCTTTGCTGATATCCTTGTAAAACAATCTGGTCTCATTATTGTAAATCTGCTCTTCCAGAGATCCTTTTTGCTGTGTAACATGTAACAGATATTTTTAAAAATTTACTGAAACTTACTTATCTGTGGAACCTGCCTTGCCTTCAAGTTTAACATTTTCCATGCTGTATCACCTTTTCAATTGCACAAACCAGTCATCCCTAGCTTAGAAGGAGGTAACATATTCTTGACCCCGGGAAACATGTCTGTAAATTTTTTTGGCTTTCAGCTTCACGACAGTGCTGTCCACTCTGCCATTTTTTAATTGGTATTCATCTCATGAATACAAATTTGACTTCTTTTCCATACTATTGAAAGTTTTTTCCCCCGTACCTTTATCATGCACTGTAGATGTTACTTTAGCACTTCCCAGAGCAGACTCACATGTGCAGATCAGCGAATTTCCCCTTCCCTTCTCTAGATTTACTGTGTTCTGGGTTCATTAACCTTGAACTCATGGCCAACAGCACTAGAAGTTATGCCTGAGCAATGCTTACCTGGCACACATATTTTCTCTGCGAGGCATATAGCAACCTTCTTGCACTTAGGAACGCTAGGCAGCACTTTGGCATCACATTTGGAGGTCACTTTAAACAGCAAAATCACCAACAAAAAGCACAAAAAATGTGAAAAATGTGACACTGAATAGACCACAAAAGGACATTTGTTTATGGCTTGAGGGCTGAAACAAGAAGGCAGAGTGTTGCCTTATTCAACCTCATCTGGGAACACGTGTGAGACAACTCAAAATTTTCACTGCTCTGTCAATAATAATGAAAGTGCTGCAAGTACTGATTTGGGGCTTAGAAACAGAATTTAGAAAGTAGGAGAATTTGCTGATATGGAAGCCACAAATGAGGAGCATCACTGTACATAATTTAGAAATCCTGCTTTTCCTAGTCATTTCCTATCTCCCAATTGCCGTACTGATTTCCAGGGCTCCAGCTGATAACTAACTACAGGATCATAAAAGACTAGTTTAAGGGGGATTTTCTCAAGATCCTTTTGCGTGGTACAATTCCTTTGTCAAGAATGCTCTCATACCTTTTCTACCGGGGGGCCTTAATGTTCCAAATAGGTCAATAATAATATAGATGTCCATAGCTAGTGATGTTCTCTGTAATATCTTACCTATAAGTAGTCAATCAATTATATTCTCACAATAACATGTTATAACCTGGCTAAAATTGAATGTGTTATCTACTTTTCTGTTCAGGCTTTCAGAACTTATGAATAGCCATATCTGGTTAGTTTTTTCTTGTTTTTTGTTTGCTCTTTGGAGAAATGTTGCTACAAATCTATCTCTGGGTGATGTGCCAACCATGTTAGAAATAAATGTTTTACATTTTTGCATCTTAGTCATTCATGGTCATTTCTGTGAACCTCTTTTCTGATGAGGAAGTTGCTCTATGTCTTCTCCATCTACTGTGGAAGCACTGACATCATGATGCTTCCCCCTAGGTGTGCCACCTAATCCTCTTCCCCCAAATTACTATGATGCTAGCTCTTCTAGATGTCTTTGCTGTTGTTCTTTTGATTCTATAGTCATCTTATCTTGAAGTATTGGTAATATAATTTTTTTCTGGCTATTATAGGCAAACAACTGTCAAATCCACAAATTTGACCAAAGTGGAAGAGGTTTGGAGAGAGATTTCATTCAGAGTTTGAGCTATAATAAAGCCCATGTGTTGGTCTGGAATCCCTCTGGTGTCAGGGTTGTGGCAGAAAAATGAGACATGATGTAAGATGCTGAACAAGGTACAGCAGGAGAGGGAGGATGTCACTCTCAACTCTAACAGAGATAACCAACAGTTAGCTAGGAAACCTACAGAATTTCAACAAATAATGACAACACTTCCGGCCACATGTTAGAATAAGCATATGAGGATCAACTAAAAAAAACCACCTAAAATATTGGATGATATATAATGATTGACTTTAAAGACAGAAACCATCAGGTGCTATAAGAACAAGAAAGAAAGTAATCAAAGTGAGAGAGGTCACAGAGAGGTGATACCAAGGCATTTCACACGTATTTCAGAAAGGATATAGGCCCCCTTGACTGGAGATGGGTTTTAATAAAGAGGAGACTGGGGAAATGGTTGCAAACACCAATGAAAAAGGGAAGCTTAATCTTAGAGTCTTACATAAAACACAAAATCTCTAAGGACTTCTAGTTTAATAGCCTAGAAAAAATTCAAACAATTAACCAGGGAAAATGTAAACAAACTTGCCATTTATCTGGGACTTGTGTTCGAAAAAATAAGTACTATGAGAAATTAAAATGTTAAGTCTGAATCACTGCTGATGTAGGGTCTAAATTTGTACTACCCGAGTGAGGCAGGTAACATGATCTGAGAAATTAACCTTAAAACCTAGTCCAAAATCACTGAAATCTCTTTGGTCCCAAGCAAAAGCAAACCATGAACCATCATTTCACAACCCAGGGCATTTTGGAACTCCAAAAGGATTTTAAAAATCAAGCTAAAGGTAAGCCTACTCTAATAGATTGCAAACCTCACAAGAAAATCACCATGAGGAAGAGTCAGCAGATGCGACAAATAGATGAATTCATGTCATAAAACTTAAAACACTAGAACAATCTGAAACAGGCTGGAAGGTAAATGTGTTTTAAATGAAGAAATTTTAAAAAGAAAAAACATACTAGTACAAATAGCTCACATACTCTGCCGTTTCAATCTGCAGTCTCAAATTGTATTGAGTGCTTGCAAATAAGAAATAAATCCACACCTGTCTTTTATGCAGAAGCTAAGAGTAAAAGTTGAAACAGTCAGATTTGTTTGGATATGTGATGAATCTTTTGGGTTTGGTTTTATGTCACAAGTGGCCATCCAAAAACTATAATGAAAATCTTATTGCACCAGGAAAGAAAAGCAGTCTGGTCAGGAAATGAAAGAAAATTCCAAAAAGTTCAAACAAGCAACAGTGAGATGAGAAAGAGAACTATTGGTTAGTTTCTGTGTCTAATAGAAATGTTTTGGAAATACAAGATGTGGAAAGTGCAAAGTTCAATAGTTTAAGACCTCATTACAAGGAAACAACACTGATGGAAGTGAAATATTATATTTTCATGATAAAAGGTAAATTAGCATTTTTCATTAAATATGACTCCATTAAACTACCATTTTAATTGTTTTACATATTTGTTTAGTTCACTATAATATAGATTCTGATTTAGAGAAATAGAGGAGTTTTGTGTATGACGTCAGATCATGGTGTTTTCTTTTTGTACTGCAAGAAGCATTACAATAAACAAAACTAAAGGAAAAAAAGAAAATAAAATATGTTCTAGGGACATTGTGGGAATTAAGGAATATATGCTTGAGATTTTTTTCAATTTTAAGAAGGAAAAGCACTGTATGTGGACGATGCTGACTACCCTGGCATTTCCTCATATGGAAAACTATTATTTTCTTGAGAGAGTCTTGCAGTAGACATAAAGGGGTACAAAGCTAAGTATAAAAAAATGGAAGTCACAGCAAGTAATAACCTTAGCTAACCGTTTTGCCAAGATCATTATATGCCAGGCTCACTTTTAAGAACTTTGCACATATCAACTCATTTAATTCTCCCAGCAATTTCATTAAGTTAGCACTAATGTTATTTTTGTCCTACAGATGAGGAAAGTAAGGCTTTTGCTTAACTCCCTTGAGGTCACAGGTAGTAAGTAGGGGAGCAAGGATTCAAACCAAAGCAGACTGGCCCCAAGGTCCATGTGAACTCCATGCCATGGCTTCTTGAAAAAAGTGGGTTTATTCTTGACTCTGCCATAGATATTGGGTAAATCAGATAGATTTGCTTAATCACTCAAAATGTATTGGACACCACGTTTATGGAACACTGATAGGCACTGTGCAAGATGCAAAGGGATGAAATGACTGAAATCAGTTTCTGGTAGAAACAGTTCAAGCATTGGAGCTGTGCATAGTGTCTAATTCTCTCATGTACTAGGAATAAAACTGTTTCAGTTCAATTGGATTCAGTTCAGTTCAATTTAATGCAACTACATTAATTAAGCATTTCCTATATACCAAGCCCTAGGTGGTAGATATAGAAAGATAAATAATCCAGCCCTAGACTTCAGGGTGGTCATCTCAGTGAAGGGGGTAAGATACATAAATAAATAACTCTAGAAGAAGATGCTATGTTGTAACAAAGGGATACTTAAAGTGCCATGGGAATGCAGATGGGAATTTGTAAAAGGAACTAATTCCTTTAGGTATTAATGAGAGACAGAGAGGCTGAGAGAGACAGAGAGACAGCGATAGAGAGAGGGAGGCAGAGATAGAGAGTATATTTATGCAAATCAGAAAGAGCAGTGGAGAGTAGAGTGGGGAAAAGAGGGAGAAGACAGTTAATGGGATTTTTGGCAGAGAGAAGAACACGAACAAAGAAAAAGTCACAGGGGAGCTTGACTTAGGACCAAGGATTATGAAGGCATTATTGCCCAAGATAAATTTTTAATTTCATCATGTTTGAGCTGAAGAGAAATGGGAAATTTTAGAAAGGGAATGGCATGATCAAGATGTCTTAAATAGCCAACTTTGGTATTAATTGAAAGCTAAATTAAAGAAAAAAGAGACTAGAGAAAGGAAAACATTAAGAAAACAATTACCATGATCTTCAAAATTTCTACTTTACCACCCAAGCCGTGTTATATGAGTTTTTTTTATTAATCATATGAGAAAAATTGCCAAAGAATAAAATGATCTTAGTAATGCCATTAAGAGTCATTAATCTGGTTTTGGATTTTGTCCACATATAATCCAGATGTTGATATCTAGATATTTATGCTGATTCGTGGAAACAAAATATCTCAGTTCAGCCTCAGTTCAAATCCTGGCTCAACCACTAAATGAACTTTATGACACTTGGGAAGTTACTTAATTTCTCTAAGTCTTACGTCCCTCATTTGTAAAACTGGGAAAATAGATTGAGATTCACAATAGAAGTTTTTTACCAGTTAGAGGATATTAGCTTAAAAGATGCAACAAGTCCTTATGTAACAAGAAGTCCTAAAAAGCTGCAAGTATATTAATGAATCATGTTATTTTCTGGAAAACTTATTTGGGCATATCTTTTTACTTACCTGACCAATGTGCACATGGCAGAATCAGATGAAAAGAACAGATAGACATCTATGGCTAAAAGCTAGGATATATCTAAAATAAGTAGACCTCATCCAGAAGCTAAGTTTTAGCTACATTTTTAAAGAGATTTTTATTTCCAATTTGGAAGACAATATATTAAGAGGAAAAAAAAAGTATTTAAAATGAGCTAAATGGATTCCATTCAGTTCTATGTTCTCTTTAGTCTATAATTTATCTTCATAATACCTTGGGAAGCAGTCAAGTCCTACAGATTCATCCCCTCTTTTAAACTTTTCTCACAGTATATGTTCTTTATAATTACTATTTGATATGCTATAAAGTCTATGCATATATTTCAAATTATTGTACACATGAGCAGTTTTGCTATTTGATGGCTTAGTTTTATTTCATTGTCAAAGTCTGTTTCTATGATTCTTAATCTCAGAAGTTGATAGAAGGCAATGGTGTCTATTACAAATTTTATGGTTTTTTTGAAGTGTTCAGAGGTACTCTCTCCTAGTTGTTCCATGATGAAAGATTGAAATAAAAGCCAAAATCCAAAGGCAGAAACTCAGTCAGAAGTTGGCATTTTACCTGTGACTTGGTGGACCTTTTGAGGAAAAACAGATTCCAACTATATCAAACACAGTGAAGGAGTAAGTTCAGAAAACAGTATTCTTGGTTTGATAAAAGTCCATTAGCACTGGCTTTGTCCATAAATGGGTTGAAAGCAATGAAGAACTGGAAGGGGTAGGTATTTTCAATCTTTCTTGTTGAAAATCACTAGTGGAGACAAATAACAAGGACAAACACAATGTACCTATGTTACAATTCATGGATTTTATCAAATATTTTTCTACTCTCACGTTTATGTTATGATGGCTTTGTAGATTGTAAGAACTATATAATGAAGTGCTGCAGTTCAAGGCCAGCTTGAGTCTTCTCTCTTGGAGCTTAAGAACACACTACAATGTACCTTCTTGAATAGAAAATCAGCAGTATAGACACTACCCAGAGAAGGTTTCCCTGACTGTTTCCTGTTTCCATTCTTTGGCTACTCCCACTTCCATGGCTAAAAGTAAAAATTTTTACCATGGAAGACTGTTGTATAGATTCTGCAATGAGAAATATTTGAACATATAGTTCCTTTCTACCACTTCCATGAATTTCTAGAAGCCATATAGATATGATATTCCTCTGCGGAGAGTATAATTACATTTTCATTATAGTGGGATGGAGAGAATCAGGTTTGTTGAGTTTTAAAATGTTACAAAGCTGATGGGTTAGTTTATCCTTTCTGCATTAACTGTGAAATATGGGAGAATCATTTTTCTAAACTTTGTATACCAGTTCGATGCCATTTTTGATGGCTTTGCTTTTTTGAGAGTTATAATGATTGTACAAAATTTCTATCACAATAAATGTATCTGGAAAGGAGAAAAGATAAGATTTATCATATTTACATAAGATATTGAAAGGTGTTAGAATAAATGTATAATAAGCCGATTTAAAATTGCAGCATACTGCCATCAGCCTATCAGCAAACATGTCTTTCTAATTATAAAAATCCCAAATGGCAAAACCATGTTTGCAGTTTCCAGAATTCATTTAGATTTCCTTTTATGACTGAAAGCTCTGCAAGCTGCATTATGGACATAAGAAATCTATCACTACCCTGGAGGATCTCAGAAGGGAATGGATGATGCCACTTTTGATCACCAAGTAAAAAAAAATTGTAGTGCCTTTTAAGTTGAAATAGAATTCTGATGAAAGCCAGCTGTTAAGTCATTTTCAAAATAAATGACTGCCCAGCTGGTGAAAACGTCTCAAGATAATTATCAGGTTAGACATCATAAAGTGAACAGGGCATTAAATAAACACAGTAGACTATATCTGGAGTAGCTGTGACATGCATTTTGAGATGTTTCTGAACTAATAGTCCATACCAAACTCATTCCAGTGCATGTCCTTCTTATCCTGCCTAGACTTTGAAAGTTACAGTGGAAACTGGTTCTATTTCTCCTTTTCTCTTAGAGTCACAGATCCCAGTGGAGGGTCAGCTTGATATTTTGCTTTGTAAAAGTACTTTGTTGAAACAAGCTTGTTGAATTATTCTTGTATTACAGAGGAAGATGATTGTTTCATTTTGGGTGTAATGATATCAGTTTCAAAGCATTCTCAGAAATAATTATCTGATAATTCTGAGGTGGTATCTAGCAGTAAAATTTTATACCAAGCAAGTGGTTTAGTCACATATGCTTTCTTTGTAATCCATTAAATAGCTAAATAAAAATCAAGTCTATAATTAGAATTTCTCATTAGCAAGTCCTATTCCCTAAAGAAGATAATAGTTCAGTTGCATAGGGACAACTGAAAAACTTCACTTTCTCAAAATGAAAGTCTAATTTTTCTTTCTCTCTCTGAAAGATTCAGCATTTGAGGCACATTGTAATAGCAGATTGTACAACCATAAACAAATCCTAAATGTGTATATTATACTTGCTCAGATAAAGTAAGAACAAGACTTGTAAATGTAAGGCTAAAGATAGATATGTCAGCTTATAATGTCAAGTACTATTAAACTTAATAAAAATAAGTAAGAGGTCATCAGCAGGAGTTAAGCTGTGTTTTGAGAGCCGTGAGCAAATTTGGTCTGAGTTTTTCTCTTGGAAAGGGCACTTAATGTCAAATTGAGTGTGAGAAAAGTTTCTTCCCACAGTTTCAGAGAAATAGGACCATCATAACTTGTTCTTATGACTTTCTATTTCTTTAGGAATATAGATAAAGCATAGTTTTATTAGATAAAGAGAGCTAAGAGTCTGTAAGGACTTTGCTGTTAATTATGCTTCAACATGCTATTATGTGAATAGCGTTACTAGTTTCACAGTATCAAGGAAGGGGCAAACTTTATCTAGTACTATACTACACTGTCTCCAAAGATGAGGAAAAAGACAAAGACTTTTTCCCTTCCAAATTATGCACTGTTCATGACATTATTGAATTTCTATTAAGAATTCTAGGTATCCTAGATATAATTTAAAAAATATAGTCAGTGCTCATTATTCATGAATTCTGTATTTGCAAATTTGTCTACTTGTTAAAATTTATTTGCAACCCTCAAATCAATATTTGTGAGACTTTTGTGGTCAGTTTGGACACACACATGTCCAGAGTGGCAAAAAATTTGAGTTGCCTGATGGCTATGTTCTCAGTTGAGGTTGAATGAGGCAAAAACTCTCTGCCTTTTTGTTTCAGCTCTTACACTATAAACAAATGTCCTTTTTGCCATCTATTTGGTGCTATGTTTCCCTCATTTTTGTGCTTTTTGTTAGTGATTTTGCTCTTTAAACTGGCCTCCAAACATAGTGCTGAGGTGCTGTCTAGTGTTACTAGGAGCAAGAAAGCTGTGATGTGCCTTACAGAGAAAATATGTGTGTTAGGTAGCTTTGTTGAGGCATGAGTTATAGTGCTTTTGGCTGTGAATTCAACGTTAATCAATCAACAACATGTATTAAATAAGGGGCCTTTAAACAGAGATGTACCTAAAACAACTTTATGTATTGATCAGTTGGCAAACTTGCTCTGACGAGAGGTTCACAGCAACCTTACCTTATATTTTCCTAGTTGCAATGGTTCAGAATTCACTATTTCAGTGTTGGTGGCAACTTCATAGAACATAAGTGCCATGAAAAACAAGAGTTGACTATATCACAAACACAAACCATAAGTGTTTTCCATAAATCATTTTTTTCCATAAGTTATTCACAAATGTAAGCAAAAAGATGTCTTATTGTAATAAAAATGAACTAAAAGAACTTGCTTGCATATAAATATTCATAATTATAGCAACAAATTAAATTTAGTGAAATACATAGGCCTATAATTGAGAAAGATGCAATCATTGTTAGTTTACTTAGAGACACTAAATAAACAGAACATTGTACAGATATCATGAAAAAGGTTGATTCATAGAGAGATTTAATTCAACTAAATGGGATATAATTAATATCTTTGTTAATATACCTGTCTTTTCTTTTAAAGACTCACCCAACTCAAATACGTTCTCAGCAGACTTTTCAAAAATTGCTATTAAAACTAGTCTAGGATTTTAAAAGATCAATTTCCAATTATGAAATTCAAAACCATAGTTCTCAGCTAAGGGAATTTGGTAATCCTCACTATTGGCTCTAACTTGAGAGCATTTTTCATCTTCTATCAGGTGAATTTCATGCACCAGGCCAGTGTTCAACCCAGCTACCAGATCAACACATTCTCTAAACTAATTAAATTTTGAAAGCCTACACAGAGTTCCTGAAGAGTTCATCTGAAAGTAAGCAGGAAAGATATTTTCTCTCTGACATTTTAGCTCTTTTCAATATTTATGTACTGTGGTTTAAGTGCCTGAGCCATTTCAACAAGGATTTGATTATATATGTGTTGCATTTTTAAAGACATGGGTTTTGATTGCATACGCCAGAAAATGCTAGACTGTTAGTAAATAAGAATGATAGCAACAGCATCTTGTCATTTATTATGAACAATATAGGAATAAGTCAATGATTAATTTTCCCTTGGCTATGGGCCAGGACTAAAGTTTAACAGACATAATTTTCGTAGCATGTGGCAGCTGAAAAAAATTTCAGTTAAAACCAGCTCAATTTTATTTGGCTTCAAAGATTGTCCTTGAGAGCATCTCAGATTCACCTGCATGATTCCCAAAAATGGCAACTTTACACAAGTGAATACTTAGCTCCAAGGACTGAAAAAATTGTTATGTTGCGTTACAAAGCATGTTAAATGGGAGAAATGAATTTCCAGCCATGAAACTCACCAGAAGAAGTGCATTTTTAAAACACATAAAATTGTTAGAATACATTTAGAATTATGAGTTTACTGGGTTTACTTTATTAGATAGTCTAAAATTAAAGTAACTTAAAGTTAAAATAATTCCAGTTAGTATGTGGTGCGTAGGGTCCAGATAAATAGATTTCTAAGTGAAAGTCAAAGTGGTTGCATTAACTAAGTCTAATGACTCTGCTTTTTAAAATAGAAATGACTTGCCATGTAGGTCAGTTCCTAGATATATTTTTCGGTATGTATTGCTAAGATTCTAAATTAGGTTTTAATTTTTACTGTTGCAAAGTGTGTACAACGGTTATTTTCATTTGGCTTACCCCAAGAATCTTTGATCATAAAATACATGTTGTCAACATTTGAGAAGTGTTAAATGCCATATATCTTCTCCAATTTCATGCTGAGACTGAGGAATGTTTCTAGGAGTCATGAGACTACACTAAACTGACACTGTGTCAATTCCTTCTAATCATATGGAGATTATCTTGGCTTCATGATACTTTTATTCACCTGTCATTGAATGGCCTCCTTACATTTTCCACTATAACCAATCTTTTTTTTGCATCCCTCTTACTCTCAATTAACCAAAAGCCCTTTTTGCAGGTGCTGAATAAGGAATGCCCCACACCCTTTCTCCCCAGTCTGGATTCAATCATCTCACATATCCTTCACTTTTTCCAAAACCTCACTCCAGTAATTATTCATTGTCTTCCAGTAACTTCCATCTCTACCTACTGACATAGTATTCTGCCTAGAAAAGCTCTTTTAATATGGTTCCTTTCCTGCAGCAAGAAATTTACTGACATAAAAATCTTTGATGTTTCCTTTTTACAATCAGGTTCTATCTACTTCCATTCTGTTGAAATTTCTTTCTGGAAAAAAAAAAGTTAAAATAACTGCCTGATATCGAGGGAGAAGCAGCATAGATTGTTATTTACTAATATAGGCTCTGAATCAACCTGTGTTTTAACTGTCATTTTCTGCAATACCTTGAGCAAGTTTCTTAACCTACGCATACTGCAGTTTCCTTATCTGTAAAATGAAGAACGTAATACTACCTATTTCATAGGATTGTTATGAGGATTAAATCAGACAATATTTGTAAAACACTTAGAACTGCGTTTAGCACATAGTAAGCACTATAAAGTGTCAAGAAAATAAATCCACTATGCATTCTTGCTTTATATTCCTCTCTCCCAGCCTCTCAGCAGCATTTATTATTATTGATTACCCCCATAGAAAATCTTCACCCGTGGTGAAATTGTGCAGCCTGGCAAGTGAACTGGTAGAAACAACTGAAGATACAGGGTGTTGAGAATGTTTGGTCGGCAGTTACTGTTTAACTGAAATTTCTTAATGGGGGCTCAGCTTAGGTAGAGAGATATGTAAAGGATGAACTGGAGCTATAAATTTAGGACACAGAATGTTGAGAGTTTAGAGATCATTACAAAAACAGATTCTGTGGAAATGGTGATTAATGTGGAGAGAGGAAGAATTGGAGTTGAAAAGGTTTACAAACTGTAAAGCTATTGTCTTAGAATGGTTTTCATCCCTAGTTGATGATAGGTGATAAAACCCTGAAAGAGAACTGTGAGCTCGGTGTCCTTGGGGGATCCCTTAAAATTAGTAGGCAATGGGAAAGGAAGAGGAGGTACAGAATTAAGTACCTTTTTAATTATTTAAGAGCCAACGCTACCTGGATTATTTAAATTTCTTTATTTTTTTCCATTGTATCTGTCTCTTGGCCACTGAAGAGTTTTTATTGTCAACAACTCTACCACAAAGTAAGCAAAAGAAATAAATAGTAAATCACCCTACATTTATATTTGTTAATGGGTCTACTTGTTAGCAGATCAGGTAGGAGGATGAAGGGGAATATATGTATATAACTAAAAGTATCTTTAAAGTAACATATGTGGGTTATCTGTCAATTTTATGAGCCATTGCTATCTTAGAGTTGGCTGTTCTTCATTCTCATAGTGTCCCAGCATGACATGTTGTGATTAGTTATTCCACTTTCTGAGACAACCAGAGAAATAAAGGAGCTTGAACGAGGTCATCCAGGGATCCACAGCTGAATCAGCATGAGAACTAACAGTTTCTAATTCCCCCTCTAACCCCTACATCTTCTAAATCATAATAGACCCCAAGAGAAAATAATTGTGAACAGGTTTGTAGAGATTGAAGATGTCTTCCAAAATAAAAGTGATTTTTAAAAAAAAAATTCGAACACAATTTTATCTTGGTCTTTACAATGATGTTTATATATTTACAGTTCATCTGATGCTGAAACAGCGGTAGAATAGTCTTTGAAGTGATGGGTTATGCGTATATTGGCAGAGTTTAAGATAAACAATGCCAAAAGACTCCTAAAAAGATTAAACTTTTGACCACAAATACATGGTTTCAGTTAGGAAGATTTATTTGTAGCTGACCATATTAGCCATTGTAGTTAACACTGACTCTGGGAAAGTCATACTTTGGTTATGGGCCAATATGCAATATTTGTAGAACTATAGTTGATTTATAGAATGGATACAGTTGACGCTGCAGATTTTCTCAACATCAAACAGTTAATAAAAAAAGTCACAAAATGTTCTGCTGGCTCCTAGCCTTTAAGTTTCTTTTGGCACTTTTAAGAGTTAAACTCTCAGATGCACTGTCTCCCAGCATTCTGTCTATCTGTTTCCCTGTCTTGGTTCATGCACTAAAATGTAGTGCTCATGAAGCATGTTCCCTATTGACATCACTGTGTTTGAGAACTCTTCAAACAGCCACTTGAGATAAAAGATAATGGAAATAGGGATGGGGGTGGACATGGAAGAACTGGAGTGATGTCATAGGTAACTGGCATTTAGTAAGGACCAATTGTGTGGCTTGGTCTAGTCCCTATTCCTTTTCAACCCCAATTGGATGTGTTACAATTCAATTCTGGCATAAACCACTCAAAGCTAGCTCAGACCCCACAAGGTAAAGGGCGCAGCCCCCAACAAGACTGCCTTGCTTCAGACACTAGCCACATATGGGGGTTCCCAGGCCACCTGCACTTTTGAATCACTGGCTATGCATTTGAAGTTTTTCCACCACCTCTTCAGGTTCAATAATTTGCTAGAATGACTCACAGAACTAGGAAAATACTATACTTACAATTATAATTTTGTTACAGCGAATACAAATCAGGAGTACCTGTCCAATAAGGAGACACATAGGCTGAAATCTGGGAGGGAATGCAAAGCTTCTGTGTCTTCCCCTTGTGGCGTCAGGACATGTTACCCTCCTGGCACATTAATGTGTTCATCAACCAGGAAGCCTCACTGAGCCCTGCATTTAGAGTTTTTATTGAGCATTTATTATGTAGCCATGATTAATTAAATTATCGGCCAGGTGATTGAATTCAACCTCCAGTCCCCTTCTCCTTCCTGGGAAGTCCCAAACTTCTAATCATGTGATTGGTCTTTCTAGTGACCAGTCTGTCCTGAAGCTTTCTAGAGGTCCACCATGTGTCTCTTCATTGGATAACAAAGACACTTCTATCACTGTGGAAATCCCAAGGGTTTTATCCCTTGGAAAAAAGGAACCAGACAAAATCTTCATTATACCACAGCTCCTCACCTGCCCTATCTTATTTAGGTTTACAGAAATCTCATGAGATAGGTCTTTTTTCATCCACACTTTAAAAATTAGGAAACTGAAAAATATAATATTATATGCTAAGTTCACACTGCAAGAGCATGGCAGAACCAAGATTTGATTCCATTTACACCTACTTCAAAAGCTATGCTTTTCCTGCTACCCTAAAGAAAAACAGATGAACCATGATTCCACATTGAGAGATAGACCTGCTTACAATGACTTGCTTAATGTCTATTATTCCCTGGTAGTCCATCAGTTTTGAAAGAAAGAATATGTAGTATCTTTAATGATGGCCACTTCCCCCCAGCACCTAATACACACCAACTCCCACAAGGTGTTAGGTAAATATTTATCAAATGTATAGCTGATTCACTTTGTTATAAAGCAGAAATTAACACACCATTGTAAAGCAATTATACTCCAATAAAGATTTTAAAAAATAAATGAGCAGGTGAATCCAGCTAAGGCAATACTCCTCAGTCCTAGAATGTAATGAAGAGAGTGGGGACTGGCCAGGTGGGAAGAGCAGAGATTCCAAAGTGTCAAACATTTGCAGTTGGTAGCATACGTGTAGATGAGATGAATAACTATGGGATCCAGGCTGAGTGAAGTTGGAACTGGAGGTGTGAATATGAGGACTGTATGGCAGAGGAAGAGCACGTAGTTCAAGGCACTGGAGGTCACTCAGAGATTTTGATGCTACTCTAAGCATGTTGTACCTGTATGAGCATCATTGACTTAATCCTCCTCTTCACCTTGCTTCCCTCAGAATCATGAGGCTTAGAAAAGTAAAAGGTGGAGAGTATTACCTAGAAGCTTGTTCACTGCTGCCAAAAATAGTTGGCTTTATTATGAGCTCTTGTCTTTCTTCAGCTAGATTCTTTGGGCATCATGGGAGTTACTGACACTACCATGAGAATCTGCATTTTAGGATTATCCCTTCTCTGTGACAGCCTTTTTGGTAATAGTTCCTTGCCCAATAAATTGACTTTTTTTCTGGATATGATAATAATGGTAATGATAATAATTATTAAGGCCTCGAGTGCTTTACTTGAATTATCTTATTTAATCCTCATAATAACTTAATCATGGGGAACAATTTTGTCCCTTTACTACAGATGGGGAAAGTGAGACTTGAGGAGCTTAAGTCATTTGCCCAAAGTCACATAACCAATGATGATCAGTCACAAAACTTTAAACTAGATCTGATCAGCAGTCAGATTCTTCAGTAAGAATGTTAGAACATTCAGAGAAAGAACTGATATAAATATTTAAGAGCTCTTAGTTTTCAATACCACTAACCAATCCTTGTTTAGGCAGGGTTGTTTTTACTCTTTAGTTCTCTTTGAAAAGCAGTTTGTAACATTCAGCCCTCTAGTTCCTTTGGGGGGAAAAAAAGGAAAGGTTATTCATCTTTCTCCTAAATACCAAAAAATGTCAGCCCAACCTTCTGAGAAATTTGTCAAATGTTTAGACAATCTGATATAACATGTCCATAGTGACACCCCAAAGAATAAATAACAAGATAGGGACCATATCATAAATACTGATATTTCTATGGCCAGGTCCTGATGACTTTTATATAAAACTTTTCATTTAATTAAATCTATTGGAAATAATGCAGTAAAGCTTTATTCTACTTTCATCTTTCCAAATGTTGAAATAGTCGTGGCTCATAGGGTCAACTTTTTCAGGGGGGTTAAGATTCATTAAAATGTAATTCTGACTCTACCTCTTTTGAGCACGTGATACTCTGAAATATAAGAATTTTTAAAAATCCTTCACTGTAAGAAAAATGGTCCAAATCTTAAAATTCTATTTATTTTCCAGCTTAAAAATGACATCTATTGTAGATTTTCCTCCAAAAAAATTACCTAGCAAGAACAACAATTAAAATTTCATTGTATATTCCACCATTCTTTATCCATGCCTGTGTGTTTGTATGTATGTGTGTGTGTGTGTATGTGTGTGTGTATATATATATATATATATATATATATATATATAAACAAAAACATCTGCCTTTTTCACTTCCTATATCTTTAAACATCCTTTAAAACATATTATTTCTATGGCAGCTCAGCAAAGTACCCTTTTTGTCCATAGTGGTTTCCTGGTGGAAGATTGTTATTCATCAAACCCCTGGACTATGTAGGGGAGTAATGCTGGGATAACTTAGATCGGAGGAAAGTTCTGGGTAGTAATGTTTCTCTAGTCCAACACTCTATATGCTGATCTCAGTGGAAGCTCCTGTTGCTTGTGTCTTGTGCCAAACTTGCCTCATCTCCTCTTTTACTCATCCTCTAGGTCACTGGTTCTCACTCACAGAGGGTGACTTTTCCCCCCAGCGGGTATCTGACAATGTCTGGATACATTTTGATTCTCATCCCTTTGAAGCACAGGGTCCTCTGTGACTGCATAGATAGTATGCACATAAAGCCAGCCCCACATGTAGGCAAACTGATGTTTACAGAAGTTAAGTGATTTGCCTAAGGTCATACATTCAGAGAAGGACAGAGTAAATCCTGGAATGCATGTTTGCCTGATTCCAAAGCCAGTATTCTTTCCACTAGACCTCTCTGTCTCTCCTAGTGGGAAAAATTGGGCAAATTTTCTCCTTTTGTTATTCTCCAGCCTAAATTTTTTACAAATAAGTGTATCCCTTGTATCAGTTGGAACCTCCTTTCTCTTTTAGATCCAAGTAAAATTGCCCCTAATCCCAAATGTGTAAGATTTTAGGGATCTCCCCTGGTTTTCCATGGTCACCAGGCTTCCTTGCCCATATTTGTTTCTGCATCCAGGTGCCTGTGTTACACAAAAAATCCAAATACTAAACCCCCAGAACAAGCATTTGTGAACCCAACGGTTTAGAGTAGTTAGAAGAATTAAATGATTTAATATGCATAATGGACTTAGTATGATGCCTGGCACATGGTAAATGCTCAACTAGTATTAGCTATGATTATTATTACTATTATAATTATTGGTAACTAATATTCTAGGGTCAAATATCAGGACAGTAGACTTCTACCATATCTGTTTCTGTGCCCCTTTTCACTTCTCCCCTTTGTTCTTCAGTTTAATGGCTAATTTGGTGCAGGGCAGGCTCTTCCCATTACACTCTTGCACCTACCAAGTTATTTCACCCAAGAAAATGTAGTTTCCTTGCTAGGAAAATTTCTGTTGAATAAAATGTTTCTCCTATGTCTCCCCTGCACATAGAAAACCAATGGGAAAAACAACCTACAACATGCAGATATTTTTTCTTCCTAAAAACTTTTTCCCAGAACATTTCTTTTCCATTTATCTAGAGCTAACCTGCATTTATTTCAGCTAAATTACCAAATTTCAAGAATTTTAATTTACTGTTATGCACATTTCTAGAGCTGGCATTATTGTATTGGCCTTCCTCAGTAAAGCCTAAATTTTGAGTTCTTTTTTTTTCCACTGGGTGTGATTAATTTATGTCATTTCTTTCACAATTTCTCATTTAGTTTGTCTCTTGAACAAATGTCAAAGTGACAGATAGCAATAGCCAAAGTAGCAATAGCATTCATATCTAATACATGTTTATTGTGACAATTTGAAAAAACACAAAGTAAAAATTAAAGCTACACTTAACGTTTTTACTCAAAGAATATCATTGCTCACATTATTGAATGTGGCTTTCCCGTCTCTTATTTTTTAAATGTTCTATATTCTATATTGCAGTGGTCCCCAACCTTTTTGGCACCAGGGACCAGTTTTGTGGAAGACAACTTTTCCACGTAAGGGGGGCGGGTATGGTTCAGGTGGTAATGCGAGCGATGGGGAGCGATGGGGAACGATGGGGAGCGATGGGGAGTGGCAGATGAAGCTTCGCTTGCTTGCCCGCTGCTCACCTCCTGCTGTGTGGCCCAGTTCCTAAACAAGTCGCGGACTGACCCCTACTATATTGTGTTTACGTCATATAAATGGGTGTTTTACAAACATGGTAAAGATCTACCTAATCAGATTCCTGGTGGAAATATAGGAGCATTTTGTTTTCTTACATTCTCCAAACACTTGATGATTTCTAATACATCGATAGTTTACATGGCGCTGCTTAATGACAGCATGAAATTTCAGAAGATTCATTAAAATGTTTATATATTTTAATAGCAACTAATTTCCCCTTGCTTTTTCTAAGTCAGCAGGCATGGCTTCCTTCATGGTCCTGGAAAAATGCTCAGAATGTGTGACTTAGTGACTCAGGCGTTTCAGTTCAGCTCAGATGGTATTCATTCTTTGATGGATAAAACCAAAAGATAAAGCTATTCTTTGGCTAAGCAACACAATTGCTCTCTATTATTCCAGTCTCTACAGATTGCTTGAAAAATGCAGCATATTTGGAATTGCTTACCTAAGAATTAAGCCTGGACAAACAAGCCCATGCCATTCTAAAAAAGAATTCGTATCTATGCAGGGGGCAAGGAAACCAAGGCAGAGGAGGCCAAGGGAAAGGTTAGTGAGTAAGAGAGGAGAGGAATTCAGAATTCAGGAATTCAGGTCTCCTATGGGCATGTCCTGACTTTGGAAGCCCCTTCAGGACAGACATAACTCTCTTTGCCAATAAATGGTCATAAGAACTCTCTTTGCTCTTTCCTGGTGCATTCTTTCCTTTGTTTCCCCAGTTTATGAGTTTTCTATGCCATCGTCACCAGCATCACTGTCGTTTGAACCATATGTATATTATAAACAACCAATATTCACTTACCTGTCTCTAAATGTGATGTCTTTATATTACTTAATGACTAATATTAAGATGATTTAAGAAACACTTACTGGGCACTTATTACATGCCAGACATAGTACTAAGTGTTTAATATTTATTATCTTATACAATCCTTACAGTGATTCTATAAAGTGTTTAATCTTATTCTCCTCATTTTACAGGGGAAGGGACTGAGACTCAGAGAGGCTAATTATTTTCTCCAAGGTTATATACCAAGTGATAGAGCTGAGAAGCAAACCAGGATTATCTATCTTATTTTCTTTTATCAAATGTTTGTTAAATTGAATAATGTGTGAAATGTGTGATAATGGATTGCATAAAAAAAGCATAAACAAATCATTTGAGGCAACAGTTTATTCAATTCAATAAACATTTACTCAATGCTACCATCTGTTATCTGGTGCTAAGCTAAGGAAGGGAACATAGAGGTCACTAAAGTGTGTACCAGGGAGCTTTCTGTAAACAAGAGGAAGGACTCTCTCCTCAACAGTCGTTAAACAACTTTCATAAAGTAAACTTTCATTGAACACCTACAGTATACCAGGCATGGTACTAGACACTATGAAGAATATAAAAATAAATAATTCATCTTTCGCTCAAGAAGCTTGCAGAAAAATGAGCCTATATTTACTTGTACTGTCCAGTATTAGTACAAGTAAAAGGTCCTATGGGGTAAATGCATAGAAGAAAACAAACTTTTCCTGAAGAGTTTAACCAGTGTGATTCTAAAGTGCATCACCAAAAAATGTATGGGAAAAAAAGCTGACAGTAATTTTTTCCTTTTATCAAAGCCATATGTCATGAATGATTTGAATATAGTATACAATCCTAGTCACTCTCTTTTATAGGACAAACTAGAACCAGCAGAGTAGTCCAGGCTCTGGTAAACACAAATGATGAAACGGATAAATACAATGGTAGTTAGTACTGGTGGAACACAAGTCCTGAAAGGAGAAGACTAAGAAAACTATTAAGTCATTCTTTGAAAGTTCCAGTGGATATGAATAAGGTAAAGCTTATTGTTCAGTAAGGTGTATTGATCCTACTTAGGACTCTTAAATAGGAAACAATGTTTTGAATTTGAAAAAGGTAAATTAAGGGTACATAGCAGAATGAGTGGCTTACACGGTATGTGGGAAGTATGCAGATCTTGTTGTTCCAGGAAACTATAATGTCAAGACATTATGTCATACATGATTAAAAACCTGACAGACAGAGTCTGGAGTCTGGGTTGGAGTTACTTCTTATGTGATTTGAAGCAGCAAATAACTTAGTCTCCCTGAGACTTTGTTTGATTTTTCAAAATCTGAAAAATTCAGAAAATAAAACTTAGTCTAGGGGTGAATGGTGAGGCAACATAGGAAACTGATTTAGAGCCAAGGCTCCCTTTCTTTCTCTTCCGTTTTTAAATCCAAGCTCTGTGGCTTTCTATTACTTTGGGTTAGTCATTATACTTTTATGTACTTTGGTATCATCCACTATTACATAGCAGTTATAATAGTGCTGATCTCATAGAATCTTGGGGATGACTGAATGAGCTAATGTGTATAAGATGCTTAGAACAGGGCAAGTACTGGATACTTTTTAGCTATTATCATTACAGTGTTGCTGTGAAGATTAAACAAAATAATTTTCAAGGTGCTTAACACAGTGCCTGGTATAGAGTAACTACTAAATAAGTAATGGCCACTATTATTATTATAAAATTTCATAAATAGATTCCAAGTTTGTTCTGTTATTGAAGTCAGAAGGCTTTCCTGACCAACCAAGACTGCCCACCACGATTTTTGCAAGTGTTTTTCACTACAAATGTCACATCCGAAACACAGTACATGGTTGGATAATCAAACCAAATGTAGATTTCCAATATTTTTAAATTTCTGTGTCTTACACATCTAATCTGGAATTATCTCTAGGTCATTCACCTTCCACATGGGCATGACTTCCCTTTCCTTACTCCTGGAATTCACCTTATTAATCTATCAATGAACACACAAGCGTGTTAGGCACTTATTGTCTACTGAACTCCATATTTTCTACTTTCATGAAGCTGACAGCCTCATGAGAAAGGACATTAAATGATTCCCTTACAAATATGCTGTGAAAGAGAGGCAGAAGGTGCTGAGAAGCAATACTGAGAGACCTAACCTCATCTGAAGGTCTGCAAAAACTGTTCCAAGAATGTGAAGTTAAAGTTGAGCCCCAAAGCATGACATGGGTGGGAGTGCTGTAGGCAGGAGGACAGTGCTGATGCATCCCTCAGGTGGGAGAAGGCCAGGCATTAACATCTTTTTAATCAAAGTACAAACATTCTCCAGACTTGTCGCACACTCTTGGGAAAAACATCTCTGGGATCCATCCTTTGCTGCAGATGCCTCCTTCCGGCTCTAAGTTGTCTCCCATCAACAACTCCTAAAAATCTTACTTGTTTTCTTCTTTCCTCATTTGTATCACATCAATTTTCAAAGAGAATTTATTTTCTAGATTTAAATTTAGGTTAGTTTTAGAATGATAGAAAAATTGAGAGGATAGTACAGCATTCATCATATATCCTACACAGAGCTTCCCCTATTATTAACATCTTACATTAGTACGGTATGTTTGTTACGATGAGTGCATCGATATTCATACATGACTGTTAACCACACTTTAGTCAAACTTCCTTAGTATTTACTGAATGTCCCTTTTCTGTTCCAAGATGTCATCCAGGACATATTTATTTGTCATGTCTCCTTGGGTTCCTGGGTCCTCCTTGACTGTGACCATGTCTGAGATTTTCCTTCCTTTTGGTGACCTTGATGGTTTTGAGGAGTACTGTTCAGGATTTTTTATTTTCGTTTTTTTTTTAGAATGCCCTTCTTTTGGAATTTGGTTGATTGTTTTTTCATGAATAGACTGGAATCATATGTTTAAGGGAGAAGACAATAAAGGTAAAGGGCCATTTCATCATGTCATATCAAGAGTGTATGCTAATAACATCAATATAACATCACTGTTGATGTTGATCATGATCCTGGCTGAGGTGGCAATTTTCCCCATTGTAACATTTCTCTGTCTCTCCCCTTTCCATACTGTACTCTTTGGTAGGAAGTCACCAGGTGCAGTCAACACCTAAGGAATGGAGTGTTATTCTCCTCCCCCTTGTGGGCAGAGTAGCTACATAAATTATGTGGGATTCTCCTGTATGGAAGATTTGTCTTTCATCATTTATTTATTAATTGATCATTTATTTATGTCAGTATGGACTCATGGATGTTTATTTTACACTTTGGATTATAACCCAATACTACTTATTTTATTTTTTTGCTCATATTATTCCATATTGGCCATTAGGAACTCTTTCACTTGGCTTCCGTGTCCCTTTGACATACCCCCATTAAGGTAGATTTTTTTTTAATTTTATTTTCTGGCACTACTAGTGCTCCAGGCTCATTTTCTATACTTCCTACACTAGTCCTAAAATCAGCCTTCACTTCAAGAATTTTGGTTCCTTTAATTGGAGAGGATATTAGAAGCCAAGATCTGGGTGATAGGTGTTTTGCATTGAATTTAAATAAACTGCAGCTAGTGTACTTATGAAAATAGTTGCTGGTCCAAATGCACAAAGCATACAAGAAAGAAGAGCTGTTGTAATGGAAAGAAGGCTAAGGACCTAACATAAATTTAATAAGCTCATCCATTCTGTTCCATCACTGCTTGGTTGGTGAGTGTTAGTGCGGAGCTCTCCGAACAGAGGCATGTGTTCTTGTTATTCCAAATTGGAAAATTTTATCTACATGCTAAAGGTTAGAGGCAGTGGAATTTCCAAGTATATTCACTGGGGTATTAAGGTCAGATGAAAAACACAGACTAGGTAAGATAATGCAGTTAGTGCAAAATCCAGGGACCAATCTAGAGAAGGTGGGTCACAGAAGAAACTATGAAGGTGAGGTTGAAAAATGGAAGTTTTAAGGTATAGAAAAGAAATAACAGAACTGAAAGTAAACACAACTTATTGAGCTAAGATAAAAAGACAAGAAGAGGAGGATGATTAGTTCAAGATGGCAGAGTAGAAGGACGTGCTCTCATGCCCTCCTGCAAGAGCACTGGAATCACAACTAACTGCTGAACAATCATCAACAGGAAGACACTGGAACTCACCAAAAAAGATACTCTAAATCCAAAGACGAAGGAGAAGCCACAATAAGATGGTAGGAGGGGTGCAATCACAATAAAATCAAATCCAATAACTGCTGGGTGGGTGACTCACAAACTGGAGAACACTTATACCACAGAAGTCCACACACTGGAATGAAGGTTCTGAGCCCCACATCAGGCTTCCCAACCTGGGGGTCTGGCAACAGGAGGAGGAATTCCTAGAGAGTCAGACTTTAAAGACTCGTGGGATTTGATTGCAGGACTTTGACAGGACTGGGAAAAACAGAGACTCCACTCTGGGAGGGCACACACAAAGTAGTGTGCGCATCGGGACCCAGGGGAAGGAGCAGTGACCCCATGGGAGACTGAACCAGACCTAACTGCTAGTGTTGGAGGGTCACCTGCAGAGGCCAGGGGTGGCTGTGTCTCACTGTGAGGACAAAGACACTGGCAGCAGAAGTTCTGGGAAGTACTCTTTGGCGTGAGCTCTCCCAGAATCCACCAATAGCCCCACCAAAGAGTCCTGTAGCTCCAGTGTTGGGTCGCCTCAGGCCAAACAACCAAAAGGGAGGGAACCCAGCCCCACCCATCAGCAGACAAGTGGATTAAAGTTTTACTGAGCTCTGCACACCAGACCAACAGCCAGCTCTACCCACCGCCAGTCCCTCCCATCAGGAACTTCCACAAGCCTCTTAGATAGCCTCATCCACCAGACAGCAAACAGCAAAAGCAAGAAGAACTACAAACCTGCAGCCTGTGGAGCAAAAACCACGGTCACAGAAAGATAGACAAGATGAAAAGGCAGAGGGCCATGTACCAGATGTAGGAACAAGACAAAACCCAAGAAAAACAATGAGAACAAGTGGAGATAGGCAACCTTACAGAAAAAGAATTCAGAATAATGATAATGAAGATGATCCAGGACCGTGGAAATAGAATGGAGGCAAAGATCAAGAAGATGCAAGAAATGTTTAACAAACACCTGGAAGAATTAAAGAACAAACAAACAGAGATGAACAATACAATAACTGAAATGAAAAATACACTAGAAGGAATCAATAGCAGAAGAACTGAGGCAAAAGAACGGATAAGTTACCTGGAACACAGAATGGTGGAATTCACTGCTGTGGAACAGAATAAAGAAAAAAGAATGAAAAGAAATGAAGACAGCCTAAGAGACCTCTAGGACAACATTAAACACAAAAACATTTGTATTATAGGGGTCCTAGAAGGAGAAGAGAGAGAGAAAGGACCCGAGAAAATATTTGAAGAGATTATAGTCTAAAACTTCCCTAACATGGGGAAGGAAATAGCCACCCAAGTCCAGGAAGCACAGAGAGTCCCATACAGGAAAAACCCAAGGAGAAACAGGCTGAGACACATAGTAATCAAATTGGCAAAAATTAAAGAAAAAGAAAAATTACTGACAGGAGCAAGGGAAAAATGACAAATAACATAAAAGGGAACTCCCATAAGGTTAACAGCTGATTTCTCAGCAGAAACTCTACAAGCCAGAAGGGAATGTCATGACATATTTAAATTGATGAAAGGTAAAGAGCTACAACCAAGATTACTCTACCCAAAAGAATCTCATTCAGATTTGATGGAGAAATCAAAAGCTTTACAGACAAGCGAAAGCTAAGAGAATTCAGCACCATGAAACCAGCTCTACAGCAAATGCTAAAGGAACTTCTCTAGGCAGGAAACACAAGAGAAGAAAAGAACCTAAAAAAACAAATCCAAAACAATGAAGAAAATGGAAATAGGAATATATATACTGATAATTACCTTAAACGTGAACAGATAAAATGCTCCAACCAAAAGACACAGGCTCGCTGAAAGGATACAAAAACAAGACCCATATATAAGCTGTCTACAAGAGACCAACTTCAAACCTAGGGACACATACAGACGGAAAGTGAGGGGATGGAAAAAGATATTCCATGCAAATGGACCTCAAATGAAACCTGGATAACAATACTCATATCAGATAAAATAGACTTTAAAATAAAGAATGGTACAAGAGACAAGGAAGGACACTACATAAAGATCAAGGGATCAATCCAAGAAGATGATAACAATTATAAATATATATGCACCCAACATAGGAGCACCTCAATACATAAGGTAATTACTAATAGCTATAAAAGAGGAAATCGACAGTAACACAATAATAGTGGGGGACATTAACACCTCACTTACACCAATGGACACATCATCCAAACAGAAAATTAATAAGGAAACATAAGCTTTAAAAGGCACAATAGACCAGATATATTTAATTGATATTTATAGGACATTCCATCCAAAACCAGCAGATTACACTTTCTTCTCAAGTGCGCACGGAACATTCTCCAAGATAGATCACATCTCAGGTCACAAATTAAGCCTTAGTAAAGTTAGGAAAACTGAAATCATATTAAGCATCTTTTCTGACCACAACGCTATGAGATTAGAAATCAATTACAGGGAAAAAAACGTAAAAAAAAAAACAAAACATGGAGGCTAAACAATACATTACAAAATAACCAAGAGATCACTGAAGAAATTAAAGAGGGAATCAAAAAATACCTAGAGACAAATGACAATGGAAACATGATGATCCAAAACCTATGGGATGTAGCAAAAGTAGTTTTAAGAGGAAAGTTTACAGCAATAAAATCGTACCTCAAGAAACAACAAATATCTCAAATAAACCATCTAACCTTACACCTAAAGGAACTAGAGAAAGAAGAACAAACAAAACGCAAACATAGTAGAAGGAAAGAAAGCATAAAGATCAGAGCAGAAATAAATGAAATAGTAACAAAGAAAACAATAGCAAAGATCAATACAACTAAAAGCTGGTCCTTTGAGAAGATAAACAAAATTGATAAACCATTAGCCAGACTCATCAAGAAAAAGAGGGAGAGGGCTCCAATCAATAAAATTAGAAATGAAAAAGGAATAGTTACAATGGACACTGCAGAAATACAAAGCATCCTAAGAGACTACTGCAAGCAACTCTATACCAATAAAATGGACAACCTGGAAGAAATGGAAAAATTCTTATAAAAGCATAACTTTCCACGACTGAACCAGGAAGAAATGGAAAATATGAACAGACAAATCAGAAGTAATGAAATTGAAGCTGTGATTAAAATCTTCCAACAGACAAAAGTCCAGGAGCAGATGGCTTCACAGGTGAATTCTATCAAACATTTAGAGAAGAGCTAACATGTATCCTTCTCAAACTCTTACAGAAAATTACAGAGGAAGGAACACTCCCAAACTCATTCTATTAGGGCACCATCACCCTGATACCAAAACCAGAAAGAGATACTACAAAAGAAGAAAATTACAGATCAATATCACTCATGAATGTAGATGCAAAAATCATCAACAAAATACTAGCAAACAGAATGCAACAACACATTAAAAGGTTCATACACCGTGATCAAGTTAGATTTATCCCAGGGATGCATGGATTCTTCAACATATGCAAATCAATCAATGTGATACACCATATTAATAAATTGAAAAGAAAAACTATATGCTCATCTCAATAGATGCAGAAAAAGCTTTTGACAAAATTCAACACCCATTTATGATAAAAACTCTCCAGAGTGTGGGCATACAGGAAACCTACCTCAACATAATAAAGGCCATATAAGACAAACCTACAGCAAACAACATTCTCAGTGGTGAAAAACTGAAAGAATTTCCTCTAAGATCAGGAACAAGACAAGGATGTCCACTCTCACCATTATTATTCAACATAGTTTTGGAAGTCCTAGCCATGTCAATCAGAGAAGAAAAAGAAATAAAGGGAATACAAATTGGAAAAGAAGAAGTGAAACTGTCACTGTTTTCAGATGACATGATACTATGCAAAGAGAACCCTAAAAATGCCACCAGAAAACTACAAGAGCTAATCAATGAATTTGGTGAAGTTTCAGGATACAAAATTAATGCACAGAAATCTCTTGCATTCCTATACACTAATGATGAAAAATCTGAAAAAGAAATTAAGGAAACACTCTCATTTACCATTGCAACAATAAGAATAAAATACCTAGGAATAATCCTACCTGGGGAGACAAAAGACCTGTATGCAGAAAACTATAAGACACTGATGAAAGACATTAAAGATGATACCAACAGATGGAGATATATACCAATTTCTTGGATTGGAAGAATCAATATTGTGAAAATGACTATACTACCCAAAGCAATCTACAGAGTCAATGCAATCCCTGTCAGATTACCAATGGCATTTTTTACAGAACGAGAACAAAAAATCTTAAAATTTGTGTGGAGACATAAAAGACCCCAAATAGCCAAAGTGGTCTTGAGGGGAAAAAATGGAGCTGGAGGAATCAGACTCCAGGACTTCAGACTATACTACAAAGCTACAGTAATCAAGACAATATGGTACTAGCACAAAAACAGAAATATAGATCAATGGAACAGGATAGAAAGCTCAGGATAAAGCCACACACCTATGATCAACTAATCTATGACAAAGGAGGCAAGGATATACAATGGAGAAAAGACAGTCTCTTCAATAAGTGGTGCTGGGAAAACTGGAAAGCTACATGTAAAAGAATGAAATTAGAACACTCCCTAACACCATACACAAAAATAAACTCAAAATGGATTGAAGACCTAAATGTAGACGAGACACTATACAACTCTTAGAGGCAAACATAGGAGGAACACTAGTTGACATAAATCACAGCAAGATCTTTTTTAATCCACCTCCTAGAGTAATGGAAATAAAAACAAAAATAAACAAATGGGACCTAGTGAAACTTAAAAGCTTTTGCACAGCAAAGGAAACTACAAACAAGACGAAGAGGCAACCCTCAGAATGGGAGAAAATATTTGCAAGTGAAGCAACTGACGAGGGATTTATCTCCAAAATTTATAAGCAGCTCATGCAGCTCAATATCAAAAAAACAAACAACCCAATCAAAAAATGGAAAGAAGACCTAAATAGACATTTCTCCAAAGAAGACATACAGTTGGCCAAGAAGCACATGAAAAGCTGCTCAACATCACTAATTATTAGAGAAATGCAAATCAAAATGACAATGAGGTATCACCTCACACCAGTTAGGATGGGCATCGTCAGAAAATCTACAAAAAACAAATGCTGGAGAGGGTGTGGGAAAAAGGGAACCCTCTTGTACTGTTGGTGGGAATGTAAATTGATACAGCCAGTATGGAGAACAGTATGGAGGTTCCTTAAAAAACTAAAAATAGAATGAATTACCATATGACACAACAATCGCACTACTGGGCATATACCCACAGAAAACCACAATTCAAAAAGACACATGCACCCCAATGTTCATCGCAGCACTATTTACAATAGCCAGGACATGTAAGCAACCTAATTGCCCATCAAGAGACGAATGGTTTTGGAATGCTGGTAATATTTTGTATCTTATTTGGGGCAGTAGTTCCACATGTATGCTCAGTTTCTAAAAATTTTTATTGTGGTGTACATCAAAGATTTGTGTCATTTATTGTATCATGTATTCTTCAATATAAAAATTTACTAAAAGAAAAAAAAAAAAAAGAGACGAATGGTTACAGAAGATGTGGTCCATATATACAATAAACTATTACTCAGCCATAAAAAGCATGGACATGCTTTTTATGGAAGCAACCTAAGTGTCCATCGACAGATGAATGGGTAAAGAAGATGTGGCACATAAATACAATGGAATGTTACTCAGCCATAAAAAGGAATGAAACTGAGTCATTTGTAGAGACGTGGATGGATTTAGGGACTGTCATACAGAGTGAAGTAAGTCAGAAAGAGAAAAACAAATATTGTATAATAACACATATATGTGGAACCTAGAAAAATGGTACAGAGGAACCGGTTTTCAGGGCAGAAATTGAGACACAGATGTAGAGAACAAACATATGGACACCAAGGGGGGAAAGTGGCGGGGTGGTGGCATGGTGGTGTGAAGAATTGGGAGATTGGGTTTGACATATATACACTAATATGTATAAAATGGATAACTAATAATAACCTATAAGAAAATAAATAAAATAAAATTCTAAAATTAAAAAAAAGAAGAGGAGGAATAATGGGAAAACAAGGGTATCATGTGTTAGAATAATAAAAACGTGTCAATTAAGGACATTATGAAAAGTATAAAGAGGGAAAGATTCTGCAATTAGAACTCTTTAGTGGTGCAGGATCTCTTGTCTATTTAGGTTAACATACTGATGTGGGGAGTGAGTAAAGAAAATCCAGATGGTAGATGGAGGGAGGTGGGGTGGGGAGGCATATAATACTCATCATAGCTGTGGGCAAGACTACTACATAGTTTGTGGCTAAATAATACTTTTCGAACCTAATGATATTTGGAAACAATCTTCAAAGCTAAAGTTAACATTTTAATAAAAGTCTGTCTCCATTGGATTTAGATAATAACATTGCAATTTTCTTTCCTAATGTATCTTACTTACTGCTTTATTGTGCCTATTTAGCATAGACATGGGAAATATTTATGAGGTTGCTGATGCTTTTCAATAATGAAAGAGTTCAACTAGAGGATTATGTTTCAGACCTAACTATGTGGAAGTACAGTCTTCAAGAACTTGGTTTATTTATTTATTTATTTAGCAAGCACCATTATGGGAGTATAATTGCTTCACAATGGTGTATTACTTTCTACTTTATAACAAAGTGAATCAGCTATACCTATACATATATCCCCATACCTCCTCCCTCTTGCATCTCCCTCTCCCCCTCCCAATCCCACCCCTCTAGGTGGTGACAAAACTCCAAGCTGATCTGTCTGTACTATGTGGCTTCTTCTCAGGAGCTACCTACTTTACATTTGGTAGTATATATTAGTCCATGCCACTCTCTCACTTTGTCCCAGCTTACCCTTCCCCCAACTCTGTGTCCCCAAGTCCATTCTCTACATCTGCATCTTTATTCCTATTTTGTCCCTAGGTTCTTCTATACCATTTTTTATTTTTTTTAGATTCCATATATATGTGTTAGCATACGGTATTTGTCTTTCTCTTTCTGACTTACTTCACTCTGTATGACAGACTCTGGGTCCATCCACCTCACCACAAATAACTCAATTTCGTTTCTTTTTATGGCTGAGTAACATTCCATTGTATTTATGTGCCACATCTTCTTTACCCATTCATCTGTCGATGGACACTTAGGTTGCTTCCATGTCCTGGATATTGTAAATACAAATGCAATGAACATTTTGGTACATGACTCTGTTTGAATTATGGTTTTCTCAGCGTATATGCCCAGTAGTGGGATTGCTGAGTCGTATGGTAGTTCCATTTTAATTTTTATAAGGAACCTCCATACTGTTCTCCATAGGGGTTGTATCAACTTACATTCCCACCAGCAGTACAAGAGGGTATCCTTTTCTCAACACCCTCTCCAGGATTTATTGTTTGTAGATTTTTTGATGATGGCAATTCTGACTGGTGTGAGGTGATACCTCATTGTAGTTTTGATTTGCATTTCTCTAATAGTTAGTGATGTTGAGCATCCTTTCATGTGTTTGTTGGCAATCTGTATATCTTCTTTAGAGAAATGTCTATTTAGGTCTTCTACCCATTTTTTGATTGGGTTGTTTGTTTTCTTGTTATTGAGCTGCATGAGCTGCTTGTAAATTTTGGAGATAAATCGCTTGTCAGTTGCTTCACTTGCAAATATTTTCTCCCATTCTGAGGGTTTTCTTTTTGTCTTCTTTATGGTGTCCTTTGTTGTACAAAAGCTTTTAAGTCTCATTAGGTCCCATTTGTTTATTTTTATTTTTATTTTCATTTCTCTAGGAGGTGAGTCAAAAAGGATCTTGCTGTATTTTATGTCATAGAGTGTTCTGCCTATGCTTTCCCCTAAGAGTTTGATAGTGTCTGGCCTTACATTTAGGTCTTTAATCCATTTTGATTTTATTTTTGTGTATGGTGTTAGGGAGTGTTCTATTTTCTTTCTTTTATATGTAGCTGTCCAGTTTTCCCAGCACCACTTATTGAAGAGGCTGTCTTTTCTCCATTGTATATTCTTGCCTCCTTTATCAAAGATAAGGTGGCCATATGTGCATGGGTTTATCTCTGGGCTTTCTATCCTGTTCCATTGATCTTTATTTTGTTTTTTTTGCCAGTACCATACTCTCTTGATTACTGTAGCTTTGTAATATAGTCTGAAGTCCTGGAGTCTGATTCCTCCAGCTCTGTTTTTCTTTCTCAAGATTGCTTTGGCTGTTCGGGTTCTTTTGTGTTTCCATATAAGTTGTGAAATTTTTTGTTCTAGTTCTGTGATAAATGCCAGTGGTAATTTGATAGGGATTGCATTGAACATGTAGATTGCTTTGGGTAGTAGAGTCATTTTCACAATGTTGATTTTTCCAATCCAAGAACATGGTATATTTCTCCATCTGTTTGTAACATCTTTAATTACTTTCACAATGTTTGGAGTTTTTTGCATACAGGTCTTTTCTGTCCTTAGGTAGGTTTATTTCTAGATATTTTATTCTTTTTGCTGCAATGGTAAATGGGAGTGTTTCCTTAATTTCTCTTTCAGATTTTTCATCATTAGTGTATAGGAATGCAAGAGATTTCTGTGCATTAATTTTGTATCCTGGTACTTTACCAGATTCATTGTTTAGATCTAGTAGTTTTCTGGTAGTGTCCTTAGGATTCTGTATGTATAGTATCATGTCATCTGCAAACAGTGACAGCTTTACTTCTTCTTTTCCAATTTGGATTCCTTTTCTTTCTTTTTCTTCTCTGATTGCTGTGGCTAAAACTTCCAAAACTATGTTGAATAAGAGTGGTAACAGTGGGCAACCTTGTCTTCTTCCTGATCTTAGTGGAAATTGTTTCAATTTTTCACCATTGAGGATGATGTTGGCTGTATGTTTGTAATATGTGGTCTTTATTATGTTCAGGTAAGTTCCCTCTATCCCTATTTTCTGGAGGGTTTTCGTTGTAAATGTATGTTGAATTTTGTTGAAAGCTCTTGCTGCATCTATTGAGGTGATCATATGGTTTTTTTTACTTCAATTTGTTAATATGGTTTATCACATTGATTGATTTGCTTATATTGAAGAATCCTTAAATTCCTGGGATAAACCCCACTTGACCATGGTGTATGATCCTTTTAATGTGCTGTTGGTTTCTGTTTGCTTGTATTTTGTTGAGGATTGTGGCATCTATGTACATCAGTGATATTGTTCTAATTTTCTTTCTCTGTGACATCCTTGTTTTGTTTTGGCATCAGGGTGATGGTGGCCTAGTAGAATAAGTTTAGGAGAGTTCCTCCCTCTGCTATATTTTGGAAGAGTTTGAGAAGGATCGGTGTTAGCTCTTCTCTAAATGTTTGATAGAATTCGCCTGTGAAGCTATCTGGTCCTGGGCTTTTGTTTGTTGGAAGATTTTTAACCACAGTCTCAATTTCAGTGCTTGTGATTGGTCTGTTTATATTTTCTGCTTCTTCCTGGTTCAGCCTTAGAAGGTTGTGCTTTTGTAAGAATGTGTTCATTTCTTCCAAGTTGTCCATTTTATTGGCATATAATTTTTTGTAGTAGGTGCTCGTGCTTCTTTGTATTTCTCCAGTGTCATGTGTTACTTCTCCTTTTTCATTTCTAAGTCTATTGATTTGAGTCTTCTCCCTTTTTTCCTTGATGAGTCTGGCTAATTGTTTCTCAATTTTGTTTATCTTCTCAAAGAACCAGCTTTTAGTTTTATTTATCTTTGCTATTGTTTCTTTCATTTCTTTTTCATTTACTTCTGATCTGATCTTTATGATTTCTTTCCTTCTGCTAACTTTGGGGTTTTTTGGTTCTTCATTCTCTAATTGCTTTAGGTGTAAGGTTAGGTTGTTTATTTGAGTTGTTTCTTGTTTCTTGAGGTAGGATCGTATTGCTATAAACTTCCCTCTTAGAACCATCTTTGCTGCATCCCATAGGTTTTGGGTAGTCGTGTTTTCATTGTCATTTGTTTCTAGATATTTTCTCATTTCCTCTTTGATTTCTTCAGTGATCTCTTGGTTATTAAGTAGTGTATTGTTTAGCCTCCATGTATTTTTATTTTTTACAGATATTTTCCTCTAATTGATATCTTGTCTCATAGTGTTGTGGTTGGAAAAGATACTTGATATGATTTCAATTTTCTTAAATTTACCAAGGCTTGATTTGTGACCCAAGGTATGATCTATCTTGGAGAATGTTCCATGAGCACTTGAGAAGAAAGTGTATTCTGTTGTTTTTGGATGGAATGTCCTATAAATATCATTTAAGTTCATCTTGTTTAATGTGTCATTAAAAGCTTGTGTTTCCTTATTTATTTTCATTTTGGATGATCCGTCCATTGATGAAAGTGGGGTGTTAAATTCCCCTACAATGATTTTGTTACTGTTGATTTGTCCTTTTATGGCTGTTAGCATTTGCCTTATATATCGAGGCGCTCCTATGTTGGGTGCATAAATATTTACAATTGTTATATCTTTTCTTGGATTGATCCTTTGATCACTGTGTAGTGTCTTTCTTTGTCTCTTGTAATAGTCTTCATTTTAAAGTCTATTTGGTCTCATATGAGAATGCTACTCCAGATTTCTTTTGATTTCCACTTGCATGGAATATCTTTTTCTAACCCCTCACTTTCAGTCTGTATGTGTCCCTAGGTCTGAAGTGGGTCTCTTGTAGACAGCATATATACAGGTCTTGTTTTTGTATCCATTCTGCCAGTCTATGTCTTTTGGTTGGAGCATTTAATCCATTTACATTGAAGGTAATTATCGAATATATGTTACTATTACCATTTTCTTAATTGTTTTGGGTTTGTTATTGTAGGTCTTTTACTTTTCTTGTGCTTCCTGCCTAGAGAACCTCCTTTAGCATTTGTTGTAGGGCTAGTTTCGTGGTGTTAAATTCTCTTAGCTCTTGCTTGTCCGTAAAGTTTTAATTTCTCCATCGAATCTGAATGAGATCCTTGCCGAGTAGAGTAATCTTGGTTGTAGGGTTTTCCCCTTCATCACTCTAAATATGTCCTGCCACTCCCATCTGGCTTGCAGAGTTTCTGCTGACGGATCAGCTGTTAATCTTATGGGGATTCCCTTGTATGCTATTTGTTTTTTTGCCCTTGCTCCTTTTAATGCTTTTAATTTGCATTTAATTTTTGATAGTTTGATTAATGTGTCTTGGCATGTTTCTCCTTGGATTTATCCTGTATGGGACTCTCTGTGCTTCCTGGACTTAACTATTTCCTTTCTCATATTAGGGAAGTTTTCAACTATAATCTCTTCACATATTTTCTCAGTGCCTTTCTTCTTCTCTTCTTCTTATTGGACCCCTATAATTCGAAAGTTTGTGTGTTTAATGTTGTCCCAGATGCCTCTGAGACTCTCCTCAGTTCTTTTCATTCTTTTTTCTTTATTCTGCTCTGCAGTAGCTATTTCCACTATTTTATCTTCCAGGTCACTTATCCATTCTTCTGCCCCAGTTATTCTGCTATTGATTCCTTCTAGAGAATTTTTCCTTTCATTTACTGTGCTGTTCATCACTGTTTGTTTGCTCTTCAGTTCTTCTAGGTCCTTGTTAAATGTTTCTTGTATTTTTTCCATTCTATCCCCAAGATTTTGGACCATCTTTACTATCATTACTGTGAATTCTTTTTCAAGTAGACTGCCTATTTCCTCTTATTTGTTTGGTCTGGTGGGTTTTTACCTTGCTCCTTCATCTGCTGTTTGTTTCTCTGTCTTTTCATTTTGCTTCACTTAATGTGTTTAGGGTCTCCTTTTTGCAGGCTGCAGGTTCGTAATTTCTGTTGTTATTGGTGTCTGCCCCCAGAGTGTAAGCTTGGTTCAGTGGGCTGTGTAGCCTTCCTGGTGGAGGTGACTGGTGCCTGTGTTCTGGAGGATGAGGCTGGCTCTTGTCTTTCTGGTGGGCAGGACCACGTCTGGTGGTGTGATTATGGGTGTCTGTGACCTTATTATGATTTTAGGCAGCCTCTCTGCTAATGGGTTGTGTTATGTTCCTGTTTTGCTAGTTGTTTGGCATAGGGTGTCCAGCACTGTAGCTTTCTGGTCGTTGAGTGGAGCTGGGTCTTACCATTGAGATGGAGATCTCTGGGAGAAGTTTCCCTGTTTAATATTATGTGTGGCCAGGAGGTCTCTGGTGGAACAACGTCCTGAATTTGGCTCTCCTACCTCAGAGGCACAGGCCTGAAACCTGGCCGGAGCACCGGGGAGGAAGGCGATCTCCAGGTCTCACTCCTCCGCCATCTTGAAGGTCTCCCCCAAGAACTTGCTTTAATCCCTTTGTTCTTAAGTGCTAATGTTTCATTCGAAATACATTTTGATGGGCAGGCACAACATCACATGCTTTTTCTGAATTCTGATTTCTCTTGTTTTCAGGGATTGTGTCTTCTGTACAGTAGCACTTTGTAAGTGACTATTCTTGTATTTGATCCATTGGCAAATACCATTTTCACCCCCTAGAGATATTTAGCAAATTTGTAGTTTCTCTCAACTTGGGGGAAATAGCTTACATGTCAGGACAGTATGTGTCTGTCAAGAAAATGCTGGGCTCAGGTTTTCACCTTTCCTTTTCAACAGACATGAGAAGTAAAGACTGTGGCTCACCAAAGCTGGGCAAATGACCTAACGCTGTCAATGGTGTATTCTTATACCTAGAGAGTTTAAGATTCTGAGCTTTGTCATTGTTGGAGTCTTATCCAGGATTGGTTTGGTTTGCAAATTGGACTGCTTTCCTGTAGACTCTATGACATGAAGCATTGTTTTGGGGATGACAGGGCTTGTAGAGATGCCTCTAGCCCCCATCCATTTCATCACTTAGGATCTGAGTCCAGTGTGAAATTTTGACATGTAGGAATATTGACTGGTAGTCTCCTTCACAGCACCGCACCAAGTTTACACTTGTACATGTTTAGTAAAATAACTGCTAAAGCAGCAAACTTAGTATCCCTAGAAAGACGAGTGAAGATTGGAATGTGGTGCTTTACATGCAGAGTGAGAAGGTAAAGATTTTAGAAGTTATTTGTTATTAGATATTTGCATTTAATAATTGTGGCAAAATAAGTATTACTGCTAGTCTTACATTGTTATAATAGTAATAATAAGTTATTAATGTTTTTCTATTGCTGTAAGAGTCATCAAAAGATAATTCAGTTCCTTTTCCTGATTATGAGTAAGACACATGACTTCTTTTTATACTAGTATATTCTTTCTCCTGTTATTGAGAACCTGTAACAAAAATGACCTTAAAGCAGCTAACATTTATTGAAAATTTTGTTTGCATTTTGTGTGAGGCATGGTGCTAAGCACTGAGCATGGATCACCTTACTTAATCTCTCAATAATATTTTGGAGTAAGTAACATTACTATATAAGTGCAGAGGGTTGGCATTTTCCCAAAATTCTCTTAGCTACAAGCAACTAGCAGATCTTATGTTTATTTATACAGTATATTTTAAAGTCTGGATTAGATCCCTTCTATTTCAATATAAATGTAATTTTTTAATATTAAAAATAGATAGTAGAAATAGTGGCCAAGGCACTCTATATATTATATTAACTCTTTACAATGTTTTTGGAGTAAAAACGAGTAGAAATTGTCTACCTTGTCTACAGTTTTTATACTGGGTATTTTCTCATCTTCATGAAGCAGATGAGAATGTATGGGGAAAACAAGACACTGGTCAGGAAGTTCTATATTAAGCATCCAGGGTAGAACAGTAACTCACTTATTTGTAGGACACAAAGTATATCTAGATTAAACCACTACTCCCCAGCACCTCCACACCCACTCCGTCACACAATTTAGGTTGAAACAGTTGACTTGTTTACCTTCAAGGCACCATGCAATTTATTTTAAGGTTTGACTCTTTGCTTTTGTTATTGTTTATTTCTATCAAAAGCCGAAGATTAAGTCACTGTTATGAAAACAAACCTGATTAATAATTTTTTCCTCTCCAGCCAAAGCATTCTTAATTACTAACACATGGGCTAATAATGTGAAAACAAATGACAGATGTAGCAATGTAGTTTGAATGCAAATCTCAGTACCCATTTTTTTTTAAATGAAACCATAGACACAGTAAATCTTGTACTATTCTGCCAAAGATTTTATAAGTATTTAGACTAATCTCTGATGACACTCCAATTTACCAAAGTCTACTGAAGTGTGATCACTGAATAAGCTGATTTTCACAACATAAATCGGCCTATCCACCCACCTGTCATCAAAGAAAATTTTAATGACCCAGAAAGTGTAAGCTCAGTGGTGATAGGACTTGCTTTCTTTAGCTGCTCTACCTTCAACACCCAAAGCAGACCTTGAATATTTAGTGCATGAGTGAATGAATGAAAGGAATAAAATAAACTATGATCATCACATTTTAATCTGTTCTCTGGGTTGATGCACACTTAATTTGTTCACTCAGTTATTCATTAATTCAACAAGTACTTAGAACATTTCTGCTTTTCACTAGGATCTGTGCCAAGCACTGAGGATACAATTATGAATAAGGCGAATACTATTTCTTACCTCCTGCAGCTGGCAGTCTGGTCTTATTTCCCACCAAAGAAAGGTAGATTTATTGTCTAGACTACACATTATAGTGAATGTTAAAAGCTTTTAAAGGTCGTATTGAATATCTCCAGAGGAAAGTCACGGATATATAATTCCTCTGATTGAATGTCTGGCTTCTTGCATCTCACTTCTGTATATGGACAGAGGTTTTTTGCTTTGTCCATTGCTGTAACCTCGGAGCCTAGAATACAACCTTTCCTTTCCCAGAATATGGTGCTTGCTCATATGAAAGAATGAAGAAAATGGGAAGAAAACAAAATGTGTTGAGGATCAGCTGTACTAAACCCTTTAGATAATCTCAACATAGACATAACCCCAGTCTATTGTTAGATTGTTATTTCTATTTTACAAGTGGGGTAATAGACTGAGCGAAAACCACGCACTAACTAGTAGCAAAGCTTGAATTGAAACGTGGGCTGACTTGCATCACCCGATTCACAACTCACTTTACCAAATAAGCCAAGAATCCTTTACTCTTGATTCTTGCCATAGATTATCTATTGGTTTTTACTTTAGCCAGCTTTAAAGGGCTCATACCAAACTCAAACCTTTTGTATTTTGGGCTATGACATACGCCAGCTATGTTGATCAGAGAAGTCTAGGTGATGTAGCTATAGACAACACCATGATTTTGTGGCTCACCTACCAAATGTTTATTTCTTGCTCATGTAAGGTCTGCTGCAGGACCAGGCAACTCTCCACGTCAACACTCTTCTACACATCAATCTCATGACCCAGGCTGAGCAACACTTCACCATCTTGTGCTACACCATGTCCAAAACACAGCCTCTTCACTGGGAGCTGGAGAAGAGAACAAACAGAATTGCACATCAGCTCTCTTAAATGTTTCTACCCAGAGGTGACACTCATGAACTCTGTTCATATTTTATTCACCAGAACAAATCATACAGCCATGTTCAATTTCAAAATGGTGGGGAAGTGTGATTCTTCCACATATCTGGAAAAAGAGGAAGACATGGATATTGGCAAAGAGTTGTTATGTCTACCATACCAGCAAAACTCCCAGCAAATCTATGTCTAAGTTGTATTAATGCTCCACATTGAAAAGATTGTCTGTGAAGCACTGCCTTTTCCTTGTTTAACAATAAAGTACCTTCTGTTTTACAGATGTGTGCCCTCCCAACAATATCCCTATTTAAATGCCTTTGTGATTGCTTTTTAAATAAATAATGCAGTTAGTATTGAGAAATTAGAAATTATAGATCACCAAAACAAAGTAATAAAAAACCACCCACAAACCTACATTCCTACCATTCCTTAGTAACAGTGTTCTCTAGCAAAAACTGAGGAAGATGCTGTCAGTATCTTATATTTCATTCCCTTCCCCCATGCTTCCATGATTCTAGCAGCTGATTTGGGAATCCTGGCTGGTCTCCGTGCTAAGAGGCTCCCTCAATATTTCAAAACTGAAAGTGTTCCAAAACTTCAGCCCAGAAAGAGTAAATATTTTTATTGAACAAGGTCTATTTCTAATTTAGACAAATGATTGTATTTTCTTCCTTATGGTGTAACTCTTCTTGAAGTTGCTTACTATTATTCTAGGTGCATCATATTTTAATTTAGTGTTTCACTTATTCCTTTTATTGAGCCATTTAAATTTTATTGTATTTCCCTTTTATTATTCTCATGTAATCAAGAAAAAGAACAGACATACAATTAGTTTGTTGAAAAGTTAGAATTAGAACCCAGGCTTTCCTGGCTTCAAGTCTCCCTATTTTTCTATATCAAGATACTTATGCCCTTTAGAATTAAGACATCAATATGAAATATTATTGTCAATTAATTTAATAAGCATGTAGTGAACATTTTCTATAAGGCAGATAAGGAACTAGAAGTATAAAGGTGAATTATACAAAGCACCTCTTTATGAGGCTTTTAAAGATATTTTTATTGGAGTATAGTTGATTTACAATGTTGTGTTAGTTTCAGGTGTACATATACATATATCTACCTTTTTTTTTTTTTCAGATTCTTTTCCCATATAGGCCATTACAGAGTATTGAGTAGAGTTCCCTGTGATATACAGTAGGTCCTTATTAGTTATCTATTTTATATATAGTAGCGTGTATATGTCAATCCCAATCTCCCAATTTATCCCTTCCCCCCTTATCCCTGTAACCATAAGTTTGTTTTCTACATCCGTGACCCTACTACCGTTTTGTAAATAAGTTAATTTGTACCCTTTTTTTTTGATTCCATATTGAAATGATATCATTTTTGAGACTTTTATTATCTGACAGAGGATTTATATAAAGAGTACAACAAGGTGAACTATATAAAGAAATACTGCTTTATAATATAGCACTGAGAAATATTATTCTTCAATACATGTAATAATGGCTTTTCATTCCCCTGCTATACTGTACCCTCCTGCAAGTCAATATTAAAATTTATAATGATCTTTTTTCCTTGGTCATATATCAAATATTCATTTTCACTGTGGAAGGAGAATTTTAGATATTCCTTACTGTTTTGATCTGGTTATGAATTTGTTCCAACATTCCTTTCTTTTTTCTTTTATGGCATCTTCTAGAATTTTAACCCAGTTTCTGATTGTGTTGGATGTAGTCATTGTCAAGTGCATTTGATCTGCCAATGCAAACAGGAATGAGGTGAGCCTGTTGAGTATATAAAATATTTCTTTCCAATGCGTTTGACCAATTAAATAGTAAAACAGTGGTGCTATTTTGTTTCCTTAGCAACCTGGGAATGCATTGTAAGTTAGAAAAATTGTTTCTAAAGTATCTTGAAATTTATTTCTACAATTACTGTGAGTATTCTGACTTTTTCTTTTTCATCCACTTCAAATTTTGACTTAAAAAAATAACCCTGATTGTGTTTCTTTTCCAGGAGTTGATTAGATTTTGCAGACTACAGGAGGATCCCTGAGTTCGTATGAGAGTTCAAGTCTCAGGTTCAGATCTCATTAGAACTAGGATTCATATTCTTAAGAACTATTATTTCATTTGATTCCTCCTTTTTTTAAGAGATAAAAGCTCATTTGGGGGAAAATTAAAACTTTTGTAACTAAAATGCATTTATAAAATTAAGTTGCCCTCAGGTCATCCAAAAGGTCAAAACTAGCTCTCCTTTAACTAAGCTTATTTTTCTATTGCACCTAACTGCTGGGTAAATTGAGTATTTTCATGTTTGAATTCCTTTAAACCTCTTCTCTCTCCAGAAAAATTGCCACACGTCAGAGAAATCAAGATGAATGCTTTCCCATTTGACTTCTCTTCCTTCTTGGATCTATGTTCTTACAGTGGGATTTGGATACTTTGTCATTTACAATTTTGATTTCTTCTCAGTCATTTATCTGCGTCTTAAATTTCTCCTTTGTTTATACTTTTTGCTTTGGACCCTAGTTGTAGACTCCCTTAAAGTGAAAATTAAACATTCAATTTAAATATTCCATTCAGTGAAACTTTTTATATTGATAAACTCAGACTTGGCTATGTAACTGTTGACGCTCAAGGAAAGTTAATGGAACCCATGTGATTGTGTAGGCAGCCAATAATTGCTAAACAGATGCTTTCTTTTTAAAATATTATAATTTAATATAATATTTTAATATAATATTATTATAACTATTATGGAGGATATTGTAAAGAAATAGATACAGTACAGTATTGTATTAAATGCTACATCGTTAAATGCTAAGAAATAATCCTTTCATTATAATTAACAATGGTCAGGACCTTTAAAGTACTATACCCAGGTTTGGCAAAACATTATAAATTAAATGTGAAAAGCCTGGAATGAAGAAAGGATAAATTGATGGAAAATTAGGTAAAGTGATGCATGAAAGAACTTGGTTTCTGAGCCTGAATAAGAAGTGCCGTGGCAACTTAGTAACAGTATGTTTGAGTCTAGAGGGTGCAGTGGGGGGAGAAGGAGCCTCCAATATTTCAATTACTATTCAATTTTTTATCTCTATAGGTATTAAAAATAATATATGTTAAAATTTTATTGAGAGAAAATGTAGATAGATGTCATAAGAAATATCTTCTTGTGCTATACAAGTACATTATTAAGGAACATCACTGTAGAGCTACCAATAATAGTAAATTATAAAATGTGAAAATCTTGGATGCTTGGAGAATTAACTTGGCCACAGGGAGGGAGACTATTAAAAATAATCCCTAGGTGCCTCTTTCAGCTGTATTTTCTGATAACCAGTTGAACTGGAAAAAAGACAAATGTATTAAACCCTGGAAATATAACATATCAAAATGGTATTAATTTTATTAATAATTTTAGATTAATTTTAAGTTATTTATTATATGCCAAATGCCATGAAGCAGTTTATATGCATTATTTCTATTTTATTGTATCCTCACACTAATCTATGGAGTGCTTTCTTCAACTGTTCAGGTGGGTCATGGCTTCTTGGGAAGATACTCTGTACATATCCATGGTAACAGTAGATTGAATTCCCCTTTTACTTTTCCAAAAACATAGAAAAATATTGAAAGCAGGTGACCCACAGAGGAAGGAATGCTCTATCTTGACTTGACTTTGTCCTTACCTCCCTAATGAGCTTCCCTGGTGGTGCAGCGGTTAAGAATCCACCTGCCAATGCAGAGGGTATGGATTCGAGCCCTGGTCCAGGAAGATCCCACATGCCATGGAGCAACTAAGCTCGTGTGCCACAACTACTGAGCCTGTGCTCTAGAGCCCACAAGCCACAACACTGAGCCCACGCACCGCAACTACTGAAGCCTGTGCACCTAGAGCCTGTGCTCCCCAACAAGAGAAGCCACTGCAAAGAGAAGCCCGTGCACCGCAATGAAGAGTAGCCCCCACTCGCCACAACTAGAGAAAGCCCACGCATAGCAACAAAGACCCAACGCAGCCAAAAATAAAGAAAGAAAGAAGTAAAACCTCAAATTATCCTTTAAAAAAATCCCAAAAACCAGTATCACCAGTTTCTGGTGATACTATTCATGAGCACCATATCCTGCAGAGTCTGAGAAAACAGTCAAGTTCCAGGCACACCACTGTCCTCTTATCTGGGTTTGGCCCAAGGACAATGCTTACAAACCTATATTCCTAAAATACTAATGTCATCTCCCCTTCATATGTGACTAAATTCAAGTTTAGTGAGGTGTTTAATCACACTAAACTTTGGCCACAGTTGCCAAGTGGTGAAGCAGAATTTGAATCCAGCACTGCAGCCAGCACTCAGGTATCTTATAGTGCAGCGGCAAAATCTTATGTGAGCAGATAACTGGTTACACAAGCATGAACTCATAACTTAATTAAACTGCAATTCAATCCTTATTTCCTAACCACTCCCATTCAGCCAGGGTGTTCCTGTATGAAAGCTCTGGCAGGTCTATGATAGCCTACAGACACAATAAGTCACAAATATAAGCTTGATTCAGAAATTGAAATGCCTACTTCCATGCATGTAAAAAACCAAAGCACAGACTTGATGTTAAACCATACCACCCCAGCTTGGTTCTGCTCTGGGCTGGAGACCCTTATTGGGAAAGGAAGTTGTATTGGCTTCTCTGCTTCCCAGTTTGAGCTTCCTCTCACTATCTGTTTTTCCAAACTCCCACCATGTTTGAAGCTAGGGGAGAAGAGGGAGAAAATAAAAAAGGGATAGGACAAGTTTTTCTGGTACAATAGGGCTTTGCGCTACCTGGGCTTGGCAAACTGACTCTCTCTACCCAAGGACACTTTGTAGATCCTCTAGAAGTTCTTTGCTGGGCCTCTGTCTCCCATAGTTTTTCAATTCTGTATGGCCACTTGCAACTGCGTCCACAGCTCCTGGTCTATCTGGCAGTGCATATTTAGCCTTTTCCTGCTGAGGCCGTTTTGTCCCTGTAGATAGTCTTATTGGATAGGACTTAAGATACCTGTGTTCTGGCAATCTTTCTCTTGTGTGAGAGACAGAAACATCGATTTATTATTCTATGCTTTGCCACACAGGCAGTATACAGCAACACTTGGATGTCATCACTGCAGTAACCAGCCCTTCTTCTCTATCATCTTGATGTCCTGGGGTCAGACACCAGTGCACCATGTCCACAGATTTGGAAAACACATAGCAAACTCTCAGACGGTCTTATAAGGGACCCCTCCCTAAGCTTGAGGTGAGAAAAGAAGCCCATTCTTCCCTCTCACCCTTGTGGTGTGATGAGGACTCATAGTACAAAAACTGTTCTCTCCAGATACAGTCAATTCTCATTATCTGTGGTTGTTACGTTCTGTAAAGTCACCACAAACAGTAGGGGAAACAGGGATTAGGTTCCTGCATCTCTGGTCACAGTATTTTCATGAACCCATCAATACATAAACTTGTTTTATTTGTTTTTCTGTTTGAAGACCCCGTATTAACTATATGTTTTTGATTCATTAACATTGAATTCACAGCCAACAGAACTATAACACATACCTGAAAGATGCTTATCTAACATGTAAGGCACATCACAGCCTGTGCTTAGAAAACTGGACAGCACTTTAGTACTATGCTTCCCACCATTTTAACTGTGAAATCAACCACAAAAGGCACACAGAAAAGAAAAACATAGCACTAGATATGAAAAGAACGTTTGTTTACACTGTGGGAGTTAAAATAAGAAAGTAGAGCATTGCCTTGTTTGACTTCAGCTGGGAACGTGCACATAAGGTGACTCAAATTTTTTGCTGCTCTGCATTTCTTGAGGAATGACCTCAAAAGTGAAGCAACTATTGATTTGGGGTTACAAATAAATTTTAGTGAGTAGGCAAGTTTGCAAATACAAGATCCACAAATAGTAAGAATCCACTGTAAATATTTTCAACAATATTCTCACCTCTCTCCTCTCTTTGTTTTGTATCTATATTCTTGATCTGGTTTAAGGTCCCCAGAGTCAGGAATGAAGGTTTGGGGCCACTCCTTTTGTAAAACTGAACATGGTGATTGGGGGTCTCACTTTGGAATCTGACATCTATTGCCTTTTAGAGCCTCATAGAAACATAGATTTTAACAGTAAGCGAAATACAAATTTGAGGTGGTACCAATCAGAGTTTGCATTGCAAGGAACAGAAACCAAATCTGGATGATTTAAGCTGAAATGGCATTTATTAAAATGATATTGGGGAAATCACAAAATCTTAGGCAAAGCTGTGGCAATGGGCTTGGAAAACAGGCTGGAGCAAGGGAGGTTGGGCAGCAGCCAGGACTGTAAAAGAGGCTACAAATGACACCAGCACTGCTACCACTGCCCATGGCTGAGCTGCTGCCACTGTCCTGTTTATTGCTTTCTCGATCTGACGGAGCTACCTGCTCCCAAAAGGGATTCTTCGTTTGCTTTGTCAGCTCACTATACAAAGTCCAGTGCAGGTACCTCTGATTAACTGAAGTGAAATTATCAATTCTATGTCCTCCATGCAAGGAAAGTTGTAAAAATAAGGATTTGCCACTTTCGGTTTCTCTAGTGGAAGGAAGGCTCCGTCTCCCACCAAGACTCATACAGTGAGACATTTACCACATGTATAGACGGGGTTCAGATGTCTGGTAGCCAGAAAAGGCTGGATTCATGCCCATAGACTTCAGTGATTGTTCGAAATGGGAAAAAAATGCCAAACTCATCTATTTAGTTTAACCTCCCTTCCAGTTAAGAGGTCTCCTTCAGAGTGCTCTGGAAAACAATCTTATAGCCTCTGCTTGAATTTTTAAATGATAGGGAACTTTTCACACTACCAGGTAATATGTTAATCCTCTGCAATTCTTGCTCAGAAAATGTTATTATGATTTCCGGTTCATGGAATCATTTTTTTCAGTTTCCTTTACCATACAATTTGTCTATATCTGGATGTATTGTAGTATCTACATGTCCTGCTTCTGATGTGGTACTCAGACATGCCTGTAATACTCTCCACAGGGGCTGGCAAATGTAGAGGCTATTTATTTTATTAATTTAACTTAGGCTTGTGTTGGCTCTTTCATGCAATCATGGCATAATTATGACTTGTAGTATGCTAAAACATTTAGATATTTTCTCATGAACTACTACCAAAGCTAGTCCTATAACTGAATCTCTAAACTCAGTTATTCAAAAGACCAAATTGAGGTTTTTACTTGCATCTTTCCACCTTTCATCTATTTAGTTTTAGCTCAATGATCTGGTTTGTTGAGATAATTTGGGGTTTTAAGCATTTTATTGTCTATGATAATAGAGTTTCCTTCCAGGATTGTGCCACCTATTAATTTGTTTGGCACATCTATATTTTCATCCAAGTTACTGATAAAATTTTTTTAACATCTTTATTGGAGTACACTTGCTTTACAATGTTGTGTTAGTTTCTGCTGTATAACAAAGTGAATCAGCTATACGTATACATATATCCCCATATCCCCTCCCTCTTGCATCTCCCTCCCACCCACCCAATCCACCCCTCTAGGTGGTCACAAAGCACTGAGCTTGTCTCCCTGTGTGATGCAGCTGTTTCCCACTAGCTATCTATTTTACATCTGGTAGTGTATATATGTCCATGCCACTCTCTCACTTCATCCCAGCTTACCCCTCGCCCTACCCATGTCCTCAAATCCCATTCTCTATGTCTGTGTCTTTATTCCTGTCCTGCCCCTAGGTTCATTGGAACCTTTTTTTTTTTTTTTTTAGATTCCATATATACGTGTTAGCATATGGTACTTGTTTTTCTCTTTCTGACTTACTTCCCTCTGTATGACAGACTCTAGATCCATCCACCTCACTACAAATAACTCAATTTCATTTCTTTTTATGGCTGAGTAATATTCCATTGTATATATGTGTCATATCTTCTTTCTGATAAATTATTGAATAGGAAAAGACTACAACAGAGCACTGTGACATTCTACCAGTCTTTCTTCAAGGTTGATGTTGGGTCATTGAAGAACCATTTCGGAATTCCACCTCTTAGCTATCTTAAAATAAGCCTGATCTTGCCAATATCCTGCATAAAAACCATTAATGGTTTGTCCTTGCTCTTCATCTAGAGATCACATCCTTAATGTGGCTCACAGTGAGGCACTGTCTGGCCTGTTCTTTTTTTTTTTTTTTTTTTTTTTTTGCCGTACGCGGGCCTCTCGCTGTTGTGGCCTCTTCCGTTGCAGAGCACAGGCTCCGGACGCACAGGCTCAGCGGCCATGGCTCACGGGCCCAGCTGCTCTGCGGCACGTGGGATCCTCCCGGACCGGGGCACGAACCCGTGTCTCCTGCATCGGCAGACGGACTCTCAACCACTGCGCCACCAGGGAAGCCCTGGCCTGTTCTTTCTTCTACTTCCTCTGGGCCCTCTCTCCCTTTTCTCTGTGTTATAGCCACCAACGACTGCATATGGAATACTCCTCCCCTGTGCTTCCCCAACTCAGCCTTCAGCTCTCAGCTTAAGCTCCATTTCCACAAGGGAGCCTTCACTAGCACTATAGATTTAGTGTTTTCTGTGTTAGGTCATCTCATAGAATCAAATTCCATTAATTTAAAGATTCCTATTTGCAAGTGTTTATTCATTAGTGTCCTAATTTGATCTGACTTCCCCACCAGACTTAAGCTCCATAAGAGCATGGACACAGTCTGTGTTTGCTCATCTTTAAATGACCAGCACCTGGGACATTGTGGGTTCCCTAAAACATCTTGTGGAAGGAATAATAGAAACCCAATGAATAGTATGACCATTGACCCTCCTGAGACTGTGGAGTTGCAACTGAGTGGAATAACTTTAGGAAGTAAGTCTTCTCCCATGACCTACCCTGTTTTATGATAACTCTAACTCAGCGTTGCAATATCAGCACTATTGCCATTTGGGCTGGATAATTTTCGTGTGTGTGCGTGTGTGTCCTGTGCATTGTAGGATGTTTAGCAGCATTCCTGGCCTCTGTGCACTAAATGACTGAAGCATCGCCCCTCCCAGCTGCAACAACCAAAAGTGTCTTGCCAAATACCTCGGGCTGGGGTGGGGCGGGGCGTATGGCAGAACAATATCAACCCGGTGGAGAACCGCTGCTCCAATCATAAGAACTTTAATCAATTACCACATTCAGGAAGGACATATCATTTGCTTAATTGCAATTACAAAAAAAGTGTATGTGAAGGACTCTTGCAAGCAATAGAAATTAAGTTCAATAGACAATGATGGGGCCAGAATTGTTCACTTATATCTAATTACAGTCGTGAAAATTTCCATAACTACTCAAATCCAAAAGGATCTCCCATTTCAACCTCTTGGAAAATCACTTAATTTGATAGTTAATATAGAAATGTTTTACTTAAAACTCCTGTCTGTATTTTATTAAATAAGCAGAATTCCCTAGGATGTTATATAAATTCTAAGGCCCCTTTAGAGGATTGGATGACTGACAACTTGTTGGACACCGAATAGCAGATTGTAGGCTGTGGTAGGCAGTCTTCAGATGGCTTCCAAGATCTCACATTGACTTGTGCTAGCAAAAATCCAATCAGAACTCCTTAAAGATTAGGTGACTCTTGGTGTTCTTTGGATAGCTCGTTTTTAGTGATTGTGGGGAATGACATAGTAAGTGATAGGGGGTGTGGAACTATCATCAACTATGGAGCATGCAAAATTTTTTACAATATTGCCTCCCTTATCCTCACTTCTAGCCCAGCTAATGTAATTATGAAATGACCTACATCACTGTATATCAAGTATGATTGGGAGGCACTAGATTTTAATCAAGAGATCCCCAGCCCTCATTATTGTGAAGGAAAATGTTTATTACATGCCAAGTATCAAGAAAATATCAAGAAATTTTAGCCTGTGTTGTGCCATCCATTATGAAATATTAAGTTACTGTAGAAAGAAAATTATTCGTATATTACAGAGGAACAAAAAAAGTTACTGGCATTACCCAGTTAAGTCAGCTAAAAACCAGGAGCATTTTAATTATTTTTTTCTGGCCATCCCTGGAAGTAGTCCTCCTCAAGGGTAGCATATTCTCACTGAAATAACAAGAGCAACAATGCTGGCACTATTACTTAATTTTGTCTAATGCATTTAGTAAGTTTATTCTTCCAAGAAAAAGTTGGGAAGGTAAAGAAATTTAGTGCCACCCTCAGAGCATATCCAATTATACTAATGAGGAAAAAAAATGTTACATTTCAAGCCTTAATCTTTGTGTAGATTGGCCATAGGCCATTGGAATAAACCACAGAGATGCACGTGATTTCTAGGTAAAAACTTTAAACTCACACACTGAATTTAAAGTGGAGAGATTATAGAGGAAAAAGCAATGACCTCAAAAGTAATGAGAGCTTTAGGTCTCCAAAGCATAGATTAAATATGGAGTGTTAGAAAAATTCTCAAAGATGCCTATAATACAAGGTAAACATGGAGATATCCATTGTCTTGGCAAATATTTTACTTTGTTAGTGGGCCAGTCCTTATCAAAGCATTCCACAAGTCTAGGAAAAATCCATGCCAACGTCTTCCTCTCAAATGTGAAAAGCTGAGCAAAACCTTTAACCCCTTGTTACTAAAATAAACTGGCGAGAGTTTTCACATTCCCTAAATCTATAGCTGAAACAGAGAAGACCAGGTTCCTCTAGGAAAAGATAATCCCTAAGTGCTCTTCACACTGCTACTGGAAGGTAATGGTGAGTCCACTGAAGACTCATGCTTGGTGATATTACCATAGTAATAATTGCTTAAAATCAAGTCACTATTGTGAACACTTAAATCATGATTCTGTGTTACTAGGAAACCAAACTAGTGAAGAAAACAGTTCCTCATAGTTGTCAAGTAAAAGAATACAGTCTTTGTTTTGACAGCAAATGGCAGAGAAATTTTGTGTAACTGAGCCACAAAAAGTGTATTATTATAACCTAATTGATTGGTCCAGAGGGAGAGAAAAAACACAATTTTGTAAAGCAATAGAATTAATGGTTTTAAAAATGGAATTGACTTGCTCATTAACTGTATTATCTAAATGGACTATCTTTTCATTGTGAGAATGGTTTGTAAAACCAAAGACCGTGATATAGGGAGACATGAGGAACAACACTGAAAAAAAAGCACCATTTAACCAATGAAATAATCTTATTCTTCTAGTATCCAGCCAACCAACCACCTTTAGCTTTGGAATCATACTGGTGGTGAACACTGAAGTCAAAGCAGGGGAAGAGAAAGAAATTTTAAAAAAAGCTTATTGGAAAGTTACCAGGAAAACTTTTATATTCTTTTGGGTTGTTTAACTGGGATAACTTTTACAGCTATCTTCTTGGGTAAATTTGGGAACTTTAACAAAAGCAACATCAACAATAATACTGAGCTCCTGGTTTGAACCAAGTTTTCTGATAGGTGATTATACATGTTATTAAATTTTATCCTAATAATAACAGGTGAACATCATTATGCAATTTTACAGATGAGGAAGGTAAGGCTCAGAAGGTTAAGTCGCTTGCTCAAGTAGTAAGTAACAGAGCCAAGACTCAATACTAGATCTATCTTATAATACAAATTATGGTACATTGCCACAGCCCTGTTTGAATGTATATGTATATGCTCATACATATATAAAAGTATATGAATACATAACATATTCATATATACATACATCTATATACAGTTTATGGCATAATGTACTAGAGACAGATGAACACTTTAGCTCTGATGTTAACTTACCATATGCTCTTTTTATATCTTAAGCTTTTGGTTTTTTTCAAGTTTTCAAAATTGGAACAACTTGTCACCAAATAATATTTAAAACTATTTCAGGTTGTTGGCTTAGAGTTGTTGTCAAATTAAAGGACAAATCAAAGCTAAGGGAAAAACATACCCCAAGAGAGAGAACAGGTTCCAAAAGCTGAGAAAAGGGTCAAGAAGGGTGTGCATATTTCTCCAGCCGCATCAGAATCTTTTGAATAGTGAAAGAAAGGATGTCTACCTTTCATCTGCTTTGCTCTGCACTGTTCAGTATAAAAAGATCTTTGATAACAAAGGTCTTTTTGGCTGTACCTTCTTTTTCTCTGCCAAATCTTTAGAGGACCAGTATCTTGGAAACCAGTCAGTGAAACCCAAAGGTCCTCCTTGCAAATAAATGGGCATAGTCACTAAATGTATTCAAGGAGGGCCCTTGAATGTATTTATTTACAATGATGCTTTCTAAAAGCATTAGAAGCAAACTCTTTACACTAAGACCACTAAGGAGCTCTGCTTTCTAAAGGCAAGCAGTGTTAGCATGTCTTTATTTCCCTATTCTCAGTAGAGATGAAATCCAGGCACCTGGGGACTTGGGAAAATACCATGTGTGGTTTGTTTTAAAGCATTCTCCTCTAGAATTCTATTGCCAGTCTGTAGTGCTGCCCATTTTCTACCCTCCCCCCTGCCCCGAACATGCACCCTGTGGCAAGAGAGACAAATAACATGAGCCGAAAGTATTTTCAATAGAAATACCAAGAAAATGCTGTTTCTAGTGGCATGGACAAAGCAAACAGAATGAAGGCCAACTTTATGGTAATCTTAAATCTAGACCTCTGAAGAAGGAAGGTGTAAGCACAGCCGAGTATGGTAGGAAGAACATTCCTGCTTTCCAACAAGGAAAGTTTAAGGTAATGTCTCTTTTCATGTTTTTAAAATGAAATATGTCACATTTTGAATTTTTTAAGTGAACAGCTCCAGAGGAACTTATCAGAAATTATCTTGTCATGAACAAGTACTTGAATGTTTTAACCCCTTTGTTCAAAAAATAGTTACTAATTGTCTGTTTATATGTGAGGTATTCTTGTAGGTGCAGAAGGGTCACTTTTTTCTAGCTCTAAGGAGTTATCACACTATATTGTCACTATCTGTGTTCACATGTGACTCTTCAATCAGATAAGGCTTCACTTGGAGAAATGGAGGGCCCATTCCACTTACTGTTTCCATAACCCAAGGCATCTTCATTGGTTTATAAAGCCTGAAATTCCCAGGACTTACCATCAAATAGGAGAGTTAAATATTTGTGATAATACACATGAAACTAGTTACGAAACACTGAGCCATGTTACTGGTGTGGTCAATCTCTGTTATTAAGGTTCAGAGATGGCTGCTGGGTTAAGGATGATGGGTAGATCAGGAAATATTCAAAAGGAAGTGATGCTTACACTGGGCACTCAGAGAGATAGGTGGGATGTCAAGAGGTAAAGCAAATAATAACAGCCTGAAATAAGGAGGGGACACAGGAAATGGAAAATTAATCCTGTTCTTTGAGATGAGCTGTCATAAAGTTCAATTCTAAGCACAAGTTAAGGTGGCATGTTATGGTGGAAAACAACAAACAATAAACTAGTTTTAGATTTAGATGGATACAGCTTCTAAACTTGGCATTGATTCTTACTAGCAGGGTACTATCTTAGGTGCACTGCCTAACCTGTGTGAGACTGACATCTCTGGCTACAAAATGAGACTACTGACGCTGTTATTTCATTATGATTCCCACTGACTTAAATATTGCTTTTCATAGAGAAAGAGGTCAAAATAAATATGTGAATGCTCACCAAAGGGACAAAAATTAAATAAAATAGCACAGAAGTTCCAAGTACATAACATGCACTCAAAATATTGGTTCTGTAGTTTTCTCCTTTCTCTTTCCTGTTCAGAAAACTTTATTGTCTTTGCATTGCATCATTTTGCTTCCATTTACCTTTCCAAATGCCTTTCCCATTATTTTTCTGTAAACACTTTACATTTATGCCAAGTATATCAGGCATATATACATACATATACATATGTATATTATCCATACCTGTGTCTTAACTGAAACTCTACCCTTTTCCTGTATTATTATTTCCCCCCCATCTCCATGTGTCTAAAATCTTGCCTATCCTTTAAACTCCAGCTCAGATATTAGCATCACAAAGAATTCTCTGATCTTTGAGAACCAGATTAGTCTTTCCTTTCTTTGAAATTCCTGAGCAATGAATATACATTTTTCTTTGTGACACGTAACATTTACAACTTTGTGTTATGCTTACTCATGCACAGGATTAGTTTTTCTTCCATTATACTTTATACCTCTTGAGGACAGGGCACATTTCATAATCATCTTACATGTCCTATCAGGTCAAATTTAGTATTCTGTGAGAGTAGGCACTGAATATTATTTAAGGAGGATACAGTTCTGCTAAAACTATAGCTAAGAAGTTGGAAGTATTTTGTTGATACCTGAGATATACTTTCTGGAATGTTTTTTTCAAATAGGTAATAATTGTATAAGAGAATGGATGAGTTATCCTAGGGAGAATATTAAAAATGAAAAAAACAAAAGGAAAAATATAACCAAATTGACACTTAGGTCTAATAGATCAGCATGATACTGTAATTATTTTGTCTCCCCCAAATTCCCACTGAGACATCTAATACCATATCGAATTAGGATAAAAATCTACATCAGCCTCAGCACTAGAAAGTAGGGTAGCGTGCTGCAATCAATATTAGTCATTGTTATCCAGAGAAACAGAAAGAATAGGATATTTATATACATATATTTATATTACATATATTTATATTTGTAAATATATTTATTTACATTAATTTATAATTATACTATAAATTATATAATATAATTATATTTTATATTATAATATAATAAATATAATATAAATATTATATTCATATATTTATATTTTAATATAAATATATTATATTTATAATATAATTTATATTTATATTATATTATATTTATAATATATATTATATTAATATATATTTATAATATAATATAATATAAATATAATATAAATATATATATTATATATTTATTTTATATTTTATAAAAATAAATATAATATAATTATATTTATTATAATATATTATAATATATATAATTTATAATTATAAATAATTATATTTACATTAATTACATTTGTAAATATAATTATTTATATTAAATATAATATTTATATTACAAATATGTTATATAAATATTTACACATATATATGAATATACATATGCATATGTGTATGTGAAGAGAGAGACGGTGAGAGAGACAGAGAGATGTATTTTAACAAACTGGCTTTATTTTAATGTAATTTTGGGGACTGGAAAATCTAAAATCTGTAAGTCAGCTTAGCAGGCTAGAAATGTAGGGTTACAGATGTTGCAGAGTTGAGTCTGAAATACTTAAAAACAGGCAAGCAAGCTGGAAACTCAGGTAGAATTTCTATGTTGCAGTTTTGAGGAAGAATTCCTTCTTCTTTGGGGTACCTCAGTCTTTGCTCTTTAGGCCTGCACCTGATTGTATGAGACCCATCCACATTAGGAAGTAAAGCACATTAATTTGCCTTACTTAAAGTCAACTGATCATAAATGTTAATTAATGTTAAAATGTTAATGTTAATTGAAAAACTGCATTCACAGCAGCAGCTAAACTAGTGTTTGACCAAACCACTGGACACCACAGCTAAGCAATGTTGACACGTAAATTTAGCTATCACAAACAGTATTAGATGAATGGAAAGAATCACACTGGAATACTGATACACGACCCTGGCACTCCTGAAAAAGAGTGGGAGCTGAACCTGAGCAATTCCCTATAGATCCCTTCTAAGTCAGAGTGGCCAACATTAAGGGTAAGAATGTACTGAATCAAACAGGAGACTCATTCCATGGAGTCCATCAAGCCAGTGTTGACTCAACAGACCTTGTGCCACCCAGCAATGTATATAAGATAATAGGATTAAAATTATAATAAGTATGAAAGACTCAACCTAAGACCCAACATACAAATGAAAGAATAGAAAAGATGGAAGAAAAATAACATTCAAGGGAAAAGAATATTTTTCTAATCCAAAGAAACATATCAATTTATATCGTAACTACATACCTGCATTATATTTCCAGCCCTAAGGAAAAGAGCACTTAACACAGCCCTGGGGGTTCAGTCACACCCATAGAAGGGACAGCGGGACAGCTGAGATGTCTTCTAAAGCAAGTACAGATTCTTAATATCAGCCTGAGGTGGGAGATAATGGGAGAGATGGGGATTTTATTTCTCAAATTTTTATTTTTATTTCTCAAATTTCAGCCCTAAGACCTGAAGAGTTGCTGTGTTTCTGGTGGTGGCAGATGATGAGCAAATCAAAGTAAGGAACAGAGGAATGAGATAGTCATGCTTGAGATGGTTTGAGTGAGCACTGAAACAACTGACCACATAGAGATAAGTAACACAATTACCTTTTATTCTTCTTTAGGAAGATAAATGCTTTTTTTTTTTTTAAAGAAAATTGGTGGTATTTACAACTCTAATTGAATTAACAAAATCTGGTAAAGGAGAGAGAGAAAAACAACATATTAAACACCCTCCCTTTATTTATTTATTTTTTTAAACATCTTTATTGGAGTATAATTTCTTTACAATGATGTGATATTTTCTGCTGTATAACAAAGTGAGTCAGCTATACATACACGTATATCCCCATATCTCCTTCCTCTTGCATCTCCCTCCCACCCTCCCTAGCCCACCCCTCTAGGTGGACACAAAGCACCGAGCTGATCTCCCTGTGCTATGCGGCTAATTCCCACTAGCTAGCTATTTTACATTCGGTAGTGAACACCCCCCACTTTAAAAGAGGATTTAAAAATTTATATGTTATTGACTTTGACGTTCAATTTAAACACATATTTGTAAAATGTCTTTGAACAAATTATGCAGCTAGAGTTAGGATGTCTAAGAACACACACACACACGGAAATTTAAAAATTACAGAACAGAAAGAAAACATTAATGAAGAGAATATGATACAAAGTGACAGAAACATGAATGAATATAAAATTATGATAGTATAATACATATGAAAGGATCAAATTATTAAGTAAAAGACTGTCAGATTGTGTTAAGTTAATCCAATGTTATGTTTGCTACATGAACCAGTTAAATGAACTTGAAGCTGTTGAACAAAGTTGAAACCTTAAGGAAAAAAATGAAATAGTCAAAGATGTGTGAAATAATTAATTAAGAAACATTAATATGTGTTAAAATAGATATAAAGTATTTTTACTGCTAAAGGGTAAAATTCCTAATGGAGACACAAGGGTCACGATAATGTCCATGTACCCAGAAGTAGATCCTAAACAAGGACAAATCAAAGGTCATATAAAATATGAGGAAAAATTGAAAAATTTATTTTGGTGGAAGATTTTAGTGTATTTTTAACTTACTACTGGTCAAGGAGCCAAAATGGATCCTACTTTCAGTTTATTGCAGAACAAGATGAATGATATCATAGAAGTTTTGAAAAATATACATAATAAAGTTGATTAGTTTATGGGTATAAACTCTTCCTTATAAATTGGAAAATTAAAAAGATATATTTTCTGTTGTTCATGGGACATTTACAAAACTAAATTACATACTAGGACACAAAGAAAACCACAATAAACTCTGTAAAGCAGTAATGGTACAGGCCAGTGTTTCTAAACAAGTGACAAAACTAGAAAATTGCAATAAATTTAAAGGTATGAGAAGTTTTACAAAATAACACTCCCTTAAATGATTATTAGAGCAAAGACTAAATTAAATTTTAATGACACATTAATATCAAGGAAATACCACACATCAAAGCTTTGCATAGAAAGCAAATTATAATCTTAAATAATTTTATTACTAAAATAGAAAAATAAGGGGAAGCTTTAAATTCTTTCTTCCATGTTTTCAACTGTCTTCACTAAGCATGTAGTACATATTTTAATGAAAAAGTAAGACTTTTATATTTTAAACCATTTAATTTTTTTAAATGATTCAACAATCTAGAAAAAATCATATAAACCCAAAGAAAGCAAAAGGAAGGAAAGTTTATAAAAATGTTTTTCTAAAGTCCACACAAATTAACTGAAAAAGAAACATAACTTTAATAAAAAATAGGAAATGGGTAAGCATTGTGAATAGGCAATTCACAAAAGAGAAAACGCAAATAGCTAACATGTGTGAGATCCTGTTTTAAGTTACCATGAATTAAGAAAATGCAAACTATACCAGTAATGATATGCCATGCATTTTCTTATAAGATTGACAAACTTTTTAAAACATAATACTACATACTCAGTGGTGGCAAGACAGTATCGTTGACTTGTGCTTTCTAATACAATACTTATGTGATTGTAAATCATATCACTTTAAACTTTCTGGAAAGCAGCTTGGCAATATGTATCAAGAGGTTTCAACATGATTTTATCTGCTATAGACTAATTCCACTTCTAGGAATCCATTATAAAACAATGTTCTGAAATATGGATACATATACTTGCCAAAGTTTTTATCAACATGTTCAACAATTGAGAAATTAAGATATGCTATCTCCATGTAATGGCATAGTATGCAGAAATTAAAATAATATTTACCAAGATATTTTAATGACATGGGAAAATGAAGTAATGTAATGTGAAAAAGGGACTCAAATATATTTATAATTATCATATTTTAAAAGTTCTTTCAACATGTATATAGTATTTAAGAAAAAAAATAATTATTTTTTAAAACACATACGTTTTCACTTGAAAATTAAGTACTGTTAAGATCCTGCCATCACACAATCTTTAAATGCTTCAGGTTTAACTCAATTGCCTTATGAAGTGTGAAGGGAAAAATATCATATACCACTGATGGTCCCAGGAGTGTTACCCAGGTAGTAGCACAACTTGGAGCAGGCATGTTGGTGATAATTACCAAGAGACTTTCCCACAGCAAAGATCAATATTAGAGAGAGGGGTTGGAGCCACAGTGTGGACTGACTTTTTTTTTTTTTTAACCACAGATGCATTCTTGAAATGCCAGTCAAATCATGCACAAGTCTGAAACACTTCAACAGCTTCCTTATTGTTCTTAGACTAGAGACAAAATTCCCTTATTTATAAGTTGACCATATGTTCCAATCAGTCCTATGTAGTCTCATTTTACATCATTTTCCTAACTTTATCGGTAAAGTTATTGATAGTGTTCCTTTCTACTCTCAAATGGATCCTCTTTGAGTGACAAATTATACATCACTCTATTTCTATGCTTTAAGAGATTTAGTCTATTTGGCTTCAATGTGCATCCCTAAACTCAGTTCTAGTTCTCTTTTTTTTCTCTCTGCTGCAGCCACCCTGGCCTCCCTTAAGACCCTCTTATTTATTTGACTGTCTCCATAGTGCTCGTGATTTTTGGTGGGAGGGTGGTGACACTGTGTGCTGCTGTGGTGGGTGAGGAAGAAGTTGAGCACAAAGAAATGAGCAGGAGAGAATTCTTTTTCCTTATGATTGTTGATTGGCTTTGGAAAGAAAAATATTCTGTTTGAGTTTGGAAGAGGAGGAGCAGGGCTGCAATAGTAAGCAGAGTGTTACACATGTTTCCTGAACACAAGTATGAATATTTCTACAATATCACCAAGGGTCCAGGTGCGTCGATATGTTAATGGGAACATGCAGGGATAAGTTGTGGCAAATGAGGCGTCAGTAATTCAGTTCGTAGAGAGAAGTGGAAAGAAAGAAAAGAAGCCAGACCTGTGAGGCCAGGAAAACTGACCAATCTAAGGGGCTGGCCCTAAAAAAGAACAGTAAGATGAGATCAATTGCACAGAGACACTGAGTAGGGGTTTCAGACCCAGTTCAAGCTTTCATGAATATAAGAAAGATCAGTGGCCATGGAAGAGCACTGATTTACAAGCAGACTCACAGAGGCAGTATGCTATCCTCAAAGTTATACTCATGGTGATGGTGGAACTCCATCCACTCACAAGAAGAGAAACAGGACACAGAATCCAGCCTGCCAGGGGAGGAGGCTAACAAAACTAGAAACAATCTGTGTTCAAGATGTTTTCATTCCTTAAAGGGAATGAGCTTGTCGATCACATGACAGGAACTGTGCCCTGGTTCACAAGAGGAGTGGAGAGAAATCATCCAGAATCCTGAGACCCAGGGACAGAGTCAGTAATTAGAATTCACGATTAAGGACAACAAGATCTAATTTCAAGATCCATTAGATACAGAACATGAAGCTTCTGACATCCATACTTAATACCCCAGTCTGGAATACATCTGGGCACATAGATAGAACTATTTAAAAAATAGATCCTACTGAGGGGACCTGGCTAGGCAAAAGGAAAGGGAACAGTGCTGGGGGTAGCAATGAGAGAGGGAAGGGAGGAGGGAACAATTTTAGGAAGCTCTAATATAAGGGACAGTATATCACAGGAACTGCTTGCACCTAAAAGTCCAGAACTCATAGAAACTAAGTAATAGAACTACTTTTGATCCTATGTTGCTTTGCTTTATTATTTAAATAAAAAATTCCCTGGTATGAATGCAAAACAGAAAAACCCAATCTTTTTCCCAGTATTGTCATAATTGTTTTTAAGTACAGCATTAGGAGATAGGACAAAATAAACAATGTTTTTTAAACAGATGTTTTTACTACTCTGCCTGGGAACAGCTGATATATATGAGGGTCTAGTCTAAGACCCAGTTCAAAAATAATATTTTAGTTGGACCAAATGCTCTTGTGATTTACACCTAACATTACCCTTAACTCTGACTAAAAGCCAAGTTTTAGCAGCAAAAAGAAAACTTGTGTAATTTCCTGGTTCTGAGTAACACTGAAAAGCCGAGGAGACTAATTTAAGATTCAAGGGAGCTTTCCCATCTTGTCATCAGAGATTGACAAACCCTGGTTCTGACTCTTAAAGTCTACAAAGTTTCCCATGTATATTGCTAATCCATTTATGATAAATAAGAGCTAAAAGAATGAATCATTTCTCCCCTCATAAATCCTTTGTGCATTTTCAATAATGTTCAGGAGAAGTTGAGCAAGCCAGAGTTTGAAAATATTTAAAGATTTGTAGCTTTACCTTTGAGTCTCTAATTTTTCTTATTCCTTGAAGTTTCATATAGTCTCATGAAGTTCTAGACTCTATTATCCATGCTTTACAAGTTATAGCTTCTCTTTGGCTTTCTCTTTGAATGCTTCTCCTAATGTTAGGACTTGCTCTTTGAGAGCTTCTGCAACCACCATTCCATTAGAGTTTCACATTCAACTCAAATATGTGAAGTTACTTACTGGATGAATTCTTCTATGGGAAAAATCTTAAGTCTTTTTTTTGAACTGATCCTAATTCAGGAAGTGAACATTAATTTTAATTACTTGCATAAGAAATAAGAAATGAGAAAATAAACTTTGACAACAAAACCCCCAAACTAAAAACAAATGTAAATTATTAGCTCAGTGTAGATTATTTTTGTACTAGTCACTGTTTGGATTCACTATACTACAGCTCACTTCTATGATGTGAATATTTCAGAATTAAATGTATTGAATTATATCTCTGCTTTATATTCAAATTAATGAAATATATGATTCTCCCCTTAGATAAAGTGATGTTCATCTGAAACTCTTTACTAAGTCACATGTATTTGAAGAAAATATTTCTTAGAGGGAGAATTCCTAATGTTGTCTAATTGGCTTTCGTAGAGAAAGAAGTGTGCCTTTTCCCAAGTGCTTCCAGAAGGCAGTGTCAGGAGACAGTGTAAAGAAGAAAGTCAAGTGAAGTGGAAAAAAGAGACAGAGAGGAAAGAGAATCAAAGAAAAAAGTTGACGGAGACAGGTATAAGGCAAATTTTAATGCTCAAATGATGCAGTGATAATATCACTAGTGGGTTTGCATTAGTAGATCATCAGTTTCTTAAAAAAATGTAGTGTTGATCTTCTCTATTTCATTAGGGTTTTTGTTTGTTCTTAAGAATTGCATCATCTGGTCATTCAGGTGTGAAGACGTTTTTAAAAGTAAGGAAACATTTATTGGTAAAACATTTATTTTATCATAGTCATTTATTCCTATAGCCCCTGAATTGCATATTTTGAAAGGTCAATTTGATTTTCTCAATAGAATCCACATAAAAACACCATGAATTTATTAATTTGACATACATAAACAACTATGATAAGCCTAATTATTTTGATTTGTTATTAGTGAATTTTGAGGTAATTTTGGTGTTCTAGTCATGTTTGCTTCTTAGACACTGATCCATTACCCTTATAGATTCTGTTGAATATAATGATAATCAATTCTATACAAGATCCAAGAAGAAAATTCTTGCTTCCTTTAGACCATATTGTAAAGTTAGTACAATTATTCCCTGCAAATTGTAAATGTTTGTCCTTAATATTTTATTTCTAAACTCCTGCAGAATTAAGCTTATGCAGAAATTTTAGTTTTAAATTAATTGCAAATGTTTCCAGTACTTCATAACTTACTTATATTTTTGAAAGCTGGTAAGAATTATTTGTCAAATAAGTAACTGTCCTTTGACCAAGAGTTTGTCTACGGGCAACCAATATGATGTGGTCCTGCTATTGCTTACATCTGTGATCACAAGCAAATATCTCACTTGGGAGATATAGCTTCCCAATAGCAGAGATTTAGGATTAGCATTGTGCAGAGTTCTAAAGATGGTTTTTTGGAATACATTAGCAGGCAAGGTTCTCATACTTATCTAACACATATCAAAACAATCTCTTTTTTTGGCATCACAAAAGACCCAGTCATCTACAAAATTTTCCAGTTATACCCAATCCAGCAAAGTATAATCAGAAAAAGCACTGGATTCGGAGTCAAAAGAACCTGGCTTAAATCCCAGCTTAAAATTTATTAGCTTATTTAATCTTTGACAAGTTAATTTACCTTTTTAAATATTAGTATACTGGAGTGTAAATTTAGGATAACAATACTTACCTTAAAGGGCAATTTTCAAGATATTGCTGGTATAGGCCTATTATGTACTAGATACTTAATATGCGGTAGTTAAATCTTAGTCTGATGCAAAGTTGAAATATCCAATAAGATTGACATTAGGCAATCTCATTTTTTGTGTACTATGATTCTTTACTTTGAGTCATCTGGAATATTAAATTTCACAAATATAAACATACCTTAAGTTGTTTTGATTACAAAATTAACGTTATTCATGTTTGGTTTGGAGAATTAATGATAATGAACATTTGTTTGATATCTAAACCCATGGGTTTTGGATAGATGACTAAATATCTCTATTGTTTTAAACATTTCCGTTACCTTTTCCAGAGTTCTAGAAGCTCTTAAGTAATTTGAGCTTCTTACATCTGTGTGGTCCATAGAAAAAAAAAATGGACTAGTATTATTAATAAGATAATTATATGACATTATAAAGTGGGAATCATGATTTGCTACATTGCTAACACCAGACAGCATTAACTGTCAACTTTATTTACTGAGACTTAAAAGAAGGAATACCCATGCTACTTTTTAAAAAACTTTTATTAGAGTATAGTTGCTTTACAATGTTGTGTTAGTTTCTACTGTACTGCAAAGTGAATCGGCTATATGTATACATATATCGCCGCTTTTTTGGTGACCATTTAGGTTACCGCAGAGCACTGAGTAGAGTTCCCTGTGGTATACAGTAGGTTCTCATTAGTTATCTGTTTCATACATAGTATCAATAGTGTATATATGTCAATCCCCATCTCCCAATTCATCCCATGTCCCCGTTCCCCCTTGGTACCCATACGTTTGCTCTCTACGTCTGTGTCTCTATTTCTGTTTTGCAAAAAAGATCATCTATACCATTTTTTTAGATTTCACATATGCGTTAATATATGATACTTGTTTTTCTCTTTCTGACTTACTTCACTCTGTATAACAGTCTCTAGGTCCATCCACATCTCTACAAATGACCCAATTTCATTCCTTTTTATGGCTGAGTAATATTCTATCATATATATGTACCGCTTCTTCTTTATCTATTCCTCTGTTGATGGACGTTTGGGTCACTTCCATGTCCTGGCTACTGTAAATAGTGCTGCAATGAACAATGGGGTGCATGTGTCTTTTTGAATTATGGTTTTCTCTGGGTAAATGCCCAGTAGTGGGATTGCTAGGTCATATGGTAGTCCTATTTTTAGTTTTTAAAGGAACCTCCATACTGTTCTTCATAGTGGTGGTACAGGCCAATATCACTGATGATCATAGCTGCAAAAATCCTCAACAAAATACTAGCAAACTGAATCCAACAACACATTAAAAGGATCATACACCACGATCAAGTGGGATTTATACCAGGGATGTAAGGATTCTTCAATATATGCAAATCAATCAGTGTGATACACCATATTAACAAATAGAAGGATGAAAACAATACGGTAATCTCAATAGATGCAGAAAAATCTTTCAACAAAATTTAACACCCAGTTATGATAAAAACTCTCCAGAAAGTGGGCATACAGGGAACCTACTTCAATGTAATAAAAGCCATATATGACAAAGCCACAGCAAATATTATTCTCAATGGTGAAAAACTGAAAGCATTTCCTTTAACATCAGGAACAAGACAAAGGTGCCCACTCTTGGCACTATTATTCAACATACATTTGGAAGTCCTAGCCATGGCAATCAGAGAAGAAAAAGAAGTAAAAGGAATCCAAATTGGCAAAGAAGAAGTAAAACTGTCACTGTTTGAAGATGACATAATACTGTACATAGGAAATCCTAAAGATGCCACCAGAAAACTACTAGAGCTAATCAATGAATTTAGTAAAGTTGCATGATACAAAATTAATACACAGAAATCTCTTGCATTCCTATACACTAACAATGAAAGATCAGAAAGAGAAATTGAGGAACCATTCTCATTCATAACTGAAACAAAAAGAATGAAATACCTAGGAATAAACCTACCTAAGGAGGCCAAAGACCTGTATACAGAAAACTATAAGACACTGATGAAAGAATTCAAAGACAACACAAACAGATGGCGAGATATACCACGTTCTTGGATTGGAAGATAGAATATTGTGAAAACTACTATACTACCCAAAGCAATCTACAGATTCTATGCAATCCTTAACAAATTAACAATGGCATTTTTCACAGATATAGAAAAAACATTTTACAATTTGTAAAACACCTAAGACCCAGAATAGCCAAAGCAATCTTGAGAAAGAAAAATGGAGCTGGAGGAAACAGGCTCTCTGACTTCAGACTATACTAAAAAGGAATACCCATTTTAAAAGAAGACATTAGATGCAGGCCTGCATAAAAAGCAAATGAGAAAATGCTACTGACTTTAAAATTTAAGTTTTCCTCTTCACACATTTTCCCCATTCCCCTTGTTTCAAAAATTGCAATATTATTCCTCTGTACTACAAGAAATGAACAATTGAAAGGAATCCAATAGTCAATCAGAAATATTGTTCAACTTTATTATTCTCTGCCCTACTCCTTCTTGCTAATTTCATATTTCCTATAATTTTTCAAAAATAAATACATAGAACTTTCCATTATGCACCGACTTTTACAGCAAATGTTTCATTCGTATTATCTTTATTTACATTATATCCATTCCTTAGGACTCACTCAACTTTGGGTCTTCATTGGTTGACTTATTTTCCAAAACTGACTTGACCATTTGTTATTACTACTATGCTAGGCAATGTCAGAGACAACAAGATTAAGAATAAGTGACAGCACATTAAAAGGATTATACACCATGATTAAGTGGGGTTTATTCCAGGAATGCAAGGATTCTTCAATATATGCAAATCAATCAATGTGATAAACTGTATTAACAAACTGAAGGAGAAAAACCATATGATCATCTCAATAAATGCAGAGAAAAATTTCGATAAAATTCAACACCCATTTATGATAAAAACCCTCCAGAAAGTAGGTATAGAGGGAACTTCCTTCAACATAATAAAAGTCATATATGACAAACCCACAGCCAACATTGTCCTCAATGGTGAAAAAATGGAACAATTTCCACCAAGATAAGGAACAAAATGAGGTTGCCCAACTCTCACCACTATTATTCAACACAGTTTTGGAAGATTTAGCGACAGCAATCAGAGAAGAAAAAGAAATAAAAGGAATCCAAACCAGCAAAGAAGAAGTAAAGTTGTCACTGTTTGCAGATGACATGATACTATACATAGAGAATCCTAAAGATGCTATCAGAAAACTACTAGAGCTAATCAATGAATTTGGTAAAGTAGCAGGATACAAAATTAATGGCTCAACTACTCAAAGCAATTTACAGATTCAATGCAATCCCTATCAAAATACCACTGGCATTTTTCACAGAACTAGAACAAAAAATTTCACAATTTGTATGGTAACACAAAAGACCCCGAATAGCCAAAGCAATCTTGAGAAAGAAAAACGGAGCTGGAGGAATCAGGCTCCCTGGCTTCAGACTATACTACAAAGCTACAGTAATCAAGACAGTATGGTACTGGTACAAAAACAGAAATATAGATCAATGGCACAGGATAGAAAGCCCAGAGATAAACCCACACACATATGGTCACCTTATCTTTAGCAGGCAAGAATGTACAGTGGAGAAAAGAAAGCCTCTTCAATAAGTGGTGCTGGGAAAACTGGACAGCTACATATAAAAGAATGAAATTAGAACACTCCCTAACATTGTACACAAAAATAAACTCAAAATGGAGTAAAGACCTAAATGTAAGGCCAGACACTATCAAGCTCTTAGAGGAAAACATAGGCAGAACACTCTATGACATAAATCACAGCAAGATCCTTTTTGATCCACCTCCTAGAGAAATGGAAGTAAAAACAAAAGTAAACAGATGGTACCTAATGAAACTTTAAAACTTTTGCACAGCAAAGGAAACCATAAACAAGACCAAAAGACAACCCTCAGAATGGGAGAAAATATTTGCAAATGAAGCAACTGACAAAGGATCAGTCTCCAAAATTTACAAGCAGTTCATGCAGCTCAATAACAAAAAACCAAACAACCCAATCCTAAAATGGGCAGAAGACCTAAATAGACACTTCTCCAAAGAAGATATACATATTGCCAACAAACACAAGAAAGAATGCTCAACATCATTAATCATTAGAGAAATGCAAATCAAAGCTACAATGAGATATCATCTCACACCAGTCAGAATGGCCATCATCAAAAAATCTAGAAACAATAAATGGTGGAGAGGGTGTGGAGAAAAGGGAGCCTTCTTGCACTGTTGGTGGGAATGTAAATTGATACAGCCACTTTGGAGAACAGTATGGAGGTTTTTTAAAAACCTAAAAATAGAGCTACCATACGACCCAGCAATCCCACTACTGGGTATATACCCTGAGAAAACCATAATTCAAAGAGAGCCATGTACCACAATGTTCACTGCAGCTCTATTTACCATAGCCAGGACATGGAAGCAACCTAAGTGTCCATTAACAGATGAATGGATAAAGAAGATGTGGCACATTTATACAATGGAATATTACCTAGTCACAGAAAGAAACAAAATTGAGTTATTTTTAGTGAGGTGGATGGACCTAGAGTCTGTCATACAGAGTGAAGTAAGTCAGAAAGAGAAAAACAAATACCATATGGTAACACATATATATGGAATCTAAAAAACAAAAAATAAATGGTCATGAAGAACCTAGGGGCAAGATGGGAATAAAGACACAGACCTACTAGAGAATGGACTTGAGGATATGGGGAGGAGGAAGGGTAAGCTGGGACAAAGTGAGAGAGTGGCATGGTCATATACACACTACCAAATGTAAAATAGATAGCTAGTGGGAAGCAGCCGCATAGCACAGGGAGATCAGCTCGGTACTTTGTGACCACCTAGAGGGGTGGGATAGGGAGGGTGGGAGGGAGGGAGATGCAAGAAGGAAGACATATGGGGATATATGTATAACTGATTCACTTTGTTATAAAGCAGAAACTAACACACCATTTAAAGGAATTATACTCCAATAAAGATGTTAAAAAAAAATAAAAAGAATAAGTGATTTTGTCAATATCTTACAGTCCAGTAGGGGAAATAAAGCATCTTACACATATAACCATATAAATTTTCTCTCTCTCTCTCAATATATACATAAAATATATTATTCCCCTTTGTATATATTTTATATATAAATAACATACATTAATCTATATATTATTATCAATATTTCTCTCTATATATAGAGAGAGAGATAGATTAATTTTCTATAAAAAATTGGCTCATGTGATTATGAAGTCTGGCAAGTCCCTAGATCTGCAATCAGCAAGCTGGACACCTAGGAGAACTGATGGTGTAATTCCAGTCTGAATGCCCTCAGGCTCAAAACCCAGGAAGAGCCAATGTTTCAATTTGAGTCCAAAGGCAGGAAAAACTCTGATGTCCCAGCTCAAAGCGGTCAGACAGCACAAGTTTCCTTTACCAGAAAGAGGGACAGTCTTTTTGTTCTATTCAAGCCTTCAGCTGATTGGATGAGGCTCTCCTACTTAGGAAGGGCAGTCTGTTTCACTCAGTCTACCAATTCAAATACTAATCTCATTCAGAGAAGCCCTCACAGACATACCCAGAATGGTATTTGGCCAAATGTCTGGGTGCCACATGACCCGGTCAAGATGACACATAAATTTAACCATCACACCACATTATAGGGGGGAATGAGGCAAGAGCTAAGGAGTGTAATCCAATGTTAGTTCTGGGTAAATGATGCTCAAATCAACATCAGCTGCCCTGACTTCTTACTCCATTTTCAATCTTATATTCTTCACTTCCTATAAAACACCTCCACATGGATATTCTTTGTTCAAAATAAATTCCTTATGCTTAAATTAGAAAATGAAAATGTTGGAATCACTTTCCATTCCTTGCCAATGTCTTTATCTGTGCCACTATTAACCTTTTATGTTGCTGGCTTTACAAACTCCTCTGACATTACATATTAGTAGTTCCATTATCTCAGCAGCCACTAAATTTTATTAAGTTTTACTTTTCAATGCCTGTTGTATTTACTCACTTATTCCTACTCCCATTATGCTGGGTCACAATTTTGTAATTCTATATCTGAATTATTGCAATAGCACCCAGATTCAACCTTGTGTCGCTAGTTTCTTTCACTGACAATCTATTTGCATTTCAGTCCAGACTTCCTAAAACACAAATTCTCTCTTGTGGTCTTTTACCTCCAGGAACTACAAATGGTGCATGATGGCCCACCATAGCATGTCTAATCTCTTCATTACATTTTTTGAGTTTCTCAAAAATCAAACCTTGGTTACCTGTTCTTCTTTGCATAGCTAAACTTCTAATATAGTCTTCACAATTTTTCTCTCAGCTTCTCTTTCTACCCCACACTATGTGATTTTCCTCCCATGTCATTGGTCAAGTCTCTTTCTGGCCATGTCCTTCCTCTTTTATCCCAATCCAAATGGTATCCACTTTTAAATTTCACCTTTAATTAAGGCCAACCTCTCTCTGCCTCATTGAAAACTTTGACTACTTAGATTCTCAGCCATCTCTGAATTTTCATTGCATTTATATAACCTGTCTCACTTAGCACTTGGTCACATATTTCCAAGCATTCCTGCATTATTATCCCATGTTTGTTAGCTTTGCTCCTCTTACATACAATGTCTATGTATTATGCTTAATAGTAGATGTAAACATTTAATACAAGTCTTGATTAACTGGTAAATATGCTTACTCTACTTTTGCAATATAAAATATCACAGAGTTTTCCAAGATAGTTTCAGACTTTTGGACTGTTTTACTTGTGTTATTTTAAAATTTTAGTATTCTGCTTCCAAAATATAATACTTTAGTGGGAAATGACCTACAGTATCTGTGTATATAGCTCATGAGTCAGGGAGGCATGAGGTAATTTCCCAGTAGAAGGAGGGCAAGACTAAATATCCACATCTGGGATTTAGTTAGTGACAGAGAGAAGGACGGTGGGAAAAACAACTGCATACCTTTATACATTCTGCTTTCCCTCCTGGTTGTTGAGATGGAGTGGTACATAATAGACATATTCCTAACCAGTGGGACACATCTGAGATGTTAATCCTATATATCATATTCTAAAAATTTTCTAAATGATCAGTTTGTGAAATGAATCAAAAGTATAAGAAATGCAGACAAAGATAAGCATGAACTCCCACTAATGGATTACACTTGTGGGACTAGGCTGAGGATTTTTTCATTTAAATTGAAGGAGATAATTAGCAAGTGACCTGTGAGTTGCTCTGGCAATTATTGCATCATGAAAACCACCTGCCTTGATAGACTTGCTAAAATCCAACAGGAGGCTTTGCACTCCAGGAACAACCTTAGTTAAATCATCTAAACAAAATTCAAAAATACCCTTCCTTTCTCTGTTAAAAGTGTATGTGCTTACAGTATAAATCCAAGGAGCAACACACCAAGACACATATTAATCAAACTATCAAAAATTAAATACCAAGAAAAAATATTAAAAGCAGCAAGGGAAAAACAACAAATAACACACAAGGGAATCCCCATAAGGTTAACAGCTGATCTTTCAGCAGAAACTCGGCAAGCCAGAAGGGAGTGGCAGGACATATTTAAAGTGATGAAGGGGAAAAACATAAAACCAAGATGACTCTACGCAGGAAGGATCTCATTCAGATTTAAGGGAGAAATTAAAAACGTTACAGAAAAGCAAAAACAGAGAATTCGGCACCACCAAACCAGCTTTACAACAAATGTTAAAGGAACTTCTCTAGGCAGGAAACACAAGAGAAGGAAAAGACCTACAACAACAAACCCAAAGCAATTAAGAAAATGGTAATACGAACATACATATCAATGATGACCTTAAATATAAATGGATTAAATGCTCCAACCAAAAGACATAGACTGGCTAAAGGGATACAAAAACAAGACCCATATATATGCTGTCTACAACAGACCCACTTCAGACCTAGGGACACATACAGACTGCAAGTGAGGGGATGGAAAAAGATATTCCATGCAAATTGAAATCAAAAGAAAGCTGGAGTAGCAATTCTCATATCAAACAAAATAGACTTTAAAACAAAGACAATTACAAGAGACAAAGAAGGACACTACATAATGATCAAGGGATCATTCCAAGAAGAAAATATAACAATTGTAAATACTTATGCACCCAACGTAGGAGCACCTCAATACATGAGGCAAATACTAACAGCCATAAAAGGGGAAATCGACAGTAACACAATCATAGTAGGGGACTTTAACACCCCACTTTCACCAATGGACAGATCATCTGAAATGAAAATAAATAAGGAAACACACGCTTTAAATGACACATTAAACAAGATGGACTGAATTGATATTTATAGGACATTCTATCCAAAAACAACAGAATACACTTTCTTCTCAAGTGCTCATGGAACATTCTCCAGGATAGATCATATCTTGGGTCATACATCAAGCCTTGGTAAATTTAAGAAAATTGAAATTGTGTCAAGTATCTTTTCAGACCACAATGCTATGAGACTAGATATCAATTACAGGGAAAAAAATCTGTACAAAATACAAACATATGGAGGCTAAACAATACACTACTTAATAACCAAAAGATCACAGAAGAAATCAAAGAGGAAATCAAAAAATACCTAGAAACAAATGACAATGAAACCATGACGACCCAAAACCTATGGGATGCAGCAAAAGCAGTTCTAAGAAGAAAGCTTATAGCAGTACAATCCTACTTTAAGAAACAAGAAACATCTCAAATAAACAACCTAACCTTACACCTAAAGCAATTACAGAAAGAAGAACAAAAAAACCCCAACGTTAGCAAAAGGATAGAAATCATAAAGATCAGATCAGAAATAAATGAAAAAGACATGATGGAAACGATAGCAAAGATCAATAAAACTAAATGCTGGTTCTTTGAGAAGATAAACAAAATTGATAAACCATCAGCCAGACTCTTGAAGAAAAAAAGGGACAAGACTCAAATCAATAGAATTAGAAATGAAAAAAAAGTAACAACTGACACTGCAGAAACACAAAGGATCATGAGAGATTACTACAAGCAACTATATGCCAATAAAATGGACAACCTGGAAGAAATGCACAAATTCTTAGAAATGCACAACCTTCTGAGACTGAACCAGGAAGAAACAGAAAATATGAACAGACCAATCACAAGCACTGAAATTGAACCTGTGATAAAAAAATCTTCCAACAAACAAAAGCCTAGGACCAGATGGCTTCACAGGCAAATTCTATCAAACATTTAGAGGTGGCGCAGTGGTTGAGAGTCTGCCTGCCGATGCAGAGGACACGGGTTCGTGCCCCAGTCCAGGAAGATCCCACATGCCACGAAGCGGCTAGGCCCATGAGCCATGGATTCTGAGCCTGCGTGTCCAGAGCCTGAGCTCTGCAACAGGAGAGGCCACAACAGTGAGAGGCCTGTGTACCACGGGGAAAAAAAAAAATTAGAGAAGAGCTAACACCTATCCTTCTCAAACTCTTCCAAAATATAGCAGGGGGAGGCACACTTACAAACTCATTCTACGAGGCCACCATCACCCTGATACCAAAACCAGACAAAGATGTCACAGAGAAAGAAAACTACAGGCCAATATCTCTGATGAACATAGATGCAAAAATCCTCAACAAAATACTAGCAAACAGAATCCAACAGCACATTAAAAGTATCATACACCATGATCAAGTGGGCTGTATCCCGGGAATGTGAATATTCTTCAATATACACAAATCAATCAATGTGATACACCATATTAACAAATTGAAAGAGAAAAACCATATGATTATCTCAATAGATGCAGAGAAAAACTTTGACAAAATTCAACACCAATTTATGATAAAAACCCTCCAGAAAGTAGGTATAGAGGGAACTTCCTTCAACATAATAAAGGCCATATATGACAAACTCACAGCCAACATCGTCCTCAATGGTGAAAAACTGAAACCATTTCCACTAAGATCAGGAACAAAATGAGGTTGCCCAACACTCACCACTATTATTCAACATAGTTTTGGAAGTTTTAGCCATAGGAATCAGAGAAGAAAAAGAAATAAAAGGAATCCAAATCAGAAAAGAAGAAGTAAAGCTGTCACTGTTTGCAGATGACATGATACTATACATAGAGCATCCTAAACATGCCACCAGAAAATTACTAGAGCTAATCAATGAATCTGGTAAAGTAGCAGGATACAAAGTTAATGCACGGAAATCTCTTACATTGCTATACACTAATGATGAAAAATCCGAAAGTGAAATTAAGAAAACAATCCCATTTACCAATGCAACAAAAAGAATAAAATATCTAGGAATAAACTTACCTAAGGAGACAAAAGACCTGTATGCAGAAAATTATAAGACACTGATGAAAGAAATTAAAGATGATACAAACAGATGGAGAGATATACCATGTTCTTGGATTGGAAGAATCAATATTGTGAAAATGACTCTACTACCCAAAGCAATCTACAGATTCAATGCAATCCCTATCAAAATACCACTGGCATTTTTCACAGAACTGGAACAAAAAATTTCACAATTTGTATCGAAACACAGAAGACCTTGAATAGCCAAAGCAACCTTGAGAAAGAAAAACGGAGCTGGAGGAATCAGGCTCCCTGACTTCAGATTATACTACAAAGCTACATTTATCAAGACAGTATGGTATTGGCACAAAAACATAAATATAGGAACAGGATAGAAAGCCCAGCAATAAACCCACGCACATATAGTCACCTTATCTTTGATAAAGGAGGCAAGAATATACAGTGGAGAAAAGAAAGCCTCTTCAATAAGCGGTGCTGGGAAAACTGGACAGGTAAATGTAAAAGTATGAAATTCGAACACTCCCTAACACCATACACAAAAATAAACTCAAAATAGATTAAAGACCTAAATGTAAGGCCAGACACTATCAAACTCTTAGAGGAAAACATAGGCAGAGCACTCTATGACATAAATCACAGCAAGATCCTTTTTGATCCACCTGCTAGAGAAATGGAAATAAAAACAAAAGTAAACAAATGGGACCTAATGAAACTTAAAAGCTTTTGCACAGCAAAGGAAACCATAAACAAGACCAAAAGACAACCCTCAGAATGGGAGAAAATATTTGCAAATGAAGCAACTGACAAAGGGTTAATCTCCAAAATTTACAAGCAGCTCATGCAGCTCAATAACAAAAAACAAACAACCCAATCTAAAAATGGGCAGAAGACCCAAATAGACATTTCTCCAAAGAAGATATACAGATTGCCAGCAAACACATGAAAGAATGCTCAACATCATTAATCATTAGAGAAATGCAAATCAAAACTACAATGAGATATCGTCTCACACCAGTCAGAATGGCCATCATCAAAAAATCTAGAAACAATAAATGCTGGAGAGGGTGTGGAGAAAAGGGAACCCTCTTGCACTGTTGGTGGGAATGTAAATTGATACAGCCACTATGGAGAACAGTATGGAGGTTCCTTAAAAAACTACAAATAGAACTACCATATGACCCAGCAATCCCACTACTGGGCATATACCCTGAGAAAACCATAATTCAAAAAGAGTCATGTACCAAAATGTTCATTGCAGCTCTATTTACAATAGCCAGGACATGGAAGCAACCTAAGTGTCCATCAACAGATGAATGGATAAAGAAGGTGTGGCACATATATACAATGGAGTATTACTCAGCCATAAAAAGAAACAAAATTGAGTTATTTTTAGTGAGGTGGATGCACTTAGAGTCTGTCATACGGAGTGGAGTAAGTCAGAAAGAGAAAAACAAATACCGTATGCTAACACATATATATGGAATTTAAGGAAAAAAAAAAAAGGTCATGAAGTACCTAGGGGTAAGACGGGAATAAAGACACAGACCTACTAGAGCATGGACTTGAGGATATGGGGAGGGAGAAGGGTAAGCTGTGAAAAAGTGAGAGAGTTACACGGACGTATATACACTACCAAACGTAAAATAGATAGCTAGTGGGAAGCAGCCACACAGCACAGGGAGATCAGGTTGGTACTTTGTGACCACCTAGAGGGGTGGGATAGGAAGGGTGGGAGGATGCGAGATGCAAGAATGCAGAGATATGGGGATATATGTGTATGTATAACTGATTCACTTTGCTATAAAGCAGAAACTAACACACCATTGTAAAGGAATTATACTACAATAAAGATGTTTAAAAAAAGTTTGTAATGTGTGGTTTCATTCTGTTATCCTTTTTAGGATATTAGTCTTTTAATAATAATTAATATTTTGGTTCTCTCTATGATTATCAGCTCTCTAGTCAGATAATTAAAGAATTATTGCCATTAGACCCCCCTTAAAGTTTATCAGTATGAAGTTCTGTGATTCAGTAAGCAGACTACTCAGTGAGCAGATGTTTTTTTTCCTACCCACGAAAGAAGCAACAGTATAGTTTAGTTTATTGACATTAGTTGATGGTACATTTCTGCAAATATATAGTCTACAATCCCCTTTTGTAGTTATATGGTGTGTGTGTGTGAGTTGGTTAGAGTACACTGGCACTCTGTATCAGTCAACAGTAGGATAAACTAGGTTTAGGATTTAGTAGAGATTAACAGTCTGTTGTAAATATGACCTGTTCTAAGTATCAAGCACTCTTCGAGTTGGCTTTCTTAAAGGTCACTGTAACATTTTATGGCATCTTTTGCACTCATTTCAAAGTACAGATAGTTGCTGTTGTTTCTGTGCTGTAAACGGCTTTTCCTACAGAGTCTTGACCATCACTTAGGTTTATCTAGTTACCCAAAAACCACAAAATAAAATACTCTAGGGTCTTTGACAACTGCATAATGTATGAACTATTTCCTGTGGTTGCCTGAATTCTGGAAGCTTTGAATATTATCTATACAACAGTTAAGAAAGCAACAGTCAGATCCTCTATAACCTCATGTTCTTGAGCTTCTGAATCATTTTGATTGGCTTTGTCCCAATCTGTGTAGAAAGAAATTCCCATCCACTTTTCAAACTGTATTTTTCAATTTCAGTTATTTTTGTGGAACACCTGCATATAAAATTTATTAGTTATATGTCTATCCATAAGAGAAATATTCCCAACTCTACTAACTCCAAGGAAACTTATTTTAAAATGTTATGATTTTTCTACCATTGCTTGTCAGAAGATCTTAGGCTTCAGGAACGATACTGAACATTTCCATTGCTTTTTTTAAATTTATTTTTTATTGAAGTGTAGTTGAATTACAATGTTGTGTTTCCACTACTTTTTATCCCTTCCTGTGAATCTGAGATTCCATCAAGTATTATTTCCCCTCATGTTGAATAACTTCCTTTAGTATTGCTTATAGTGCAGGTCTACTAATGTTGTATTTTCTTGTTTCTTTGATTTGAAAATCTTTTCCTCTTTATATTTAAAGGATGATTTTATTAAATATAGAATCCTGGGTTGATAAGTCTTTTCCCCAGCACTTTAAAGATCTCGTTAACTTGTCTTTTGGTCTTTTAGTGTTGTCACTTTCCCTTTAAGTAATATTGTCTTTTTTTCCTCTCTCTCTGACTGCTTTTAAGACTTTTCTCCTTATCTTCATTTTCATCATTTTATGTTATGTCTATATGTTGTTCTATTTATTCTTGAGGCTCTTTGAGGTTCAGGCTCTTTCAGATTACATTCTAACCATTTTGGTCCCCTCCTCTAGGTAATCAGTAGGATACTGTTAGTACAAGAATGTTTCCCAGAATTAGCCATAAAAATCTAGGTTCATGCTCAACATTACTAGTCAGGGAAAATGCAAATCAGGGAAATGCAAATGAAAACCACAATGAGATATTACCGCACATCTCTCAGAATGGCTATCTTCAAAAAGACAAGAAATAACAAGTGTTGGCAAGGATGTGGCAAAAAGGGAGCCCTCGTGCATTGTTGGTGGGAGTCTAAATTGGTGCAGGCACTATGGAGAATAGTATGGAGGTTCCTCAAAAAATCAAAAGAGAACTACCATGTTATCCAGAAATGCCAGTCCTGGGTGTTTATCCAAAGGAAACTAAAACACTAAGTTGAAAAGATACATGCACCCCAATGTTCATAGCAGCATTATTTACAATAGCCAAGATATGGGAGCAACCTAAGTGTCCATCAACAGATGAATGGAGAAGATGTGATATATATATATATATGTATATGTATATATATAAAATATGTATATATATGTACAATGATATATATATGATATGTATGTATATATGATATGATATATATGATATGTATATGATATATATATGTATAATGAATATTACTCAGCCATAGAAAAGAATGAAATTTTGCCATTTGGACAACATGGATGAGCCTGGAGGGTATAGTGCTTAGTGAAATAAATCAGACAGAGAACTACAAATACTATGTTTTCACTTATATGTTGCACCTAAAAAATAAAGCAAGTAAACAATTATAACAAAATAGAAACTGACTCATATATAGAGAGAACAAACTAGTGGTTACCTGAGGGAAGAGCGGGAGGGGGGAGGGGAGGAGGGACAAAATAAGTGAAGGGGATTAAGAGGTACAAACTACTAGGTATAAAATAAATAAGTTACAAAGATGTAATGTATAGCACAGGGAATATAGTCAATATTTCATAAAGATTTTTATGAAGTATAATCTATAAAAATATAGCATGTTGTACACCTGAAACTAACATTATATTGTAAGTAAACTATACTTCAATTTTAAAAATCTAGCTTCAGAACTACCATAATAAAAAGAAATAATAATAGCAATCAAAATGATAATAATTTTAAGTTATTGAATAGGTGAGACTGCAGTATTTCTTAGTCTGGACATAATGTTATTCACGTGCGATCCAGGATTGTTTTAGCTTTGTTTTCCCAGCAACACTTTTGTTTCATACATTTTGAGGTTTTTACATGAACAGTTGTCACAAAATGGGATATTTGAGATTATGATTTTTGTCATGCAACAGTTCCTGTTGATGACAAGACCCAAAATGTGACTTTGGGAATGAGAGGTGGTGGAATGTGGAATAAAAGTGAAAGCTGTTAAGGTCAAGGAGTAAAGATACTAGACTTAGAGAAGATACTTTACAAAGAAAAGATACTGGGACAAATTTTCTATGAAGATGATAAACTCTCCTAGGATATATATCAGAAATTTGAATGGAAAGAAAGACAACAAATCAGGTACCAATTTCCCAGTGAATGAGGGTGAGTTGACAAAAGGTCAGAACATGACAGTGACGTTGGGGAAGCCAAGTATTCCTTGGCTTTTAAATCAAATACATTTTTATCACTAGTTTTCAATAATTTCTTTATTAATTGATTTATTCAAAGTATTTATTGGGAATCCTTTAAGAGTGATCTACTTTTCTATTTTTGCCTCCTCCTAAAGGCCATTTCCTTTGTCTTGTAATGATTTCCTTTGCAGCCTTCTACACTCAGCAGATTTGCCCCTTCAACACGATTTTATATTAAAAAGCATGATTCTGCGGAAAATTTATGAGCAACTATCATATTCAATTTTAACCCGATAATATGCTTAGCAACTTTCTATATGCTGACACTATAGCAATCATTTCTTTCCATCTGATAACATCCCATTCCATGCTCTAAACTAGAACCAAGATTAGCAATTTATTTCCCACTATTCATAATTTCTTTTCCATCCACCTGGATCATAAACATTCTAACTTTTCTGTATGAAATGTCCCCTTAACCTATTACTAAATCTTCCCTAATTCATTAATCTAAACTGTATGTAAATTAACATCCTTCCTAAAATATTCCTAGACTAAACTTCAGCATCATATGACACCACACAAATTCTGGTCACCCAAATTACTTGTCTTCTCTCAGCATCTTGACTTCCCATTTCCTCCGGTCACACTGTTTTGTCTGAAGCTGCTGTTTCTTTGCAGTACGTAACTGGAGGTTGTGTCTTGGGTTTTCTCCTCTCCCCTTAAGATACAGCACAAGTCTGATTGTCTTCGTATCATTTATATCCCATCTATAGATAAAAATGGAACCAACCAGAGGCTTCTGTGTCATTGATTTTTTCCCATTTACTAACATTTATTGAGCATGTATTACATGCAGTTCTTTTATGTTATGGAGAGAAATTTAAACTGAATTGGGAAGAGATGTTTGTTTTGCCTCAGGTTTCCCAAGTAAAATGAGATGGAGTAATTTCTAGGGTAATTTCCAGCTCTCACATATAAATGTTTAAGGTGAATGCAAAATAGGTTTCTTTTCCTTTTCTCTGAAAGTACACTATTTTTCCATTTTTAATTTTATGCAAGCAAACTCAGTAGCATTAGCTAAGCAGCCATGGTTTTGATAGCACTATCTTCCTAAGCTCATTACTGTCTGGACTAATTTTGTCTGTTACCTTCTTTTTGTCTAACCTCATACTTTTTTATAATACTTTATTGGACTTATTCCCTATCAACCCCACTCAAAATAATTTTAAGATGAAAGAATATCAGAAATATATTTGACAAGCAGATCCAAGAATGCATTACCAGACCAATTAGTTGTACATCTCTCAAAAGAAGCCTACATGTGCTGCCTTGACAACTTCTACTTTTCATTCCTTGTATTCACTGCAATCTGGTTTTTGTCCACTAATTTACTGATGCTAAGTTTATAAAGGAAGTTATTATTTCTAAGTACAACTGTTCCTTTTCAAACGTTATCCAATGGGATCAAAGCCAAATTCTGATGCCCCTACCCCAATTGGCTTCTGCACGTTAACTAAGAAGTACCGTCTTCTCACTCAGCTGTTCTTTGAACTCTTCCCTTGTTTTCGTTTCATTCATTCAGATAACTTCTTGTTAAATCAACTCTACCGTTATGCAAGTTTTTTGGAATTTGTCCCACTGAACAGCACACTCTCACTTTCTTGGTTCAGTCATTCATGATCTGTCACCTGGACTATAACAATAATCCTTTAAAATGCTTTCTTGCCTGTCTTTCTCTCTCAATCCATTGTTTATGTTGTCATATGAGTTATCTTCTTTTAAGACAATTGTCATCATGCCATTTACTCACTCAGAACCATCAATGGTTCCTCATTTAGTAGAGAATAAAGTTCAAATGTCTTAGCATAACAGAAAGTCCCTCTGTAATTTGGACCTAGTATAACTTTCCAGTCTCAACTCCCCACCTTCTTCTTCTCTATACACCTTACAATCTAATCACACAATTCTACTTTCTATGCCCGGAACACTTCAGCTTCTTTAAAGCCTTTCACCTTTGTTTTTGCCGTTGATCTACACCCTCTATTTGTTGAAATTCCACTTTTCTCTCAAGATTCATATCAAATACTTCTTTCCTACAAACTATCCCTTCTGTTGTAGTCAGAAATTCTCATTCATATTTTTGGTAACACTGTGTTAGTACTTTTACTATTTCATAAACTGACCTCTGCTTGACCCGTGACTACAGTCGTAATGTATCTTTTGCTTTACCAGAGTACAAGCGTCTTGAAAGAATAGACTGGCTCTATTCACAAGGGTATCTCCAGTGGCCAGCACTTATTTCTAATTCAGAGAAGACTGTCAATGCATGTTTGCTGAAGGTTTCCAATTGCTGCTTAAATGACACTTTTCAAAGGTATCATATTCTCAATATATATTAAGCATTTTGCCTAGAAATATAGTAAAGAATAGCTTATCTATTGAAAAGCAGTCACACTAATAAGTTTGGCTTGATCTAAAGGTATCTGTGAAGAACAAACTATTCATAGTCTATTGCACTATTGATACTGCTTGCTTTACTGTAGATAAGGCAATGGTGGGCCCATGTCATAGCTTTAAACTAATTCTGTAGGTCTATATTAGCTCTTGCTTACATAAGTATTTTTAGCAAAAATGTAGACTATAGAATAGGAAAGTTTTACACCCTGAAAATTGACACTAAACATTTTTTAGTAAAACTTTTGAATTAGTGGTATTCAGGAATGGTTAGAGAACACTGTCTTCCTACATTGAAAAGAGAACATGATTATCATACACCATCTTAGTATATCAAAAGAAAAAAATGCCACTTCAGTTCTCCCCTCCTCCTTTTCAGTTTTGCTATTTCCTTACCTCAAAGATGAACCCTGAGGGAGTTCAGGAAGATGGCAGAAGAGTGAGACGCAGAGATCACGTTCCTCCCCACAGATACGTCAGAAATACATCTACACGTGGAACTGCTCCTATAGAACACCCACTGAATGCTGGCAGAAGACCTCAGACCTCCCAAAAGGCAAGAAACTCCCCCCGTACCTGGGTAGGGCAAAAGAAAAAATAGAGACAAAAGAATAGGGACGGGACCTGCACCAGTGGGAGGGAGCTGTGAAGGAGGAAAGGTTTCCACTCACTAGGAAGCCCCTTCGCGGGCAGAGACTGCGGGTGGTGGAGGGGGAAAGCTTCAGAGCCGCGGAGGAGAGCACAGCAACAGGGGCGCGGAGGTAAAGCGGGGAGATTCCCGCACAGAGGATCGGTGCCGACCGGCACTCACCAGCCCGAGACGCTTGTGTGCTCACCCGCCGGGGCGGATGGGGGCGGGGAGCTGAGGCTCAGGCTTCGGAGGTCGGAGCGCAGGGAGAGGACTGGGGTTGGCGGCGTGAACACAGCCTGAAGGGCTTAGTGCGCCGCGGCTAGCCGGGAAGGAGTCCGGGGAAAAGTCTGGACCTGCCGAAGAGGCTACAGACTTTTTCTTGCCTCTTTGTTTCCTGGTGCGCGAGGAGAGGGGATTAAGAGCACTGCTTAAAGGAGCTCCAGAGACGGCCGCGAGCCGCGGCTAACAGCGTGGACCCCAGAGATGGGCATGAGACGCTAAGGCTGCTGCTGCCCCCACCAAGAAGCCTGTGTGCGAGCACAGGTCACCCTCCACACCTCCCCTCCCGGGAGCCTGAGCAGCCCGCCATTGCCAGGGTCCCGTAATCCAGGGACAACTTCCCCGGGAGAACGCACTGCGCGCCTCGGGCTGGGGCAAAGTCATGGTGGCCTCTGCCGCCGCAGGCTCGCTCCGCATCCGCACCCCTCCCTCCCCCCATGCTAAGTGCGCCAGAGCCCCCGAATCAACGGCTCCTTTAACCCCGTCCTGTCTGAGCGAAGAACAGACGCCCTCAGGCGACCTACACTTAGAGGCGGGGACAAATCCAAAGCTGAACCCTCCGAGCTGTGCGAACAAAGAAGAGAAAGGGAAATCTCTCCCAGCAGCCTCAGGAGCAGCGGATTAAATCTCCACAATCTACCTATGTACCCTGCATCTGTGGAATACCTGAATAGACAACAAATCATCCCAAATTGAGGAGGTGGGCTTTGAGAGCAAGATATATTATTTTTTCCCCTTTTCCTCTTTTTGTGAGTGTGTATGTGTATGCTTCTGTGTGAGATTTTGCCTACTGTAAAGCTTTGCTTTCACCATTTGTCCTGGGGTTCTGTCTGTCCATTTTTTTTTTTCTTTACTTTTTAAAAAAATATTTTTCTTAATAATTATTTTTTATTTAAATAACTTTATTTATTTATTTTTATTTTATCTTCCTTCCTCCCTCCCTCCCTCCCTCCCTCCCTCCTTTCTTTCCTTCCTTCTTTCTTTCTTTCTTTTTCTTTCTTTCTTTCTTTCTTTCTTTCTTTCGTTTTTTTTTTTTTTCTCCCTTTTATTCTGAGCCGTGTGGATAAAAGGCTCTTGGTGCTCCAGCCAGGAGTCAGTGCTGTGCCTCTGAGGTGGGAGAGCCAACTTCAGGACACTGGTCCACAAGAGACCTCACAGCTCCACACAATATCAAATGGCGAAAATCTCCTAGAGATCTCCATCTCAACACCAAGACCCAGCTTCACTCAACGACCAGCAAGTTACAGTGCTGGACATCCTATGCCAAATATCTAGCAAGACAGGAACACAGCCCCATCCATTATCAGAGAGGTTGTCTAAAATCATAATAAGGCCACAGACACCACAAAACACACCACCAGACGTGGACCTGCCCACCAGAAAGACAAGATCCAGCCTCATCCACCAGAACACAGGCACTACTCCCCTCCACTAGGAAGCCTACACAACCCACTGAACCAACTTTAGCCACTGGGGACAGACAACAAAAACAACGGGAAACTACGAACCTGCAGCCTGCAAAAAGGAGACCCCAAACACAGTAAGATAAGAAAAATGAGAAGACAGAAAAACACACAGCAGATGAAGGAGCAAGGTAAAAACCCACCAGACCTAACAAATGAAGAGGAAATAAGCAGTCTACCTGAAAAAGAATTCAGAATAATGATAGTAAAGATGATCCAAAATCTTGGAAATAGAATAGAGAAAATGCAAGACACATTTAACAAGGACCTAGAAGAACTAAAGAGGAAACAAGCAATGATGAACAACCCAATAAATGAAGTGAAAAATTCTCTAGAAGGGATCAATAGCAGAATAACTGAGGCAGAAGAACGGACAAGTGACCTGGAAGATAAAATAGTGGAAATAACTACTGCAGAGAAGAAAAAAGAATGAAAAGAACTGAGAACAGTCTCAGAGACCTCTGGGACAATATTAAATGCACGAACATTCGAATTATAGGGGTCCCAGAAGAAGAAGAGAAAAAGAAAGAGACTGAGAAAATATTTGAAGAGATTATAGTTGAAAACTTCCCTAATATGGGAAAGGAAATAGTTAATCATGTCCAGGAAGCACAGAGAGTCCCATACAGGATAAATCCAAAGAGAAACATGACAAGACACATATTAATCAAACTATCAAAAATTAAATACAAAGGAAACATATTAAAAGCAGCAAGAGAAAGACAACAAATAACACACAAGGGAATCCCCATAAGGTTAACAGCTGATCTTTCAGCAGAAACTCTGCAAGCCAGAAGGGAGTGGCAGGACATATTTAAACTGATGAAGGAGAAAAACCTACAACCAAGATTACTCTACCCAGCAAAGATCTCATTCAGATTCGATGGAGAAATTAAAACCTTTACAGACAAGCAAAAGCTGAGAGAGTTCAGCACCACCAAACCAGCTTTACAACAAAGGCTAAAGGAACTTTTCTAGGCAAGAAACACAAGAGAAGGAAAAGACCTACAATAACAAACCCAACACAATTAAGAAAATGGGAATAGAAACAGACATATTGATAATTACCTTAAGTGTAAATGGATTAAATGCTCCCACCAAAAGAGACAGACTGGCTGAATGGATACAAAAACAAGACCCATATATACGCTGTCTACAAGAGACCCACTTCAGACCTAGGGACACTTACAGGCTGAAAGTGAGGGGATGGAAAAAGATATTCCATGCAAATGGAAATCAAAAGAAAGCTGGAGTAGCAATTCTCATATCAGACAAGATAGACTTTAAAATAAAGACTATAAGAGACAAAGAAGGACACTACATAATGATCAAGGGATCGATCCAAGAAGAAGATATAACAATTGTAAATATTTATGCACCCAACATAGGAGCACCTCAATACATAAGGCAATTACTAACAGCCATAAAAGGGGAAATCGACAGTAACACAATCATAGTAGGGGACTTTAACACCCCACTTTCACCAATGGACAGATCATCCAAACTGAAAATAAATAAGGAAACACAAACTTTAAATGATACATTAAACAAGATGGACTTAATTGATATTTATAGGACATTCCATCCAAAAACAACAGAATACACATTTTTCTCAAGTGCTCATGGAACATTCCCCAGCATAGATCATATCTTGGGTCACAAATCAAGCCTTGGTAAATTTAAGAAAACTGAAATCATATGAAGTATATTTTCCGACCACAACGCTATGAGACTAGAAATCAATTACAGGAAAAGATCTGTAAAAAATACAAACACATGGAGGCTAAACAATACAATACTTAGTACTGAAGTGATCACTGAAGAAATAAAAGAGGAAATCAAAAAATACCTAGAAACAAATGACAATGGAGACACGATGAACCAATACCTATGAGATTCAGGAAAAGAAGTTCTAAGAGGGAAGTTTATAGCATTACAATCCTACCTTAAGAAACAGGAAACATCTCAAATAAACAACCGAACATTGCACCTAAAGAAATTAGAGAAAGAAGAACAAAAAAAGCCCAAAGTTAGCAGAAGGAAAGAAATCACAAAGATCAGATCAGAAATAAATGAAAAAGAAATGAAGGAAATGATAGCAAAGATCAATAAAACTAAAAGCTGGTTCTATGAGAGATCAACTACATTGATAAACCATTAGCCAGACGCATCAAGAAAAAAAGGGAGAAGACTCAAATCAATAGAATGAGAAATGAAAAAGCAGAAGTAACAACTGACACTGCAGAAATACAAAGGATCATGAGAGATTACTACAAGCAACTCTATGCCAATAAAATGGACAGCCTGGAAGAAATGGACAAATTCTTAGAAATGCACAACCTTCCGAGACTGAACAGGAAGAAATACAAAATATGAACAGACCAATCACAAGTACTGAAATTGAAACTGTGATTAAAAATCTTCCAACAAACAAAAGCCCAGGACCAGATGGCTTCACAGGCGAATTCTATCAAACATTTAGAGAAGAGCTAACGCCTATCCTTCTCAAACTCTTCCAAAATATAGCAGAGGGAGGAACACTCACAAACTCGTTCTACGAACCCACCATCACCCTGATACCAAAACCAGACAAAGATGTCATAAAGAAAGAAAACTACAGGCCAATATCACTGATGAACATAGATGTAAAAATCCTCAACAAAATACTAGCAAACAGAATCCAACAGCACATTAAAAGGGTCATACACCATGATCAAGTGGGGTTTATTCCATGAATGCAAGTATTCTTCAATATATGCAGATCAATCAACGTGATACACCATATTAACAAATTGAAGGAGAAAAACCATATGATCATCTCAATAGATGCAGAGAAAGCTTTTAACAAAATTAAACACCTGTTTATGATAAAAACCCTCCAGAAAGTAGGTACAGAGGGAACTTACCTCAACATAATAAAGGCCATATATGACAAACCCACAGCCAACATCGTCCTCAATGGTGAAAAACTGAAACCATTTCCACTAAGATCAGGAAGAAGACAAGGTTGCCCACTCTCACTACTCTTATTCAAAATAGTTTTGGACTTTTTAGCCACAGCAATCAGAGAAGAAAAAGGAATCCAAATCAGAAAAGAAGAAGTAAAGCTGTCACTGTTTGCAGATGACATGATACTATACATAGAGAATCCTAAACATGCTACCAGAAAACTACTAGAGCTAATCACTGAATTTGGTAAAGTAGCAGGATACAAAATTAATCCACAGAAATCTCTGGCATTCTTATACACCAATGGTAAAAATTCTGAAATTGAAATTCAGAAAACAATCCCATTTACCAATGCAACAAAAAGAATAAAATATCTAGGAATAAACCTACCTAAGGAGACAAAAGACCTGTATGCAGAAAATTATAAGACACTGATGAAAGAAGTTAAAGATGATACAAGTAGATGGGGAGATATACCATGTTCTTGGATTGGAAGAATGAATATTGTGAAAATGACTCTACTACCCAAAGCAATCTACAGATTCAATGCAATCCCTATCAAACTACCACTGGCATTTTTCACAGAACTAGAACAAAAAATTTCACAATTTGTATGGTAACACAAAATACCACGAATAGCCAAAGCAACCTTGAGAAAGAAAAACGGAGCTGGAGGAATCAGGCTCCCTGACTTCAGACTATACTACAAAGCTGCAGTAGTCAAGACAGGATCGAACTGGCACAAAAACAGAAATATAGATCAATGGAACAGGATAGAAAGCCCAGAGATAAACCCATGCACATATGGTCACCTTATCTTTGATAAAGGAGGCAAGAATATACAATGGAGAAAAGACAGCCTCTTCAATAAGTGGTGCTGGGAAAACTGGACAGGTAAATGTAAAAGTATGAAATTCGAACACTCCCTAACACCATACACAAAAATAAACTCAAAATGGATTAAAGACCTAAATGTAAGGCCAGACACTATCAAACTCTTAGAGGAAAACATAGGCAGAGCACTCTATGACATAAATCACAGCAAGATCCTTTTAGACCCACCTGCTAGAGAAATGGAAATAAAAACAAAAGTAAACAAATGGGACCTAATGAAACTTAAAAGCTTTTGCACAGCAAAGGAAACCATAAACAAGACCAAAGGACAACCCTCAGAATGGGAGAAAATATTTGCAAATGAAGCAACTGACAAAGGATTAATCTCCAAAATTTACAAGCAGCTCATGCAGCTCAATAACAAAAAACAAACAACCCAATCTAAAATGGGCAGAAGACCTAAATAGACATTTCTCCAAAGAAGATATACAGATTGCCAGCAAACACATGAAAGAATGCTCAACATCATTAATCATTAGAGAAATGCAAATCAAAACTACAATGAGATATCATCTCACACCAGTCAGAATGGCCATCATCAAAAAATCTAGAAACAATAAATGCTGGAGAGGGTGTGGAGAAAAGGGAACCCTCTTGCACTGTTGGTGGGAATGTAAATTGATACAGCCACTATGGAGAACAGTATGGAGGTTCCTTAAAAAACTACAAATAGAACTACCATATGACCCAGCAATCCCACTACTGGGCATATACCCTGAGAAAACCATAATTCAAAAAGAGTCATGTACCAAAATGTTCATTGCAGCTCTATTTACAATAGCCAGGACATGGAAGCAACCTAAGTGTCCATCAACAGATGAATGGATAAAGAAGGTGTGGCACATATATACAATGGAGTATTACTCAGCCATAAAAAGAAACAAAATTGAGTTATTTTTAGTGAGGTGGATGCACTTAGAGTCTGTCATACGGAGTGGAGTAAGTCAGAAAGAGAAAAACAAATACCGTATGCTAACACATATATATGGAATCTAAGGGAAAAAAAAAAAAGGTCATGAAGTACCTAGGGGTAAGACGGGAATAAAGACACAGACCTACTAGAGCGTGGACTTGAGGATATGGGGAGGGAGAAGGGTAAGCTGTGAAAAAGTGAGAGAGTTACATGGACATATATACACTACCAAACGTAAAATAGCTAGTGGGAAGCAGCCACACAGCACAGGGAGATCAGCTAGGTGGTTTGTGACCAACTAGAGGGGTGGGATATGGAGGGTGGGAGGGAGGGAGATGCAAGAGGGAAGAGATATGGGAACATATGTATATTTATAACGGATTCACTTTGTTATAAAGCAGAAACTAACACGCCTTTGTAAAGCAATTATACTCCAATAAAGATGTTAAAAAAAAAAAAAAAGATGAACCCTGGTAATTTCCTCCCCCCAACAGCATATACAAGCAAAAAGAAGTCAGCTGCCCTTTATAGTTATCATTGTTGACAGATTTCCTCTGGTTGCATTTCCAGATGTGCATAACCATAAACCCAACTCCATTTGGCTAAGATGTTATTAGAGGGCACTTCTGACATGATACCTAACCTCAGCCAAAAGAACTGATTTGGGATACTTCCAGGGATTATCATGTTCTTTGAATATTGAGGAAGGAGAAGCTGGGTGACCCAAGACTCTGGAACTTCTTACTATCCTAGAGCTCATGATTTCAGAGCTTTTGGCTCAGAACCTCTGCCAGAGTGAGGTTGTGGTTCTCTGAAAGATGGGGTCATTGTTATTATTCTTCCAGTCTCCAAGGCAAAATACATTGTGTGACCAGCCATGTAGGTAATGCCAAAAACCACCTGGAAAAGACCCATAGTTGTCACAAGGCCACGTTGAAATGTGAATCACTGAAAGTGCTGACCACTACAAAACCATGACAATTTTGTTTTTTACCCTTTGCCAGATGATGGTTAAATAAAAGGACCAAAGAGAAGGCATTTAGAGATAGAATTCAAATTGTTGAAAGTGACATTTATTTTCTTCTGACTTACCATGGCCCACATGATGTTATTCTAACTGACTTATTTAGAAACATTTAAGAGTAATATAACAAGCAGTTGGTGGAGGATTGGCAATTTTCTTAAGCTGGTTCATGCGTCACTCTGCTTTTGTTTGTCCAGCTGCCAGTATAAATTATGATCTGTTGAAGTGGATCTTGCTTGGCACCCTCTAAAGTTGGCCTAAACATTTGGACAGTCACATGTATCTCTTTCTGAACAAGTGCATCATTCAATGGACTCATGTAGCTCAGATGATGCACAGATATTTTGTAAGCACAGAGGCAATCACTATGGTGGGAAAATGGAACAAGGGGAAAATCTGAAAGACATTTGAGTCCTGTTCTAGATGTTACTCAATGTACTAAGACAGTGTGACATCAAGACTTCACTGGTGTGTTCAGTCATCCAGGCTTTTCCCACACATTATAATGAATTGCATCACTGCCTGTTACTACCCCTGTGTCCTACACATCCCTGCTTACTTTATCTCTATTAGTTCCATCTTCACCTTTCCCATCTCAACCTTCTTCAAGATTTGGCACATGCTTCTATGGCAGCTGGTTTGAACACCTCACTCTGAGGCTGAGAATGGCGCTTCTGAACAGCTGTGGGAGACTGCATCCCTCAGTTATTGTTGTTTCCTTTTAACCTTCTTTCCTCTCTCTTTCATTGCATTAAAATCATACTTTATATCTGCACACATTAAATTCAAATTCTAATTCTATTTCTCTCTTTATGATTGTCTTCTCAACTCCATACCATTTGAAGAAAATTCAAAAATTGTAAGAAATGATTCCTTTTTCCTTTTATCAACAATTTGGGTATTCTCTTTCCTTTTCTCCCTTGCCTTCTCCACACACACACCCCTGCCCCTAACTCCCACAGTTTTTACCCTCTTCTCAGGGTCTTTGGGCAGAAGCAGAAATGCCCTAAATGTCCTATGTAATATATGTATATGTATGTGTATAAAATTGTCTGTTAAATGCTTTCCGTAGGTTTCTTTTCTTAATTCTCACAACAACCCTGTGAGGTACATTATTATCCCTCCTTTAAGGAGAAAAAAATCTAGTCTTAGGAAAGATTAGGTAATTGGCTGACAATCCTAGAGGTGGGGAGTCGTGGAGCAAGATGTATGTTGGAGTGTGGCTGTATATTTTCAGAGTACATGCTCTCAGCTGCCCTGCTATATTGTTTCATTTTTTTTCTCACAATATATGGAAAACTTTTAGTAAACGTGAGCCTTGTACTTGTATAAGCTTGAGTTTTTTAGAGCTAGAAAGAGATAAGAAGGAAGAAGCCTTACTGCATGTCTCACCGATCAATTCCCACCATTTTCTGGGAAAGTAAAATATAATTTTCTGTGTTATAGGACTTTTCAGCTTAGGGTACCACTTGTTACTTTTCAGATCTTCGAAAAGTTGGCTTGAAGATATGGCCCTGGGCCAAGAACACAAACTTGGAGGAGTTAAGAGATTACCCAGCTGACGTTAAACTGTAGTGAGAGTATGTACACATCAAAAAAACTGTTTAATAAACAATAGAAAATTACAGAAAAGTGGGTATTATGGGATGATTTTCCCACCACAATGTTGGGAAATTGTTCTTTTTGCTTTAGTCACTGTTAGAGATTGCACATAGTTGTTTGTGCAAGACAATTTCAAATATTAAAGGGCAGTCACTTTAAAAAAAAAAGGTACCTTTTATTTAAATTTTTAAGGGTTTATATTAATCACAGTTCAAACCTTTTTATATAGTTCTTTCCCGCTCATATTATGATCTGTACTTTTCATTAAGGTAAGATATGTTCTTCTTGACCTTTATTTGTCTAAACAGTTCAACAGCCAAAAAGTATTTGTTGAATCCATATTAAGTACAAATTATTTTTCTAGGTACTGTGGGGCTACAGATGATATAGTCCTTGTCCACAGGAATTTATGATTGTGTGGTAGCTAGAAGACTAATGTACATTAGACACATAAGGAATAATAAAAGATATAATCTAATACAGAATAAAAATGGCATCAGTTATAGGTGAGGTAAGTGTTGGTGTGCACTTCTTCATCTTGTCTCCAGAAGGATTTGAGACAATTTGTTGAAGTATTCTAGAAAGCCTGTAGATAGGATTTGCAGAAGTAATGACGGAGTGAGTTTATGCCACTGGGGACACATTCTGAGCAAAGCTGCAATGAGCATAGGCATCATCTCATGTGGAGGCAACTGGCTTGACTAGCCTAATACTAATGGTAAATAGGAATAGACAGTATGATGGAGAAAGAAGGATTTACATTTCTGCAGTAAGAGACTTGCAATTTTAAATAGGGGAATAATAAGACAGGGGTGTTTATGAAATTAATAATAAAAAATAAGGATGTTTATAAAGTTCTGGTAAATAACGGGTTAGTTATATAAGCATTAGGGAAAACTGAATTCTAGTAGTTAGTTAAGCATTTATTTGAGCATCCATTTCATGAATGCCTAAGATGGAGAAATCAAAGTTCAAATGGAGAGGTGAATCCATCTGTTCAGTCCATGTTTGTTATTGTACTGGGTAGTGTGCAGCCCAGTGGGAGTTCAGAGATGCACCAGAGACAGTCTTCTCCTTACCTCACTACCTTGTGAGGGAAATCAATATGAAATTAACTAGCAACTCTAACTATACAAATACCTACGATCTTCTTCTAAGTCAGTGGTTCTCATGCTTCCCCAACCAGCAGGATCACTATGATCTCAGAATATGTTAGAAAAGCAAAGTTTTGAGTCTACTCCAGTCCTACTAAGTCAGAGACTCTGGCCCAGCAATCTGTGGTTTAACGTGACCTCTGGATAATTCTAATAATGCTAAAATTGGAGAGCCTCTGTTCTGAGAGAATTAGGAAGATACGGTGAATTACAAGCTGGAGTTAGGATGAGGTGGGGTTTGGGATGTGCTTGAGGCAGACCATCTATGCCTTTCAAGGGTTATATAGCAAAATCAACTTATGATATGAGCGTGCTGATTGGAAAAGAGGTAAAAAGTTGCCTTAGATATCATAAATGCATGTTACCATTGGCCTATGGACACATTCACCTTGCAGTTGTTGCCTATTTTGTTAGCAACTCTAGTTTGGGTATTCTTATCAGAGAAAGGCCAGGAGGTTACACCACAGTAGGGAGTGGGGAGATTAAGTGATAAGTAGTCTTGAAATTTCTTCAAAATATATTATAATCAGTCACTATTTGTGCATGGAAATCCAGCCCTACACAATGACATCTTCAGATTAGTCAAGACCTTTATTTTCTATCATATTAGATTGTATAGCTTATATTTACCTATTTTTGTATATTTTTCTGTTTACCATCACTACCTTAAATAGGTAGTATACTTTCAAGGATTTCACTCGCATCTAGAATTTGAAGATTATATTTATTTCTAGTATTATAAGAATATTTTTGAAGGTGTAATGCTCTTTTTTATGATCATAGTCTACTAAGTCTCATGGGACTCAGTCTTTGTTTAGTTCCGCATGCACACACTCTTATCTAACCACCCACCTATAGCTAACAACATATAATAGGGCCTCACACCAGAGACTGTATATCTTGGTTTTGCTTTTTACCCCTAGATTTGTTTCCACTTCTTCTTTTCATTTATGTAGACTTCTCAAATCTATACCTGCTTCCTTGTCTGAACTAAGAAGATATGCTAAGTTACTTATTCACATATTAACTAATTCTCTAGTGTTGATTGGTTTCTGGACAGAACCTGACCTGCAGTATATTCTATGTCCTACTCCCATCTGTCCCAGTGTCATAAAGCCTGACAATTAACCAATTCCCAGTACTATGTCTCCAACTCCACAGCTTGATAGTTCCAATTGAATATCATTTCAAACTCAACATTTGCATAGTAAGCTTTTCATTTTACTCCCCAGATGGGATTTTCTTCCCAAATTCTTAGGCAAAGATATTTTTCCTAAGCTTTTAGGCTTAGAACTTTTGAGACATTTAAATTTTATTATTGATCTACTTATTAAACCCTATTCCTTGACTACATCTAATTCCTCTGTCCCACAAATGTGCTATCTTTTGTTTTTGTTTCTGTACCTAATTTCTATTTTTTTTTATGTGGAAGTCTCTGTCTTTACCTACATCAGTTTATTCTTAGCCACCTTTATATTCAGCCTAATTTTCATCTTTGATAAGAAATCCACAATTAATACTTGCAGATTTTCCTCCATTTAAAAATTTCCAGATGGCTTTCTTCTACTACTTAGTATATGAATATATTTATTTATAAATTATCTTCTATAAATTTAGATAATTCAATACACATGTCTTATTTCTACAACTAACATATAAGACCCTTAAGAGCATAGGGTAATTGATTTTCTATGAGTATTTCTGTTGTTATCTTTAGTGTTCAATAGAGGATTGAAATTTGAGAAAGTTTCTAATAATTGTTTAATAATTGATAACTTTTTTTATATAAACCTCATTTTGTTCCAAAATGATGGTATACTATAGCGACTAAGAGATCACGCTTTGTCCTCAGAAAATATAGGTTTGTATCCCAGCCTCAGCATTTTCTAGCTTTGTGCTTGAGTAAATTGCCCAATCTAATTATACCTATTTTCTTTGCAGTAAAATAGAGATGTGTGGAAACTTTCTCACAGGTCATGATTTGTAGTGAGAATTAAATCTTATCTTAGAAAAGTTCCTATCATAGGAAGTCTCAATATATCAAAACTATTATTTTTATCATTATATGTTGTCATTCAAGAATATTGAGTGACATTTTAAAATGATTCAGAACAATATTAAAGGGAAAATCATAATTTAAAATCACGGCCAGCAAAAACTCAAATAGATCAGGAACATAAAATCAGATGAATATGTAGATATGTAAACCTACAGTCTATGTTGGACGCTAAAATTGACTATCTGGGTTCTGTTAACCAAAGCAGAAAAGGAAACACAACCAATTATAAGGTTTGAAATGGTCATAAAGGAAAAGCATACAAATTCTGCTAGAGAAATGAAGCTTTTCCTATTAGCTATAGGAAATAAGCTTTTCATGCTGAGACTTCTGTTGGAAACACTGAATGATGTGGCTGGCAACACCCTTAACAATATCCCTGGAATTACTGAGCTAGCGCCATTTCCCTTTCCATTAGCACTTCTACATCTGAGGCATAGTACCGATGCACAAGTCAGTGAAAGCACTGTTGCAGCACTAAAAGAAATGTGCTCCAAAAGTGTGGCTCTCTGTTAACAGTTAGCTTAATACAGAGATAACACCTAAGCAATCTAGATAGGTCCTCCAAACAATCCTACTTAAACATCTATAGTGTATTAGAAAGTTACACAGCACAATTCAGGATTGCTCCCAAAACATTTTAGCTCTTTTCTTTTCCTTAATCTTCCCCCAAGCCCTCATTCTGCTAGTTGGATTTGGAGGTAAACATATCCTTAAATTTGCCAAAAGAGGGAATCGCAACTCAATGTCTTCAGTAAATACTCGGTAATTCAGGATTTCTCCTTCATCCTCTTACTCAAGATGACACTAGAGAGTAGAGTAAATCTTGGATAATTTCCTGAGGATAGAGATTTTAAATTGTGTGTCTTTATCTCCCCTGCATGCTAATTTGCTTTAGTGTCAAAAATCTGTACTGTCTGGTAGTTGGGCATTATGTTAACATCTACTTTCGAAACTGTAGTGCTGAAACTTGAGTCTCTCACTTAGGACACTGAGAATCCAGTGGCCCTCCCTTGTAGACTTGACCTCACTTCAGCTCTCAATGGCACTGCAGGGTTTCTGAATTTCAATCAGGTTGTTCTTCCCCACTCTTGCTTTGGGCTCTCCGGCTCCATCTGCAGCCTCAGTTAACAAAGTTACTTCACTCTTCATTACAGCCCTCTGTCCCCCAATCCTCTCCACCACTGGAGCATGCTGAAGATTGCTTTCTGTGATACCTGTGATCAGGAAGAGATTTGACATATACTACATCTGCTCTTTGCTCAAATATGCCATGTTGCCAATGCCACCATGCCATTCAGAGGTGGGAATGGCATGTTGGTATTGGGCACCCTGCAATGGTTCTCCTCCTAAAAGCCCCAATTAGATGTAAGTTCAAGCCTTCCTATTTTTGGCTCTCTGCTTTGTATACATGAAGTATCTATCCTTTGTCATCCATGCTTCATTATCCAGGACTGTCACTGAGAATGTTGAGTTACAGTTATTGCTTCTATCTTCCTGTTTCTTTTCTTTTCTCTGGAACAAGAAAGGCTTTCTTTTTCTTCCTCTTCTGTCTAGAAGGGACTTGTGCTATGTGATAGTATCCTTATCCTTGAGGTGTCAGTAACCCATTCCTTTCCTTGGGGCCACAGTGGCAGTCAGCCTTTGTGGGAACATGATTAATGGGAAGCATAATAATTATTTCAGTTTATTATTTTCAGAATATTAACCCACTAAGCAAAATTTTACTCAGCAGAATTTTTCATAACTGTTGATTACCAGATGGTCTGAGGTTGCTATATAATGTCTGGAATGGTACACATTCAAGAGATTTTAATGTTCTTTCCATTCCCCTTCACAAGGGCCACATGATTGCACACCTTTAATCATGGTCATTGTGAATGACAAATGATGGACTTTGTGATATATAATCTACCCAATGACTCAAGGCATCCTAATACCACCATCTCCCATGTTCTTTTCTAAATTTTTACTGGGCAGCTAACGAGACTTTCCCACAAAGTTTATCCAGACCTTCTTCACTGTGAAAGGACCAAGCAGAATTGATGACTCTGGCCAGAATGCAGATGGCTTTTGGAGAGTGCAAGTTTTTTCTGGCTGTGTGCTAAGGTCCTGGATTAGAAAAGGGCCATACTGATATAGCATTTGTTTATTTATCAAATTTAACAAACATCTTTTGAATGCCAACTATAGGCAAACTCTGAAATAATGCCATGAATAAGTGCATTAAAATCTGTCTGTCTACTTGGCCACAGCACAGACCTTTTAGCCTTTATTTTGATACACTCTTGGCACATGGAAAGAAATATCCTACCATTGGGTCACTGTGCTGTTCTTCTTTTCTAGAATCAACTTTATCCTAAAGATTAGGGAGAAAAAAATATGTATATATAGCATAGAAGTTTAGGGTTTTTCATCTCCATAAGGTAACCATACAATTTCTGGATGATCCTAATATCTAAGTCCCTTTTCCCTTCATTAAGAAACCAATACTCATACTCTAATTCCAACCAACTCCCTCTAACATATGTTTGGCTCTTTGTGTGTTTTACCAGATATAACCAATATTTCATACCAGAATTTACCACTATAACTTTATCTCTTATCTGCTAATCATGAATGTGATTTTTATACCTTCTGAAGCCAGATAGTTATAAATTCAGTTACACAATCTTTCAGATGCATTAAAGTGTCTTAGTGGAAAACAATACAGCTCTCCAACTGGCTATTTTTCTTACATCAACACAAACTCATTAGCTGTTTGAAGAGTCCCTTCATGTTTGTCCTCCTTCAGGGCTGGCAAAGTCTAAATTGATGAAGTGTAGCTAAGCTATGAGATTCTTCTTGATTCACCAGACACTTTGGTCTTAAGAGTCTTGAGATTTCTGAAGGATATCTAGAGGAAGTAGAGAAAAGTATGTACTCATTTTAAGGATTAATTAGAAAAGAGAAGGTGTGCCTTCCTTTAATACTGATGCTAAAGAAACCGTGACTACAGTGTTCATACACTTCATTTTAAAGCAACAACATTTTAAGGTCCCTTAGATGAGAGTTATGGCTACCTCCTCTTTATTGAGGACCATGAAACATCCACAACAGCAACTGCTACATATATGTTCCTTCAGGGCCTCATTTTCTCCATTGAAACACAAAAGGATGAAAGCGTAGCCTCAAACTCAGACAAGGAAGGTAGAAAAGACCTAAAGGAGAGTTATTCTAGGAGTGAAGCTATTGAATTATTAAGATAAAATGGTCCAGTTAGTTAGAACCTCCTGTAACATAATCAAATCCAATGAGAGAGAGACCAGGCAAACTCAGCTGTGGTTTCACTTTGATCTTCATCTCCAGTTTTGTCATCTGTTTATTTGCTCAGTAGACATACATTAATCTGCACTTTTTACCAAATTAATTTGTATTAGTTGATTAATTTTACTTTAGGTTATAAATGTATATACTTTAAAAAGTCTAATAATTCTATAAAGTTAAAATAAAAAAATACATTAGTCTCATGTCCCTCACTTCTACTACATTTCTGCTCCCCAGAAACAGCCACTTTCACCTTTTTTATTTTTTTAATTTAATTTTTATTTTATATTGAGGTATAGTTGATTTACAATGTTGTGTTAGTTTCAGGTGTACGGCAAAATGGTTCAGTTATACCTATACATATATCCATTCTTTTTCAGATTCTTTTCCCACACAGGTTATTACAGAATATTGAGTAGAGTTCCCTGTGCTATAAGTAGATCCTTATTGGTTATCTATTTTATATATAGTAGTGTGTATATGTTAAAGCCAACCCCCTAATTTATCCCTCCTCCCCAACTTTCCCCTTTGGTTACCATGAGTTTGTTTTTGAAGTCTGTGAGTCAGTTTCTGTTTTGTAAATAAGTTCATTTGTATCATCTTTTTAGATTCCACATATAGGTGATATCATATGATATTTGCCTTTCTCTGACTTACTTCACTTAGTATGATAATCTCTAGGTCCATCCATATTGCTAAAAATGGCATTATTTCATTATTTTCTATGGCTGAGTAATATTCCATTGTATATATGAACCACATCTTCTTTACTCATTCCTCTGTCGACGGACATTCAGATTGCTTCCCACTTTCACCTCTTTTAATACTTTTCCTTGATAGTTTACTCCATATTTTCAACTAATATACATATGTCTTGATTTTTTAAAAATTAGCTATTTTCCAAAAATTTCCTGTGGTAGCTAGTCTTCAAGACGACGCTCAGTAATTCTCACCTACTGTTTCATGGTATTGTACAGTCTCCTCCCTCCTTGAATAGGTCTGAGTGGCTCATGTAACCAGCAGGATATAGTGGAAATGCTGGTGTGTGAGTTCCATAGGTAGGTCGTAAAACACACTGGATCTTCTACCTTGCTCACTCTTGGATCACTGACTATGGAGGAAGCCAGCTTCAATGCTGTGAGGACACTCAAGCAGCTCTATGGAGAGGTCCATGTGGTAAGGTCCATATGTGTTTGCCTCATGCCAACAGCACCAACCTTCCAGGCAAGTGAATGAGCCATCTTGGAAGTTAATCCTCCAGCCCTATTAAAGTCTCCCAGCCACATTTGACTACATTTAGTCCCAAGATTTTGACTGGAATGCTATGAGAAACCTTGAGCCAGAACACCAGCTAAGCTACTCTCAAATTCCTGACCCACAGAAACTGTGTGAGATAATAAATGTTTACTGTTGTTTTAATCTCTAAGCTTCAGAATAATTTGCTTTGCAGTAGTTGATGTCATACATTTACTATAACAGAAGGTGAGTGTTTCAAAGAAGCTCTCTTTCAAGCCCCCCACCTCCTTCCCTGTTAACATACAAATTCACACTTCTTTCTTCATCCTTCTGACAGAGTAATTTCATCTCTTTGGGTTACAGCACTATTCATTGTTTATATTATGCATATATAATTATTCATGGCAGAATCACATAGTATTCTGTGATTATATTTCCTTTCTCCTACATTATTTCACGAGTATATGCTCAACATGTTAAAAAGTATTATGAAATATATCAATCTCATTCTTTTCCCCTTCAGAAATACTCTATATTGGTGTTCTTTGTGCTGCTATTCCAACCTAGACTGGCTGGCCCCTAGGGTACCACAAGTTTTGCTTGAGAATTCCCTCCACCATTATCACAGGAATTTCCATCATTGAGGGAATCTCTTATTCTCATGTTGTGGACCTATTTCTTGAATTCCACATCTATCTTCTTCTTGACTTATTTTGTTTTGTTGCAGCAAATTCTTCAATAGCTTTTCAAAAAAAGTACATGAATGATAAGATTTTAAAAGCTTGTATGAATATAAAATAATTTTATTCTACTTTTACATTAAATATTTCATTAAACTATCATTCTTTATTACTTTGTATTATTTATTTTAGAAACAAGCTGTGTCAGGGACTTAAAAGGCTGCTTTGGAACCATGCTTTTCAACGGTTTTCAATGAGCTTTCTCATGCTTTTCAATGAGAAAGCTCAAGTTTGGTCACACAAAAGTGTAAATTTTTATGCTTTTTTATTGAAGAATACCTAAAAGTGTTTTTGGCTTTGTTTTTATTTGAGGAAAAATAAACACACAGAAGTTGGAATAATCACACAAATATCATAATGTGATATTTAGTTCCTAATCACTTTTGTAAGAAAGAGAACAGGAAGAGATAATGGTGAGTTAATGTACAGATACCCTGAATCTGGTTTCATAATACTAGGTAATATAATAAAAGAAATCATAATTATGTGAAGATGGTAGTTCATATGTATCTTACATAATTTCTCAAATATTTCCCCAAATGCTGTATTTTGGTATTACATATCATAAATATATATATATAATATAATGTATAAAATTTATATAAGTATATAATCTATACATATTATATATTTATATATAGTATTAATTAGACAGCGGGCTAAAATTTGAAAATATTTTGTATGTTTATTCTGCATATTTTCTGAATTCAATAAATTCACAATCCTCTACATTACAAACTGAAATACACATTAGACATCGAAACATTTTACCATTCTAGCACCTTTCATCAAACTATCCCCTATATATGTTATAGTTTGATTAGTAGTTATTAATGGCTAAATATGGGGGAAAATGTTTGCAAAGCTCATTTAAACATCTGTAGATGTTGGGCACTCTACAATGCTATGTGAGACTTGTAATTAAGAAAATAATTTATTAAACAGAGGTCAATTCACAGCTAATGCAGTGCTATCTGTTGGTTAAGCTCTTTTTATAATAACATACATAATTATCTGTACTAATTATATTATTAAAGGCAAAAAGGCTGCCATCCTACCCAATGAATAAACACACATGGGCTTAACTTACTGAAGCCAACAGAAAAAAAGAGTGGTTAAGTGTAGTGGGGGCATAAAGTGTGGCCAGGGTACAGAAATAGAAACCATTGATTGAAGCAAATAAACCTTAAAAGGTAAATTGATTTATATTCTCAAGACCCTGGTCAGGTAGGTCAAGGCACTTGAACTTGATTCTATGGCAATGGATTTAGTAGTGGTCAGAGACTTTTTAAGATCATTGTATAAACCCTATTTGTTATTTAATACATATTAATTTATCACAAGGTGGTTAAGATATGTGACAGTGTTATTTTTTGTTTTATTTTTAAATTTTAATTTAATTTAATTTTTTATACAGCAGGTTCTTATTAGTCATCAATTTTATACACATCAGTGTATACATATCAACCCCAATCACCCAATTCAGCACACCACCCCCACTACTCCCCCCATGGCTTTCCCCCCATACGTTTGTTCTCTACATTTGTGTCTCAATTTCTGCCCAGCAAACCGGTTCATCTGTACCATTTTTCTAGGTTCCACAAATATGCGTTAATATACGATATTTCTTTTTCTCTTTCTGACTTACTTCACTCTGGAAGACAGTCTCTAGATCCATCCACAACTCAACAAATGACCCAATTTCGTTCCTTTCTATGGCTGAGTAATATTCCATTGTATATATGTACCACATCTTTTTAATCCGCTTGTCTGTCAATGGGCATTTAGGTTGCTTCCATGACCTGGCTATTGTAAATACTGCTGCAATGAACATTGGGATTCATGTGTTGTTTTGAATAATGGTTTTCTCTGGGTATATGCCCAGTAGTGGGATTGCTGGATTATATCGTAAATCTATTTTTAGTTTTTTAAGGAATGTCCATACTGTTCTCCATAGTGGCTGTATCAATTTACATTCTCACCAACAGTGCAAGAGGGTTCCCTTTTCTCCACACCCTCTCCAGCATTTCTTGTTTGTAGATTTTCTGATGATGCCCATTCTAACTGGTGTGAGGTGATACCTCATTGTCATTTTGATTTGCATTTCTCTAATAATTAGTGATGTTGAGCAGCTTTTCATGTGCTTCTTGGCCATCTGTATGTCTTCTTTGGAGAAGTTTCTATTTAGGTCTTCTGTGCATTTTTGGATTGGGTTGTTTGTTTTTTTAATATTGAGCTGCATGAGCTGTTTATATATATTGGAGATTAATCATTTCTCCATTGATACATTTGCAAATACTTTCTCCCATTTTTAGGGTTGTCTTTTCTTCTTGTTTATGGTTTCCTTTGCTGTGCAAAAGCTTTGAAGTTTCATTAAGTCCCATTTGTTTATTTTTGTTTTTATTTCCATTACTCTAGGAGGTGGATAAAGAAAGATCTTGCTGTGATTTATGTCAAAGAGTGTTTTTCCTGTGTTTTCCTCTAAGAGTTTTATAGTGTCCAGTCTTACATTTAGGTCTCTAATCATTTTGAGTTTGTTTTTGTGTATGGTGTTAGGGAGTGTTCTAACTTCATTCTTTTACATGTAGCTGTCCAGTTTTCCCAGCACCACTTATTGAAGAGGCTGTCTTTTCTCCATTGTATATCCTTGGCTCCTTTGTCATAGATTAGTTGACCATAGGCGTGTGGGTTTATCTCTGGGCTTTCTATCTTGTTCCATTGATCTATGTTTCTGTTTTTGTGCCAGTACCATATTGTTTTGATTACCGTAGCTTTGTAGTATAGTCTGAAGTCACGGAGTCTGATTCCTCCAGCTCCATTTTTTTCCCTCAAGACTGCTTTGGCTATTTGGGGTCTTTTTTGTCTCCATACAAATTTTAAGATGATTTGTCCTAGTTCTGTAAAAAATGCCATTGGTAATTTGATAGGGATTGCACTGAATCTGTAGATTGCTTTGGGTAGTATAGTCATTTTCACAATGTTGATTCTTCCAATGCAAGAACATGCTATATCTTTCCATCTGTTTATAACATCTTTAATTTCTTTCATCAGTGTCTTGCAGTTTTTTGCATACAGGTCTTTTGTCTCCTTAGGTAGGTTTATTCCTACGTATTGTATTCTTTTTTTTGTTGGAATGGTAAACAGGAGTGTTTCCTTAATTTCTCTATCAGATTTTTCATCATTAGTGTATAGGAATGCAAGAGATTTCTGTGCATTAATTTTGTATCCTGCAACTTTAGCAAATTCATTGATTATCTCTAGTAGTTTTCTGGTGGCATCTTTAGGATTCTCTGTGTAAAGTATCATGTCATCTGCAAACACTGACAGTATTACTTCTTCTTTACTAATTTGTATTCCTTTTATTTCTTTTTCTTCTCTGACTGCCATGACTAGGACTTCCAAAACTATGTTGAATAATAGTGGTGAGCGTGGATATCCTTGTCTTGTTCCTGATCTTAGAGGAAATGCTTTCAGTTTTTCACTATTGAGAATGATGTTTGCTGTGGGTTTGTCATATATGGCCTTTATTATGTTGAGGTAGGATTCCTCTATGCCCACTTTCTGGAGAGTTTTTATAATAAATGGGTGTTGAATTTTGTCAAAAGCTTTTTCTGCATCGATTGAGATGATCATATGGTTTTTCTTCTTCAATTTGTTAATATGGTGTATCACACAGATTGATTTGGGTATATTGGACAATCCTTGCATCCCTGGGATAAGTCCCACTTGATCATGGTGCATGATCCTTTTAATGTGTTGTTGGATTCTGTTTGCTAGTATTTTGTTGAGGATTTCTGCATCTATATTCATCAGTGATATTGGTCTGTAATCTGTTTTTGTAGAATCTTTGTCTGGTTTTGGTATCAGGGTGATGGTGGCCTCATAGAACGAGTTTGGGAGTGTTCCTTCCTCTGCAGATTTCTGGAAGAATTTGAGAAGATTGGCTCTCCTCTAAATGTTTGATAGAATTCACCTGTGAAGCCACCTGGTCCTGGAATTTTGTTTGTTGGAAGATTTTTAATCACACTTTCAATTTCATTACTTGTGATTGGTCTGTTCATATTTTCTATTTCTTCCTGGTGCAGTCTTCAAAGGTTATCCCTTTCTAAGAATTTGTCTGTTTCTTCCAGGTTGTCCATTTTATTGGCATAGAGTTGCTTGTAGTAGTCTCATAGGATGCTTTGTATTTCTGGGGTTTCTGTTGTAACTTCTCCTTTTTCATTTTTAATTTTATTGATTTGAGTCCTCTCCCCCTTTTTCTTGATGAATCTGGCTAATGGTTTATCAATTTTGTTTATCTTCTCAAAGAACCAGCTTTTATTTTTATTGATCTTTGCTAGTGTTTTCTTTGTTTCTATTTCATTTATTTCTGCTCTGATCTTTATGCTTTCTTTCCTTCTACTATGTTTGCGTTTTGTTTGTTCTTCTTTCTCTAGTTCCTTTAGGTGTAAGGTTAGATGGTTTATTTGAGATTTTTCTCGTTTCTTGAGGTAGGTTTGTATAGCTATAAACTTCCCTTTTAGAACTGCTTTTGCTGCATCCCATAGGTTTTGGATCATCGTGTTTTCATTGTCATTTGTCTCTAGGTATTTTTTGATTTCCTCTTTGATTTCTTCAGTGATCTCTTGGTTATTTAGTAACGTATATTTTAGCCTCCGTGTGTTTTTGTTTTTTACATTTTATTCCCTGTAATTCATTTCTAATCTCAGAGTGTTGTGGTCAGAAAAGATGCTTGGTATGATTACAATTTTCTTCAATTTACTGAGGCTTGACTTGTGACCCAAAATGTGATCTATCCTGGAGAATGTTCCGTGTGCACTTGAGAAGAAAGTGTAATCTGCTGGTTTTGGATGGAATGTCCTATAAATATCAATTAAATCTCTCTGGTCTATTGTGTCATTTAAAGCTTCTGTTTCCCTATTTATTTTCATTTTGGATGATCTGTCCATTGGTGTAAGTGAGGTGTTAAATTCCCCACTATTATTGTGTTACTGTCAATTTCCTCTTTTACAGCTGTTAGCAGTTGCCTTATGTATTGAGGTGCTCTATGTTGGGTGCATATATATTTATAATTGTTTTATCCTCTTCTTGGATTATCCCTTGATCGTTATGTAGTGTCCTTCTTTGTCTCTTGTAACATTCTTTATTTTAAAGTCTATTTTATCTGATATGAGTATTGCTACTCCAGCTTTCTTTTGATTTCCATTTGCATGGAATATCTTTTTCCATCCCCTCACTTTCAGTCTGCATGTGTCCCTAGGTCTGAAGTGGGTCTCTTGTACACAGCATATATATAGGTCTCGTTTTTGTATCCATTCAGCAAGCCTGTGTCTTTTGGTTGGAGCATTTAATCCATTCACGTTTAAGGTAATTATCAATATGTATGTTCCTATGACCATTTTATTAATTGTTTTGGGTTTGTTTCTGTAGGTCCTTTTCTTCTCTTGTGTTTACCACTTAGAGAAGTTCCTTTAGCATTTGTTGTAGAGCTGGTTTGGTGGTGCTGAATTCTCTTAGCTTTTGCTTGTCTGTAAAGCTTTTGATTTCTCCATCGAATCTGAAGGAGATCTTTGCCGGGTAGAGTAATCTTGGTTGTAGATTCTTCCTTTTCATCACTTTAAGTATATCATGCCACTCCCTTCTGGCTTGTAGAGTTTCTGCTGAGAAATCAGCTGTTAACCTTGTGGGAGTTCCCTTGTATGTTATTTGTTGTTTTTCCCTTGCTGCTTTCAATAATTTTTCTATGTCTTTAATTTTTGCCTATTTGACTACTATGTGTCTCAGCATGTTTCTCCTTTGGTTTATCCTGTATGGGACTCTCTGAGCTTCCTGGACTTCCGTGGCTATTTTCTTTCCCATGATAGGAAAGTTTTCGACTATAATCTCTTCAACTATTTTCTCGGGTCCTTTCTCTCTCTCTTCTCTTTCTGGGACCCCTATAATGTGAATGTTGTTGCATTTAATGTTGTCCCAGAGGTCTCTTAGGCTGTCTTCATTTCTTTTCATTTTTTTCCCTTTATTCTGTTCCACAGCAGTGAATTCCACCACTCTGTCTTCCAGGTCACTTATCTGTTCTTCTGCCTCAGTTCTTCTGCTATTGATTCCTTCTAGTGTAGTTTTCATTTCAGTTATTGTATTGTTCATCTCTGTTTGTTTGTTCTTGAATTCTTCTAGGTCTTTGTTAAACATTTCTTGCATCTTCTTGATGTTTGCCTCCATTCTTTTTCTGAGGTCCTGGATCATCTTCACTATCATTATTCTGAATTCTTTTTTCTGGAGGGTTGCCTATCTCCACTTCATTTAGTTGTTTTTCTGGGGTTTTATCTTGTTCCTTCATCTGGTACATAGCCCTCTGCCTTTTCATCTTGTCTATCTTTCTGTGAATGTGGTTTTTGCTGAGCTCTTTGTTGGGGCCAATGGCAGACTCTGGGAGGGCTCACGCCAAGGAGTACTTCCCAGAACTTCTGCTGCCTGTGTCCTTGTCCTTACGGTGAGACACAGCCACCTCCGGCTTCTGCAGTAGACTCTCCAACACTAGCAGGTAGGTCTCTCCCATGGGGTCACTGTTCCTTCCTCTGGGTCCCAATGCACACACTACTTTGTGTGTGCCCTCCCAGAGTGGAGTCTCTGTTTCCCCCAGTCCTGTCGAAGTCCTGCAATCAAATCCCACTAGGCTTCAAAGTCTGATTCTCTAGCTATTCCTCCTCCCGTTTCCAGACCCACAGGTTGGGAAGCCTGACGTGGGCTCAGAAACTTCACTCCAGTGGGTGGACTTCTGTGGTATAAGTGTTCTCCAGTTTGTGACTCACCCACCCAGCAGTTAAGGGATTTGATTTTAGTGTGATTGTGCCCATCCTACCATCTCATTGTGGCTTCTCCTTTGTCTTTGGAGGTTGGGCATCTTTTTTGGTGAGTTCCAGTGTCTTCCTCTTGATGATTGTCCAGCAGATAGTTGTGATTCTGGTGCTCTCACAAGAGGGAGTGAGAGCACACCCTTCTACTCCACCATCTTGGTTCAGGTGGCTGCGTGTGTGTGACAGTGTTTTGTGTTGTGCCATATAAATAGAAATTATAACTTTCTTCTGTCATTTCCAGGACAGAAACCCAAATTATCCATTGCTTATTGTTTCTCACCTTGCTTTGTACATCCACAGCTTGGCCAAACCTGTGGATTTTTATGCCTGAAATGTCTTGCCAATTTCTCCCCCCTTTTCAACATTTTTATGACTGCTTAAAGTTAATTCCACAATCTTTTCCTAGTGTTACTCTAGTGCCTCTCCTGTCATTCATTATCAACATTGCCTTTTGTTACCTTCCTAAAAAGTGAACTGAATCATTTCACTCATTTTCGTGTAACTCTTTCTTTGTTCTCCATTGATTAGAAATGTTTTAGACTAAAACCATATGTGTATCTGTATCCACACACAAACACTCACAGTACCTTTGCTTAAGCAGTTGTGCCATTCTAGGATACATAATATATCTGATTTCAATTTTAAAATCGCAACCATTTTCTCACAGGTTTCAAGGTATACAATAGTTGCTGCCAATTGTTTATATATTTCTTCTTAGTAAAATAACTGCATTTCCTTTCTGTCCATGTTGGCAAGCATTCCCCTAAATGTTTCTATACACATCAATGTTCTTTTTCAAGAAGAGATCTCATAAAGAACCACCTCATTGTTAGTTGTTCATTAGTAGTTATTTTACTGACAACTTGGATGTATGTCTCTTAATTTTGCAAGTATTTTAAAATTAAAATGACTTCCAAAGCATTTAAAATACTTCTTCTGGCAATAATGTCTGCTTGGAAGCAGAATTCCTAACTCTCCTCCCACAGGTCTTTTCTTTTATGATTCCATACCCTTGGGGGTTTTCCTAACACTCTGAAATTCCACACTATAATTCATGTTTGTTGAAAGACATCTGAAATCATTGACATGCCTCAAGGTCTCAGGATTAAGTAACTATCATCTCTGTCCTCATGTAATTGGGCATGCTTAGGTCCATCTCAGAAATTCCTTCTTTCTCTTTTTCCGCCTCCATCCCTCCACTTTCTCATAGAGGAAATCCATTTATCGTTCAGACAAGTTTCTCGAGGGACACATTTTCATCCCTGTGGAAGTACCTCAAGTCAAACTTCAATAGATGAACAATATCTCTTTGTATACATGACAAAGAGGTAACCGTGAAAGCAATGGTTGATTTTTATGAGATTCTAAGCAAGAACTCAGCCACCCTGGAGAAAGAAAGATTCATGTCTGCTGCTTAGGCATTAAAAGTCCTTTAGTCTCCTGTATGCTAGACAGCTATAAGAGATATGTTGAAAAGTATAGGCTAATCAGTGCTGGCACTATTTCTCAAAAGGTCTTGGATCTTTGAGTTGGATGGCCCACAGAGAATATGTCATCTAATCTTCTATTCGGTTCAGGAATCTCTGACACAGCATCCTTGAGATTCATTCAATGTGCCATGAGTCCTTTCTGAAGGGGTGAGACCCTAGCTGGACAGCTCCAGTTGTTAAACATAGGCAGCTGTGAGCAGCCACGTGCATTCCCTGAAGCTGCTCCGATGTTTCATAATACTCATGCTCACCTTCTGTGCTCCTATTAGATGTTCTTGCCTTTTCAATTTAACAGTGTTCATTAATTCCTATTTACAGCTTTCAGTATTGCACCTTGAGCCCTTCTCAAATTACTCGAAATTAGTTAGGAACTTAAGGCTCATGAAAATATAGCAAAACCTGAACTTTGGCACATGTTATCAACATCAAAGAATGCATCTCCACACTGAACTTTGAAATTCAGTGGCACTTTCAGTTTCAAACACTGTCCTGCTCTCATAAGGAATTTGATGAAGAATAGAATACACACCTTTTCCCTCCCATTTTTAGATGCACCAGTGAAGAGCTAAACTATGTGCGTCAGGCCACACATACTGCTAGAGACACGACTGGGAATATAGCCCAGGAAACTTGGCTCCCAGCCTGGTGTGCTTCTTACCACATGATCATCCTTTCTGACAAATATAAATCCACATAGTACTCCTCCTGCTGAAACATGCAGGAGGCAACACACAATGACCAACTAGACTAGTCAGTGTACGTTATGCAAGTTTAACTGAATAATGTGTAGTTTCTAAGATTCCTGTTGCCACAGACTGGGAATATCCCACATTTTGTTAAAGTTCTCATGACACAGGGTATTTGTGAGGGTCCTTTTGTTACAAATTGCCCTAATAGTCACATTCTTGGCTCTTGTCTTGCCAGACACAGGTTTTGCTCCAATGGCATCTTTCTAGGAAGGCACTTCTGACGGTTGACAGCTGCAGCTGCTGCTGTGACATTCTTCATGGCCTCGGAGCTGTGCCCTCCAATATGCTTCCTGAGAGGCTGGGCTACTCTTTGCTTAAAATTTCAACTCTATGCTTCTAAACCTGAAACAGATGTTATCTTGGCTGCTGTCATTTGTCATAAGCTTCTCTATTTGCATTCTATACAAGGCAGGTAAAAGGCAGGTAATTTGCTGCCTCTCTGTAGAGAAAGGGAAAAAAGGAGAGAGAGTGAAACAAGAGAAAGAGATAAAGAGAGACTAAATATGAAAATTAGAGGAATAAAGCCACATGGAGACAGAAAGTGCAACCACTTGAGCATCTATTATCCCAATATCATATGCTATAGTTTGACTACTACTGATTTGCTTGGCATCTCTTTTGAATCATATTTGTGGCCACCCAGATTAACTATGTGAGCTGATCTTTTGAGTTAATGTCAGCTTGCTCTTTTCAGCTCCCATGTCATTTACTGTCTTAAAAAAAAAAAATGTACTGCTTGTTACTCAACCTTCTGTGTTTTCAAAAACTCACAGTCCCTTTTTTTTTCTCCTTTTTTTGTATGGGAACCAGGAACTAGAAGGCATTAAATGAGGAAAATTAACCAGTCACAGAAAAGGTGGAAGCTCAGAGCAAAAAGGGTTTGTCTTTTATGGTTTGTACTTTGTAAGCTGTGGGTGTGACTCAATTTCCTCACCACCCACATAAAAAGGTTGCCACCCAATCACTGTTTTTTCTATCCAAAACCCCTCCCCTTTGATTTTGGCTAAGAGAGACCCTAAGAAAGACTGCCCTTTCTGGACGTTGCAGACTGTGACATATAAAAGCTGTTAGCTGCTCCTGTAGCCAGCAGCACTCAAACCTTGCAGAGTTTTGCTCTGAGAGTTTGTAATAAGACACACTCCTCTTACAAGAGTTCATGCTACAACCTAGCAAAGAACTTTAAATTTTTGGAAGAATACTATATTCATTTTGGCATTGTGCAGAGGTAAGCTATTTAGCTCAACAAGTTTATTTTGCATGCATTGCTTTTAAAGTAGCTCACATTTTTATTTTTTTAGAAATGAGATTGGATTATTATAACTTTTTTTTTCTATCTGTTCTATTACTTGGTGTCCATATATGTCTGGGGGACATTATCAGCACATTCTCTGTTATTACCTGTGATGCATTTTTCCTTTTCACTCTCAAGATGAATTTCAATTCCTAAAGATTTCCCTCTGAAAATAAATATGCAGTAATGCATTCTGTGGCTCAGGCGTTTGGGGTAAATGGCTCACATTCATTTTAGGGTTAGTAGCCATGCTGTTTATTTTTCTCTAGCTATAGGAAGTTCCTCTTAGGGGACTGCTTCATAACACCAAGTAAAATGTATAGAGACCACTACAGGTTGTCTTCTAGGCTTGAGTTCAGCATTTGCTTGGATTTTTTGAAGAAAGTCAAGTCAAGCAATGATTTTGTAAATTCATACCCTCTGGCCCTATTTTTTTTTTCCTTTCATAGACCCTAACTCTACCTTTCTGCTTTAAGGCAAACTCTGTGGCCTCTCCCTCTCCACCTCTCAAAATGATAGCAATCTCTGCCATCAGCAGTGCACTCCTGCTCTCCCTTCTCTGTGAAGCAAGTGCCGTCATCTTACTCAATTCCACTGACTCATCCCCGCCAACCAATAATTTCACTGATATTGAAGCAGCTCTAAAAGCACAACTAGATTCTGCGGACATCCCCAAAGCCAGGCGGAAGCGCTACATTTCGCAGAATGACATGATCGCCATTCTTGATTATCATAACCAAGTTCGGGGCAAAGTGTTCCCACCAGCAGCAAACATGGAATATATGGTAAGAGAACCTTGTTTTCTTTGAATTCTGAGTGAGGACGCTTTACTTAAATTGTACATTAGGAGAATCTAAAGAATTCATATGTTAAGGGATATGGGGTTTTTTACACCTTTTAACTTAAGGAATGTTCTTAAGTGCCTGGTAAACTTAAGTACTGTTCCATCATATAATTAAAAGGGAGGAAAGGGATCTAATATTTTTGTGTGAGTTCCATAACCATTAATGAATCAGGTCTTATATAAGAAAGAGTGGGGTGTGATGACTGATCACATTTGGAAGGTCCACTTAAAAAAAAAATTCACATGGAACTTTTTCTGTGCTTTGTTTATCTAATAGTCATATTTATCAGCTAAAATATTTTTTGAAAATGATTTTTTTTAAATTATAGGTTTCATGTGCATGAATTATTCTCTGGATAGGTATCTCTTCCCTTTCTTGGACAAAGCTCTTCCTGACACTAATCTATTTGTATTCTCAGAGAACATGCTGACTTTTTCCTTCTTGTGATTTAATGCTTTGTCGTTCAGATAACAGTGAAGTCAGCACATTTGCACACTGTTCCAACTTGCCATGAACACATTCTTTGCTCTCTCTTAAAAATAAAAAATAGGCTCTCTGTGTTTAAATCATTTTACTTGGAAAGTTTTTTTAAAAAGTTGGTATTGAAAGGATAGATGTCTTTTTAAAGTTTCTTTGTTTTTGGTTTTGAATTTATACAAGGTTATGGTTTAACTTCCAGCACCTTCCAAGAGCACAGCTTGGAGCCTGTTTAAGGCAGTGAAGACCACCAGTATGGTATTTCTAAGTTGGGGTGGGTATGGCAGTACCACTAACAACACTCTGTAAGTGCTGACCTAAAATTTGGGGGTTTCTGTCAGATTCTAAATGTATCTATTTTATTTAAATAAGCTTTTAAAGTTTGACTAATTGTAGAAATTAGTGTCACAGAAAAATACAGACTTGCCAAATGTAAGAGAGTCATGGTTCATAGAAGTACAATTTAGACTCTATGAAAATGCATTTTTCTAGGATTTTTAAATGAAAGTGGAAAAGAAGATGTCATCAGTCCTGGTGTATGAGGGGCAATATAGTCTCATGATTAAGAATATGTAGTCTGGAATCTAAATGTTTGGGTTCAAACCCCAGTCCTGGAATATAAGCTGAGTGAATTCATTAACCTAATTGTGTTTTATTTTCATCATCTCTAATATGAGGATAAAGGTAGTATCTGCCATATGGGGTTGTTATGAGGAATGTATGGAGTTGAGAACTAGAACAATTAGACCAGAGCCTACAGAAAAATAATGTTCAATAAACATTAGTTTTTATGGGTTTCTGTGAGCTTACTGTGAAAGTGCCCAGTGAAAACCTGTTCAAGATCTAAAAATAGGAACAATTACTCACATTGAACAGGTGTTTCTAGAAGGTGATGCCCAGGTATAGAAAGGAGAGGAACAAACATGTTTTCAAACATCATGCATTATGAGAGAAATATGCATAAGATTCTATGTGAGCTCAAAAAGGTATGCTATCCAGACTGCAGGTTTAGGGAATACTTTCTGGCGGCAATCACATAGCTATGCAGACTAAGGTAAGGATCAAGACAAATGAACCGGCTTTGGAGAGGACTTCATGTGGGGTGAAATCCTAACTCTGCTGTGTACTTTGTGGCCTTGTGCAAGTTACTTAATATGCATAAGACTCTACTTCCTTCTCTGTGAAATGGGAACAATAATTTATATGATAACCAATCAATATATAATGCAATTTATTATTTCAATAATATTGAGGGAAGAGGGATCATCATGAATCATATGTGGGGTACAACACAGTAGAAATATATTTTAAAAAGCCACATTTTTCTAGTTATACTTTTCCCCACTGATCAAGAATTAATTCATTCCACATGCATTTATTAAATTGTTTCTATGTGCCAAGGACTTGGCTAATTGTTTCCACAGATGATCTCATTTGATAGCTCAGTCTCCCTGTGAGGTTAAGATTTCGATCCTCATTTTACCAATGAAATCACTTAGACACAAAGAAGTTAATGACTAGGTGAAGGTGGTTTGGATAATGAATGGTATCATTGGAATTAGAGTTAAGGTCTGTGTAATTTCAAAGCCTATGCTTGTATTGGGGAGCATCTTTTCATTCTCTAGACCGAGCAAATACTACATTGGGGGAAACTGCTGGAGATGTCAGGATATCACTGTTTCCTTCTTTGCAATGCCAGCTGAAATCATATAGTTTTCATATTCTATTTGTCATTCCTTTCTTATTATTTGCTTTTCAAATATGGGAGCTACTACATAATAATTTATTTTGTAAGAACCAGATACAGTGCTTGTTATATAGTAAATGCTTTATAAATCCTTCTTCACTTAGTAAAGTTAACGAGAAACAGTAGTCAGAATATTAAGCTCTATAAAGTAACACTGTCTCAAATTATCATGTAAATACTGCATACACTTCATCACACATGTATCTATTCACTTAATATTTATGGAGCATTTACTATATGTTAGGTACTATTCTAAGCACCTAGGATAAATTCATGAATAAAATAGACAGTCCTTGGCCTCCTGGGTGGGCAATCAGGCAATAAACAAGATAAATAAATTACATAGTATGTTAGAAGGTGATAAGGTTATGAAGAAAAATAAAGCAGGTTGAGGCTGGGACATTTAATAGTGTGGTCAGAGAAGGGCTCCCTGAGATGTCCTGGAGGAAGGTGAGGCAGTAAGCCACACTGACAGATGAGGGAAGACCATTCCAGACAGAGGGAAGAGAGTGGGCAAACTCCCCTGAGGGGGAGAGGAACAGATTACTTCAGTTAGAAAAATGTGCTCAATTTAGTGAAATCCTGTCTCTGTGAGTAAATTGACTAACTGAAATAATTCATTGGATCCCTCATGCAGACTCAGAGAAACTTTGAGAGAAATAAAATCTAACAGGTCAGAGCAGGAATGTCAGTGACTTTAACCTCCAGGCCAGGTGAAAAATACAGATCTCAGTTGAACACTGTTACTTTTATTTTAATTTGTTTAACATTGCTTTGGACTGTGAACAATTCGAAAGTGAGTTCAATTCCTAACTTCAAATATGGACCTCAAAAGCTTAGGACACTTACCTCAGTATGGCTACCAGCCCTGTGTTCAAACTGTCCCCATCAGTGGGTGATATCACTATGGGAGCCTCATAGAAAATGGTCTTCAGCTCAGGGCTCTTTCTATTTTTTTTTTTTAATTAATTCTTATTGGAGTACGGTTGCTTTACAATGTTGTGTTAGCCTCCACTGCACAACAAAATGAAGCAGCCATGCACATACAGATATCCCCTCCCTTTTGGACTTCCCTCCCATTTAGGTCACCACAGTGCATTAGGTAGAGTTCCCTGTGCTATATGGTATGTTCCCATCAGTTGTCTATCTTATACATAGTATCAATAATATATATGTATCAATCCCAGTCTCCCAATTCCTCCCACCCCACCCCTTTCCCCCTTGGTATCAGGGCTGTTTCTAATTGCATCAGCCTGATTTGCAATCCCCTTCATTCACAACTTTACTCTCTGAGCCTCTTCCCATGCCATTTCCTCACCTTCTAATGTCTCCTCCTTAACTTATTCCAATATTTATAATCCTACCCTTCAAGTTTTATGTAAGAATGTTGTGTCCTTCACTGTTGTTTCTTACATTCACAGTCATATTTGATTTCTCCTTCTTTTGAACCACTGTAGCCTATTATGTTTATCACACTGCTCTTATTAAAATCAGACTCAATTTACAGTTATTTGTATATTTCTTGCAATCTTCCTAATTTTAAGCTTTCAGGGTGCTCAGTCTATGTTTATTCACCTTTGTATAACTATTTTCTTGGGAAATTTCTTGTGTATAGACAGTAATCAACCATTATTTGGTGAATTTGAAATCCCTATGAATTGTTACATGTTTATAACTTGAATCAATTTTGATATTATTATTTATATTTAAAGTTCGCTTATCATTTATAATAACATTTTATCCTGTGCACCTAAAATATGAAAGAAGTTTTTCAAAGTTCTAAAAAGCAAAAAGCCCCTTAAAATTAAATGATTTTATCCTCTTTAAGTACTTGGTTATGCTAGTGTATGCTTGAGTAAATTAAGTGGACACAATTTGAACACTAGAGTGTTGACATTCATATTTTAGTGTATAATATCTTCTTTGGGTATACTGGCCATGATTTTCCAAACACTGTATCCTTTCAAAAAATAATAATATAGATAGAGCTTAAGATATGCAAGTCAAACTCTTGGCTTCTGTTCTACGATTAGTTTTTTGACAAATTTCCATAGCTCCTTGGACACCAGCTGTTTTTCATTCTTCCTAAGGGCAACTTAAACCGTGACTCTAAACCACAGACCACACTAGTTTCTTAGAATAAGAATCATTCCCTAAAAGAATGAAATTACAAGACTCATACATGGAGTAAAATTTGTAAGATATTTCTTGAATTTAAGGCAATTGAATAAATTAATTTTAAAAATTTGAAGTCCTTCTGTAAGAGGATGAGATCCAAAGATAACAGAAATCTTTGTATTTAAACTGTAAACAAAACAGGAAAAACAAGCAGGAAAAAAAAAAACCTTAGGCACATAATTCAGTATAAGACGCTGCTGTGTAAGACTGATGTAATAAAAGAGTACAGACCAAAATACCATGGAGAAATAAAAGAAAGAAGAGGTAATCTCTAGTTGGCAAAATCATGGAAGGCTGCTTAGAGGAAGGGTATATGAGATAGATGCTCAGGAAAGGGTAGGATTGGATGTTATAGTAGGTAAAGCAATGAATGAACAAAATCGCCAGGAGAGAAAAGCATAACACATTTGCCATGTTTTCAAGGATTTTGAGAAAAGATTGAGGATCACTTAATACAAGAGCCATTAGGGAGGCCACGGAGGTTTTAGAGCAGGGTCAGAGGTGCATATGAGAAAGATGGCACTATCAATTGATGGAGTTTAGATTGGCTGTGAAGGTGACCCAAGAGGTGGCAACCACTGAATCAGCAGGGCCTTTTTTTTTTTTTTTTTTTTTTGCCATACGCGGGCCTCTCCCTGTTGTGGCCTCTCCTGTTGCGGAGCACAGGTTCAGCGGCCACGGCTCACGGGCCCAGCCGCTCCGCGGCATGTGGGATCTTCCCGGACCGGGGCATGAACCCGCGTCCCCTGCATCGGCAGGTGGACTCTCAACCACTGTGCCACCAGGGAAGCCCAACAGGGCCATTCTTTTAGTCAAAGGTGAGGAGGAACTGGACACCTATACCTACCACAGTGACAGGTATGAACAGTTAATGGAAGTAGTTCATGAGAACACATGGTAGCCATCTTCATAAATGGTAGAGAATGATGGAAAGACAGGTAGGGGACAGCGTGAAGATAATGATAGATATGAACTGAACAACTTAAAAGTGAAAAAAAATGTGTAATGTAATTTCAAGAAGCCAAAATAGCTGTATTGATAATATGCCCTATTTCATTTGTTTGGTGCCTGCAAATATGATTTGCAGAGCTAAGGGAATCAGTCTCCTATACTCTTCTGGAAAAGAGAAAAATACTAGTTACCAAGTCACAGCAGGTAGTAAAGTTACAGAAAGCATGACTCAAGTGAATGAATGGAGAATAGATTAATCCGTCCTCAGAAATAGCCAGTAAAGTATTTGCCTACAGTAATTTATGTCTTGAGAATAAGGAAAAATTTGGATTTTGTTTATTTGGGCTTTGTGTGTAAGAGAATGTAGATAATGTAAAAGACGTTTTTTTTTAAATTATTCATAGTTGACAAAACACTTGTGATGTCTATCCTTATCGTTGTTTTAAATGAAACCATATACTGGACCAGATGGCACCTTTCCTCTCATTTGGGAAGGATAACTCAATTTTCTTCTTATGAGAAATTTGATGTGTCTAACTTAAATTTTTTCAATGAATGCTTTTATGACCACTAGAAAGCCTCCTGAGAACATTGCCAGCCAGCAGGGAACTGAGAAAGATTGCTGACAGGAAGGCATTTCTCCAGCTCATTTGGAACTCCACATTCCTGTTCTCCTACATGTAGAACCTTTTAAGTGTCTTGGCTTCAAATGGAGACTGGGCACATTTTGTATGAATTTTCTTCCAAGGTGCATGTTGCGTAGTATTAGTTACTTAGTATTGCTTATATATGAATGTTTAGCTCTCCACTTATGGAGCCAGCTGAAAGTAAGGACATTTTGTTTATGATTGTTTTGAGTACAGGCTCTAAGATGTGCAAATGTAAAAACATTAACATGATATGATTCAGAACCTCACCATCAGTTGGTAGAAGGAAGAGCTTTGAATCATACATAGGCTACATATATATCGACCATATTTCCTAGTATTCAACACTGCTTTTTTGTTGGCAAATTATATTTGACCATATGCAATGGTACAGAAAATTTTATTATATTCCTGCTGACTATTTATAGAACCTAGCATCATATCTGTCCCACAGAGAACACTCAGTAACAATCTATGGAACAACTGAATGAAGTCTTTTAACCTTTGCTGGGCATTCCATGTAAAGAGCACATGGCTATGGTGCTCAGGTGGGCAGGGGTCACTCAGTATTCAATCACTCATTCCACAGTATTTATTCCTGTGCCTGGCATTGTGCTGAGGGGTTCAGCAGGGAGCAAAAAGACATTTCTTGATAGGAAGTACTGTGAATGGACGAGTAAGTGGGCAAAGCAGTGAGCTGTGTGCTAAAGTAGAATAAATACAGGTGCTGTGGGATCCCATGGGGCATATCTGGCCCAGACTTGGACTGGGGGTAGAGACGCAAGGAAGGCTTCCAAAAGGAAATGATTTCAGATATTAAATATGAAAAATAAATAAAAGTTATACAGGCAGGAGTTGGAAGGAGGGAATATGTGGTAGGTGGGGAAGGGTGTTTTGGGAAGGTGCATGGTACCTTGAAGGCATAGATGAAATTCAGTGTGGCTTGGATGTAGAGGATAAAAGAAAAAGTGATGTTTGATGAGGCTGGGAAGGCAAGCAGAAACTTGTTTGAGTTTTATTCTAAGATTAAGGGAAGTGGTTGAAGGTTTTAAGTTGTGTAATTAATTTGCCTTCCGAAGGGTCATTCTGGCTACAGGTTGAGAAAGGGATTGGAGACAGGCAGAAGTAATGGCACAGTCAAGAGACTGTTATAATAGCCTGGGCGAGAGATAATTGAAGCCTCAATGACATTTAAGGGCATAGGGATGTGACAAAATGAATTTGGGGATCAAATCAGTATGTGTAAGTGATTTATATGAAGAAGTGGCATAAGGATTTATATGATGGAGAAGCCAAGGAGGATGCCTCCATCTTTGACTAGGACAATTGGGCTTCCCTGAGTTGGAGAACACAAAATAAAGTGCAGGTTTCTGGTAGTCATTAAGTAGCTGAAGGTTTATCATCCAGGGTACACATCTACAGAGGTTGAAAAAAGTAGCTAGTGTGTGGGAGGGAACATTCTTCCAATACAAAGAATTTTGGTTGGGAATATGCTTTGGTAATCAGAATGGACCACTTTACATAATGGGGGTAGGGTAGTGTCATGGAGACCGCATGGATGCATGATTTTATGTCTGGGAATCTACTCAAGAATTTTTGCAAGAAAGTTTCATGTATCTTTTAAGAATTTTTTTTTTTTTTAGAATCAGTGCTGAGACTTAAGTCAACATGACTCCAAATCTATTTCAGGGGCCTAGATAGCACCAGGTCCATCTAGTCTTCTGACACACTCAGGATAAGGTTTTTCTGGAAACTAATCAAAGGACTTCAGAAAAATCGAAGTTGACTAGTCTGGCTGGTGTCCTGAATTTAGTATATCTGAAAACCATTTAATAGTCAGTCAATGGCCATTAAATGGTTATGAACTTGAGATGTTTAATTGTCTATGAGAATTTCTGAAGAATGGCTTGGAAAGAAGGCAGGGAAGATAAAGACTAACAGCTTAAAATGGTCAAGAGAAATGTTTGGCATAAAATACATCATGGACTGAGGTTTGGAGGGGTATGATTTGAATGTTCCCAGTCTATGTTACCCATAGAGTCTAAAATCAGGTACCAAGCATTTTTTTGACACAAATATGGAAGAATGCCGCCAAAGTTGTGTGTTTAGACTAAACTTCATGACTCTTAAAATTTCACATCACATACTCCGAACTGAAACAGTCCAGGAATGTTGCTTAAGGGCACAATATTTTTTTACCCTACAAAGTGCATCAAATTCACATTTCATAATTTCATTAAATATGAACATTCTACCAAATCTGTCTCTGCATTCCAGTGAGATCATGTTTTCAGCAAGCAGTAGGTAGGCGGAAAGGCATTTGAATTCTTCTAAGTGGGCAACAGCAAGGTATGGGGTTTGCATGTGTCTCACAAGATAGTTTAACAATCAAGAAGTCAGTTTTTAGCTGATTGTAACACTGAGTTGGTGAAAAAAATTAACCACACATGAAAGTGTCTTCCTGGCATATAACTACAGTATTAAATGATAGCTGGTGGGTATTAATTTCCCGGGAAAGGAGAACTGTTGCTAGAATCCATCAACAAATGGTCTTTAAATTTAAAGATAAAACATATGTTAAAGAGGGATTTAAGGAGGGGAATTAATAGGTTTTAAAACTTCTGAAATGTTCTCTAATTTTTATCTTCCACTGTCTAATGTTATGTTGCCAAGAAGCAAGGTCCTTGTTATCTATACACAGTTCTGTTTCTGATTAGTTTGTTGCTTCAGGGTTTATGTTTTCACTTTCTCTGATTGCCTGCTAAGTTGAGATTAAAGCTTGATGTGTCTCAAACTTCAGGCTGCCAGATAAGGTGATCAAAAGTGCACCTCTCATTACCTCTCACTTTAGGCATCTTTCTAGTTCACAGACACCACCACTCTTCCAGTGCCTGATCTTCCAATAATAATAGCGTTTACCATTCTGTACACCCTGCCGTGCTAGAGCTGTGCTAAATTCTCTTCAATCACTATCTTGCCTAACCTTCACAACAGTCTCGTGAGATGGGGACAGTTTTCCTCATTTAGAGACAGGAAATTTGAAGTTTGGAGAGCGTAAGTTGCTTCCCCCAGGTCCCAGAGTAAGTAAATCAAAATGATGAGAAAGCAGTTCTGTATGACAACAGAGCCCATGCTTTGAAAGACTACAATACACACTCCCCTCCATGAGTTCATCTCCTGCTCTTGAGCCCGCTCCACATGCATTTTTATCTGAGGACATCGCTGAATATTAGAAAGTGTTTCTTCATATGGAATCAAATCTTGCTTCCTGTACTCTTTCTAACCTTGGCAACCACATAGGAAAACTCTGTATTACGATAGTGTTTCAAGCCTTTGAAGCCTGTGAGCATCTATGCCTTAAACCTTTGTCCCCCAGTCACCCAGCTCTTTTCTAAGCCTCCAGCCCTTTTGTGTGAAATACCTGTACACACCACCTCTTGCAACCAGAGTATGGCCAGCGTAAGGAAGGTGGCATGAAGATATTTGCTTTCTGAAAATCTTGGAAAAGGTAAGAAGTTGTGCCATTAAGGGAATGGAAAATCAAGTCCCTCCCCACCCCCCATGCTACCTCTTACATTACACATACACACAGGAATAAATTCACTATTTATTTGGTAGTGCGTTAATTGCCTGTCTCTTTCCTAAACTGTAAAGCAGAGTCCATGTCAGTCTTGCTGACTGTTGAATTCCCAGTACCCAATACTGTGCAGCCCTCCCAATAAGTAGTCAATTACTAGCTGCCTAGATTAACGAATTATCTAGAATTCTATTGGTTGATCTGGAAATTTGCATTTCTTGCATTTTCCATTGTTGATAACAAAACAGCAGTCCCCATCTGGTAAGTTTGGTGTAAGGAGATTTGGGGCCAAGACAGTTCCAGGGTCACTCTTTCTTGCCACCATCCTTGTGTATTAAGATCACACATCTACATAAGCGTAATGGTGACAATGATACCTCCCATCAGAGTTCATAAACTGTAGGCCCATTAACCATTCCAATTAGTAGTCATGTTTAATTTGCTCTGCAAGTGTTGAACTGTAGAGAATTTTACATTTAAAAGGCTATTTGGCAACATGTAGAAGTGGATACATTTCACATATACATCAGGATTTCTAGATTAGCCTGAAAAGTTTTAAGGTTTAGAGACATTGTGCCCACTTCCTACTTGTCAGCAATTGTTTAAAAAGGAAGAACCTCTTTGGGTGGGGAAAAATTCACTCATTTCCAAGTCTCTCTCTCTCTCTCTCTCTTTCATATAACTGTCCAGATGTCAAGCAGCAGTTGCATTTTGTCATCTTACACCCAATACTCATTTTCATTACTAGACCAACCCCCAACCCAATCAGTTGAGTTTGATTATATTTAAATAGCACTTTGGTATTTTCAAAGCACTTGACTGAGGTATAGATTGAGCCATGCATAGATTAAAGCACTGAAATTTTTTTTTCCTTTATTTCCTAATCACCAATCCTGTTTAAATAATCTTACCTCAAATTCTGAATATTTTTCTTTTATCCATGCCTTCCTTAATTTATATATTAAGGCTTTATATGTAGGAAACACTCCCTCAGGAAGGAGTCTTTTTCAATAATCCAGATAACAAATGATGGTGGCTTCACTCAAGGTGGTGGTAATAATAGTGATGATCAGTGGGTATATTCTGGATAGACAGGATTTTAATGGCAGGATCGACAAGATTTGCTGATAGAGCATAAAAAGATTATTAAGCAAAGAAAGAGTAAAGATGGCTATGGACTCTCTGGCTTGAGCAACTACAAAAGCAATTGGTAAACTTTTTCTGTAAAGGACCAGATGGTAAATACGTTTAGCTCTGCAGACCTTGTGGTCCGTGCTGCCACTGTAACACAGAAACAGCTATAGATAACATATAAGTAGGCAATGGGATAGATCTGGTGACCCCTGAACCAGAAGAAAAAGGGTAATGTCATCCACTGATGGGAGGAAGACTGTAGGAGTAGCTGGTTAGAGGGTAGGGAGTGGCAGCAGGGTTGTGAATACTGGAACTCAATTTTGGACTTGTTAAGTAGAGGTTTAAAGTGGATAGGTGGATAAATCAGTCTGGAATTCAGTGGAGAGGTCTATAGATATAATTTGGAAGAGTACCACCAGCTTATAAATAGTATTTCAATGTGTGAGACTGGATGTGGTTACCTAGGCAGTGAATTGATGAAACAGAAGAGAGAGAGAGGGAGAGAGAGAGACAGACAGACAGAGAGACAGACAGAGACATGGCTTCAGCCCTGGGAACCCTCCAGCATGCACAGGTTAGGGAGATGAGGAAGAATCAGCAAACATATGGAGGAAAACAAGGCAGCAGCCAGAGAAAAACAAGGCAAGGGTGGGGTCATGAAACCAGGGGGTGGAAGTGGGTCCAGGAGGAGCAAGTGGTCAGGCATTCTAAAAGCGGCTAATAGAACAAAAAACATGGTGACCAGGAAATGACCATTTATGATATGGATGTGAGCAATTTGGGTAGAGTGGAGGTAGCGGGGGGAACCTGCCTGGGGTGGGCTCAAGAGTAGAAGAAGAAAAACTGAAAATTCTCTGTTAAGACAACACTCAAATTTCATTGTAAAAGGAAGAAGAGGAATGGTGCATTGGAAGACGAAGATGAAAAGGGGTCAAGAGAAGTCCTTTTGTGTTTGTTTTTAAGAATTTTATGCTGCTGGCAATGATCCAGTTCAGAATACCTCTAAAAAAAAGTACACTTTTACACCTTTTTTTAATAGAAATTTACCTTTCCCACCTACATAAAAGGTAGCACTCATCTTACCTGAGGAAAGTCTTCACTATTTTCATTTAAACATTTAAAAAATGCTTAGGACCCCACGTTGATACTTTGTGGTATAATGTGGTCCCATATTTATGGTCATTTTTGAGGCTTGAGGGAATTTTTTTTAAATCAAGTTCCTTAGCTAGTTCTTTTTAAAAGTATAATTGGTTTAATATCATTTAATTAATCCAATTAGTGCCCCCAATTTCCCATAGGAAATCCTTTTCTCTTCCTGTGCCGCACCCCCCCCCCCCCCAAGTCTTACCAAGGCCCATTCTTCCCTCCTGTCTGGTTTAACACTGGGTCATATATTCAGCTCTCAGTTTCCTTTATTGGCACTTCACAAGCATTTCCACCGAAAGGGAATAAACCCCAATTTCAAAACAAAACCACAACCATGCCCATGAAGTGTTTTTTAAAAGCTTCTGGCAGCCCTCAGGGAAAATAATTTTGTCATCACTTAATATCTTTTTAATGGCTCTTTCTCACTTCTATAAGTCAGCACTGCTTTCCCAATCTAACCCAGAAAAAGAACAAAGAGCCCCAGCTGAGTTATTTTTAAAAGCCAAAAACTTGTCTATCTAAACTGCCTTTACTTTTTATCTAAATATATGAGAAATGACCACATGTCAGTCCAAGAAAATAAGTGTCTATACGACATGCCATACTGTTTCCAATGTCATTGCTATCAGAGTATCCATGACAATAACCAATTTAGAAATGTGTCTTCAAAAACTCAGTGTGATAATTTTATTTTTTAGTATTTTATGTCTTTGAAGATGGTTTCCACGTGCAGAACAGATTTTTTAAGAGGTCATTTTCAAATTTAATATTTCTTGTTCTCCTCTAATTTAGCTTCATTTACATATATTTTTGTTCTATTCAGAAATCTAGCAAGTTTTGGCAATCACATTTGTTTAATGTTTGTTACTACTTACAAATCTAGTTGATTTAAATTTTAAGCTGCATTTATAGATTTAACATATTTGACCTTTAGTACTTCAACTGGCTTATTGAAAATAATTTCCATATACTTAAATGTCTTAAAAGCCTAAGCAACACAGTGACTCTTAAGTTCTAAATTTTGCAATACTGTTTAACAATTGTAACAAGATTTTCTTAAAATTTTTAACTTAAAACCACAAATATAAATAATTATTGATATATTTTATGTTGAAATTACAAGGCTAACGTATTGCTTTAATAACCTGTTGCCAGATTCTCTGAACCACTATAAATATTAATAACATCAAATATGTACAGGTTCGTTACCTAGAAATATTTATCCTTTTTAACACCTTATATTTAATTCTTTCAAACACATCTACCTTTAATTCTTATGTTTGGAATTAAAAGATGTTACCCACTTGAAAAAAAACAGTATGTCATATCAAACAATGTTGGGGATATATTCTCAAGTAATTTTCAGGGTTGCCTTTCAGTTGGTCTACATTTCTTATTGTCCGGAGATAGTGACTGGGGTTTAAGAAGGCAGTTTCGGATGTCCCGGTGCCCACTGTGTTGTGGGTAACAAAACTTAAGGAAATGGCTGATAAAACAACCTCATCTTTGGGCTGGATCATATCACTCTCTAATTCTTCAATTTACGGAAGTCAGTGATTTTCTCCCATGCTGAGACATTCTTTGACTCAATTTTGTATTTCTTTGGCTTAACCTCTGAAGATCTCTGGACTTGAGGTCTTTTCATTCTTTTCATATGCCTCCTATCTCTTGGAGCCACACTCTTCTAGCTATTGAAATGACATCAGTTTGAATTCTGGATGCTTCTCATGGCTTAATCAGACTATGTGGTTTCCACAGACAAGGTGCTAAATTTGTTGATAAGCAGAGTAGTTCATGGTAAACATTTTAGTCCAGAGCTAAATCAATCAGTTTACAAGCTGACCAACTAAATGGCTCGTAACAGCAAAGAATGGAAGAAAATCCTGTGGCGCAATAGGGCACATATATAGGCTTCTGTGTGCTCTGACACCGTTTTAAGCCATCTTCACTTTGTGAGTTATCTAATCATAATATCTAACTCCTACTAGCTCCTGTAAATGTTTTTTTGTCTCCATGCATCATTTTCTTAATTTTTGCCTAATTTTTAGAAGGCGTGATATTTTAAGTGTTCACAACTCAGTTACCTGTGAAAGTATTTTATCCATTTAGAGGGACAAGAACTAGAAATACAGAATTTGAGGCTAGCTGCATAAAAGCTGAATAAATATAAGGTGTTTAGCTTTTCTAACAAATGATCATAATATGTTGCATATTTGCTAGTCATTCCATAGAACGTTAAGTAAGTACACACCTGTGACCTTTTTTCTTTTGCTGTATTTGTAGGGTATGATACTAAACTTATTTCAAAAAAATATCACAGGTGTTCAGCAAAATTCAGCAGATAGATTAGCCACTAAGCATCCAGAAATGTATATATAAGTCAAATGTTTAGGTGATTACAACTTCATTCCCTAAATTTGTATAAGTTGTTAGAATTCTTTCACATGGTTAAACTGGCAACATTCATCACAATTTAGAGCTTCTGGATAAGAAAGAAGCTATCCTTATTTGCTGTTTTCAACCCTGAAAGACCTCTCATCATATTAATAGATTTAAATACCACTGTGGATTAAAGGGATACATCACTCACCCATATTCTCCTGGGAGTTGTAACCAGTGGAGAAAGACGGAGACAGCAAATACAGAAGATACGCAATTCGTAAATTTCAGAGCAGGATCTTCCCCTCTTTACAGGATGGGTGTGAGTCCTGCCTGGGGACAAACAGGCAAGAAAGAGCACAGGACTTTCTGACTTCTTCTGCAGTAGGCATCAGAGAGACAGTTGGTATGTCTCCCATGGGAAGGCAAAATGATCCCACTCTCTGTGTGGGACCTGGCCAGTGCTGCCAGGGTCTCCAGCATCTTCCTTCAGGGACAGGCAGAAATCCCTCCCATCAGTTTCCTAAAAGCAAACATGGAGAAATGAAAAAAAGTGGTCATCTCTCCTCCCTCACAACTATCATCTCAAAAATTTTAATTATGATATCTGTACATAGAAACACCTAAAAACGTAGGCATCAGTAATGCTAAATACAGGGTCTTCCTATCAAAATCCTTTATAATAATTTAAAAATGGTGCTCATGTAAGATATTTTTCAGGCATGAACTCTTTGGTTTATCTCTTTGACATACACAATACGTTTTAAGTATATGAGTAAGCATATAGAATTATATATGCTAAGTTACCTTAAATTTGTTAACTGCCTTAAATATTTTAAATTATTTTGTGAAGAATCTAGGTTTCCTCTTTCTGTGGTATGGAAAAGGCTAGAACTGAACAAGTCATAGGTCAATATAACAGATCTTCCTGATTCTGATGCTGGAGTTACTCAGGGATACTAAATCATGAAATGCTGAAGAGGAAAGGGACCCTAGAGATGAGTTAACTGGGAGACAGAATAATTGACATGTCCTCAGTCACAGATGATCTTAGCAGTAGGCTTAGGGTTAGAATACAAGATATTTTATTTTCTTTTTCAGTATTATTTGTGCCATGCAGTGCTGATATTTCAGAACAAGACTATAAGAAAGACTGTTTTTAGAAAGATTATATAAAAACACAGAAAAGCCGTGTTTTTAGCAGTTACTGTTCTGAGTGCACACCACTTCAATATGTTAATAATATTTAGATGTATTTTTTTCCCAAAGTGACTACAATTAGCTCAGAGACATAATTTGTTGATGCTATTCCGTCTAAAATTCATTTGTGATCTAATGGTAATATTTTGCATTTTGGTGAACTGAAATCCATATTTTGTAAATCCATATTTCATTAAAAATATCAGAAGAATAAATACCAGATGAATCCATTATTAGCCAAACAAAATGCTTTTAAAAGTTAATTTCAGTTCTAGAATACTATGATTTTCATTGCAAATTTAGTTTGGTTCACTGATATTTCTGCACAGAATTTTTACAAACAAAAGGAGAGGTTTGAAGTAATAATTCATAAAACATATCAAATGATTATTTTACAGAGCTATGTGTGAAGGAATAATACAAAGTATTTTTTATAACTGTAAAAAAGCATGATATCAATTCAAAGGAGAAGACAAGTATATAAAGAGACACTAACTTTTAAAATATTATAGAATGAGTATTTTCCATTTATATACTGTATTTAACACTGATTATTTACTTATTAAAAGGGTATTATGTAATGTTTTGCCACATTTAATTAATCCACAAAATGGGCAGATTATATTCTGGATAATTAAGGAAAGTGTATTTTATTATAGCTTTTTGAATGATCTTTCTTTTTACACAGACAGTGGAGATATGGCCACTGTCACCACAGAATTACTCCAGATCCTTTCTTGATAATTCTGATTTCATGTAATTTTGTGAGTGAATTTATTTTAATGTAATTCTAGATAGATTTATGTAAGATGACTTTGTTTTTCTAATTTAAGACAACTTCTAAGTGGCTAACAAATCTTTTTTCAGGGTGGGTGCCATGGTCTTCTAGGGTAAAAATGTCTCTGAAGGGTTCATCAATTTTTTTTCCTATTTTATTTCAAAGTCACTGAATTAATTTCCTTTCACTTAAATACACTGTTACATTAAGTAAATCTATGTTTCTAGCTCATAACAATTAAAAGTTCTAATATTATTACTATCAAATATTCAAATGATATAAAATATCATTTATATATTATACTTTAATATAGTTTGACACTTAAAAGTTGGAATAAATGCAAATCAAAACCACAGTGAGACATCATCTCACACTGTTAGAATGACTATTGTCAAAAAGTCAAGAAATAACAAGTGTTGGTGAGGATCTGGGGAAAAGGGAACCTTGGGCACTGTTGGTGGGAATGTAAATTGGTGCAGCCACTATGGAAAACAGTATAGAGTGTCCTCAAAAAATTAAAACAGAACTACCATATGATATAGCAATTCCACTTCTGGGTATTAGTCTGGAAACTAAAATACTAACTCAAAAAGATAACTTCACCCCAATGTTCATAACAGCACTATTTACAATAGCCAAGATATGGAAGCAGCCTAATTGTCCGTCAACAAATAAGTAGATAAATGGAATATTATTCAGCCATAATAAACAAGGAAATCTTGCCATTTGTGACAACATGCATGGAACTTAAGGGCATTATGGTAAGTGAAATAAGTCAGAAAGAGACAAATAACTTATGATCTCATATGTACATGGAATCTAAAAACAACAACAAAAACAATACTGAACTCAGAGATCTAGAGAGCAGATAGGTGGCTGCCAGAGGTTGGGGGGTGGGGTGTGTGAAATATGTGAAGGTGGTTAAAAGGTACAGACTTTCAGTTATAAAATAAATCCTGAGGATGTAATATACAGCATGGTGACTGTAGTTAATAATACTGTATTGTACATTTGGGTGCTGCTAAGAGAATACATCTTAAAAGTTCTCTTCACAAGAAAAGAAATTTGTAACTGTGTGTGGTGACGGATGTTAACTAGACTTATTGTGGTGATCATTTCACAATATATATGTACATAAAAATCATTAAGTTGTACACCTGAAACTAATAATGTTATATATCAATTATATCTCAATTAAAAAGTTGGACTATGAGACATTGTTAATTTTGGTACATTGATTTGAATAAATTTGATCTCATTAATTTTTAAGATATATCAATAGCATGGCTCCTTTTTGCTGTGAATAAACTCCAGGGAAATCAATTGACTTTGGTGGATTCAAACTTCAGTGGTCAGTATGAGGTATCTCCAAGTTACATCTGGATACGATATTTTTGTTAACCTATCCTTTACCAAAATTTATGTCTGGACTTTGGGTCTAGATGGCCCTGTAAAAACAATAAAGATTTTTGAGGAATAACAATATTGCACTGTAGAACTTTGAATAACAATGGTCTAAATTTGCTTTCTTCTAGTCAGGAAGCAGAATTGAAAGAAGTTTAGGAAATAGTAGTGCCATTTCTTTTCTCTTTTTGTTTGTTACTAGCAAACCCAGTAAAGCTGAAGGTTTTTTTCACTTTCACAGGTCTGGGATGAAAATCTTGCAAAATCCGCAGAGGCTTGGGCAGCTACTTGCATTTGGGACCATGGGCCTTCTTACTTATTGAGATTTTTGGGTCAAAATCTATCTGTACGAACTGGAAGGTAGGAAGTAGTTTCACTGATACTGTTTATCCATGCAACTTTATTGCTTATGGACTCCAAGGGTTAGTGACACCAATTTCAAGTAATATCTGCAAGAGGGCTCACTATGTGTCAGGCACTGATGCTTGGCCTATGACTGTTTTAGATGTCTTCAAGGATTATTTAATTTTTTAAAAGGGCCTAGAAAAACCAGTTTTCCCTTTCACCCTTGGAACACCCTCCCTTAGCCTGTATACTACCCTTATCTCACAGAATCTTTGAAAGGATCAGGCTGTATCCTGTATCCTATCTCTTCTACTTCAGAAAAATCCCTTCATGGTGGCAGAAGCCATTATTGTGTATGCAACCTTCCCATGTTTGCATATACCTGTATCTGTGTGTGTTGTACAAATTCAATATATTTACACATATATGTATATATAAATAGGCACACATATGTATATGCAAGTATATGCAACAATGGATAAAGCTGTTCCCAGTAATAGGATAATTTTTCTACCACTGTGGAATGTCATCATCCAATATTCCAAAGACTCATTCTCTTCCACATAGGGGAGGAAAATCAGGTGGTAAAACAAGATAATGATGATAATTCCTGAAAGATTCGCATTTCTCTTTTTGAAACAACCAGACACATACTTAGACAAATACAGGATCACTTGCTCCAGTCCTGGGCATTTTCATGCTTGGCTCTACTTGGAGGAATAGAGGATTCTACTAGGTGATGATGGTAATTGTGAGGGGTGGGTATGTTCTTGATTTATCATGAATAATCTGCAAAAGGACCAATTAACTTATAATTTAACATGAGTCCACTATATATTGCCACTACTGTACTCTAAGTTCTCATTGTGTTTCTTGATATCTAGATATCGCTCTATTCTCCAGTTGGTCAAGCCATGGTATGATGAAGTGAAAGATTATGCTTTTCCGTATCCCCAGGATTGCAATCCCAGATGTCCTATGAGATGTTTTGGCCCCATGTGCACACATTATACACAGGTTATTTTAATTGTTTTGTTCATTTTTGATTCATACTTTTAAAAAATGCTCTTACTATTTTGGTGAACATGAATTTTCTTAGCTCCAACTTCAATAACAGTATATCGATTTACTTTCTCAGATGGTTTGGGCCACTTCCAATCGAATAGGATGTGCAATTCATACTTGTCAAAACATGAATGTTTGGGGAGCTGTATGGCGCCGTGCAGTTTATTTGGTATGCAACTATGCCCCAAAGTAAGTATCCAGTTGGATTCTACTTCTTGGAATCTTTAATGATGTTAAATATCTTCAGTCTGATAGATACTTTTAACAGGTAAATAATATGAGTAAGACTTAACTAACAAGCACTAATCCTCAAATCTTCCATCTTCTTGTATATCTGAAAAGTTATCAGCTGAAAGGTTTCTTTTCACAAGGATTCTAGATTAAAATTGCAGGCAAGACTATTTGTGATTTGGAGAGTCACTAAATTCTCCTTACCATCTTTCTTTAGGCATGGTAATTATAAAATAAACATACACTTTTAGGCTTTTGATAGCTATATAAAAGGCATCAGGAAAGGATCTTCTAGGGAATTTATCAACACCACAGTATTCTCATCAATCAGTACTAGAATGTTGGCTTAGCTTTTTCACTGGGAAAGCAAAACAAGCCCTTCTTCTTTCTTTTAAGAGTAAAATTACAATCACAGTTTACTTTTTCCATAGATGGTTAAGGAGGCATTCAGAATCAGAAGGGAAAATTTAAATGCTATGACTTCTTTTTAATGAAAGCTTTGCCATGATTTCAATTTCAGTACAAAAAATATTCAGTAATTTCTTCTTATGGCATACATAAAAAGGTATTGTGAAAATTGATCAAAGATTATAAAATAGGCTCACATTTATGAACATTCTTTATAATATGAGGATAAATAAGCATTTGTTAACATCTGATAAAATGCCTTTTTGATAGCAATGACTCTTCGGATAAAATGTTCCAGTATTTATACATGAGTCTGTTCTCATTTGGAATAAATACTAAAATGTACAAAGGATTTATGACACTCCTGGTGTCTTCCAAAGTAAGTCCCAAACAAAGATTTTCTCCAGCTTTGCCAGTATGGGGAGGGAATGAGAAAATGTTTCACAAATAACTGCATTACTCATTTATATGGTAGTATGCCAGTGGCAGTGTTTTTGCAAAGTTAGAAAAATAGCAATTTTCCCGATGGTCCCCTCTCCACAGTTATTAGAATAGTAAGATTTGGAAAGTAAAATGTGGCTGCATTATGATAAGCATTAAAACTGCATTTGTTTGATATTTTCAGTTTTATACTGTATATTTTCCTATTAAGACTTTAACCCTTCTTTCTGACATAAATAGGCCAAGTAGTACTCAAATAGTGAAAGAGGTTTTTTTATAACATTCATTTAACTATTCTGTTTTTGGCCAATGATTGGAATTTTGTAATACTATTGATGAGATGTCTGATTGTTTTATAAGTCTGAGAGTTTAAGATATTGTGTTAGTATGCTATATTTGCTGTGATAGAGAACCATTCTTTTGAAACCTAGGCAATGAAGAAAGTTTTAAAATCCTGACTGATAGTTGACTATGTTTCTTCCAATCCCAATATGAATTTATCTCAAGTATAACTGTTTTTCAGGGGCAAAATAAAACAGAGAAGGAAAGGGGTTTGGGGGGGAGACAGAGACAGAGACAGAGATAGAGAGAGAGAGAGAGAAAAATGAGAGAATGAGAATGAATTGAATTAGATGAAATAGAATAAAAATTAGAAGGAAAAATAATATAAGTTTATCAACTGACTGATCTAATACTGAATACAATTATCTTCCATTCGTATAAAAGTTTGTAATATAATATAATAATTTTTATATAATTAAATTGTATTTCTAAGTTAACATTACCAAAAATATGTGCTGTGTAATTTCTAAAAGCTACGTAGAATAAGTTGAAAAATATGAAATTAAAATACCACAGGCTGGGTTCATATATTTTTATAGGTTTGGGTAAAGATATAGAGGGAAATAAGATTATGAATATAGAATGGGAGAGATTAGGATAAAGGAGTGAGCTGCACTCTTGAGGGATGGACCTCCTTGAATGTTCATAAGCAAACATTTACATTACCAAAATTATGCTTGAGGAAGCTTCTCTGGAAGGCAGAGTGTAGAATAAGCTAGATAGAGGTGGGCAGCCTTGTAATCTCATCTCATTTTGTAATATGAATAATCAGCATATTTTTCATTTTACAGACAACTTTTCCTTTACAGATATTTTATAGATAAAAACGTGACTTTTCAACTGACTGAATAAGGATATGTTCATGTCTGGTAGATGCACTGTATGAGTCACCTGCTGTTCTTATTTAGGTTTCAAAGATGAGACCCACTTGTTTCATATTTTAGCCTTTACACTGTTGTCTTATCTTCAACCTTGACTTTTTACTATCTACAACCAAATTTTCTCCTGACCATTCAATTTCCTTCACATCACTGGCTGTATAGTACTGTAGTTACTAATCACCATGCTACTGAGAATACATTCATTGCCTCCTTCCTCACAGCTAAAAGAGCTTAATAACATAAGGCATTGTGGCTGTTTTTAACTATCCTAAATGGTGAATTTGGTGTACCACTATAATCATGGCCATAATTACAGATGAAGAAGAATATTGATAACACATAATAATTCAGTTAAATAGGTTCAGCATTATCAAAAAACTAATAGTATTACTAAAAATTATAACTGAGTTTACATATGGGAAAATGTTTTGGAATCACCTTTAATGGCTGCTTCTGTGAGCCATTATTCTCTTACTGAGTTTTCCGTTATCTCATCTTATGAATACTGAGAATCTAAACTATTTTTTCAACTTGAGGAAGAAATCCTTTGAACACTTAAAACCTATTTTTTATGCTTGTAACAACTTCTTGCTCATTTCACCGTTTCTAAGCATCCCAGAATTACGTGTATATATCTTTATATATATAATGGACATGGATATATCTATATCTGTATATACTTTACTATCTTTATAATAATATTAGCATGAGTTTTTTAAGAAGTAAGTTTAAGTGGACACAGCCCATGTGCTCTAGAAGGCTGCTGCAGGAACGAGGCAGCTGTGGTGAGTGGATAGAGCATCAAGCCTGGTGTCGGATGACTAATAATGTCACCATGCATTGTAGTGCCTCACTTCTTATCTGTAAATTAACATAATATTAATTTACTCAGAAAGAAAACATTTTAAAAGTAAGATATACAGAACAAGTTACTGTAGAAATAAGAAATGGTTATAACTTTTAGTGCTTTTCTAAAACGACAGACTTCTAAAAATATCATCACATGTCAACACGTGATCTTGTGCTTAAGGACAATCAGATTTTAAAGAATGGGCAAGTAGCACTAATGCTCTCTTTTTCTTTTTTTTTCAAGGGGCAACTGGATTGGAGAAGCACCATATAAAGTAGGGGTACCATGTTCAGCTTGCCCTCCCAGTTACGGGGGGTCTTGTACTGACAATCTTTGTTTTGCAGGAGTAACGTCAAACTACCTATACTGGTTTAAATAAGCTTGTCTTTTCCTCCAGGAAATATAATGGTTTCTGGGAATCATAGGCATATATATATATTGAGTTTTGCACATATTATACATATTTTATCATAATCTTGTTTTCCTCTTATTATTCATTGTATAAATTAGTGTTTGTCTATTATGTTTGTTTAATCCTTGGAGGTAAACAAAGCACCCATTTCTGTTTTCTGACCTCTAAGCCTAAATTAAAATATTGTGTATGTAGTATTGACATAGTTGATGCATCCAATTCCAAAACTTGTTTTCCAAAGGAATTATGTTCTTAAGGAATAGAATATATATTTGGCCTATAATGTATGTGTGTGTATATACGCACACATAGCTGATGTAACACATAGATGATAATAATATGATTTTGTAGTTAACTTGAGGGAAATTTTTAAAAATCCTATTCTAAAATGTATGTGAGGTGGTGGGCCATCTTCAGCACCCACTTCTATAGTGCCCCAAAAGTGATAATTTGCAAAATAACACTCAGTAATATCTGGATATAATAATTTAATTAAGCAACCACAGATTTCATTCTGGAGATATTTTATCTTACTTGGGTTCACCAAAAGACACTCTTGACTTATGTAAGGTTCAAATCATGCCTTTTGCTTAATCTCTTTTATTGAATCTTGTGTTGAGTGGTTACGATGGGCAAGGCACTCTGATAGTTATGTTCTGATCATGCAAAGATAATATGATTCCTGACTTCAAGAAGCTCACAAAAATATTCAGGAAATAATGCCACCTAATTATATTGCTGTAAAATTATTATTTTTTAACAGATTTATTTTCCATGTAATTTTGAGGAAGTGAGTGCAACAATGTTCACATGTAGGTGGAATAGGTGATAGGCCACACTGTGTAATATGTAAGGCTTCTGATTAGCATGAAAATGTAGCTATAGCGTCTGGAACTAAATGAGGCAGGGAAAAATTAACAACTGCCTAGGGATTACTGGGTGAGACTAAATAGTTGTGATTTGGGAAGGCAGAAAGCAAAACCTAAGTAAACTGAGAAGGTCCAAGAGAAATGAGCTTCAGGTATGAAAAGTCACAGGTAAGAAAAGTCGCAAAAATAGGGTTACTGCACACACACACACACACACACACACACACACACAGGTGGAGAGCTTCTGAAGGGCATATACTGAAGGTCTAGTGTAACTTGAAGCCTTTCAGCAGGAGGTGAGGGATGTCAGAAAGAAACACTGTAGGTGTCAAGGATACCTCCAGCTCTCCATTGCTTTGCCCATCCTTACTTGGTGAGAATCAATCTAATCACCATGGTCCTTGAGCATCATGTGCAAGTTCCCATGTGCACACCACAGACAGTTATGATTTTGTTAAAGGGGCCTCTTCAGATGATTTTCTAAGGACTAATTACTAAATTTTATTCCCATATCTAAGTAGAAGAATAATTTTCAGTTCTCCATTAAGTTTGGTGGAAATCAAATCAAAGTCACTATGAAAATTTCACTCATGTGACTTTGAAAATGCTTATTTCCAAATCAGGGAATCACTTTCAGAGAGGAGAATTCAACACATGGGTCAAGACACTTAACACATTACATTTCAAGTGTGCATGCATTTGTGTGTGTGTGTGTGTATATTTCAGGTTATGCAATGCTTCAACAGGATCACAGAATAAGTAAACACGGTTAGTTCCAGAGTACAAATAACAGAAGAAAACTACTTGTTTAAAACTCCCTACACGTTTGCAATTTCTTAGGGTAGATGCGCTGAAAGGTGAGGTAGTTAATTAAATCCAATGGTGGAAACATCCACCATCTGAAGTTCAGGTTTACATGATGACAAACAATTGGCCTGATTCCTTTTACGAACTGAATCTGACCAAATGTTTTCATATCATACTACTTTGCTTTTGTGGGGACATATATTTTATTAAAACTAAAAATTTTGGAGACTAAAATGAAAAATAGAAATAACAGTAAGAATCAGGCCCCAATTCAACTTTTAGCTAACATATATATCGGCAGTTGAAGAGAAAGCTCATTAGCGCGATATTCATTTGATTTATCTAGAAAATATTTCCTTCCTTGAGTTTGCTAAACTAGTTCTACAGAAGTAGGAAAAGTACTATTAAACCAGAAAAGGTTACTATCAGTTCCAGTTCTGTTGCTGGTTTACTTGTGTAGCTTCGTTTCTCAAGTCTCAAAAAGTATAATGATATTTTGTCACATGAAGGTAAGATTACCATAGTAACAGAAATGTATGAATATTAAAATTAGCATTCATGTTGTGAGACTTTTATTTGAGATAAAATTATCTGAGCTCCCCTTTGGCAGAAATTCTGTCTTATCTTTGTATTTATACCAGCTTCTTATATAGTGGCTGTAATGTAATAAATGTTTACATGAATGGGTTTTTAGAATTAACTAAAAAGTCCAGAATTGCAAGGATTTAGAGGAACCCCACCTTTCCACGTTTCATTAAGACAAAAATGTCTTAAATACAAAGCTTTGAGTGCATCAACAATCCAGATAAATCATCAAACATATCAGATTATGACTGTGGTTCACACACTCATAACTTGTACACAACAGTCCTTTCCAAATCAAAACTAGAACTGTAAGTTTATTTATAACTTAACAACTCAGCTGAAAATATAACGGGTATATTTGTTATTCTATCTGTACTTTTTAAAGTTAGTAATATGAAGTGGCCATGTGAAATGTTTTATTTTCCAGGCTAAAGCAAATGAAAGTTTGCTAGTATCAACACAGAGTGTCATATTTTTTCACACGGCATGCAACAATGGTGCTAGGATAGCTATTTCTCACTGTAATTCCCAGAGCACAAAGGGTGTGGGTATAAGCTATTTCATAAGAGCAGCTTTAAATAGTCATTACTGAGGTTTTCATTTTAATAGGTTTCATTCAAAAGAAATAGTAATTGGCATGCATATTCTACAGCATTGGTTTTATCTTTGGTATAGATTTTTCATGTCATCCTTTATTCAGTAGAAAAGTAAAAAATTTCTGTCTCGATATAGATTTTTTTGGCTTCCGTGTCATCAAAAGACTGGAAAAATTACAATTTTCGCTGTTAAACTGATGGCTTTCTTTACAGAATTGTATTTGAGTTGTGTAGGCACACCCTTAATGTTGCTGGTTATGATGGATAAGCATGCTTTTAAGATGTGGCAGAAACAGTTTTTATTGTTATCATGCTTTTGTCTGTTCAGTAGTCTAAGCAGCATCACTTCTGTGGTCCATTAGGGCTTCCCTACCAAATTCAATTGGCAGTGCTGTGGTGTTCATTTGAAACCTTCATGGAAATATTCATTTGAAAGCTCCATGCAGCTTTAGCGAAGAGTTGACCAAACACTAGGGAAAGTTCAACTGATACAATTTACTCAGCATATTTGAACTGAAACAATATATCTTTTTCTCATTAATACATGCTTGTGTTAGATCAACTTATAACATCTACATAAGCAAATCTAAAACACACTTAGGCCAGTTATGTGTTTTGTGTTCATATCCTGCTTAACATAAGTTAAACAGATAATTTGAATGTGTCCAGGAAGGAAAAGTCATGGTTAACCTGGGGTCTGTGTTCTCCCCCGTGTATAACAGCATTCCCTATGTTCCGCAGTAGCATAGGACACAAATCTTGACATGGATGTAGGGAAGCCTTTTCCTGAAGAAGTGTTTAGGTAGAGTGAAATTAGATTTCTATCAATGTCTAATATTATCTTTGTTTTATATATATTTTTTGTATTGTTGTATGTGTGAGGGAAGACATATTTAAACGCATGCAGAATGATTTTTAAAAATTATATCATGGTCTGACTTTGACTTATGAGAGGTCAATCAAAAACTTAGAAAGTTACACAGTTCACTGATTAATGGTGCTGAAAATGCATAACAACCACCGTATGCTTGCTACAATTTTGAAGTTTCTTTGGAATTAAAGTTTTTATTAAGTGTGAACTATCAATATCTATTCTGGTGCTAAATATGTGGTGCTAAATGAATTGTTACTGTTAGGAGCTTAGGGACTCTTTATTCAGAGTTAAAAGTGTTATCCATTCAATTCCTGATTTAGAAACATTAATAAAGTCCTATTAAATTAGTCTTAACCAAAATAAGCCAGTACACTCAATTTTTTAATCTAATAGCCCAACATTATTTAGATGTTACAGAATGTAAATATATTTCTTAGAAGTTTTCAATTTTTTTTAAAGGCATTTTTTAGCACGGCGATGTAAAATTCAAGTAAAGGTTAGATTACACCTACACCAACCATGCTGCAGGCACCGGCGCCCTCTGGTGGTTAAAAGAACAAATTCTTGATGGCTACTTGGCCTGCAACAAAACCATTTCTTCCGTTCAATAAAAATTTAAGCTGAACAGTTTTAAATTCTTGGATACTCACTAAATCCGAGAGCATTAAAAAGTGCTTGACTCTATTGACATAATTTTCTAGGAAGATAATAGAGATAATATATCTTGACATCCATTTTCCTAAATAATATTTTTTTAAATGATATTCCAGATCTGAGGTGCTTATTAAAGTGTTCTTTTTGTGAAGTAGGTATTAATAAAATACATTTTTAATTTGTTTACATCATAAATACAATAAGAGTTAAAATTATCAAACAGAATTATGGTGCATCTCACTTTCAGAAGTGATCATTTATTTTTATATATTAAAACAATTCCATATATCAAAGGATTATCTCTCCACTTTTATGTGTTGATCTATAATTTGATAATGTTCTTTGGTCATACTATTGAGCTAATGATAACATTTTATTATTCCATTCAAAGTCTTTATAGACTTAAAAATGTACAGAAAAACTTAGAATTATATACCCTGTAACCATGAAGGCAACATTTTTAGATAAACTTTCACTTGAGTTGTGCAACTGACTAAGTGTGATAATCTGTTTTGACAAAGATATTTCTTAAACTGCGTTAGCATAACCAAATGAAATATGTTTTGAAGCAGTTTTCCAAATTAGTATTTTCAAACATTTTAAAGCAATAGAACTCTTTGTATGATCTCAATCCTGCACAAAGCTCTAACATATAATGTACATATAATGGACCTACTTATTTCCCAAACCCTCTTCTGTGCCTTGGAAGTTTCTTCTGAGAGCCCTAGGATTCCATTGAACCATTAGAAAAACATTGATCTAAATCATCCAGTTCTCCCCATTTTCTCTAAAGTAATCAGCTAATTAAAGACACAAAAAATTGAGACTCAATGTTTTGCAATGGTTATCTTAAATACCCACTTCACTTTGCACATGTTAGAAGCCAAACTGATGGAGCTTCAAATACTGACTTTAACTGGTGCTTGGTTATAGATTATAGCATCTTGTGTTTTGTTATTTGACAAACAGAATTTTGGTACCATAATATTTTGAGAATTAGAGATAATTCTGATGCACGTATGAAAATAAAGTGTTTAAAAATAGCTAAATGTTTCAAATATGTACATAATCCTAAAATATATTGTATCATTTTAGATTTTTTAAGATTAATTTGATATTTTTTATTCATTACCTAATACTGTGGCAGTAAAAGGTGCCTTTGATATTGCGACATAATGTCATGAATGTGTGCATTTATAAAACCTGTGTAAACATCTACCTTTATAAAGCATAACAAGTGTAGCTTTTTGAGCTCTGCTGTATTTTTTCTTTCAATAAAATATTATAATTAATTGTTTTGTTTTTAGGGTTTTAATTAATAACAATTAATCTAATTGTTTTCTTGCTTTCAGTAGTTTTACAATAGAATTAGAAGTAGATGCCATGATAGTTTTGACAAGGAATGGACTACTTTTCTAAAGCAGAAATGATTATATCTTTGAGCATCACTGAAATACATCAGATCTTCTGTTTTTCTTTTTTTCCATTTCTTTTTTTCCTTCCCTGCCTCTTTCCTTCCTTCTTCCATTTTTTTTTTTCTATTTAATTCAAAAAATATTTTGAGGTACCAATATAAAACACGGTTCCATGGAAAAAGAGGAAAAGAACATTGTATCAAGAAGTTCTGGCTGAGGAAAACTGCAGCAGTTGAACATAAAAATGTTCATGCTTCCCCATATTAAGGGCAAGAAGAGAAACCACAGGCATTCCTGGGGGAGAAGCACTACCTCTGGTCACTAGTTGGCCCAAGGCTGTTGGTTACAGGGTGGCTCTGCCTTGCAGAGTGTTACTCCCAGGCTAGTTTGCTGAGAAGGACCCAAATCTAGGACTTAATTTAAAATTTAAATTTCTCCTTATTTCACATAAGATAAGAAAGCCTCACTAACTTAAGCCTTTTCAGAATGTCTCCCACCCCCTAGAACTCTGTGGCTCCCCTGCAGCTTCTCTTTCTCTTGCTAGTCTTCCCTTTTCACTTTGTTTCCTCCTCTTTTATGCCTCCAGTTTCTCATCCACATGTTTGGAAAGTTCTTTCCATCTCTACAGGAGGTGGGGCTTCATTCATTGATGTGTGTGTGTGTGTGTGTGTGTGTGTGTGTGTGTGTGTGTGTGTGTGTGTGTTGCAGTTTATAGCCCCTCAGACTAGGCCGGATGGATACAAAAGAAGTCTTGTCCCTGAGTCTTGCACACCTCTGACAGTGAAGAAATGCGGGGCTGGTGGGTGCCTGATGCCATTCAGTCTTCCCCAACAGTGAGAGCGATAACTGACCACCTCATGAGAAGCAGGCTCACCCTGATAAGGCAAACATCAGCTTTCCCAGAAACAGCTGAGTATGCTCTTGGGAGCAAAGCCTATTCCCACTGCCAGTGACTCTGACCCAGTTCCTTCTGAGACAGTAACCTTGGCATTGCAGTACCAAGGGCGCCAACTTCTTCCTGACCTGTGCTTGTTAAGCCAACACTGCAGGAGTGACTGGCTTTGTCTTAGCAAACTGGAGAGGTGGCACCAACCTTAGTTGAATCTCTCTGGCCCCAAATGTCTCCCTTGATGAAAGAGGAGTGAGGTCTTGACGTGTTTCCTTTATTGATAGCCTATTGATTGAAGTTAATGTGACCACTTATCCAGGGGCACTTTTGTTTTACCAAATGTGAGTGTAGACAGGGATTTGTTCTGTGAGTTTTCACATAATAAATTGAGCAATGTCCTTAATTATCTCTTCAGAAATGATTTTTTTCTAACATAAAAAGTGAATTCTAAAATAATTAAATGGTACATGAAAATTCTACAAGCCTTACAATCCGCCATTTTCTCCAAAAATTGTGTATGCATTTACCCTTTGACCCAGCAATTCTTACTCTGCAAATCCATTCCAGAGATACACTGGCAATATAATGAAATGACATGTGTACAACATTAATCATTATCGCATTATTCTAGTAAAAGGCCAGGCACAACTCAAAGGTCCATCATAAGGGGATTGGCATAAGAGAATACTATGCAAATGAACGTGGAACGAGAAAAATCTCTAAATTGATAGAGTGGTCTGCCAGGATGTGAGTACAAGTGAAAAGCAGGATATGTAAGAGTGTAACTAGCATGTTAACCTTGTAAGAAAGACAAGAGGGAGTGATACATATATACACACAGGAAATAATAGATATTTGTTTTTAATTGGTGAAAATAAAGCTGGAACAGTAAATTTAAAACAAATAAAGATGATTACTTCCAGGAATACGAAAGAAACAGTATGGAGGGGACAAAAATTTTTCAAATGATTTTGAAAGACAGTGTTTTGAGGGTACAACCTCAGTGGAGTACATTGCAAATACAGAGCTACAAAGAAATACAAAACTTTATCTGTAGTCTGTCAGTAATAGTATTAGTGGGAGAAGGAAGAGCAAGAATAATGCAAGTATATACCTAGGTTACTCTTTTTAATTGTTTAATTAATTATTGTTGTACAGTCACTTCCCTTTTTATTGCCTTATTTTGTTAGAGAGCCATAAACTCTAAATAATCTTGTAATTTATTACAAAAGTTGGCCATCTGCAAATGTTGAGATTAATAATCGACTCCATAATTAACCCATAAAATTAAACAGATTTAGATTTGGATGAGGTTTTAGAAATTTATCTATGACATTTTCTCAGATTTATTGCAGCCAATATAGTTACTTTAGTGACACGTTTTACCTTTGTGAAAAGTTCTATATATTATTTATATGAATATTGTTGGCAGTTAAAAATCCAAGAGCCAAATTTATGACCTGTTCCTTCCCAAGTGAATAATAATAGTTAATAAAAAATAATAAGGACGGCTCTTTCTGAAGCCATGGATGGCTCCGGGGTGGACACCACTGCCTCCTTCCATGGCTCAGATGCCGACCTCTGATCCACCTTGCAATTCCCTCTTCTCTCAGAACCTCAGAATATCCCAGGGAGCCATGTGGATGAAGGGTCTTGGTGCTCTGGCCAGGTGTCAGGCCTGAGCCTCTGAGGTGGGAGAGCTGAGTTCAGGACAGTGGTCCACCAGAGACCTCCTGGCCCCATATAATACCAAACGGAGAAAGCTCTCCCACAGATCTCCATCTCAACACTAAGACCCAGCTCCACTCAATGACCAACAAGCTACAGTGCTGGACACCCCATGACAAAAAACTAGCAAGACAGGAACACACCCCCACCCATTAGCAGAGAGGCTGCCTAAAATCATAATAAGTTCACAGACACCCAAAAACACACTACTGGACGTGGTCCTGCCCATGAGAAAGGCAAGATCCAGCCTCATCCACCAGAACACAGGCACCAGTCCCCTCCACCAGGGAGCCTACACAACCCACTGAACCAACCTTACCCACTGATAAGGTTTACCAAAAACAATGGGAATTACCAACCTGCAGCCTGTGAAAAGGAGACCCCAAACACAGTAAGTTAAGCAAAATAAGAAGACAGAGAAACACACAGCAGATGAAGGAGCAAAGTAAAAACCCACTAACCGAAACAAATGAAGAGGAAATAGGCTGTCTACCTAAAAAAGAATTCAGACTAATGACAGTAAAAATCATTCAAAATCTTGGGAACAGAATGAAGAAAATACAAGAAACATTTAACAAGGACCTACAAAAACTAAAGAGCAAACAAACAATGAAGAACAACACAATAAATGAAATTAAAATGCTCTAAAAGGAATCAATAGCAGAATAACTGAGGCAGAAGAACAGATAGGTGACTTGGAAGATAAAATAGCGGAAATAACTACTGCAGAGCAGAATAAAGAAAAAAGAATTGAGGACAATCTCAGAGACCTCTGGGACAACATTTAACACACAAACATTTGAATCATAAGGGTCCCAGAAGAAGACGAGGAAAAGAAAGGAACTGAGAAAATATGTGAAGAGATTATAGTTGAAAACTTCCCTAATATGTGAAAGGAAATAGTCAGTCAAGCCCAGGAAGCACAGAGAGTCCCATAAGGATAAATCCAAGGAGAAACAAGACAAGACACATATTAATCAAACTATCAAAAATTAAATACAAAGAAAAATATTAAAAGCAGTAAGGAAAAAACAACAAATAACATACAAGGGAATCCCCATAAGGTTAACAGCTGATCTTTCAGCAGAAACTCGGCAAGCCAGAAGGGAGTGGCGGGACATATTTAAAGTGATGAAAGGCAAAAACCTACAACCAAGATTACTCTACCCAGCAAGGATCTCATTCAGATTTGACAGAGAAATTAAAACCTTTACAGACAAGCAAAAGTTCAGAGAATTCAGCACCACCAAACCAGCAAATGATAAAGGAACAAATGATAAAGGAACAACAAATGATAAACGAACTTCTCTAGGCAGGAAACACAAGAGAAGGAAAAGACCTACAAAAACCAATCCCAAACAATTAAGAAAATGTTAATAGGAACATACATATCGATAATTACCTTAAAAGTAAATGTAAATGGATTAAATACTCCAACCAAAATACATAGACTGGTTGAATGGATACAAAAACAAGACCTGTATATATGCTGTCTACAGGAGACCCACTTCAGACCTAAGGACACATACAGACTGAAAGTGAGGGGATGGAAAAAGATACTCCATGCAAATGTAAATCAAAAGAAAGTTGTAGTAGCAATTCTCATATCAGAAAAAATAGACCTTAAAGTACAGGCTATTACAGAGAAACAGGACACTACATGATGATCAAGGGATAGATCCAAGAAGAAAATATAACAATTGTAAATATTTATACACCCAACATAGGAGGACCTCAATACATAAGGCAAATGCTAACAGCCATAAAAGGGGAAATTGACAGTAACAAGATCAGAGTCAGGGACTTTAACACCCCACTTTCACCAATGGACAGATCACCCAAAATGAAAATAAATAAGGAAATACAAGCTTTAAATGACACATTAAACAAGATGGACTTAATTGATATTTATAGGACATTCCATCCAAAAACAACGGAATACACTTTCTTCTCAAGTGTTCATGGAACATTCTCCAGAACAGATCATATCTTGGGTCACAAATCAAGGCTTGGGAAATTTAAGAAAATTGAACTTGTATCAAGAATCATTTCCGACCACAACAGTACAACACTAGATATCAGTTACAGGAAAAAAAACTGTAAAAAATCAAAACATATGGAGGCTAAACAATACAGTACTAAATAAACAAGACGTCACTGAAGAAATCAAAGAGGAAATAAAAAAATACCTAGAAACAAATGACAATGAAAACATGATGACCCAAACCCTATGGGATGCAGCAAAAGCAGTTCTAAGAGGAAGTTTATAGCAATACAATCCTACGTCAAGAAACAAGAAACATCTCAAATAAACAACCTAACCTTACACCTAAAGCAATTAGAGAAAGAAGAACAAGAAACAAATAAACAAAAAAACCCCAAAGTTAGCAGAAGGAAAGAAATCATAAAGAACAGATTAGAAATAAATGAAAAAGAAATGAAGGAAACAATAGCAAAGATCAATAAAACTAAAAGCTGGGTCTTTGAGAAGGTAAATAAAATTGATCAACCATTAGCCAGACTCATCAAAAAAAAGAGGGAAAGACTCAAATCAATAGAATTAGAAGTGGAAAAGGAAAAGTAACAACTGACACTGCAGAAATACAAAGGATATGAGAGATTACTACAAGCAACTATACGCCAGTAAAATGGACAACCTGGAAGAAATGGACACATTCCTAGAAAAGCACAACCTTCCAAGACTGAACCAGGAAGAAATACAAAATATAAACAGACCAATCACAAGCACTGAAATTGAGACTGTGATTTAAAATCTTCCAAAAAACAAGCCCAGGACCAGATGGCTTCACAGGCAAATTCTATCAAACATTTAGAGAAGAGCTAACACCTATCCTTCTCAAACTCTTCCAAAATATAGCAGAGGGAGGAAGACTCCTAACCTCATTCTACAAGGCCACAATCACCCTGATACCAAAACCAGATAAAGATGCCACAAAAAAGAAAACTGTAGGCCAATATCATTGATTAACATAGATGCAAAAATCCTCAACAAAATACTAGCAAACAGAATCCAGCAGCACATTAAAAGGATCGTACACCATGATCAAGTGGGGTTTATCCCAGGAATGCAAGGATTCTTCAATATGCAAATTAATCAATGTGATACACCATACTAAAAAATTGAAGGAGAAAAACCATATGATCATCTCAGTAGCTGCAGAAAATTTTTTCAACAAAATTCAACACCAATTTATGATTTTAAAAAACCCTTCAGAAAGTAGGAATAGAGGGAACTTACCTCCACATAATAAAGGCCATATATGACAAACCCAGATCCAACATCATTCTCAATGGTGAAAAACTGAAACAATTTCCACTAAGATCAGGAACAAGACAAGGTTGCCCACTCTCACTACTATTATTCAACATAGTCTTGGAAGTTTTAGCCACAGCAATCAGAGAAGAAAAAGGAATCCAAATTGGAAAAGAAGTAAAACTGTTACTGTTTGCAGATGACATGATACTATACATAGAGAATCCTAAAGATGCTAACAGAAAACTACAAGCGCTAATCAATGAATTTGGTAAAGTAGCAGAATACAAAATTAGTGTGCAGAAATCTTTTGCATTCCTATACACTAATGATGAAAAATCTGAAAGAGAAATTAAGGAAACACTCCCATTTACCACTGCAACAAAAAGAATAAAATACGTAGGAATAAACCTACCTAAGGAGACAAAAGACCTGTATGCAGAAAAATATAAGACACTGAAGAAACAAATTAAAGTTGATACAAACAGATGGAGAGATATACCATGTTCTTGGATTGGAAGAATCAACATTGTGAAAATGACTCTACTACCCAAAGCAATCTACAGATTTAATGCAATCCCTATCAAACTACCCATGGCATTTTTCACAGAACTAGAACAAAAAATTTCACAATTTGTATGGAAACACAAAAGACCCTGAACAGTCAAAGCAATCTTGAGAAAGAAAAACAGAGCTAGAGGAAACAGGCTCCCTAACTTCAGACTATACTACAAAGCTACAGTAGTCAAGACAGTATGGTACTGGCACAAAAACAGAAATACAGATCAATGGAACAGGACAGAAAGCCCAGAGATAAACCCACGCACATATGTTTACCTTATTTTTGATAAAGGAGGCAAGAATATACAATGGAGAAAAGACAGCCTCTTCAATAAGTGGTGCTGGGAAAACAGGACAGCTACATGTAAAAGAATGAAATTAGAACACTCCCTAATACCATACACAAAAATAAACTCAAAATGGATTATGGACCTAAATGTAAGGCCAGACACTATAACACTCTTAGAGGAAAACACAGGCAGAACACTCCATGACATAAATCACAGCAAGACCCTTTTTGACCCACCTCCTAGAAAAATGGAAATAAAAACAAAAATTAACAAATGGTACCTAATGAAACTTTAAAGCTTTTGCACAGCAAAGGAACCACAGACAAGAGGAAAAGACAACCCTCAGAATGGGAGAAAATATTTGCTAATGAAGCAAGTGACAAAGGATTAATCTCCAAATTAACATGCAGCTCATGCAGCTCAATATCAGAAAAACAAGCAACCCAATCCAAAAATGGGCAGAAGACCTAAACAGACATTTCTCCAAAGAAGATACACAGATTGCCAACAAATACATGAAAGGATGTTCAACATCACTAATCATTAGAGAAATCAAAACTACAATGAGGTATAATCTCACACCAGTCAGAATGGCCATCATCAAAAAATTTACACACAATAAATGCAGGAGAGGGCATGGAGTAAAGGGAACCCTCTTGCACTGTTGGCTGGAATGTTAATTGATTCAGCCACTATGGAAAGCAGTATGGAGGTTCCTTAAAAAACTAAAAATAGAACTACCATACAACCCAGCAATCCCACTATTGGGCATATACCCTGAGAAAACCATAATTCAGAAATAGTCATGTACCACAATGGTCATGGTGGCTCTATTTACAATAGCCAGGACATGGAAGCAACCCAAGTGTCCATCATCGGATGAATGGATGAAGAAGATATGGCACATATATACAATGGAATATTACTCAGCCATAAAAAGAAACAAAATTGAGTTATTTGTAGAGAGCTGGATGGACACAGAGTCTGTCATACAGAGTGGAGTCGGAAAGAGAAAAACAAATACTTCTTGCTAATGCATATATATGGAATCTAAAAAAAAAAAAATGTTTCTGAAGAACCTAGGGGTAGCACAGGAATAAAGATGAAGACGTAGAGAATGGACTTGAGGATATGGGGAGTGGGAAGGGTAAGGTGGGATGAAGAGAGTGTCATAGACATATATACATTACCAAATGTAAAATAAATAGCTAGTGGGAAGCAGCCGCAGAGCACAGGGAGATCAGCTCGGTGCTTTGTGACCAGCTAGAGGGGTGGGATAGGGAGGGTGCGAGGGAGATGCAAGAGGGAGGAGATATGGGGATATATGTATATGTATATGTATAGCTGATTCACTTTGTTATAAAGCAGAAACTAACACACCATTGTAAAGCAATTACACTCCAATAAAGATGTTAAAAAAAAAGAATTTGAGAAACTGGCATAGAATTGTAAATATTAAAAGATGATTCAATGCTGTACTTTATATTTACTGAAAAGTATTTTCAAAGCTGAATTAACTACAGGTAATTTGTATGTAGTAAACATTTAGAAACAGATTATAATGTAAGGGTTGATCCTCTTAAGTAACTTTAATGAGTTTTGGCCAAATATAACTTTATTATATAAATAGTTTATATTCAACTCTACTATTTAAATACTATTCAAGGCATTTTAAATCACCTATTCTATTTTCTAGGTTTTTAAAATTTTTAAACAAGCAAAATACACGAAAAATGATCTAACAAAAACTTAATGCCATAATAAAATCATTTTATTAACATTTTTATATGCTTCACATACATACACATTTGTAAATATTGAAAAAAAGTGTCCATATTATTTGCATTCTGCTCATTTCAGTAGTGAAAAAGATAGCTACAATGTAGTATGAAATGTGCTCTAATGCTATGTCCCAAGAGAGAGCACCTAAGGGAGACCTGGGGGTTGTGAGTGGGTGTGGGCGCTTAAGAGGTTTTCTGAAGGAGATAACTGAACTAATTCCCCTCTCCCCATAACCCTTTTAATCTATAGTCATAACCCAACTTATACATGCCTCTGAGTTATTGAGATTCTTCCCAAAGTGATTTGCCAAACAGATTTTAAAAGCTCTACACTCCCAATCATGACATATAAAAAGAAAATCACAGTTAAGCCCATCATAGTCAAATTGCTAAAAGTCAAAGACAATGAAAGATCTTAAAGGTAACTAGAAATAGAGGTCCCTTGTCATTAAGCGAGCAATAATAAGACTGATGGATGACTTTTCAATAGAAACTCTATTAGATGGAATGCAAGGGAATAATGTCCTTAAAGTATTAAAAGGAGAAAACCTTCAGGACAGAATTCAACACCCATAGAAACCATCCTTCAAAAATGAAGAAGAAATAAACATACTTGCGGATTACAAGAAAATAAATTTAAGAGAATTGTTGCCCAAATATCTGTATTGTGAGAGGTACTGTCAGGAGTTCTTCAGCTATACTGAAGGGGATCCTAGCTGGAAAAATGAAGTTACAGGAGGCAATGAAGAACACCAGAAAGGTGAATATGAGAGTAAGTATAAATAAATATTAACTGCTTAAAATGACGATAATCATGATGCTGTGTGGATTTTAAAATGTATATACAATAGTATATGTGATAACAATGATACAAAGGAGGATAAATGGAATTAAACTGTTATAAGATTCTTGCATTGATTAAGAAATGGTAGCAGTATTAATTTAAGTATTAATTTAAGAAATCATATTGTAATTTCTAGAGCAGATAAATAATGTAAAAATAAAAACCTAATAGATCAGGAAAATTGAAAGGAATTGACTAATTGAAAGAAGTCAAGAAAGGAGGAACTTAGAAACAAAGAAGAGATGAGACAAAGGGAAGATAAATGGCTGGATGTTAGTTTAAAATCCAACTAAATCAACTATACATTAAAGACTCATATTTATCTTGATCCACAGGAATATATAAAAAGTATCAATATTATGCACAAAATAACATAGCTTCAATATCAAGAAATGACAACTAAAAGAAAAAATAGGCCATTCAACAATTTAGAGGGTGGGTGGGTTTAACACATGTCTTAGTAAGTTATAGAATTATCAGACAAAAATATCAGGAAGGACATAGAAGATCTGATCAACCAATATAAATTATTTGATACATATAGAGACATATCAAAGAGTTCATCCAACAACAGAATAATGTTCTATATGTGTGTTAATGGACCATTTATCAAATTGGACCATATGCTGAGCCAGAAAGCAGCAAATTTCAAAAGACTGAAATCACACAGTGTACGTTCTTTGATCATAATGAAATTAAACTAGAAAAAAAAAGATAAATATAAATAAAACAATCCCAACTGTTTGAAAATAAAGTAATTTATCCATTGGTCAAAGATGAAATCACAAGGATTTTATAAATATCTTTAACTGAATGATAATGAAAAAGTTACCAAAACATTTGGGTAATACAACTAAAGCACTGTTCAATATAGAGTTATAGCTTTAAATGCATACAGTAGAAAGGAAAAAAGTTAAAAATTAATGATTTAAACTTCTATCACAAGAATCTCACAAAGAAATAACGAAATAAATTCAAAGATTATAGAAGAAAAAAGAATAAGAGAAAAAATAGATGAAAGAAATCAGGTAATGATAGAGAACGCAGACAAATCAAAAAGGTTCTTATGTGAAAAGATTAATAGAAGTGATACCCCCTTAACAAGATATATCAAGAATGAAAAACTGGAACCCACTATGATCTTGCAAATATTAAAATATAATAAATATATTATAAATAGCTTTATGCCAATGCATTTGAAAATTCTGATAAAATAAGCAAAACAGTTGAGAAAACTTAACAAAACTTCCACAGGAAAAAATGAAAAAGTTTAATAAAACATATCTACTAAATGAATTGAATAGGTAATTTAAAACATTCCTTCACTACTGTGTAGCACAGGGAACTATATTCAATATCCTTTTATAAACCATAATGGAAAAGAATATCTATCTATCTATCTATCTGAATCACTTTGCTGTACACCAGAAACTAACACAACATTGTAAATCAACTATACTTCAATTAAAAAAAAAAAACTTAGAAAAAAAAATTCCTTCAAAGAACACTTCAGGACCAGATGATTTCCCAAGTGAATTATTCAAGAATTTGAGAAAATGTAATAGTAAAATTCCATAGACTCTCCCAAAAAGTAGTAAAATGAAGGATACTTTCCAATTTGTTTTATGTGGCCAGCATAACATTGATATATCAACCTGTCAAAGACATTACAAGAAAAAAATAATTACAGGCCAATACCTCTCAAAAAATACATGTTAGAAAAAAACGTTAAAGAAAAACGTTTAGGTGATACAAACAAAATTTATTTAACATTTCATGAAGTGGACCATCTCCTTTCAGAGAACTACCAAATGGGGCAGAAGGCAAGAAGCTTTTATAGGATAAAGAATAAAGAACAAGGAAGAGACAAATAGAAAATGTCTGATTGCTGGGGCCACATAGTTAACCTTGTTTTGGGTAAGAAGCCCCAGGTTGGCTTGGTGTTTGGGGATTGGCTGACTGAATATACTGTGTTTCTGGTCAAGGGGAGCATATACAGGAAAACACTAAATACAAATGTTATCTAAGTTTCTTTTCAGCTTGCTGATTTGTTGCCCCCATCAGTACTTGCTCCATCTTGGGCCTAGAAAGTTATTTCAACCCAAGACACTAAAATACTAAATAAAATATTCAAATAGAACCCAGTAAAAAAAAAAAAAAATATATATATATATATATGACAGCATATTATGTTTATTATGATGAATATTTATTCTACTAGTTTAAAGTTTATTTACCATTCAGAAATCAATGTAATTATCATCATTATTAGAATAAAGAAGAAAATTCATATATCATCTGAATAAAATCAGAAAGATCATTTGATAAAAATTAGCACACTAACAAAAAAAAAAAGTAATTTCTCATTGGTTTGGAAAAGAAGGGAACTTCCTTAACCTGATAAAAGCTATTGACAACTGTCTTACTGCTGCCATCCTACTTAATCTGGTTAAACACCAAGCACAATGTTCTACTCAGGTAAGAATAAAACAATGATGTACACTATCATCACTTCTATTCAATATTTCTACTTCAGCCTTAGTCACTGTAATATGAAAAGGGGAAAAAATATATAAAATATAGAAAAGACAAATTTAAAACTGTCATTATTAGTGCAAGGCATGATTGCATACATAGAAAATCCAAAAGAATTTACAAATAATTAGAACTAATAAGTAAATGAACAAGGTCACTGCTCATTATAGATATCATATATAAATGCCAGTTTGAATTTCTTCTTACTAGCAACTAAAACTAAATGAACATTTAAAAATTCACTTATAATTGTACCAAAGTACTACATAGTTATATATTTAATGAATTATATGTACAACCTTTACCTTAAAAAACCCCAAAAAAACAAATGCTGAGAGAAGTTTGATTCAATTGTTGATTGAAATGTACATATCTTTTTCATGCATTGGAAAACTCAATATTTTAAAGACGCCAATACCCTCCAAGTTGATCTACAAACTCAATACAATCCCTATTAAAGTTCCAGTGTGTTTTTGTGTGTATGTGAAAATCAGTCAGGTGAATTGAAAATTTATATGAAAAAGCAGAAAACCTAGAATACCCAAGAAAATCTTGAATTTCAGGAGCAAAGAAATGGAGGAAGTACATTACCAGATCTCAGAACTAATTTTACAACTACTGTAAAGTCAGGGTAGTATTGGCACAAAGATAGACAAATCAAAATGAGTGACCCCTACATATACGGTTCCTGATTTATGACACAGGCACCACTGCAGTTCATTAGGAAAGGTTGATATTTTCTATAAATGGTTCCTTATCAATCTGATATCCATTTGAAAAAAATACTAAGCACTACCTCACACAATACACAAAAATTAATTTGAGATAGACTCATAGTCTATGAGTGAAAAGTATAAAAATAAAAGTATAAAAAAACAAGTGAAAAGTATAAAAATAAAAGTATAAAAAAACAAGTGAAAAGTATAAAAATCAAGTTTCTAGAAGGAAACCTAAGAGAAGAACTTCATAACTTTGGGGTAGACAAACATTCTCAAACAAGACACAATAAACTTTAAACCTAAAAGGATAGATTAATAAACTGAACTTCATTAAAATTAAGACCTTCTGCTTATCAAAAAATGGCATCAAGAGAATGAAAAGGTAAAACATGAAGACAGTCTCTTCAATAAGTTGTGCTGGGAAAACTGGACAGTTACACGTAAAAGAATGAAATTAGAACATTTCCTCACACCATATTAAAAAAACCCTCAAAATTGATTAAAGACCTAAATCTAAGAACTGAAACCATAAAGAATCACTATTGAATCACTATTCTCCCTCCTAGAAGAGAACATAGGCAGAACACTCTTTGACATAAATCACAGCAATATTTTTTCAGATCTGTCTCCTAAGGCAAAAGAAATAAAAGTAAAACTAAACAAATGGGACCTAGTTAAACTCAAAAGCTTTTGCACAGAAATGGAAACCACTGACAGAACGAAAAGACAACTTACCAAATGGGAGAAAATATTTGTAAATGATATGACAGATAAGGGGTTAATATCTAAAATATACAAACAGCTCATACAACTCCATATCAAAAAACAAACAAATAACCCAATTAAAAAATGGGCAAAACACCTGAATAGACATTTTTTCCCAAAGAATACATACAGATTGCTAAAAGGCACATGAAAAGGTGTTCAACATTGCTAATGATTAGAGAAATGCAAGTCAAAACCACAAGATATCACTTCACAGCTCTCAGAATGACTATCATCAAAGTCTACAAATAACAAATATTGGCAAGGATGTGGAGAAAAGGGAACACTTGCAGACTATTGGTGAGAATGTAACTTGGTGCAGCCACTATGGAAAACAGTGTGGAGGTTCCTCACAAAGCTAAAAATAGAACTACTGTATGATCCAGCAATTTCACTCCTGGGTATATATCTGAAAAAAACAAAAACACTAATTTGAAAAGATACATGCACCCCAACGTTCATAGTAGCATTATTTGCAATAGCCAAGATATGGAAACAACCCAAGGGTCCATCAATAAATGAATGGATAAAGAAATTATTATATGTGTGTGTGTGTATATATATATATATACATACACACACACACACACACACACACACACACACACACACACACACACACATGCACACAATGGAATACTACTTGCCCATAAAGAAGAATGAAATTTTGCCATTTGCAACAACATGGAAGGCCCTGGAGGGTATTATGCTTAGTGAAGTAAGTCAGATAGAGGAAGACAAATACTGTATGTTATCATTTATATGTGGAATCTTAAAAATAAAACAAACATATATATAACAAAACAGAAACAGACTCATTGATATAGAGAACAACTAGTGGTTACCAGTGGGGAGAGGTAAGTGGGGAGGGGCAAGAGAGTGGTAGGTGAGTAAGGGGTACAAACTACTAGATATAAAATATATAACCTACAGGATATATTGTATAGCACAGGGAAATAGAGCTATTATATTGCAAAAAGTTTAACTGGAGTATAATCTATAAAATATTGAATCACTACGCTTTACACCTGAAACTAATATACTGCTATAAATCAACTTCAATTATAAAAAAAAAAGCAAAGCATGAACTGGCAGAAACACTTTATAATGCACTTCTGGAAGTTTTTATATCCAGAATTATTGAATAAATCAATTAGAAAAAGACAGACATAATTCTAAAAAATGACAACACATTTGAGTTTTTATTTTCAAAGATCTAACTGGCTTTTATTCAAAATTGCTTGGTCATTATTTATACCATCTTATTCCCTTTATATATTTATAGGCTTCTTTTATTCCTGAAGAAATTAAATATAGTTATTTTATACTCTGTATCTGCTAATTCAAATATCTGAATTTCTTGCTGGTTTGTTTTTGTTGTGATTTTGACAATGCCCCGTTTCCCTTCCCGCCACCTCACACAACCAGGAAGGTTATCTGTAGATTATCTGAGGCCTGGGTTGAAGCCCCGTTGCTCTAAGATGAGCTTCCTTTGCTGCAGTTAGTCCCAAAGGGACGCTACCAATCTGGAACTACTTTAAATTAAGTTCCTTGATTCAGATTTTTAAGACCGCAAAAAGGGTGGATTTAGACTGGAAACATCTGTCGTGTAAGGGCTAGGTTGTGGTTACAAATTCTCAAGGACAATTTTATTTTCTTACCACCTAGTGCCAAGATCAAGTCAGGCAAGTTTTCCAGCTGTCCCCTCCTGTGTAGTGGGTTTATTTCTCACCCTCTCTTACACTGACTGAAGGGGTCCAGCTTTATGTGAAGTCCCCTATGAGGCTACCCACCTGCTTCCTCTTTTATTATAATGTTCCTCAGATTCCTTCCTTCTGTGTCAGCTCAGAAATGAATTAAAGCAAATAAATATTCTACGCAGAATTTTAATAATTTCAAGTGTGAGGGGTTTTCAAAGTATTTCTTTTACCACACTACTAAAAACAGAGTTGTATTTTACATAATCTGAATAGGGTTTGAACCATAAGCAAGGGTATCTTCAGCTAGTAAGTGGCAGAGCCAGGATTTGAACGCAGACAAATTAACTCCAGACTGTGTTCTTAACCACTACTCAATTTTGTATGTAGATTTCTTGACATGGTTACTAGAGAATTAATGGAAATTTGATAAATATTGAATAATGGCATTGTTCCTAATTAAAGACCAAATAACTGGTTATAAATAATAACAATAACTATTGTTATCATAAGTAATAACACTCAAGTGATTATAGAAGTAAAAGTAGTTGAGTAAAGAAAATCAAGGAACCATGTCTTAGATGGATTCTCCATATGTTGCTATGTTCACTCAAAATTGCAACAGGAGAAATGATCTTGGATTTGGATCCACCATCTGACAGTAAATCATCAAACACGCATTAATATCTTTTTGATCCTTCCCTGAAGTTAGGCACTTTGTTGTGTATAATTGAACTTCTTATAAACTCATATTATTTGTAGAATAAAATATTTTTTACATTTTGACTTTCCTCCTCCTAAATCAAAATAAATCTTTCATTTTTGCAATTTGAATTTTGTAAAACATTTATGAAACTACCATAATTTGATTACATTCTCCATTGAAATTTTGGTATGTAATTCTGCTGTTTAAACTCTTCCCTTTCAGAGATCTCATCAAGTTTCTTGTCAAGCAGAGATTTTTCCCCATAAGTTTAAAAGAGTACTATATGTTCCAGTAATTTGAGCTTTCATGGATAGATGGTTGAGAAAAAAATTCCAATATATAATATTTTAATATGATAATGAAAGTGCATTCACATTCATGTATAGTTTAAAAACCTTTAGCATGTAATTAAAACTTGGTTTTAGTTGTTTTGAATACATTTTTTGATTCTAAAATTTTTAAAGAGTAGAAATAGTCGCCCAAACCACAACTCTAGATGCTGAAACTAACCAGACTCCAATATGAATATAGAAATGGAAATAATATGTAATTTAAGTACAATGACATAAAATTTAGGTGGCTTTAGATTTTTTTGGCTAAATGCTATATTGTTATTCCAAAAGACTAACCGGATGTCTGGCGTTGGGCAAAGAGTAGACTGAGAGTTGGGGAACATTAACTAGTAGTCACAAAATGTGCAAGGTAACATTTTTATAATAAAAAAATCTAATGTTAACTCTCTTCCACCAAAGAGGTTAACATTTTCTCTAGAATACTTTTTTGTTGTTGTATCATCATAAAATATAATTTTTCTACTGGTTATCTCAGGCTCACAGTTACCTAAAGAAAGAGATGAATTTGAGGCTTGCCTTAGAGACACTACATTTTATATCGATGAATAATTCAAATAAATGCTTTGGTAAAGCAAATAGTTTGAGAAACAATGAAAGGAAAGAATGCAAGTTACCTTATTGCTATCATTTCAAGTTATAAAACATTAATTCACTAAAAAAAAAGTGGATATAATTTTCACTACACTTTCACTTACGGTTTTCACTGACAAAAAAAGAAAGCCCAAGAGGTTTCCATAGAGGATCGAGAGGGCTTCAGATAAAAATTAAAATTCCTGCTTAAAACATATAAGCATATCTTGGTTAAAACATATAACCAAGAGATTGTACCCACTGGACGACAGAGGAGACTATTAAACTAGAAAAACAGGAAGCACCTTGCTCAATATGAGCAATAGGTTAGAAAGTCTGTCTTTCTAGTTCTAATACATAGTATCTTTTTTTTTCCCACCTGGATTTGCCAAATGGGGAAAAACATGGCATTTTTGGACATGGATTATGAATGGACACATATCTACACTGATATTTCCCCTACAACGTAAGCCAGCCTGTTCACTAGGAAGATCACATCAGTACCCGGAAGAGATGTTCTTGAGCAGAGCTTAGTCGCTGAAAGTAGCCATGCCTATGTAGAGTTCTCTCCCTTGTTTTATAATGGGATCGTTCTTCCACTGGAAGCCAAAGGAGCCCAGTATTATTAGCTGACGGGCTTTCATTTGAAACAGTTATCTTTGAAGTAATTTCCCCAACGAATTCTTTTGCTGCGATCAGTTAACCTGAGGTTAAGAGAAGAAATAACTCCAATAAACAACTGCCGATCGAGCACAATTATACACTGCGATGGCAGCAATTCTAGACCATAAAAGAATTTCCAATGTTTGAAATCAAAATATGAGTATGAAGATTATTTTCCATTCAGTCATTATTATCTTCTTTGGATTAAAAGTTTCAGTTTCACCAGATTCCTCAGATCTGTTTCTTTTTAGTATTTTGTTTAAAAGTTGCCCTTTTTTCTCCCACTAGTTTTGCTTCCCAGAACAAATATGCATTTCCACTAACCACGGCCTGCAGTTTGGCTGGTTCCTGAGCAAAGGTCTTAGTGCCTGCTTGTACTCAATAACTTTTCAAAAGGTAGAAAACCAGCTTCTGGCTTAGAGGGAAAAAAGTTTACACTCTCTTTGACCTATGTATAATGCATGTCTGCATTCAGGATATTAGTCCATCAATTATTTGAGAACTTAAAAAGCAAGGGCCTCTCCCTCAGCCTCCCATGGCAGCTATGTCTGTGGGCTCACCTGATTTTAATATATTAGGCCCCCTTTCCTCACTTTCTGCACCACATCATTGTGTAGTGTCCTTCTTTGTCTCTTGTAATAGTCTTTATTTTAAAGTCTATTTTGTCTGATAGGAGAACTGCTACTCCAGCTTTCTTTTGATTTCCATTTGCATGGAATATCTTTTTCCATCCCCTCACTTGCAGTCTGTATGTGTCCCTAGGTCTGAAGTGGGTCTCTTGTAGACAGGATAGGTATGGGTCTTGTTCTTGTATCCATTCAGCCAGTCTATGTCTTTTGGTTGGAGCATTTAATCCATTGATATTTAAGGTTATTATCGATATGTATGTTCCTATTTCCATTTATTTAAGTGTTTTGGGTTTGTTATTGTAAGTCTTTTCCTTTTCTTGTGTTTCCTGCCTAGAGAAGTTCCTTTAGCATTTGTTGTTCAGCTCGTTTGGTGGTGCCGAATTCTCTTAGCTTTTGCTTGTCTGTAAAGGTTTTAAGTTCTCCGTCGAATCTGAATGAGATCCTTGCTGGGTAGAGTAGTCTTGGCTGTAGGTTTTTGCCTTTCATCACTTTAAATATGTCCTGCCACTCCCTTCTGGCTTGCAGAGTTTCTGCTGAAAGATCAGCTATTAACCTTAGGGGGATTCCCTTGTGTGTTATTTGTTACTTTGCCCTTCCTGATTTTAATATTTTTTCCTTGTATTTAATTTTTGATAGTTTGATTAATATTTGTCTTGGCATGTTTCTCCTTGGATTTATCCTGTATGGGATTCTCTGCACTTCCTGTAATTGACTGACTATTTCCTTACCTATATTAGGGAAGTCTTCAATGATAATATCTTCAAATATTTTCTCAGTCCCTTTTATTTCTCTTCTTCTTCTGGGACCCGTATAATTCGAATGTTGGTGCATTTAATGTGTCCCAGAAGCCTCTCAGATTGTCCTCAATTGTTTTCATTCCTTTTTCTTTATTCTGCTCTGTGGTAGTTATTTCCACTATTTTGTCTTCCAGGTCACTAATCCATTCTTCTGCCTCAGTTATTCTGCTATTGCTTCCTCCTAGAGAATTTTGAATTTCTTTTATTGTGTTGGTCATCACTGTTTGTTTGCTCTTTAGTTCTTCTAGGTCCTTGTTAAATGTTTCTTGCATTTTGTCTATTCTATTTCCAAGATTTTGGCTCACCTTTACTCTCATTACTCTGAATTCTTTTTCAGGTAGACTGCCTATTTCCTCTTCATTTGTTTGGTCTGTTGGGTTCTTACCTTGCTCCTTCATCTGCTATGTATTTCTCTGTCTTCTCATTTTGCTTAACTTATTGTGTTTGGGGTCTCCATTTAGCAGGCTGCTGGTTCATAGTTCCCGTTGTTTTTGGTGTCTGCCCCCAGTGGCTAAGGTTGGTTCAGTGGGTTGTGTAGGCTTCCTGGTGGAGGGGACTGGTGCCTGTGTTCTGGTGGATGAGGTTGGATCTTGTCTTTCTGGTGGGCAGGACCATGTCCGGTGGTGTGTTTTGGGGTATCTGTGATCTTATTATGATTTTAGGCAGCCTCTCTGCTAATGGGTGGGACTGTGTTCCTGTCTTGCTAGTTGTTTGTCATGGGGTATCCAGCAGTGTAGCTTGCTGGTCGTTGAGTGGAGCTGGGTCTTAGCGTTGAGATGGAGATATGTGGGAGAACTTTCCCCATTTGATATTATGTGGGGCCAGGAGGTCTCTGTTGGACCAATGTCCTGAACTCGGCTCTCCCACCTCAGAGGCTCAAGCCTGACACCCGGCCAGAGCACCAAGACTCTGTCAGCCACACAGCTCAGAAGAAAAGGGAAAGAAAGAGAGAGAAAGAAAGAAAGAAAGAAAGAAAGAAAGAAAGAAAGAAAGAAAGAAGAAAGAAAGAAAGAGAGAGAGAAAGGAAGGAAGGAAAGAAGGGAGAATGAAAGAGAGAAAGGAAGGAAGGAAAGAAGGGAGAATGAAAGAGAAAGAGAGAAAGAAAGAATAAAATTATTAAAATAGAAAAAAATTATTAAAAATAAAATAATATAAAAGTAACTTAAAAAAGAATGAAAGAAAGAAGAGAGCAACCAAACCAGAAAACAAATCCACCAATGATAACAAGCACTAAAAGGTATACTTTTTTTTTCCTTTGTGTTAGTTTAGCTTCACTTGCTCACAGGGTACAGTGTTGAGAGATTCATTTTCATAGGCTTTAAGAATTGTGTTGGAAACCAGAATGAGTGAAAGGGCCAAGGATCATTTTTGCAAAATCTCTGTATTTGAGGTTCTGGAGGAAGGAGCAGGAGGGAGTCAGCATCCAGAATATATGTAGAATTAGGGACCTATGGTGTGTCAAGTGGGTCATTTGGAGTTTGTTTGCAATGTTCATGTACCCTGGGTGAAAAATGTCAGGAGAGTTAAGGTCAGTATTCAAACTCTCAGAGCACCAAAATTAAGACCCATGAACATTTAATTCCACTAGGAAGTTTATATATGTGTGTGTGTGTGTGTGTGTGTGTGTGTGTGTGTGTGTGTGTGTATTCCCCATACGCAGACCATCCTAAAAAACATTAGGGTACATTTTCTTACTGTGCTCTTTCCAGCTATGTGTTATTACTGTCCCATGTAAATTCCCTGACTTTATTCTCAGCTTGCATCTCCTGACTTTCAGAATGTCCTTGCCTCCTTCCTTAATCTATTTAATAACTGTCTGACTTCACGAGATCTAGTTTTCAAGTCCCACGTCTTCCAGGGCCTTCCTGGACCCCTGCGGCTTGCAGAGAGCTCTCAGCCTTCACTATCCTCTTCTCCAGCACCACTGTCTGTTCCCCTCAGTTCATCCTTTAAAGGTAGATTGCACTATAACATCATGATTTATGGATCCATCATCTCCTCAGCTAGATTGCACATTTTTGAGTGGCAATGATAAATTAACTTACCTGTCTTTCATAAAATGTGGTTTCTATAATAGATCAAATCATTTGTTATATCCTCAACACATATTTGATGAATAAATGCATGAATGATAAAAGATCAGCTTTGAGCACCATCTCAGGGAAAGGCTACCACCTCAAGATGCGATTTTGCTTTTCTTTCTGGTATTGACGCTTCTACTGGTGAGGTCAAGGGTTGGACCTTGGGGGAGGGTTGGGGGAAGTGTTGTGATGGGACCCCTCCTCCCCAGAAAGAGCATCGAAGGAACCAGGAATGCAGCTACCGCAGTGTGGTAAACCATGGGATGGCAGGGGCAGAGGAATAGCGCCTGATCCCAAATGCCCAGACAGATGTAGACCACAACTCCTCCTCTGCAGATGGAACGTAAGAGCAGCCTCACAGGAAAAATATAGAGTGGAGATAAAGAACAGGAGAATTCAGAAATAAAACTGGGTGGGGGCTTGAAGTCATACACCATAACTAGAGTCTGGATGGTTAACTCCTACAGTTTCAGTAGGAATTAAGAAAGAAAAGTTATTTAGAAGTGTCTTGTCTTTGATAACCAAAGCAGTTGCACTATCCAATAGTTGTTAATATTTATTGAATACTATGTCCCAAGGCTCTTAAGTATATTGTATATGCAGGTAATATTATATAATTACATTCATTTTAAAGATAAGAAATCTGAGGCACAGAAATATTAAGTCACTTGCTCAAGGTCAAACAGCTGGTAACTGGAAGAAGCAGCAGGTGAACCCAGGTCAAAATAGAAAATCTGTTGCTGCAAATATAGATTTAAGTTTTGATACACAGCTAATTATAAAAAACACAGTTTTGCCGACTAAATGGCAATTAGTTTGCAGCCCACTTTCCCCCAAAATCTTCAATACTGTTCCACCAGATTCCATGATTAAATGTCAAACTATAAAAATTAAGGATAGGCAAAACTTGTGGCAGTTAGAATTCTGAGAATATCCAGACAATTTTTTTCAAATGTTTTGGGTTTGGCAAAGCCTCCTAACACATTTTGCCAAGTCCTTTTCTCCTTAATTTTTAAATCCCTGTATATTTCAAGTGAAATATAATACGTTTCTGATTCATTTATGCTGAGTTCATCAAAACTTTGGTAAGAGTTATCTTATGGAAAAAGCCCTTTTCCCCCTTGAGGAAATCATGTTTTACTGATATCTAACTGCATCCAATGCATAAAGTTCAAGATGTCTTCTAACATTCACCAAAGCTAAAGTGGCTTCTAAGACTGGAAAACCAATCAACTACTAGGTTAATTTACAGTGGCATTGTTAGGGGAATCTATCAATGGACGATGGCCTTGTTTGAACCTGTGACCTATGGTGTATTTTGGTAATGTAATAATGAAAACAGGGATAAAAAAGAAGTACATAAAAGCAGCATTTTCATACAAAACATTTGTGTACACATCTACCTGAATTGCATTCAGTTGTAAGGTATCTCAACTATCCAAAATCAAACTCTTTAAAAAACTAACTGATAAATAAATAAATCTTTAAATTGCCTAAAAATATGTAGAAAAGAAATGCATTTTTTTTTCACACTTAGAGGCTCAACAATAATGTCAGGTTCTAAGTATTCAAAGTATTTTGATTTGATCGCTATCTTTCTTAGTAATCAAAGAGATACCTCTCAGGTCCTTGTTAAGGTTGTCTTAGTCACCTAGTGAAAGGTCTCTTGGTTGCTTCCAACTTTTGGCAACTTTGAACAGAGCTGCTATAAACCTTCATGTGGAGCTTCTTGTGAGGATAAGTTTTCAAATACCTGGGAGTGTGATTAGTAGGTTTTATGCTAAGCATATGTTTACTTTTGTAAGAAACTGCCAAAATGTCTTCCAAAGTGCATCCTTTACTTTGTGATAGTGATTTATCATTTAAATGCCATCTTAAGTCACCTGTAGTATAGCAATTAGAAAATGCTCATTTTTGTATTATTCGTTCTTTGTGAATTATACAATTATGTTTGCGTGTGTATGTCTGTGTGTGTGTGATAGCGTGTGTGTGATAGTGTGTGTCACAATGGTAGTGATGCAAGAACAGCTCCTCTCCCCCTCCCATCCACCTTTTCTCCTTCCCTGCACCACAGCTGGGAAATTAACATGAGTCTTAAATTCATTGCTTATAATTAGGGATAAGAAAGGATATGAGCTCTCACTCATAGCTGATTAATTCTCAATTTCATGGCTGCTTGATTTAATTTATGGTTACAGAATATATTATAATTCTTAAACTATTAATATTTTGTATGTTGTGCTTATTTAACATTTATTCAACAGCTGCTTATTTGTTTTGTACAATATGTCAAACATTGTATATTTATTCACCCTTTGATTCATGAGATTAAATGCTAGGTTTTTGTAGGACCATGTTAGTCACCTACAAAGCAAAAATAATAATTATCATAAGTAGGGATACAGTCTACTTTACCAACTCAAAATGTAGTATTTTATATCTGCAGAGTGTAAGCATAGGTATACTGTAGTCTTATTTAACATAAGAACAAAAGAATTTCTGTTCAGGGCTTCATTCACTATTCATACAATATACTATGGGCTTTTTCAGTGGTGGTAAACACGTGGGAGGGTATGTGTTTTTTTTCTTGAAACTTTCTCCCCTCTTGCTCTGTTGTTTTCCTTCCTCTGGCCACTCATCTGTGACATTTGCTGGCCCCTCTTCCTCTGCCTGCTTTTTAAATATTGTGTTTCCCATATTTCCTGTCTTAGTAATTCTCGTATATCTCTCAGGATGATCTCATCCATACCCCCAAAGTCTATTACACATTGAAGAATCACAAATTTATAAACTCTAGTTTCTCCTTCTTTGTCATCCTCTAGACTGGAATTCCATCTGCTTACTGAAAATTTGTTCCTGGAGGTCCTGAAAACAGCACATATTTAACTGGTCTAAAACTGAACTCATTATCTTCCACCAATAGCTACATTTTTCCTCCCTCCCATCCTCCCTCCCTTTCTTCCCTTTTCTTTCCTTCTTTCTTTGTTGAAGTAGATAATTCATGCAACAAGTTAAAAACAAAGTACAATCAATACAAAGTAATTCCTCAAAGGCAACTGTTCTCAAGTTACTTGTATGTCCTCCTATAGACATTCAATGCAAATTATATATATATATATATATATATACACACACACATATATATGTCTGTTGTCAATTTTTAGCACAATTGATAGCATATGCACAATGTTCTGCATCTTGCTTTTCTCATTTAACATATTTTGGAAATCAGTCCATGTCAATAAACACAGACCTGACTCATTGCTTTGAATGAATACAGCATGTACACATTTATATGGGTAAACACAGCATAACCTATTGATGGACAATTTCATTTATTTTTGATTTTTGTTACTGTAAAAATGCTAAAATTAATGATGAAATGCATGCTGTGCATGTATCTATAGGCTGAAATCATAGAAAGTAAAATTATTAGTCAAAGGGGAAGTGCATTAAAAATTTTAATGGATATGGATTAATTTATCCCTAGTCCACATCCACATCCATACCCTGGTCAAACTTTTTTTTTTTTTTTTTTTTTTTTTTGCGGTACGCGGGCCTCTCACTGTTGTGGCCTCTCCCGTTGTGGAGCACAGGCTCCGGACGCGCAGGCTCAGCGGCCATGGCTCACGGGCCCAGCCGCTCTGCGGCATGTGGGATCTTCCTGGACCAGGGCACGAACGCGTGTCCCCTGCATTGGCAGGCAGACTCTCAACCACTGCGCCACCAGGAAAGCCCCTGGTCAAAATATTTTTATCAATATTTTTCAGTTTTTGCATATTTGGTTAGAGAAAAATGATACCTCAGCATAGATTAATTTTTATTTCTCATCTTGTGGGTGGTTTTTAACATTAATTTTAAATGGTTTCAAATGTCTACTTGTTTTCCTATTTGTTTATTCTTTTTTTCTTCTATATTTGAATAACCTCTTTGTTTATTAAATGTATTAGCTTCTTACCTGGAATACCTATTAAAAACACCTTTTTCAGTTTTTCATTTATCTTTTCCAATTGATTTGGCTTTTTTTTTCTTGCAGGATTAGCTAAATTTTTATGAAATAAAATTAATTTTTCTATACTTTAACAGCTTTAGTGTGAATGTTATACTGGATTTATGAAAAAAATGAAAGTTTTCCCTTTTTTGGTAATACTCTGATATGATGTAAATAATACTAAAGTTACATATTTTAAAACTTTGGTAGGAGTTTTCTGCTTTTCTAGTTGGACCTGTTACTTTGTTGGGGGAGTGGGTCTTTAAATACTTTTCTGTAATTGTTGGTACCTTTCAGTTCTCTAGTTCTTCTTGGGTAGTTTGGTAAAAACAAATTTTCACTTTAATTAGACTTTAAAATATAATTGCTTCACTTTGAGCAAGACGATATCTTATACTTCTTTTAATTCCCAAGTGTCTGTGATTACTCACTCGCATTTGTATTTTGTGTATTTGTGATATCTCTATTTATTTAGATGATCTATATTTTTAACATTCTTTGGCATTTTCAAAAACTGCTCTTGGTATCATTTTTATTGCTTTTAAAATGCATTAATTCTATTTTTATCTTCACCTTTTTCTTCTGTGCTTTCGGTTGATTTTGTTGTTATTTTTCTCAATCCTTTAGTTGAATTTTTATTTATGTTTATGCTTTTTTTATTAATGTGAATGATTAAAGCTATTAATTTTCTCTGATTTTGCTATATATGTTAGGTGTTGATATCTAGAGTTTTCATTATTGCCAAATGCTATACATTTTTTTACGTAGTTTATTTCCACTTTGACATATTATTTAAGAGAACATTTTCTTTTAGATGTCCAGGTGGAAGGCTATGTATTGTCTATTTTATTTCATTTTGCTATTAAAGTCTATTTATGTTTTCTTATGGTTAGCAGAATATGCATACTATTTCTACGTTTTGAAAAAATAAAGATTTTCTTTATGACCAGTTTTTAACAGTCTGTTTCATGTAACTGCTGAGTCAACTTTGAATTCTCCCCCTAATCCCCTTCTCTTTCCTTTAACCATGGGATACACAGGGGAATTTTAATGTGTCCTGAAATATCATAGGTGGAGTATCTGATGTGTGTGCCTTCATTAGTTCTTGCTGACCTTCAATACAGTGAAGATCTGCCATCTAAACCGGAACGATTTGCCTCAGACTTTAGTGTCCTTAGGGCATTTTTATTGATATAACCGTATTCTTGCCATGGACTCCACTTGTCAGATTCACATATATCATGACCTTCCTCATCCCCACCAGAGGGTGTAACTGAAAATGATTGTTTTACCTGAAATAGCTACACACACACACACACACACACACACACACACACACACACATATGTATGTACACATATATAAACGTATACACATATACACACATATATACATATATCCGTGTATACATATATATCCATATATATAGAGAAGTGTATATATATATATATATATATATATAAATGCATGGGTTTGGTGGTTTAGTAAAGAAAAATAAGGATCCATTAGACCTAAATAGAATAATTAACTGTTGATATCTTTCCCCTAAAAAAACACTAGTACTAGTAACCATGTATGATATTCACAGACAGCTCCATACTGAGAATAAATGTGAGCTCTTAAATCCTTAAGAAATAAATTGTGTTCAATCAGAGAAAAATAAAGAAAACTTTCAATAATTTACAAGAGAAAAGTGTTTTTTCCATGTGTATGTTGATTTTTAAGGAGAAACCTAGAGTTCAACATGACTGCTGAGTGCCAGAGCTGCTGTCTGTGGGAGGTGTCCAGAGTGTGGGCTTACAAGTTACAGCCTGTGTGAGCAAGTTGCAGGAAAAATGCTGGGGAATTGTACCCTTTGAACAAGAGGTGGAAATAATTTTGAGGTCCAGCTGAGAAGAACTAAACTTTCATTGGGGAGATTAGAATGCATAACATATGAGAAGTAGGAACTGTGGCAAGATTATGGACATTGGCAGCAGATGTACTAGGGATGGAGGCAACTGTGCAAGAAAGAGGGGTTCCAGCTGAGGCCAGGAAGGATATGTGAGGACCATAGAATGGACACGCTTCCTTTGGTGCCAGGACAATTCACAAGCCACCCCACCTAACTGTCTGCTTCCTTCCTAGGTATCCTGAACCTAGATCACTCCCTTCTGGTCTTCAGGGAAGGAGAAAAGGAAGCTGGAGACATCCTTGTAGAGTGTAAGTAGCTACCCAAAGGTGACTGAGATCTAACAGGGTCTGATTGAGTTACATTAAAATAGCAAGGTTACATTTTCTATTACAAATGAAATTGACGTTTTATGAACAAAGGTAACTTCATTTAAGGAGAAATAAAGAAAATTAATTTTAGCTCATTCGACTTTCTGACAGTGCAAAGTATATGCCCACACCAACTCTCCAGGTGTGCCACCTACTTTGGAGAAACACATGTTCTGTTGATTTTCTCAGATATCTACAACAGCAGAATTGTCTCTTCCACTTTTCCTAGGGTCAATTATATGGGTCACCAGTCTCTCAATTTCCCTTGTTAGAAAGCTTAGATTTATCCTAGAATATGTCCCTCATTCCCCACATCCAATTTTTCATGGAGTGTTACTGATTTTATCTCAGAAATATTTCCTGAATTGGATCTTTTTCTATTTCCACTGCCTCTGTGACCCTCATCATGTCTCAAAACTATTGCAACAGCTATTTATTATTCTACGTTCCAAAATTCCTTCTCTTTTCCAGTTTGGTGCCAGGTATCTTTCCAAAAAATGAATTTAATTTTCTTTCTCCTCTGTTTACAACTCAGGCTAGCTTCTTACTGACCACAGTATAAAGTTACAACAACTTACCGTGATACTCAAAGCCCATCACCACCTGCCCTATTGCTGGTCTCCCCCTTCAACACTCTTTGTGTGATCCAGCCGCAAGGAACTTCTCATTGTTAACTGTCTACAAAATCTATTTTCATGACACCAGGGCTGATTATCCTCTGACTTCTACATGGCTAATTGTCTGCACTGTCTGTTCCCTTTACCTATTAGTTATAGTTATTTAGCTATAATGACTGTATGTGGAAGTTTTATAGACTTTTTAAAGTGAATTTTTATTTTTGTCAAATTTATTTTTATTAAAATCATTTTATATGTAGGCATTTGATTAAAAAGTCAATTATTACTAAAAGGCTTATATTAAAACAAACAAAAAAACCAAATAGCATCCTCACAATCCTGCTCCCCAGAGGGACCCACTTTTAACTTTCTTTTCTTTTATTACTGCTATTGACTTCCATTTTTATATAACACTGAATAGTGACTTTCTTTTATGGAGTCATTACCCTTTACTGCACCATTACAAAATAATTATATCACACTTCTTTTGTTAAATAAAATTCCAACACATCATTATTATAATGTGACTATTAAACAACAGAAAATGTTATTATATTTTATTTCTTGTAAAATTACTCTATTTTATTGTTTTAATTTTTGATGCACCTAGAATTAATTTTTTGAAATATTGTAAGAGGCTGTCAAATGCCCAGCAATTCAGTTTTCAAATAGTCACATCCATCTGATAATGTATTATTTCTTCTTCTTCTTCTTCTTTCTCCTCCTCTTCCTCCTCTTTTCTTGAGTCCTTCCTTCACTCAGACCTTCATATTTCTGCTCTTTGAATTGGCTCACAGTTCAATTCTACAATTCTTCACTGTTCTTTAACTCAACCCTCTATCTGTATTCCATGGATCCCTCATTCTTGTTTTAGTAGCCTGTTTTGTTGAAAAATTTATCCAAAAGCATCTTATGAGAGAACAAGAAATACATTTTTGATCTTCTGTATATTATTTTCTGCATTTAATTTTTAATTTTTTTTTTTTTTTTTTTTTTTTTTTTTTTTGCCTTATGCGGACCTCTCACTGTTGTGGCCTCTCCCATTGCAGAGCACAGGCTCCGGACGTGCAGGCTCAGCGGCCATGACTCACGGGCCCAGCTGCTCCGTGGCATGTGGGATCTTCCCGGACCGGGGCACGAACCGTGTCCCCTGCATCGGTAGGCGGACTCTCAACCACTGCGCCACCAGGGAAGCCCTTAATTTTTAAGTCTGATTTTTTTTCAGCTTTATTGGGGTAATTTGCAGTACATTTAAAGTGTACAACTTGATGGTTTAATATACATCTACTTTATGAAAGGATTCCCATTGTTAGTGAACACATTCATCACCTCATATACTTACCTGTTGTTTGTTTTTTTTTTTTTTTGGTGAGAACACAAGTTCTGCTCTCAGCAAATTTCAACTTTACAACATTGTTACATTAGATCCTCAGACCTTATTCATCTTATAGCTCAGAGAGGTTGGTGAAAGTTTGTAACCTTTCACCAACCTCTCCCTATTTTTCTTGCTTCCCAGCCCCTGACAACCACTGTTCTATTCTCTGTTTCTACGAATTTAACTTTTTGTTTGTTTGTTTAGATTCCATATATGTGATACCATGCAGCATTTATCCTTCTCTGGCTTATTTCACTTAGCATAACATGCTCGAGGTCATCCACGTTGTCACAAGTGGCAGGATTTCCCTTTTTATGGCTGAATATTTCTCTCTCTCTTTCTATATATTTCTCTCTATATGTGTATATATATATATATATATAAAACATATTTTTATCCATTCATTTGTAGACCATCACATAAATTGTTTCCATACTTCTTTGGCTATTATGAATAATGCTGCAATGAACAAGAGAGTATAGATATTTCTTTGAGATAATGATTTCATTTCCTTGGATATATACCCAGAAGTGGGATTGCTGGACCATATGGTAGTCCTATTTTTAATTCTTTAATTTAGTTCTATTTTTAATGGCTTCAATAGTAACTGTACCACCTTACATTCCCAATGATAGTGTAAAACTGTTTCTTTTTCTCTATGTCCTAGCCAGCATTTGCTATCTCTTATCTTTTTGATAACAGGCATCCTACTGTATGTGAGGTGATTTTTCATTGTGGTTTTGATTTGCATTTTTCTGATGATTAAGATAAGTACCTCTTCATGTTGGCTTATCTGTATGTCTTCTTTGGAAAAATGCCTACTCAGGTCCTCTGACCATTTTTTAAAAATCAGATTTTTATAAATTTTGTTTTGGTTTGTTTTTGCTATTGAGTTGTATGAGTTCCTTGTATATAGGGTATTTACTTCTTAACAGATATATGGTTTGCAAATATTTTCTCCCCTTCCATAGGTTGCCTTTTCATTTTATTGATGGTTTCTTTGCTGTGCAGAAGCTTTTTAGTTTGATGTAGTTCCACTTGTTTATTTTTGCTTTTGTTGCCTTTGCTTTGGGCATCAAGTCCAAAAAATTATTGCCAAGATTGATGCCAAGGAGCTCACTGTCCATGTATTCTTCTAGGAATTTTACCAGTTTCCAGTTCATGTTCAAGTCTCTAATCCGTTTTGAGTTGATTTTTGTGTATGGCGTGAGATAGGGACCCAGTTTCATTCTTTTGCATGTGAATATCCAATTTTCCCAACATCATTTATTGCAGAAACTATCCTTTCCCCATTGTATGTTCTCGGTACTTTGTCGAAGATTAAGTGACCGTATATGCATGGGTTTATTTCTGGGCTTGCTATTGTTTTCCTTTGATCCAGTGCCTGTTTTTATTCCAATACCATACTATTTTTATTTTGATTACTATAGCTAGCTGTTACCCAAATACACGGGCTGCTTTTCCATATTTTTATACTTACTTAAGCTCCTTTATGTTTGTTTTTCCACATCTGGAATGTCTTAATTCCTTTCTTCCATTTATTAAAATCTTATCCAGCCTTCAAGACAATTACACCTGCTACTTCAATTCAGATGTCTGTCTTCATCTCCACCAACACTATATAACATCTCTCTCCTCCAATTTACCATAGTTTTTTGGCATATCTCTCTTAGCTTACTCCAATTTATATTATAATCATTTTTATACTCACCCTTTTGCCTTCAATGAGTTTATAAGCTTCAGAAATTCAAAATGATGGCCCATTTGACATTCCATATATAGTGATGTGAACCCAATCTGCTCAAAATAGGAAAAACAAGAAAATGCAAAAAGATTCTAAATTGCCACACTGCTCTTGGCTCACAAAGGACAGCTAAGCTAAAATAATGTAGTTGTTCCCTACCCTCACAATTCAAACAAAATGAACAAAATTACAGAATAGGTATTGAGATTGCCTAAATTCAGAGACATTCTCCAGGAAAGGGCCTTTGTAGGCTGAGACAGGTTAAGATTTTTATCTGACTTTCTTTAGAGGGAGTGACCACCTCTTACTTACTATTTGGGACAATAAAGAAAATATGTTTAATTTAGCTTGAGTGAAGGGTTTCTATTAGCCATGGCCAGAGAACATGGCTTTGGCTGATTAAAACAAGCTGGGTCATTAGGATTTGGCCGTAGAAAAAAAAGAGTCCTTACCATTTATTAGTTGCTATGTAGCAGGTATCATGCTTCACACTTAATACACGTTATTTAATTTAATTTTTAGAATTCTGGAAGGCAGTCCTTTAAAAAAAGAGCAATTTTACTCATAAGGCCTCTATGTTATTATTATTGCATGTTTAAATTATTTAGTTGTCCAGCTATAAAGACTGTAATTGTATTTCAATACAACACAGGACCAAATGGAATATCTGGGAAGTAAAACCAGGAAGAGTTTGAACATTTATGGCAATCAAGGTCCATAGATCTTCTATTCACAAGATCGTCTATTCATATATCTTCTACTCTTAAGAATATACCATTTCAAGCATTTGAGGGTCTAGGGAACATAGCAAAAATCCTAAGAAGCAAAAGTGGTCTTAGAAAAATACTGAGTGTTCTAATAGCCCTATAAAATGAGGAGATAGGGCTTCCCTGGTGGCACAGTGGTTGAGAGTCCGCCTGCCGATGCAGGGGACATGGGTTCGTGCCCCAGTCTTGGAAGATCCCACATGCCGCGGAGTGGCTGGGCCCGTGGGCCATGGCCACTGCATGTCCGGAGCCTGTGCTCCGCAACGGGAGAGGCCACGGCAGTGGGAGGCCCGCGTACCGCAAAAAAAAAAAAAAAAATGTGGAGATAATGAGGCCAATTCAGGGCCCTTGAAAAACTGTGCCCAATCCCCACCTCCACAATCCCACCCCCAATCCTCTCACACCAATGGCATGGCTACAAGCAGGAGCTGGCCAATGAAGCCGAGATGCTAACTGTGAACATGGATTGCAAGGCTTTATTTTGCACATGAGTCGAGTTATTATTATATAACATCCAACCAGAGCACCATACCTCAAGGTACTCTCCATTGAGAAAAAGTGTTACACTATTAAATGATTCTGGAAAATGCTCCACACTTTATCTCTAGCTTAGATATAAACACTGTACACTTAAAACCTAAGAAACTCTGCAATTTAACTTTGATTAACTCAGTTTCTCCAAACAGATTTCACCATGAAATCCTTCTTTCATGTAAACACTTTTTTTAATTATAATATTTTTAATTGAAATATAGTTGATTTACAATATTATATTAGTTTCAGGTGTACAACACAGTGATTCTATATTTTTATAGATTATACTCCATTTAAAATTATTAGAAAATGTTGCTTAAGGTCCCTATGCTATACAATATATCCTTGTAACTTATTTATTTTATTCATAGCAGATGGTATCTCTTAATCCCCTATCTTTATCTTGGCCCTTCCCCCTCCCCTCTCTCCTCACCCCTCTCCCCACTGGTAACCACTAGTTTGTTCTCTTTATCTCTGTGTCTGTTTCTGTTTTGTTACATTTACTTGTTTTTTTTTAGATTCCACATATAAATGATAACATGCAACATTTGTCTTTGTGTGGCTTACTTCACTAAGCATAATACTCTCTAGGTCTACCCGCGTTGGTGCAAATGCAGGATCTCATTCTTTTTGAGGTTGAGTAATATTCTATTGCATATATATACCACATCCTATTAATCCATTCACCTGTTGATGGACAATTAGGTTGTTTCCGTGTCTTGGCTATTGTAAATAATGCTGCTATGAACATTGGGGTGCATGTATCTTTTCAAATTAGCATTTTTGTTTTTTTTCACATATATCCCTAGGAGTGGAATTGCTGGATCCTATGATGGTTCTATCTTTAGTTTTTTAAGGAACCTCCATACTGTTCTCCATAGTGGCTGCACCAATTTACATTCCCACCAACAGTGCACAAGACTTCCCTCTTCTCAACATCCTTGCCAACATTTGTTATTTGTAAACAGTGGCTAAAGAAGTTTTAAACAAGCCAAACAACACATCAGGGCTTATAGCAGAAGTGACGGCCTAAGGAATAAGAGAGACTTGGTGAAAGCAAAGTTGCCTACAAGTTCAGTAAATAATGATTTGAAACTCGATGGAGGAAACTAGGGTCCAGGAATGGAAATATCTTCCATCTCCAAGGGTGCTAAGGACACTGAATGGAGAAATACACTCAACCCTGAAACCAGAGTGTCAAAGTGATGTGTTTATACCCATAATGTAATTCCAGAGGTAGCTTCTGAGAGGGCCTGTGATTCACACCAGCTCCTGAAGCTATTTCAGTTTGTAGTCTCATCATCTTTGAGTGTCAACCAAGTCAAGTCAGTCAGTGAGAAAACCGGAACTAGAGTGCTTGTCTAGTGTCACTCAGGAAGCCTGAGGCAACTTTTAAATTATTTTAGCACAGCAATTCTGTGCCCTGTAAGCCAGCGGATTTTTTTTTTTTTATATTTCCTGTATTTCAACTTTTTTTGCCTTTACTGATTTTCCTAGTAAACTCCTATGAAAACTGCCAGTTTACCTGATAATGAAAAGGATTTTTAAAAAATAAACTAACCCCCCCCCCCAAAAAAAAAAACGGTACTTTTGGGCTTCCCTGGTGGCGCAGTGGTTGAGAGTCCGCCTGCCGATGCAGGGAACGTGGGTTCGTGCCCCGGTCCGGGAAGATCCCACATGCCGCGGAGCCCCTGGGCCCGTGAGTCATGGCCGCTGAGCCTGCACGTCCGGAGCCTGTGCTCCGCAACGGGAGAGGCCACAACAGTGAGAGGCCCGCGTACCGCAAAAAAATAATAATAATAATAAAAATAAACTGACCCTAGAAATACTGACTTGGGTGTTGGACAGGGACTTACCACTTTGATTTCCCCCAAAGCTAGTAGAGCCCTGGGATATTCTTGTGGTAAATCCTTTAGATCTGAATTATTTGTAAGAGTCTTCCTTCCACAGAGATTGGTTCCCTTTATGTTTCTCCCTTGTTGGTGGACAAGGTACACACTGATGTCCTCAGTTAAAAAGTATATAGCCATAGAATATTATTTCACACACACTGAGTGACTGAAAGTTTCTTACTACATTCCTACATGTTGTATCCTAATGATACAATTTCTTAACATGGAGTGTCTATTTTTAGTGCTAATCACACCTTAATGCACCACATGTATTTAAATAAGACTAAAATAGAGGAACATGTTTATTTCTCTGTCAATCTACGTCACAGAGTTTCTTTAAAAAAATGCTCATACATTTGGAGGAAAGAACTAAAAAATGGAACTCCTTTTTAAGTATAATAAGACTCTTGGAAAACTTATCCAATATAAGAAGTAAATAAAAAAAGGAACCCACACAACCTCCAATTTAAAACAAACCAGTTTGATTTCCAATATAGAATTAGTGTTCATATCTTTATTTAGGAGCATTACTGTTGTTTTTTTTCCATCTGCTGTCCTCATAATTTGGTAGTTAGCCTTCTTGTTTTTTAAAAAGAAGTTCTGCCAAAATATGCTGAGCAAGTTGTTTGTTTCTAAACCCCAAGACATCAAAAGTAGCAAGTAAAATTTGTTATTATGACATTCTAATTATGAGTGCATTTGTGTATTTTTCTTTTGATCTTTGAATCACTTTACGATTCTGGAGTTTAAATTTGTGAACTTGGGGGATAATAATCATTTAACTAAAGAGTAATGCTAACCCATGTTTATATATAAATAAAGTTATATAAATAAAGTTATCCTCCAACTTTTCAAAATAATATTAACAGTTTACATTTATGCTGTGTCAAGGCTTTCATATATATAATTTCATCTGATTACCAAATAGCTTGCGATCCTACCAGGTCAAATACGCCCTCCCTCCACCAGGATTCTCACCCCCTTTGGTTTATTTGTTTGCTTGTTTGTTTATCTTTTATAAATAAGGAAAATGAACCTTACAGATGGAAAATGATTTCTCCAGAGTCATATAAATATTAGGTGGTTGCTCCAGACCTAAAGCTAAAAAATGCATCCCTCTTTCCATGACACAAGGCTCCCTCTCAGTATATAAACAGTTTAACTCAGACTTGAAAAGAGTGAAATGAAAAATGTAACTGCTCCTTCCTACGCTGGTTATTAACCCAGAGAAACCTTCTGAATGGATGGCAGAAAGAAAATGGGTATCTCATCCTGTATTACAGGATGAGAAAGCAGTGAGATGGAATCGTGGGACTTTGGTGCTATTTCTTTATCAACAAATCATTTCCATATGAACCTACTGAGTGACCACTGTGCACTCAGCTGTGTGTCACAGTCAGGATAGAAAGACAATATAATATGAACCTGGACTTGAGAAATCATACTCTACAATTAAACACAATCCACATGTAGATAAGTATCTGTGATAGCACGTGCTAAGTTCTTTACAAAGCAACAGCAGGACAGATCTGGTTTTATGAGGTGTTATGGTCTGAATGTTTGTGTCCCCCTCACCAAATACATATGTTGAAATTCTAACTCACAAGATGATGGTATTAGGAGGTAGGTCTTTGGGATGTGATTAGGTCCTAGGGTGGAGCCCTCTTGAATGGGATTAGTGCTCTTATAAAAGAGACCCCACAGAGCTCTCTCGCTTTCCACCTTGTAAGGACATAGCCAGGAAGAGGACTCTGGCCAGGAACTGGACCAGCCAGCCACTTGATATTGGACTTTCTAATCTCGAGAAATAAACCGTGAGAAATAAATGCTGCTATTTTAAGGAGTGTAGTTGGGGGAGCCCTCACATATAGGACAAGATTTGAACAGAGGAGCCATTCTGGGAGAGGGAACAGCTAGGGCCCACAGGCTGGAGAGTGTTATAAATTCCATGGTAATAACATACTAATAACAGGATTCCAATGTATTTACTTTGTAGCTTAATAGTTACATGTGTGTATAGATATAGGCATATTACAATACTGAATATAGCTGCATAAGTTGTTTGATTATATATATTTATGGTTATTTTACTGAGGTATAATTGAAAATTAAATTGTAAGCTAAAGTGTAAATGTGATACGTATATGTTGTGAAAGGATTGCCTCCATTGAATTAATGCATCCATCGAATGATTAGAAATGATTAAAGTCCAAACAGGTGAATTTCTTTAATAAGTCAAATTCTTTACTTCTGTCTGATTTATTTTCAGCTAGCTGGGAAAGTAATTCCTTAAACTCCTTGAGTCTATCTCAAATTGTGTTTATTGAGTGCTGAAGTAGGCTCTATTCTAGCTAATTTGTATCTTTAAGTAATACAGATGTCAGCTGGGATCACTCTGTTCTTTGAGACAATTAGTTTAAACTCTCTCCCCCATATTCCTTTGAGTGTTTGATCTCCCCCAACTCTAAGTAGCTTGCAATCTTTCTCAAAGTCAGTTCTTTCTCCAGCTTCCTGTCTCCCCCAAGGTTCCATTATCAATTGTGTCTCATTTCATCCCATGAGCTGTACTTCTACCCCCCCCCCCGATGGCCAAAGGTGGTTCCCAAGTGTTCCTTATGTTTGAGTTCCCCATACAACATTCACAGTAATAATTTTCCTGCTCAAGAAAATCTACTACGTTTCAGGGCAATACAATTACCTTGCATCACTTTGCAGTTTCTTAGAAATACTCATCACTGGAATTGCTGCTTCCAGGTGTTTTCCCATGGTTCTCCATGGCCACCTACCTCTTAATCTAAACACTGTGTTCTGGCTCTCTTTCCTTTTGCTCCACATGCATCTCCTTTCTTCTGTACTTTCTTTCACTCCAAAATTTCTATTTATTTCCTTTGCGCAGAGAAGTTAAGCTTTCTGTTTGTTTTCCTCTCTGAAAATTGTCCCTTGAGTATATTATATTCTTGCATCTATAGGTATAGATAAAATTATCTGGAAAGAAATTATACACTCCCATTTTCACACTTAGTTCTGAATTTTATAAATCATTTTTCTCCCTGTACACTTACTATATCTCTTCAAAACAGGAAATTTGTTTTGTTTTACAGAGGAGAGATCTGAAGCTTAAACAAGTATCTTGTTCAAAGCCACACAGTGCATTCTAGGTTTATCTGTTTTCAAGCTTTTTGCCCTGTGTGAATTCAACTGCACCATATAGCAAGGCCATGACCAAGTAAAATAGGCAGCCTCCTTAGGACGCTGGAAGAGTATTCTACTTTAATAGATATTTCAATATAGAAAAAAAGCTTCTGTGAATAGCTAACAAATGAAGAAGTTTTTAATGCATTTTATACAACACCTGGTAGTGTTGACAATAGATAATTATTCTGAAGTTAATTCAGACATGAAAATGAGAAGTGATTTCTAGTATCTTGTTATTTACTAGAATATCTTTAGGGTATGAAGTTGTCGTGGGTTATCCCATGCCAGCAATTAAGCCGAGACATCCTTTGAAGTAATTGATAAATCTCAAACCTGAAATGCATTTTCTTTAAGTCAGAGACAGTATTAGGTGTCTACTAATGCATAACAAGTCATTACAAACTCAGTAACTTAAAGCAGCAGACAGTTGTTATCTTACAGTTTCTGTGGGTCAGGAGTCCAGGCATAGTTTATCTGCATCCTCTGCTTCAGGGTTTCTCACAGGCTGCAAGCAAGTTATCAGTTAGGCTGTGGTCTCATACGAAGGCTTTACTAGGGAAAGATCTGCTTCCAAGCTTATGTGTTTATTGGCAGGATTCAGTTCCTTGAAAGTTGTTGACCTGAGGGCCTCAGTTCCTTGCTAGATGTTGGCTGTCAGCCATCCTGAGTTTCATATGGCTTCTCCATATAGCAGCTTCCTTCATCAAAGTCAGCAAGGGAGAGAGTCTGCTAGCAAGATGGAAGTGACCATCTTATGTCATCTAATCACCGAAGTGACTTTCTGCCACTTTTGCTATAGTCTATTTGTTAGCAGCAAGTCCCTGGGCCGGTGCACACTCCAGAGGAGGAGATTACATGCTGGGATCATTTGCGACCATCTTGGCATCTGGTCACCATGTAGGTACAATGAAAGATAGAACTCGCTTCCAGACAACTATAAGAGGAAAGGCATTTTACACTCTTCCTACTCTTTGGCAATAACTAATTAAGGTTTATTTCTCAACATAAGTAAAATAATAATGTACTGTAGAATTAGAAAATAGAATTGGACATATCATAAGTGCCCAATAATTGTTGATTGTTTGGTTGGTTGTCTTTATATGTTATAAATCTGAGATTTTAGAGGTTATCTGGTGGGCCTGATAAAAGCCATTTACCTCCTTTGATATTCTGTTTCAACGTTTTTCTGTTTTTGTTGTTGCTATTGCTATTGTATCCTGCTAAACCTCACCTTGCAACTTTGATGAATTATCTTTTTGTGTCTTATTTTCTTAGCCTGTATAATTGTTAATTAATTAATTAATTTATTTATTTAGTAAATTTTGCGGTACGCAGGCCTCTCACTGCCGCGGCCTCCCCAGTTGTGGAGCACAGGCTCCGGACGCGCAGGCTCAGCGGCCATGGCTCACAGGCCCAGCTGCTCTGCGGCATGTGGGATCTTCCCGGACAGGGGCACGAACCCGTGTCCCCTGCATCGGCAAGCCAACTCCCAACCACTGCGCCACCAGGGAAGTCCTAATTTATTTTTTTTTAAATACCTTTCTTATCCCATGGGAATATTTTAAAAAAAGGATGAGATAATATATGTGAAATTATACTAAACTAAAAATTACTGAGACACTATATAAACTCAAAGATGTCCTAGAATATCATTAAAAGGACAAAAAAAGTAATATATACTTGAAATCATTTAAAAAGTATGATGCTAGGGTATGGGATTAAGAGATACAAACCACTATGTATAAAATAGATAAGTAACAGGGATATATTGTACAGCACAGGGAATCATAGCCATTATCCTGTAATAACTGTAATAACTGTAATAACTTTTAATGGAGTACAATCTGTAAAGTACTGGAACATTATGTTGTATACCTGAAACTAATATAATATTGTAAATCAACTATACTTCAATTTAAAAAAAAAAAGAGTGTATTGATAGTAAACCTCAAATGCACACTGAGGGCTCTATTCTGATGTTAGCAAACAGAAGAGTGACCTTTAAAAGTGATATTCGAGAGGAGAAATACAAATTAACCATTGTGTGGTCATAAGAAGACAGTGTGCAACCGAGAGTTTACACCCACACTCTCACCACCACCACAGGGTACAAACGGGGCAGAAGCTCTTTGTGCTCTGCCTTTGGTCACTCTAGGGGCAAATTCTATTAACAGCTTTGCCTTCACATGATGTGGGGTGGCAAATACTGAACGCCAACTTGTCCCGAGTAAGGAGTTTATTATGTCAACGTTCTAATTAGCATCCACATGGAAGGTGCCTGTTATTGTTGGCTTAGCTGCCTCTGTAATCCTCACAGACCATTCGATTGAAGAGTACTGCTGATGGAGTGTATAGCAGTCTGTGGCTTTCTTTGAAAGGGTATATTAAAGCTGGATCCAGATTACAAATGTTTAACCTGGCAAATAGCACTATGACCTCTAAAACAAATATTGTGTCATTAATATAGCAGTGTCCACAGATGGGATTGGCAACCTAAAATGTGCTGTCTGTAAACATTTTCAAATTATATTTGAGGTCCTTAATTAACTCCATCAGGATTACAGATTGAAACAAGTACCCAATCAGTACAAAAGGACAATTGAATAAAGATAGAGATGTGATTTTTTCTATATATTATAAATTCTCTGGAGTCCATGGCTTTAGGTCAGATTTAATGTTAGTTGAAAATTATCTTGTTTTTCTTCCTAAGGGGTCAAGTTTTTAACATGTCAGAGAAAAACAGAATTCAGAATAATTAAACCCATCATTGAATAAAAGAGTAAGCTTAGATTTGGGAGTTACCTTAAAGCTTATCTCAAGCACCTCAACTTACAGATGAGAAAATTGAGATCCAACATGGTTAAGTGGCCCAGATACAAGCTGAACTAAAGAAGCACAATTGCACTATTATGCACAATAAACGATCTACATATATATTAAAATTTTTCATCATGGACTTTGAAATCAATAGGTTGGAAATTTCTTTCCAGCAATGAATGTAAGTTGACGGTTGGTTTGTAACCTCGTGTTATCTAAAATTTTACTGAAGAAGTAAGTTAACATTATTGCGAAAACTAGGCACGGTGCTGAAAGTTTGTACGGCCTATAGACAAATACATGTATTTGTTTTATGTTGCTCTTGGAGCTGAGATTGATGCCCTTGCTTTGACGATCCCTCCACTGTTCAGAAGTGTGCTCTTCATTATGGTAAGATGGTTAAGAAAGGCCTCTGGTTTCTGGTAGTAGTTACTGATTTAATAACCTGGCATTATTTCCTAGTCTGACTTTTTATCTCCTGGAGTATCCAAACTTGGACAGTTTGTGCTGGGTTATTTGGTCTCCAGCTGCGGTTTCCTGGCTGACTTCAACTGTGGCCCAGAATGTGAAGCTGTGCTTCAGTGTTTCTTTAAACTGTGTTTCTTCCCTCTGACATCCCATCTTCCTTCCGTTTGATGACCCACTTTATTTTCACAACACAGTAGCCACCTGAATGTCTCCTGTCATCCATTATTCATAAATGGCTATGTCAACAGAATATGATTGCAGTGGGCTTGCTTCAACAATGTTTCCCAGTTTAAATTTCCCTCATCATTCATTCATTCATCATCCAGCTATTTAAAAAAAAGAAATGTTAATGAGGACCTACACATTCTTGATCAAAGAACAACCGGGTTTACAACCCAAAAATGGGCAGAAAACCTAAATAGACTTTTCTCCAAAGCAGATATACAGACTGCCAACAAACACATGAAAGAATGCTCAACATCACTAATCATTAGAGAAATGCAAATCAAAACTACAATGAGATATCATCTCACACCTGTCAGAATGGCCATCATCAAAAAATCTAGAAACAATAAATGCTGGAGAGGGTGTGGAGAAAAGGGAACCCTCTTGCACTGTTGGTGGGAATGTAAATTGATACAGCCACTGTGGGGAACAGTATGGAGGTTCCTTAAAAAACTACACATAGAACTACCATATGACCCAGCAATCCCACTACTGGGCATATACCCTGAGAAAACCATAACTCAAAAAGAGTCATGTACCAAAATGTTCACTGCAGCTCTATTTACAATAGCCCGGAGATGGAAACAACCTAAGTGTCCATCATCGGATGAATGGATAAAGAAGGTGTGGCACATATATACAATGAAATATTACTCAGCCATAAAAAGAAACGAAATTGAGCTATTTGTATTGAGACCTAAACATTTTCTAGGTCTGTATGACAGACCCAGAGTCTGTCATACAGAGTGAAGTAAGTCAGAAAGAGAGAGACAAATACCGTATGCTAACACATATATATGGAATTTAAGAAAAAAAAATGTCATGAAGAACCTAGGGGTAAGACAGGAATAAAGACACAGACTTACTAGAGAATGGACTTGAGGATATGGGGAGGTGGAAGGGTAAGCTGTGACAAAGCAAGAGAGAGGCATGGACATATATACACTACCAAACGTAAGGTAGATAGCTAGTGGGAAGCAGCCGCATAGCACAGGGAGATCAGCTCGGTGCTTTGTGATCGCCTGGAGGGGTGGGATAGGGAGGGTGGGAGGGAGGGAGATGCAAGAGGGAAGAGATATGGGAACATATGTATATATATAACTGATTCATTTTGTTGTAAAACAGAAACTAACACACCACTGTAAAGCAATTATACTCCAATAAAGATGTTAAAAAAAAAAAAGAACAACCGGGTTTAAACATCAATGGAAGTGAGCCATGGTTGGGGTGAGGGGAGAAGAATATTAGGCTGTCTAACAGGAAACACATAAACAGTCTCAATCCCTAACTCCTTGACATATGTCAACTTCTGGATTTCACACTGCTTCATCTCTTTTTTGAATCACTTTGAACAACAGTCATGTCAACATATTACCTCAAATGTTGTTGAAAAGGCAGTACTTGGAAGAAATGTATTCCAGACAAATATGTTCCCTTTAGCTTCCCCTATGTTCTCTCTCTCTCTCAGTGTCTACTTCTCAGTGTCTGGGTAGAGCAAAACAAGCAGCCAAAGAACCAAACCAAAGCAAACAAACAGACTACAAAAACAACAATTTAAAGTCCTGACTACAAGGAATTCTTTCTCCATGAAGAAAGAGAGACAGAAAGCTTGATGCACAATTACACTACACATGCACACACGAATGCACAGGAGCAAGGAGAAGGAAACTCTTAAAGAAAAAAAGCGATAAGCTAAGTGCTGAACAGTAGGGTTTAACCACATATGAAACGAGTGAAGGGTATTCCACGTTAAGATGAGCAAAGGCGTAGATGCGTGAAGTATGTTGTGCATTTTGAGCAGGTAGGCATTGCTAAAGATGACTGCATCGTGGATTAGTAGAAGTTTCAGCTGCAGAGGTGGGCAACCACAATAGCCTGCTTAGCAATGCTAAGCTGTTTGGATTATATCCTGTTAGCAAAGGGAAACTATCCAAGATTTGTAAACATTATTTTCTGATTTTATCAATGTTCACATTTATAAACTATTTACTGTAGAAATGTTGGAAAATATAGAAAATTGTAGAGAGAAAATTGCTCATTATTCTGCATCCAGAGAAAATTAAATTTTAAATCTATTTCCTCCTAGCATACTTTTTGTTTGTATTGTATATGGTATATATTACACTTATCACAACTTCAATCATTTTAAGACTTGCTTTATTCTCTTTTGTCTTAGTATTTTACACTCCAGTAAATATTTGTTGAAACTTTAACTTTTAGCATTTTGATTTGGCTTCACTATAAAATTATTTCATTATTCAATTATTGTGAGTTGTTGTGTTGTTTCCAATATGTCATCATTACACATAAATATGACCCATACGTCGTGTCAGGGCTTCCCTGCCTTTTAAGATCTTGGTAAGTGTGAGGCTTCCGGGAAGATGGCGGAAGAGTAAGACGCGGAGATCACCTTCCTCCCCACAGACACACCAGAAATACATCTACATATGGAACAACTCCTACATAACACCTATTGAACACTGGCAGAAGACCTCAGACCTCCCAAAAGGCAAGAAACTCCCCACGTACCTGGGTACGGTAAAAGAAAAAAGAAAAAGCAGAGACAAAAGAATAGGGACGGGACCTGCACCAGTGGGAAGTAGCTGTGAAGGAGGCAAGACTTCCACACACTAGGAAGCCCCTTCGCGGGCGGAGACTGCGGGTGGCGGAGGGGGGAGCTTCGGCACCGCGGAGGAGAGCGCAGCCACAGGGATGCAGAGGGCAAAGCGGAGAGATTCCCGCACAGAGGATCGGTGCCGACCGGCACTCACCAGCCCGAGAGGCTTGTCTGCTCCCCCGCCGGGGCGGGCGGGGCTGCGAGCTGAGGCTCGGGCTTCGGTCGGAGCGCAGGGAGAGGACTGGGGTTGGCGGCGTGAACACAGCCTGAAGGGACTAGTGCGCCACGGCTAGCCGGGAGGGAGTCTGGGAAAAAGTCTGGACCTAACAAAGAGGCAAGAGACATTTTCTTACCTCTTTGTTTCCCGGTGCGCGAGGAGAGGGAATTAAGAACGCTGCTTAAAGGAGCTCCAGAGACGGACACGAGTCGCGGCTATCAGCACGGACCCCAGAGACGGGCATGAGACGCTAAGGCTGCTGCTGCCACCACCAAGAAGCCTGTGTGCGAGCACAGGTCACTCTCCACATCCCCCTTCCGGGGAGCCTGTGCAGCCCGTCACTGCCACGGTCCCGGGATCCAGGGTCAACTCCTCCGGAAGAACGCACGGCGCGCCTCAGGCTGGTGCAACGTCACGCCGGCGCAACGTCACGCCGGCCTCCACCGCCGCAGGCTCGCTCCGCACTCCGTGCCCCTCCCTCCCCCCCGCCCCCCACGCCCGGCCTGAGTGAGAACAAAGAAGAGAAAGGGAAATCTCTCCCAGCAGCCTCAGAAGCAGCGAATTAAAGCTCCACAATCAACTTAATGTACCTGCATCTGTGGAATACATGAAGAGACAACGAGCCATCCCAAATTGAGGAGGTGGACGTTAAGAGCAAGATTTATAATTTTTTCCCCTTTTCCTCTTTTTGTGAGTGTGTATGTGTATGCTTCTGTGTGAGATTTTGTCTGTACAGCTTTGCTTCCACCATTTGTCCTAGGGTTCTATCCATCCTTTTTTAAAATTTTTTTCTTAATAATTATTTTTTATTTTCATAACTTTATTTTACTTTATCTTCTTTCTTTCTTTGCTTCCTTCCCTCCTTTAGACAACAAATCATCCCAAATTGAGGAGGTAGACTTTGAGAGCAAGATTTATGATTTTTTCCCCTTTTCCTCTTTTTGTGAGTGTGTATATGTATGCTTCTGTGTGAGATTTTGTCTATATAGCTTTGCTTCCACCATTTGTCCTAGGGTTCTATCCGTATGGTTATTTTTTGTTTGTTTTATTAATTTTTTTTCTTTTTTTCTCTTAATAATTATTTTTTTATTTTAATAAATTTATTATATTTTATGTTACTTTATTTTACTTTATCTCCTTTCTTTTCTTCCTTCCTTCCCTCCTTCCTTCCTTCCTCCCTTCCTCCCTCCTTTCTTTCTTTCTTTCTTTCTTTCTCTCTTTCTACTTCTAGTAATTCTTTCTTTCTACTTTTTCTCCCTTTTATTCTGAGCCGTGTGGATGAAAGGCTCTTGGTGCAGCAGCCAGGAGTCAGTGCTGTGCCTCTGAGGAGGGAGAGCCAACTTCAGGACACTGGTCCACAAGAGACCTCCCATCTCCACATAATATCAAATGGTGAAAATCTCCCAGAGATCTCCCTCTCAACACCAGCACCCAGCTTCACTCAACGGCCAGCAAGCTACAGTGCTGGACATCCTATGCCAAATGACTAGCAAGACAGTAACACAACACCACCCATTAGCAGAGAGGCTGCCTAAAATCATAATAAGTCCACAGACACCCCAAAACACACCACCAGACATGGACCTGCCCACCAGAAAGGCAAGATCCAGCCTCATTCACCAGAACACAGGCACTAGTCCCCTCCACCAGCAAGCCTACACAACCCACTGAACAAACCTTAGCCACTGGGGGGACAGACACCAAAAACAACAAGAACTACGAACCTGCAGCCAGCAAAAAGGATACCCCAAACACAGTAAGATAAGCAAAATGAGAAGACAGAAAAACACACAGCAGATGAAGGAGCAAGATAAAAACCCACCAGACCTAACAAATGAAGAGGAAATAGGCAGTCTACCTGAAAAAGAATTCAGAATAATGATAGTAAAGATGATCCAAAATCTTGGAAATAGAATAGGCAAAATGCAAGAAACATTTAACAAGGACCTGGAAGAACTAAAGATGAAACAAATGACGATGAACAACACAATAAATGAAATTAAAAATACTCTAGATGGGATCAATAGCAGAAAAACTGAGGCAGAAGAACAGATAAGTGACCTGGAAGATAAAATAGTGGAAATAACTACTGCAGAGCAGAATAAAGAAAAAAGAATGAAAAGAACTGAGGACAGTCTCAGAGACCTCTGGGACAACATTAAACACACCAACATTCGAATTATAGGGGTTCCAGAAGAAGAAGAGAAAAAAAAGGGTCTGAGAAAATATTTGAAGAGATTATAGTTGAAAACTTCCCTAATATGGGAAAGGAAATAGTTAATCAAGCCCAGGAAGCACAGAGAGTCGCATACAGAATAAATCCAAGGAGAAATACGCCAAGACACATATTAATCAAACTGTCAAAAATTAAATACAAAGAAAGCATATTAAAAGCAGCAAGGGAAAAACAACAAATAACACACAAGGGAATCCCCATAAGGTTAACAGCTGATCTTTCAGCAGAAACTCTGCAAGCCAGAAGGGAGTGGCAGGACATATTTAAAGTGATGAAGGAGAAAAACCTGCAACCAAGATTACTCTACCCAGCAAGGATCTCATTCAGATTTGATTGGAGAAATTAAAACCTTTACAGACAAGTAAAAGCTGAGAGAGTTCAGCACCACCAAACCAGCTTTACAACTGCTAAAGGAACTTCTCTAGGCAAGAAGCACAAGAGAAGGATAACAATAACAAACCCAAAACAATTAAGAAATGGGAATAGGAACATACATATCGATAATTACCTTAAATGTAAATGGACTAAATGCTCCCACCAAAAGACACAGATTGGCTGAATGGATATAAAAACAAGACCCATATATTTGCTGTCTACAAGAGACCCACTTCAGACCTAGAGACATATACAGACTGAAAGTGAGGGGATGGAAAAAGATATTTCATGCAAATGGAAACCAAAAGAAAGCTGGAGTGGCAATTCTCATATCAGACAAAATAGACTTTAAAATAAAGACTATTAGAAGAGACAAAGAAGTACACTACATAATGATCAAGGGATCGATCCAAAAAGAAGATATAACAATTGTAAATATTTATGCACCCAACATAGGAGCACCTCAATACATAAGGCAACTGCTAACAGCCATAAAAGGGGAAATCGACAGTAAGACAATCATAGTACAGGACTTTAACCCCCACTTTCACCAATAGTCAGGTCATCCAAGCTGAAAATAAATAAGGAAACACAATCTTTAAATGATACATTAAACAAGATGGACTTAATTGATATTTATAGGACATTCCATCCAAAAACAACAGAATACACATTTTTCTGAAGTGCTCATGGAACATTCCCCAGCATAGATCATATCTTAGGTCACAAATCAAGCCTTGGTAAATTTAAGAAAATGGAAATTGTATCAAGTATCTTTTCCGACCACAACGCTATGAGACTAGATATAAATTACAGGAAAAGATCTGTAAAAAATACAAACACATGGAGGCTAAACAATACACTACTTAATAACGAAGTGACCACTGAAGAAATCAAAGAGGAAATCAAAAAATACCTAGAAACAAATGACAATGGAGGCACAACGACCCAAAACCTATGGGATGGAGCAAAAGCAGTTCTAAGAGGGAACTTTATAGCAATACAATCCTACCTTAAGAAACAGGAAACATCTCAAATAAACAACCTAACCTTGCACCTACAGCAATTAGAGAAAGAAGAACAAAAAAACCCCAAAGTTAGCAGAAGGAAAGAAATCATAAAGATCAGATCAGAAATAAATGAAAAAGAAATGAAGGAAATGATAGCAAAGATCAATAAAACTAAAAGCTGGTTCTTTGAGAATATAAACAAAATGGATAAACCATTAGCCAGACTCATCAAGAAAAAAAGGGAGAAGACTCAAATCAATAGATTTAGAAATGAAAAAGGAGAAGTAACAACTGACACTGCAGAAATACAAAGAATCATCAGAGATTACTACAAGCAACTCTATGCCAATAAAATGGACAACCTGGAAGAAATGGACAAATTCTTAGAAATGCACAACCTGCCAAGACTGAGTCAGGAAGAAATAGAAAATATGAACAGACCAATCACAAGCACTGAAATTGAAACTGTGATTAAAAATCTTCCAACAAACAAAAGCTCAGGACCAGATGGCTTCACAGGCGAATTCTATCAAACATTTAGAGAAGAGCTAACACCTATCCTTCTCAAACTCTTCCAAAATATGGCAGAGGGAGGAACACTCCCAAACTCATTCTACGAGGCCACCATCACTCTGATACCAAAATCAGACAAAGATGTCATAAAGAAAGAAAACTACAGGCCAATATCACTGATGAGCATAGATGCAAAATCCTCAACAAAATACTAGCAAACAGAATCCAACAGCACATTAAAAGGATCATACACCATGATCAAGTGGGGTTTATTCCAGGAATGCAAGGATTCTTCAGTATACACAAATCAATCAACGTGATACACCATATTAACAAATTGAAGGAGAAAAACCATATGATCATCTCAATAGATGCAGAGAAAGCTTTTGACAAAATTCAGTACCCATTTATTATAAAAACCCTGCTGAAAGTAGGCATAGAGGGAACTTCCCTCAACATAATAAAGGCCATATATGACAAACCCACAGCCAACATCATCCTCAATGGTGAAAAACTGAAAGCATTTCCACTAAGATCAGGAATGAGACAAGGTTGCCCACTCTCACCTCTCTTATTCAACATAGTTTTGGAAGGTTTAGGCACGGCAATCAGAGAAGAAAAGGAAATAAAAGGAATCCAAATCGGAAAAGAAGAAGTAAAGCTGTCAGTGTTTGCAGATGACATGATACTATACATAGAGAATCCTAAAGATGCTACCAGAAAACTGCTAGAGCTAATCAATTTGGTAAAGTAGCAGGTAAAGTAGCAAAATACAAAATTAATGCACAGAAATCTCTGGCAATCCTATACACTAATGATGAAAAATCTGAAAGTGAAATCAAGAAAACACTCCCATTTACCATTGCAACAAAAAGATTAAGTATCTAGGAATTAACCTACCTAAGGAGACAAAAGACTTGTATGCAGAAAATTATAAGACACTGATGAAAGAAATTAAAGATGATACAAATAGATGGAGAGCTTTAGCATGTTCTTGAATTGGAAGAATCAACATTGTGAAAATGACTTTACTACCCAAAGCAATCTACAGGTTCAATGCAATCCCTATCGAACTACCCATGGCATTTTTCACAGAACTAGAACAAAAACTTTCACAATTTGTATGGAAACACAAAAGACCCCAAATAGCCAAAGCAATCTTGAGAACGAAAAATGGAGCTGGAGGAATCAGGCTCCCTGACTTCAGACTATACTAGAAAGCTACAGTAATCAAGACAGTATGGTACTGGCACAAAAACAGAAAGATAGATCAATGGAACAGGATAGAAAGCCCAGAGATAAACCCACGCACATATGGTCAACTTATCTTTGATAAAGGAGGCAGGAATATACAGTGGAGAAAGTACAGCCTCTTCAATAAGTGGTGCTGGGAAAACAGGACAGCTCCATGTAAAAGTATGAGATTAGATCACTCCCTAACACCATACACAAAAATAAGCTCAAAATGGATTAAAGACCTAAATGTAAGGCCAGACACTATCAAACTCTTAGAGGAAAACATAGGCAGAACACTCTGTGATATAAAGCACAGCAATATCCTTTTAGACCCACCTCCTAGAGAAATGGAAATAAAAACAAAAATAAACAAATGGGACCTAATGAAACTTCAAAGCTTTTGCATAGCAAAGGAAACCATAGACAAAACCAAAAGACAACCCTCAGAATGGAAGAAAATATTTGCAAATGAAGCAACTGACAAAGGGTTAATCTCCAAAATTTATAAGCAGCTTATGCAGCTCAATAACAAAAAACCAAACAACCCAATCCAAAAATGGGCAGAAAACCTAAATAGACATTTCTCCAAAGAAGATATACAGACTGCCAACAAACACATGAAAGAATGCTTAACATCATTATTCCTTAGAGAAATGCAAATCAAAACTACAATGAGATATCATCTCACACCTGTCAGAATGGCCATCATCAAAAAATCTAGAAATAATAAATGCTGGAGAAGGTGTGGAGAAAAGGGAACACTCTTGCACTGCTGGTGGGAATGTAAATTGATACAGCCACTGTGGAGAACAGTATGGAGGTTCCTTAAAATCTACAAGTAGAACTACCATATGACCCAGCAATCCCACTACTGGGCATATACCCTGAGAAAACCATAACTCAAAAAGAGTCATGTACCAAAATGTTCATTGCAGCTCTATTTACAATAGCTCAGAGATGGAAACAACCTAAGTGTCCATCGTCGGATGAATGGATAAAGAAGATGTGGCACATATATACAATGGAATATTACTCAGCCATAAAAAAGAAATGAAATTAAGCTATTTGTAATGAGGTGGATAGACCTAGAGTCTGTCATACAGAGTGAAGTAAGTCAGAAAGAGAAAGACAAATACCGTATGCTAACACATATATATGGAATTTAAGAAAAAAAAGTCATGAAGAACCTACGGGTAAGACAGGAATAAAGACACAGACCTACTAGAGAATGGACTTGAGGATATGGGAAGGGGGAAGGGTAAGCTGTGACAAAGTGAGAGCGAGGCATGGACATATATACACTACCAAACCTAAGGTAGATAGCTAGTGGGAAGCAGCCACATAGCACAGGGAGATCAGCTTGGTGCTTTGTGACCACCTGGAGGGGTGGGATAGGGAGGATGGGAAGGAGGGAGACACAAGAGGGAAGAGATATGGGAACATATGTATTTGTATAACTGATTCACTTTGTTATAAAGCAGAAACTAACACAGCATTGTAAAGCAATTATACTCCAATAAAGATGTAAAAAATAAAATAATAAAATAAACTGCAGGTATGATTTTTGGGTATGTCTCCTAGAGTAATGGAAATAAAAGCAAAAAGAATCAAATAGGACCTAATTAAACTCATACGCTTTTGAATGGCAAAGGAAACCATCAACAAAACAAAAAGACAGCCTACTCAATGGGAGAAAATATTTGCAAATAATATGTCTGCTAAGGAATTAATATCCAAAATATATAAACAGCTCATACCCTCAACATCAAAAAGCAAACCACCCAATTAAAAAATGGGCAGAAGAACAATAGACACTCTTCCAAAGAGAAAATACGGATGGCCAACAGGCACATGAAAAGATTCTCAACATTGTCAGTCATCAGGGAAAAGCAAATGAAACCACAATGAGATATCACCTCACACCTCTCAGAACTGCTATCATCAAAAAGACCACAAATAAAAAATGTTGGTGAGGATGTGAAGAAAAGGGCACCCTCCTACACTGTCAGTGAGAATGTGAATTGGCCACTGTGGAAAACAGTATGGAGGTTTCTCAAAAAACTAAAAATTGATATGATCCAGCAATTCCGCTACTGGGTATATCTCTGAAAAAAACAAAAATACTAATCTGAAAAGATACATGCATCCCAATGTTTATTACAGCATTATTTTCAATTTCTAAGACATGGAAACAACCTAAGTGATCAACAGATGAATGAATAAAGAAGAAGTGGTATATATATATATATATATATATATATATATATATATATATATACAATGGAATACTACTCAGCCATAAAAAAGAACAAAATTTTGTCATTTGCAGCAACATGGATAGATTTGGAGGGCATTATGCTAAGTGAAATACATCAGATGGTGATAGGTAAATACTGTATGATATCATTTATATGTGGAATCTAAAAAACACAACCAACTGGTGAATATAATAAAAAAGAAGCAGACTCACAAACTAGTGGTTTTCAGTGGGTAAGGGGGAGGGGAAATATAGGAGTGGGGGAGTGGGAGGCACAAACTATTTGGTGTAAAATAAGCTCAAGGATGTGTTGTACAACATGGGGAATATAGTCAATATTTTGTAATAACTGTAAATGAAGTGTAACCTTTAAAAATTGTATAAAACTAAAAAAAATTTTTTTAAAACACAAAGAAATAAAAATGAAAAACTGGAAAAAAAAAGATCTTGGTAAATGTAGTCAGATGACTGCCAATCCGTGGCCTATGGAAGACTTAAGCCCTCCAGGATCCCTGCAAATTCCTGAGATTCTTTTCCTCTGAGAGCAGTGATTCTGCAAATGAGGTCATTCAGGGTTCTGCACGGTCAAAACTATTTTCATGGCAATTACTAATAAATTATGTGCCTTTTACTTCTCATTGTCTTGTGAGGATAACAGTTGATTTTTCCAGGTGCTGTATGACATGGGGTGACAGCATCCTTCTGAAGGCTAATAGAATGTTTGCTTGTATAGTCTCCGTTTTAAATTTTTTTCTGGTTTAATTTTGAATATGGTAAAGATGAATAGAAACAACACACAGAAACAGTTGCCCATCGGGATCTTCACTACTTACTAAGTGTGTGAAGGGTCAAGAGGTGAGATAGTATGACAGGCACTATCTTAGTGCAACAAGGAATTTTTCCACAACAAGAAAATTCTGTGCATTATGGGTAAGTTTTATCCTTATATCCGTATTAAGAATTAATATAGTTGCAACTTTTAAAGAGTTTTCTCCCCACCACTACGTAACTAGTATTTTAGATGAAAATTCCCAATATTTTAACGTTGGATGTGAGTGAAGAATAGAGGAGGATTCATACTCATATTTCCTCATTAGAAAGTTAGTGGAAAAATGTTCTGAAAGTACATGCGGAAGGTCCAGTTAGGAGGCCGTTATGTGAAACAGGTTAGAAGGGGTGAAGTGGCATCAGTGTGCTTGCAGTGGAGCAGGAAAAATGAGGTGTATGAGTAAGATGTAATCCCATGCAGTTTTATTATCTTCATTTTACAGGTGAGAAGACAAGGGGGAAAGTGACATGTAATGGTCAAGGTGGAATTTGAAATGGATCTTTTAACTCCAAGTCTCTTGTCCTTTCTACTGTACCAGAACTCGTCAAGACCTCATCCTTGAGAAAATACATTTGTTGTTGACATGGACACAAAGGTGAAGCAAATCTAATAACTCACTCTTCTCAGAGCCTTGTGAAGTTCGTTCGCTTTTCTACAACCTCCTGTAACATATTCACCTACTCAAAAATGCTATCTACGTGGGTCAGTGAGTTTGATGTGGTTCTCATCCCCTCTCTCTCTCTTTCTTTCTCTCTCCTCTTCCCCCTTCTCTTTCTTTTTACTTATTTGTGCCCATGTAGCACATTTAAATGATGGTCATAAGTGAAACACATTGGCTTGGCATGTGTAATCTTGTGAAGATTTCTTTGAAATTTGTGTAACTACTTTGTTACACTACAGCTGTGCCTGCCCTGTCAGAACAATCCCTTGCAGAATAAAAGAGAGCACATGTGGCTTCGTTTAGCACCTTTCTGTAGTAGTGCTAATTATGAGGTCTGGCAACTCTGAGAGCTAGAAAGTCACCTCCAAATATTGGTTTATGTTTTCCAGGTTAGTGTAGTTCCCTGTAGTGATATGGAAGCTATTGATCTGACTTGGCCTTTAAAAGATAGAAAAAGATACTAGGTGACGTCCATAGACTACAAAGTGCTTGCCATCCCCACTGCCCTTTTTGGAGGAATGCCTTCCTTTGAAATCTTAATTCCCCAGTCATTGTTTCCATTTAATTATTTCAATTTTTATTCCATATTCTTTTCCATTGAGCTATTAATATTCAGGGGGAAAACTGTGAACTGCTGTGTGCTTGTTCTGTATAGTGGACTCCAGTAAGTATGTTTCTGTAAAGTGTAATGGTTTTATGACCACCTTCATTAAATTTTATAATTAGCAGCATTATTAAATACAGTTTAAATAGTCTAATTTGGGAAAGAAAGAACATACATTTAAAGGATCACAAAAGTCAAAGGAAGATTTCAGAGAAAGAGAAGTATGTTTTGCTCTTGCTTAAGATACTCTATTCTTTCCAGGCTGTCTCATAATGAACATGTGCATATGCTGAGAACATACATGTTGTCATATTTCTCAGCATGAATAATCATGGAAAGTATTTATTCACCAACACTGGAAGCAAATGAAATTTAAAATTAAGCAGAAACAGCAGGGAAGTGAGAAAATTGGGAAATTTTATATTCTTATGACACTGTTAAACATGTTGTCCATAAAGACTGTGTATATTTTTGGAAAAATCGAGACTGAGAACACAGAAGTAATTTTTTTCATAGGGGTAAATGCATTTATTCTTCTCTACAGTTCATCCTCCATTCTAAGAATTCTGGATAATTTTCCAGAATTTTCTTCAGATATATTTTCTATTTTAATAAAAGCACATTTTACCTCAGATCTGATTATTCATAGTCCAACTTCTTGTGTCCTAAGCGAGTATTTTATTAGTTTCAAGGTAAGATCTCATTTCCCATGAGTGCTACCTTCAGAGTCAAAACTGAAGACATAATGAATGGCAGAAATGTCATAATTTAGAACAAAAGTCCATCTGGTCCAAGAGTATACAGTAGAACCAAAGAAGTATTGTAAGATGGTGAACACTTTTCCTATCGTTCACCTGAAATATGGACTAATGTTACATAAACATTCTTAAATTTCCTTAGAATGTGTCTAATATCCATGATAGTAGCAGAGAGGGCTTATGGAAGAGAAATTAAAACTGAGCTTGGATATATCATCATGAGCTATAAATATGTATAATAATAAGATTATTTCAAGCATTACAATGATCCTTATCAGATTTTGAGCAAATATTGCAATAATTTGCAATAATTTATAAAATATAAGTCTCCCAACTTTGTCTGAGAAAGAGGTTTATAGAAGTTCTGATGACTCCAGTTTGAGCTATATGCACACAGGCAGCAGCTCTGTGGGGAAAAAACCCTGGTCCAGGGGCAGAGGGGTCGAGATCACGCTCAGCGCTGTAAAACATACTATATATTTACTTCTTGTCTCCACGCTCTAAAATGTAAACATTGTTGGCAAGTACTTTATCTGCCTTGTCTACTGCTAGAGACCACCTCCTGGCACATAGTAGGTGCTCATGGTTATTTCTTAAAATAATAAAAACATTGATTTTCCCCTTAGTAACTTAAACTCTTTGCTTCCCTACCTCCCTTCTGCTGGCATGGTTTATTTTCATTTCAGTAGCATTCTCCTTCCTTTCTACATTGTCAGTGCAAATTGGAAGCAGTAGACACCTCACTTACTGGATGAACTATTTAGATCCCTCACTAGCATATTTTGTTTTCTGGATCATGAGAAATACTCACTATTTTTCTGGAGAAGCTTCTAACAGAGACCAGAACCATACCATTTCCTTCCACATCTGTGGAGAAGAGTGTGTTTCCTCCTTGTGAGGAACATTCTCAGCACAGCCACGGGGACTTTGCAAAACTGTGGCTTTCATGATGACTCCTGTGAGATTGTTCTCCTTATCATGGAGCTTCTTCTGTAGGCCTTACCAAGCCCTGGAATTTTCCCACTGATCTCTCAACCCCAAACAAAACTTGTTCCCTCTAGCTCCCTGTATACAAATTCTACTACTCCTTTAAATATTTTCATAAAACTTCTTATTTCAGGAAGTCTGTTCTGAGAGTCCCAGTGTAGATTATTTTTCAGTCATTTTACATGCCCCATGGCACTTTATTTGCACCTCTCAGATGGTATCTTCTCCTTTCGGTGATGTTATTTATGTGTCTACCTCATAGTCTACTAGAATCTGTAAGGGGAGAATGATGTTCCCTTATTTTTTGGTAAGAGAACAACATCCATGTTTTCTTGGAGCTTAGATTCTAGCGGAGGATTTATAGTTAAGTAGACTAATAAATAAAGGTGTAAGAAAGAAATATGACAGATACTGAGAAGTGCTCCACAGAGAGTGAATATAAGGTGGCATGATAAAGAGTGACTTGTTGTAAGCCGTCAAGGAGGCATTTGAGCCTATATCTGAATGACACAAAGAAACCAGCTCTTGACATACTCAGCAGCAGAGCCTTCTATGTAGAGGGAACACATCCCACCAGGCCTTCTACAGAAAGCACTTGGTGACAAATAAACTAAAGAAAAAGGCAGTGTGTCTGGTACACCTTAGATAAGAAAGAAGATGAAATAGTGTGAAATATGAGGGTAACAGGGACCAGGTTATAAAGAGTTGTATAAGTCAGGGTAGGGGGTTTGCATTTTCTTCTAAGAGTGAAGTGAAGCAGCCCTAGGTTTCTAAGTAGGGGAAAAATGTAATAAGATTTGTTTTCTTAATTTCCCTTTTTTCTCCAGCCATCTCTCCCTCCTGTCTCCTTCCTCCCTTCCCTCCTCTCCCCCTCCTTCTCCTTCTTCCTCTCTTCCTCCCTCCATCCCTTCCTTCCTTCCTTTTCCCCTCTACCTCTCCTTCCCTTTCTCCCTCCTTCATTCCCTTCCTCCTTTTATTTCCTTTTATCTGTTTGTTTATTTTTAAGCCTTCTGACTGCTCTAGCGACAATGGATCCTAGGAGGAGCCAGAGACCACCTGGGCCGAAGGCTTCTGTAGGTGGCTTCATTGTGCCTCTACCAGTTTCTGGTATATAGCAGCTCTTAGTGCAGTAAAAATATCTAAAGAGCAATAAGATGATCTTGTCATACACAACAGCACAGCAATGTTTGTCTTCTTTGCTCACCATGGGTCCTTTTAGCTACAGCAAATGTTAAAAATGGTATGCAACATGTGCTATAGTGTGTGTTTTCCTGCCACAAAATGCTCCAAAAGACATGGATTTTGGTCTGGTTTCACTGATCTATCCCAAGTGTCTGGGAAAGTTTGTGGCACAGAGTAGAGACTCAATAAATACTAATTGAATTAATGAAAATATTTTTAATCCTTTACCTTTCTGAACCTTCTTTTCATTCACTTCTGACAACTTCTCTAATTTACCAAATGGGGCTGAAATGGGTACAAAGGGTGAGAAAACTTTTGGAACTGTTTCCTTGCTTCCTATCCCATAGGGACAGTTTTCAACAACTCTAGATCAAAGCTCTCAGTGTCCTTTGCCTTTGTGCACTAAGATTTCCGTCAGTTTAGGTAGCAAACAAATGTGTCTAGTTTCCACAGTATTTATTGGTTTTTATTTCAACTACCACGATTTTCTTTTTCTTCCTTTAGTTTTATTTTGACATTCTTTCTACAAATATCTCTCTTGTAGACATTTTCTGAGATTCTTCTCTTAAACTTTTTTTTCTGCATTGCAGTTGAGGCCAGCATCTTCAAAGAGACTTGATTAGTTTTATGTTTTCATTAGGAAGGTGTTTCCAGAGGTAGTCATTACAGAGAAAAACCAAGGCTGTACATTGTTAATATGCTTCATTCTGTCTGGAGTTTTGTTAGAAAAGTTCCTGGTTCAATACTATAATTCTAACTTTAATCATCAACAACTAGCAAAATCATTTACCTTTAAGATGTTAGCAGCTAAAGGGATGTAGCTATAATGATGATTAGGGAATCAGATTATTCGAGGGAGTTCTGTATTTAAAGAAATTAACTTAAAAAGAGTCTTATCTTAAAACAGCAACAACTTTAGTACACCTATTGTGTGCAGGGTATTATGTTCAAAATGAGTGTATACGCATATGAGTTTAACTTTAGTGAGCCTACTTCTTTATACCTAACTTTTTTAAAATTTAATTTTGTTTGCATATTACTACCTACAAATAGAAGATATTGCATCTTCATAGCAATTACAATTCCTATAGGTAAATAGAACACACACACACACACACACACACACACACACACACACAATCTGCCTTTAAAAAAAAAAGGAAAAATATTGAAAATGAATGTTATCAAAGAGATAGCAGAATAGAGAATAAAAATATGTGAAATGCAAGAAACCTGTCTGTAGAGAAATATTTCTTTAATTAAATTTCTGTACTTTGTGGAAATTGAAGATGGAATTATTCAGTCTTTTATGGTAAAATTAAGAGTTTATCTGATGACAATCAAAAGAAGTAGATCACGAAGCCACTGTCCAGGAGAGCTGGTAAATAATAAGCCGCATGGCTACTACCATGAGACTTGCTGGGAGCTCCAACTAGGGAGCAAATGAACAAAATCTGAGGGGCCTGAATACAAAGATCACAGGCAACCATATGGGAAGAAGGCCTGGGCCATGCCAGGAAAGAGGCAGCTGTCTAAATCAGTAAGGCCAACAGACAGTTTTCTCCCAAACTAAGAGACAGAGTGGAGGTTACACAGGGTGCACATACTGTAGCCTTACAAAATAATGCCAGATTGTTTCCAAAGTGGTCATCTAATTGGTACTCCCAAAAGTCATGCATGAGTTCCCACTGATCCACATTCTTACCAACACTTAATAGTGACAGATTCTCAATTATTTTTTCCAATCTGGAAGTGTATAAAAGCATTTCATTAACATTTTATTTGCATTCCCCTAATTATTCTACATCCTTTATTACTATTACTATTAGACTGAGCTTCTTTTACTGTTTTTTTCATATGTGTGTCATAATGGTATTCTCCTATATTTTACATAAAAGTTTCTAAGATTTACCTTTCATATTTAAACCTTTGGTCCTTTGACCCACATGTAATTTATATTTTTACTTACCTATCGAATTCCAGATTAAAATATCTCCAAGGATGAAACTTTCAAATTCAAAGGCAAAGTCAATAGCTCCTTATCAAATCTTCTAAATAATGCTTCAGTCATTTCTACATTATGTGTGCAAATTGGAATCACTCCCTGGCAATGACAGGGAGCTCATTATTTCAACTATGGTAAGATTCTTCCTGAAGATTACCTGATATCTGTCTCTCTGTAATTCCCAACAATTGACTAGAAATTTTATTTTTGGAGACATCTCAATGAGATAGATTGCAATATATGCTGCTGACCCTTCATGCTTTTCTATGTCTACACCCTTGCACCTCTTCCCATCAAGGGAATGGGATGAATAGACCAGCCATGGCTGAGGTGGAGAAAAGCACTACATTTTGAAGTGCCTTATTATGCAGCTATAGCTAACTGATATAAAGAAAAATTTCCTTTCTATATAGCAATCCTTATGCCTGTGCTGTAAAAAATAATTCTGTGGTGACTTGATTCAGAAAAAATCCCATCTAATTCAATAGCATTACATTTCAAATTTGATGATAATCTGTATTTGTGTCATCATGAAAGTCTTTGAATGAATGATGTGATTGTCAACTATGAAATTCATGAATCGATGTCAAAATAAAATACCACAGTGACAATAAAAGTAAAATGGAGTTCCACAATTGAAGAATCAAAGAACACATTCAAAAGAAGTCACATTGAATTTATAAAACTATTTGAAGTGAAAGATTAGAAATGCAGTGATGTATATGTAATTCTAAAACTAATCCTATGGAGTAGGTAAAACTATCATCACCCATTTTTACATGAGTCAACCGAGGATTAAAGGGATTAAATTATGTATCAGTATAAAAGTTAACTGAGCTTAGAAGTGGGTAGAGCACAGAGTAAATCCTAGGTCTCTTGATTCCAAAGTCCATGATCTTTACTACTATGCCAGAGGTTCTCAACCCTGGCTGCATATTGGAATCATCTGGGGAAGCTTTTCTAAATGCCAATTCCCAGACCCCTACCCAGAAAAATTAAATCAGTATCTCTGGGGGAGGGGGTCTATGGAGAAATAGGTTATTGTTGCTGTTGTTGTTGTTTTTAACTCTGTAAAAGATTATAAAAATGAAAAGCTAGAGTTAAACTTCATTGCATTATGCTTTGCACTTACAATAAAATTGAGGCTGGATGGGCCTTCATGGCTTAACCTCTGCCCATCTCCAGACTCATCCTGCACCTCTCTTCCATCCATGGATTATTAATATTAATCAAACACACTATCAATCTTTCAAGAAACATCCAGCTGTGAGATGGATTTAGAATTCACACAAAGACCATTGAATCATGTTGATTCTACACTTGAATTTACCACAGACTTGCTTATGTTACCTCAAACAAGTCTTTTAATCCCACAAAGCCACAGCATCTTTGTGGACCCAGTAAGTTTGGAGCTATTTCTTATCCAAGACCTCACAGTATTTTGAAAACGTAATATGATTCTAGAGAGATTCTACAATTTATGAGAGTTTTTAATTGGCACTAGACTAGCTGCCTACCGCTGAAAGCAATCAAGTAAGAATTCAACCATCAGTGATTTTTCTGTATTTCACTGCCATCTCTTGGATTTCAGTTGTATCCAAAATGTTTTAGGTTTTTCACATACAGAGTAATTCACATTAAACAGTCCTGTGTACTTTGGAGATGGAGATATGTGCCCTTTTGAGTAAAGTGAGATATCCTTGTATTATCATCTGAGAAAAAGCTTATTGGAATGACTTAATATCTATTCAGGAAATATATCTAGGGAATTCCATTCTTACTATCTATAATAGTTATAAGTTCATTCACCATGAAGGACTACGACCAAAATGATAGTCCTACGAAAATTTAAAAAAATACCAGCCAAGGATCTTCTAGCTCAAGATTGAACTGAAATGTGTTAATAAGGTATTCATGTATTTAAGTTATTAATAATTGGCAGATTTGCCAATATTGGTGTATAGATTTTTATTAGGGGGGAAGATGTGAGTAGGAGTCAAGAAATATGAACATTTGGGCTTCCCTGGTGGCGCAGTGGTTGAGAGTCCGCCTGCCGATGCAGGGGACATGGGTTCGTGTCCCGGTCCGGGAAGATCCCACATGCCGTGGAGCGGCTGGGCCCATGAGCCATGGCCCTTGAGCCTGCGCGTCCGGAGCCTGTGCTCCGCAGCGGGAGAGGCCACAACAGTGAGAGGCCCGCGTACCGCAAACAAACAAACAAAAAACCTAAAGAAGAAATATGAACATTGGAGGGGACCAAAATCTTGAGAAATCATTTTTTAAAAACATTAAATACAGTTTTTCATATGTGCTAGTGTATTTTAATAACCATCTTAAAACAATTGAGGGGTGTCATGCAGTGGTAACCTGGGGTCTCTGTCAGAAGACAAACCACAACAAATTCTTTTTTATTTTCTTGCTGCACAATTTCTGCAAAGTGTGATATATTCTGAGAATAGAGAATGTATTCTTAATTGAAGATGTATTGTAGCTAGTATTCAGCAGCAACTTTCACCAGTATTTTATGAAAAAATTCGAACATTAATTGAAAGACTTTTTAGTGTGAACATTTGTTCATAACCTAGCTTTAATTAGTAATATTTTATTATATTTGCTTTATCACATATTCATCTCTTTACCTATCATTAATCTATCTCATTTTTCTCATTTTATTGATGCAGATATGAGTACACATTCCCCTAAATACTTTAGCATTCCTATCAGTTAGAGTTCAATATCAGTCAAAAATTATGTAAATTTTACCTACAAAATGCACAAATATTAAGGGAAAATGTGCTAAGTTTTGACAAATGTATATATCTGGGTAATCCTGTCCCCATCAAGATGCAGAGCATTATGATAATGCCAGAAGATTTCCTCACTCTCTTTCCCAGTCAATCCTCAATCTTTCCCTTGGAAACTACTCTTCTGACTTTTCCATATAAATTGTTTATGCATTTTTAGAATTTCATACAGAGACATATGACACGTACTCTTTTATGTATTACTTATTTCACTCTGCGTGGTTTGGAGATTTACTTTGCTTTGTGTATCAGTATTTCACTTCCTTTTTATTGCTGAGTGCCACTCTATTGGATGACTATGGACACTGGTTGTTTCCAGTTTGAGGCTATTTTGACTAGAGCTGCTAAGAGCATGCTTTTATAAAACTTTTTGTGAAAAATGTGGTTTCCTGTTTCTTGAGTAAATATCTAGGGGTAAAATTGCTGGGCTTTAGGGAGAAGTAATGTTAGTTTTGTGAGAAACTGCCGGGTTTCCCCAAAGTGGTTGTGTCATCCTATATTCCTACCAACAATGTGTGAGAGTTTCAGTTGCTCTAAAACATTGTCAACAGTATTGTCAGTCTTTTAAATTTTAGCCATTCTGGTTGGTGTGCAATGGTATCTTGTGGTTTTAGCTGTAGTTTACTTAATAACGAATTATATTAAGCACTTACATGTTTGTTGGTTATTCATATATCTTCTTTTGTGAAGTGTGGTCTAATCCTTTACCCGTTTTCAGTTGAGATATTTGTCTATTATTAAGTGCTAAATGTTTAAAATACATATATATATATATATATATATATATATATATATATTTGATACAGTTCTTTGTCTGGTACATATTTTCTCCCCCAAATTATCTATTTATTTTCTCAACAATTTTTCTGATGAGCAGAAATTTTTTAATTTTGATAAAATTGAATTTACCATCTTTTATTTTATTTTTATTGCCATGATCACTCTAAGTCCATATGTGTCCACAGACATATGGACTATGACCATACTGAATAAAACTGGTGAATATCTACATAAACTACTTGGAATTCTGCACAGGAGATTTGTCACCTCCTCTGCTTGTTAATTTATTAAATCATTTATTCATATAAGTATGTGTTCATGGATATTCATTTTATGTTTTGGGTTATAACCCATATAACCCATATGGGTATAATCCATATTTTTTGAGCACTTTCTTACTTTGTGGCATTATGGGATGCTCCAGCTCAGCTTGTATATTTCCTATTCCAGTTGTAGAATCACCCACTTCTCCTAGGTGCCCTGATTCTTCTCATTGTGGGAATAGTAATAGAAACTAAGAGCTGGGTACTAGGTATGATCATTGCTACTGGGGAGTTGTTGTTTTCAGGCTCTTGCAGCTAACAGAGCAAATAAATATGTTTATATGCTAACTTATTTATGTACACACTTATGCATAATACTCATATGTGTAAGTATCTATATCTGTATTAAAGTAAACATGAGTTTACACTGATGTCTGTAATTCTAATCCATTACCACATGGTTCATCCTAGCCTTCTCTCCTTGCTTATCTGTAATGTCCTTCTCCAACAGTGAGAAATCTGGCTCCAACAATCTGCCAACTAGTTGATTTTTAAATTCTGGTATACATGTACAACAGTATCAGAATCGTTAACCTATACCCCCATGGGAAACAACTTCATAAACTAAAGTACTTATGTTCTCTGAGTGCTTATGCACAGTTCCTTTTGCCTTTGGTCTTACAGAATCCACTCATTTCCAAAGTTACTTAGGTTATCAATTTTAACCTCATCATTCCAGTAAACTTGCTTCATATATATATAATATGGTTAGGTTTGTAGTCTGAATGTCTTCCTGGGATCCACTTTCTGAATACATCATAAATTATTTTCTTAAATTTGTGTACATTAAAGTTCATTATTTGTGCTGTTAAGTTCTGTGGGTTTTGAAAAGGGCATGATGTCTTATATTGGCCCTTGCACCATCATACAGAATCAGTTTACCACCCTAAATGTGTCTTTTTTCTTTCTCCAATTTAACTCTTCCCTCCTTCTGCCAAACCCTAGCAACCATTGATACTTTTACTATTTCTATAGTTTTTCTTTTCCAGAATATTATATACGTGAGCTATATAGTGTGAAGCTTTTCAGACCGCTTTCTTTCATTTAGCAATATGCACTTAAGGTTCCTCAATGCCTTTTCATCATTGAAAGATCATGTATTTTTATATCACTGTAAACTGTTCCATTATAGGACTTCCACAGTTTATCGATTTACCTATCAAAAGACATCTTGGGTGCTTCAAGTTTTTGGTGACTGTAAATAAATCTGCTATAAATATTCACATGCAGTGTTTTGGGTGAGCATGTTTTCGAATCAGTTGAGTAAATACCTAAGAGTGCAATTTCTAGTTCACAGGATAAAAGTGGGTTTAGTTTTCTAAGAAACTGATGATCTGTCTTCCAAAGTGGCTGTACCATTTTGCATTTCTGCTAACAATGAATGAGAGGTCCTATTACTCTACACCTTTGCCAACATTTGGTGTTGTCAGTATTTGGACTTTAGCCATCCTGGTAGGAAATATATCCACATACTAACTTGTACCCAAATGTTCATTGCACAGTTATTCACAATATCCAAAAAGTGAAAACAACCCAAATGTCCTAAAACTGGTGAATGGATAAATAAAATGAAGTATATCCATACCATAGAATATTTTTGTGCATAAAAATGAAGTACTGATACTTACTATAACATGGATGAATCTTGAAAACTTTAAGCTAAGTGAAAGAGTCAGACAGAAAAGACCACATACTATATGATTCTATTCAAATGAAATGCCCCAGATAGGCAAAGCTATAGGGACAGAAAGTATACTAGTGGTTGTCAGGGGATGGGAGGAGGAGGAAATTGGGAATGATTGTGAACAGTTACTAGTTTCTTTCTGGGGTGATGGAAATGTTATGGAATTAAATAGTGGTGAGGGTTGTACAACCATGTGAAGACAAAAAACAATGAATTGCACACATTAAAATGGTGAATATTGTGTTATCTGAATTTTATCTCAAATTTAAAAATTATATACTACAATGCAAGATAGATAGATGATAGATAGATAGACATATAGATAGATAGATAAGAGAAATGCAAATTATAAACAAATTGCATACCACTATACTTCCCCCAGAATGAATTTCTGGGAACTCTGATCCATTGCTGGTGGGAGGGTAAATTTGTTCATATCCTTGGAAAGCTCTGTCAGTGTTTTCTCTCCATATCTGTAACTCTATCTATCTATATTTGTATGAATATATTACTATATATTAACATATATAGGAATGAGTCTAATAAAATATGTGCAAGATATTAAATGGAGGAATGTATAAAACTTCACTTAAGAACATAAAAGTAAAACTTGTGAGAGGAGACTCAGTATTACAAAGTACTAACTTTTTCAAGTTCATCCAACCTACATAAAAATACCAACGTAATTTTTCATGTAAATTTAAAACATGATTTTAAAATTCATATTAAAACAGACTTGACTAAAAATTGCCCAGAAAATATTGAAGAAGAAGAAAAAGAGATAGTAAGACATTAAAAGCAGGAGTAATTAAAGTAGTGTGATATTTGTGAAAGAAGAGGGAAATATACCAATTGAATAGAAAGGAAGTTAATAAACAGATTCATGCATATATCAAAGATATATTGCAAAAGAGCAGGGAGGTATAAATGTATCAGTTTCTAGACATATTATATAACTTAGAATGAAAAATAAAAATTTAGAAGGCTTAGCAAAATGTAGAAGAATTTGTTTATAACCTTGATTTATACTCCAAAAGCACAAACCATAAAGGAAAAGATTGATAAGTGTATTTCTTCTCTACATATATACAATAAAGATACCATGAATTAAGTTTAAAACATGACAGAGATAAAATATTTTCTGTATTTTTAAGCAGGCAAAGCATTACTGTTTTAATATATGTAAATAACTCCTAAACATCATTCATGAAAACACAAACTTCAATAAAACAATGCCAGAAGTCACATATGAATATATGCCCAACTTACTAGTAATTAAATTTTCAAAAATAAGGAAACAAGAAAGTCTGGCAATTCCAAATGTTGGTATTTTTGCGAGGAAAGAATGTATATATGTATATCATCTATGTATACCTCAGATGCCTTAGGTGTGAGATGTTTCAATGAACCAAATGAACTGTTATCGATGGGAATATAAATTGTTAACCTCTTTGGACATTAATCTGTTCAGCTATAGAAATGTTGAATAAAGCTAAAATAAAGCTACTCCACTTCTAAGAGAGTATCCTGGAAAAAAATCATTCCATGCCCAGAAGAAATGGCCATTGTTCTATTCCTTGTAAGAATAAAAGTCTGGAAATAATCTAAATGTCCATGATTGGAAGAAGGAAAGTGTATGGTTATTTCTGAAATGGGAAATGATATAGCAGTTAAAATGAATGAACTAGAGCTACAGGTATCAGCATGGAAAGATATTAAGGGTATAATATGTGAAAAAAAGTTGGTCGCTCAAAGATATGTGCAGTGCAGTACTAACTATGGAAAATTTTACATGATGAAATAACACTACATATTATATTTAGATTTATAAGTGGATAAATGACAAAAATCATGGATTCCAGGGACATGTGTTAGAATTGTGGTTACCCCTGAGGAACAAAGGAGAGTCATAGAGTTGATGAGGCTAGAAAGAGAACTTTGTAAGAGTTTTGTTCACTGTAGTGTATTTAGAAGTAAAAATATAACGTTGTACATATGAAACATATAATGTTATGAATCAATGTTACCTCAATAAAAAAGATAAAATTAAAGAAAAAGGGAAGAAAAAAGGAATTATTATTTTAATAAGAGCAGTTTTAATTGCATAGTGAAGTAGTATTCTTTTTTCACTAGAAAAGAGTAAACCATGAAATCAGAGGCAAAAGCACATTTTCACTGCTAATGAGAAATCTCACAAGGCTAACTAAGGTCACGTCTTTCAATAACTTGAGCAACACAGGCAGATGAATAGACCAGCCATGGCTGAGGTGGAGAAAAGCAGCTGGCAGTTGTGAGAATCTGGAAGGACTCTGAAAACACTTTCATGAGTGATAGATCCTTGAATGGACAAGATAAGCCCTAAGCAGGAATCTGTGAAACTAGGTAGAGATAGTTAAAAAAATGCCCTGCTTGTTTGGAAAAAGAGAGTCAATTTATTTAGAAAATAAGTCTATTTGTCAATCCCATAACTCTATGCCTGTGTGTCAGAATAGGGCCTTTATTAACCATCTGGTTCTAATTTTTCTTGTGGGCTGAATTTTCTTGTTTCTCTCACTGAAGGCATCACAGGAGATGACCCATAAGCCTAACAGCATATTGCTCTTTTTTATTAGCTTTCTGTGTCATGGAAACCTCCTTACAGAACCCATTCATCATGTGATTATAATAAACACATTTCTATGAAGGCAGATGGGGAACCACCAAGAGACAAAGGAGGACTTTTGGTAGTAGGGAAATGAAAAAAACGGTATTCCAATCTCAATATCTCTCTGTCTCACTCTGTCTCTCTCTCTCTCTCTTTCTGTGTCAATGTCATCATTAGAACAGTTCCTTCCTGTGAAATTCTGCAAAATAAAAAACTGATTTTCTAGGACTTCAGCATGACTATGAAAACTTGATAGTTCCCCTTTAAGACAATGATTACTAAATGAAGGTAAAAAAAATAAATGTTATAAGTCATGTACACCATCCTGCTGTTTAAAGTTGAAATGGGAACTCGTAAAATTTCTGCCAAAGAAAATAACACTGGCATAAATGTTGTTTTTATACCTGTGCTACTGCATGAATATCCTTCTGTAATTTTCAGATTATAAAATCTTTGTAAGGGACTCTGAATTCATAAATGTTTGCAAGAATGCAAAACAAGTTGGTTTGTCATGTCTGTAGCAAAAAACTGGGAATTACTTGGGAATTATCTTTATATGATTGGAGTTAGCCAAGTAATCAGGCTCTCCTTGTATTTTTAGTCTCACCTCTCCTTTCAAAAGGCCTTGGCCAGGACCTGATGAACGCACACCACTCCAGCTTGCTAAGTATCCTCCCCTTGGGATCAACCTTGTTTATGATGATTAAAAATTAGATTGTCTACTCCTTTACAAATATGCACACCCTGGAGCCATCTACAATCCTTTATGTGTTTACTGGGCATGCTATCTGGATCACACTTACTGCTGTAAAAAATGTCTTTGGTGTAATATTCTCACAGAGTTTAATTTTTGGTTCACTTATCCAGCTACATTTCTGCCTTGATAATCCCATCACATACGAATAGCACTGAATATCATCTACTAATAAGCCCAAAATTTGTACCACCATCCTAGAACTCTCTCCTGAACTTTTGATTTATTTATCCAACTGCTTTCACTTGGATGTGATGTCTGAAATTTAATGTTTCTGTAACTGAGTTCCTAATATTTCCCTCCAAACTGCTCTACCTTTCACTTTCCCAATCTCAGTTGACTCCATCACTGAAGTCGTTCAGAACAGAAACCATGGGATTCTTTGAGGCTCCTCTTTCTGAGATATCCTACCTCCAAACCTCCAGGAAAATCTCATGACTCTACCATTGAAATATATCCAAAATTTGACCAATTCTCATCACCTACACTGTTGCTAAACTTGTCCAAGCCATCATTATCTAAGGACTGCAATTGTTTCCTACTGTATCCTCCAGCTTCTAGCCTTATCTACTTACAGTCTTTTTAAATACAGCCAACAGAGTAGACCTAAACCATATCATGTTACTTCTTTCAAAATGTGGCATTGTCTCCTCATTCACTCAGGGTAAAATCAAAATCTTAACAAAGGCTGACAGGGCCCTAATAATCTGGCCTCTCTTTTTTTTTTTTAATTTTTATTTTATATTGGACTATAGTTGATTAGCAATGTTGTGTTAGTTTCAGGTGCACAGCAAAGTGATTCAGTTATACATATATATATATATATAATTCTTTTTCAAATTCTTTTCCCATTTAGGTTATTACAGAATACTGAGCAGAGTTCCCTGTGCTGTAATGTAGATCTGGCCTCTCTTTACTTCTCTTGCTTATATGTTACGTCTTCCTCCTGATGGCACTCCAGGCTCTTAGGACTTTTCCTCCATTTTTTCCCAATGCCTGGAATCCCTTTTCCACAAATATCCATTCGATTAATCTTTTACCTCCTTAAATTCTTTGCTCAGATCTCATCTCCTCAATGAGGTCCACTTTATTCACCTACTTAATATTACAGCTTGCTCTCCAACATTTTCCTACCACTCTTCATTTCTTTAATGTGTGGTCCTCTTTAACCACTTTGCTTTTTTTTAAGAGTTATTCCCTCTGTTTGGTATATGCTTCACTCCCATTTCTCCTATCATCTGTTCTTACTTTTAGGTCTCAGCTTGGATGTTACTTCCTCTTGTATCACTACCTCAGGACACGAGTTATTAGAGCATAGGAGATACTCAGCAAATATTTGCTGAACGATAAATGATTTAACATATGACTGCTTAGGTCAGTTTTAAAGTTTACTTTGTATACAAAGCTGATGGTGTGGATATAAATTATGTTTGAATATATAAATGTGAAATTCTGTATAGTAGGTGCTGGCACAATTTGCTCTTATTTTAGTCATTATTTTCTTTCAGAAAGATGTTGCACTGTGGTAAACACATTTATGAACAGTACAAATTAATAATCAATACAGGTTATTCTCTTTGCATCATTACTTTTTCAGCAGGGTTTTTTTTTAAAGACGCTGTCTAATCTCAAAAATTTTTTCCTTTCCATATTATGATTCAAGATTATTATCCATGAACTAAAAAGTAAAATATTTGAAACACAAGCTGAGCTGTTTAGACCTTATCCACCAACATCAGCAATCATAGATACCATTAATTCAATAAGTAGAAAGTTACCGTGCAACAGAATATGTAGGGAATAAATGAGATATCCATGTAATTTGTCAAAATAGTGTCTTTACACTTAAGAGTAGGACGGGGGAAAAGAAGTGGTGATACAAAAATAAAAGGAAAATTGTTCTTTTCTTTCTAAAAACCTGAATTCTTCATTTCTCTAACTTATTCAAAGTCTACAAAGCTCTCATGCTGATGGTGGAATCCCAAAAGCATTGACCTAGGGTCGTGTTATATGATCTTTAAATGGTAGAATTCCTCTGGCCCTCATCCCTTTTCATTTTATAGACACACTGTATTTCCCACACAATAAGGTCTTTATCCTTGAACAATGCCATCTATTTCTGAAACTTCCATTCTGTCTATATATGCTCATAACTGGGAACCAATCTGGTGAGAATACTATGAGTTCCAGATTTTTCATCTAACATTCTACCAATTATCTTTAATTAGAAGTTTCATAGGCTTCTTAAACTCAAACGTTCAAAGCTCCTGACCTTCCCTTAACCTCAATAAATGTCTCCTCCAGAGTATCCTATCTCAGGAGATGAACTCTCAAGACATACTTTGTTCCTATCAGAAGTCTAGGAGTCATCTTTTACATTTCCCTCTCTTCCCCATCATGTTATTCATTACTATGCCTGGTGAATTCTTCCTCTAAAATATATAATGAATCCAATACTCTCTCCATCTCTCCAGCTACCACGAGTCACTATTCAAGGTGAGTTCAAACCCTCATCTTTCACCTAGACTTCTTCCCTCTTCTCCTTATGTGTCTCTTGAATTCACTCTATACTCTCCAGCCAAAATAATCTTTTAAAAATCCAAGCCTGTTTACCTCAAATCCTTCCAAGGACTTCCCCCAGTTCTTAAGATAAAGGGGAAAAAACTCTAAATATGGAAAATCAGTATTACTTTATTTGTGTCTACCTCAATTATATATTTGTTATATTAATCATCTCCCTTCCATTGCCAGACTAAATTCTACTTATCTTTTGATCCAAGCTTTGATGTCCCTTCCTCAGGGAACCACAACTTTACACTCCAAAGTAGGTTTGTTTCCCATGTTATATATTCTCATATCTTCCTATAATTATCCTTTATATTGGTCTTCACACCTGCACTAAATATTTATGTAATGATTTAGCTGGTAAGAACATGGAAAATAATTTATTACTGATCACTAGTGCTTAACATGTGTTAGGCACTCAGGGAAATTTGTAGAATTAAAAAAAATAAAAGAATCATTAGATGGATTCTACCTTTGGCATTGTCTTTAAAAGTAATTTCCCCAGTATGAAATATTAAGTATTATTTTTACTGCCTTTATGATCTCTTTAACTAATTTGGAATATATTTTGATATGTCATGTAAAGTTAGGAATTGACCTTATTAATTTACTTTTTGCAAATGAATACCTTTTATTGAAAAACTAGAACTTTCTCCTCTGATTTACCCTGCTGTTTTCATCACAAAACTAAAAGAGGCATCATTCTCAGACTTTACAATTACTTTAGTGTTGGGGTTTAAAATATATTTTTGTTCTGTTCTTTGGTTGTTTAGAATATTGTAGCTCTGTATATATCCTAACATCTGATATAGCAACTTTTAAAATTTTTTCTAACATATTTATTCTTTCAGGTGACTTCTAGAATAATATCACAAAATTTAAATAATCACAAGATTTTTCTGAAAATTACATTAAATTTATAGTTTAATTTAGGTGAAGTAGATCTACTGACTATACTGTATATGCATGTATAGAAAAACGTTTCCCCATTCATTCAATGTTTCTCTCGTGCTTTTTTTTTCTTGAATGATATTGATGGTTTATTCCTATAAGCATCATGGATTTTTAACTTTTTCTTTTTATGTGTATTACTAAATTTATGTGTTTTCCATCATATACTTTTACTGATTATTACTGTTGTATAAGAAAAATTTGGATTTAGTGTAATCATTTTACAACTGGTAGTTTTACTGAACTCCTATAATTTCTAATAACTTTTCAATAGATTCTTTTTTTTTTTTTTTTTTGCGGTACGCGGGCCTCACTGTTGTAGCCTCTCCCGTTGCGGAGTCCAGGCTCCATACGCGCAGGCTCAGCGGCCATGGCTCACGGGCCCAGCCGCTCCGCGGCATGTGGGATCTTCCCGGACCAGGGCACAAACCCGTCTCCCCTGCATTGGCAGGTGGACTCTCAACCACTGTGCCACCAGGGAAGCCCTCAATAGATTCTTTTACTCTTTTTATATGAGGTAATCAGTAAATAATTATAACTTTTCCTACCTTTTAACAATAATTTTACCATTTCTTAAATGATGGTTCAAAAAAGTGATAGAAAGCAGCCTTGGCTTGTTTTTTCATAAAGGCAGTGCTATGCATTTATCAAACCTCATTTCCTTATCCTCTTCAGTACACAGCTAGCTGTATTTTCCATCCTCCTTTGTGGTCAGGTAGTACCATATAATTGAATGGGATGTGTGCAGAAGTAATGTACATCACTCCCAAGCCTGCTTCCTAAAAATTTTCTAAGTGATCTTCCTTACCTTTTCTCTTTTCCCATCTGAGGTTAGAGGCCAAAATTTCCCATTCCTTAGTGGATGTTGAAGTCAAAAAAAGGAGGAGTCTGATTCTTGAGTCATCACTTAGAAGACAGCTGCCCAGCAGAGCTGCCAGACTGAGAACTCTCATATTGAAAAGTTACATGAGAAACTTTATTGGGTAAGCCACTAAATTTGGGGCTTGTTTGTTACAGTAATTACCTTATCCTGGTTATTACACTTATTTTTAATAAGAATGACACTAATCCAAACTCCTAAACAATCGTGGCGGTTCTAAATCATCCTTTAATTTGTATTATATTAATAACTCTAGAAATCTAAAATCATTCTGAACATCTATGAAATAACTTTTTGAAATGTATCAAGATTATTATACAATTTTTTCAACTGTCTTTTTGTAAGGAATTATATTCATAGATTATACAATGTTCAATCAAAATGGGTTCTTAAAACTTTCCTAGCCATACTGAACAATTATGTTAATTTGTGAATTCGATTTGCTAAATTTCACTTTTGATTTTGAATCTCAAAAAATCACTTGTTAATCTATTGCTTTTAATTTTTCCATTTTTCCTTTCTTTTCCTTTATATATATTTTTAGGTATTTTTATAATGTTTTCTCAAGGTTCTATTAGCTTTGTACACAGCTTCAGAAATTCTTTTTCTATTTTCTGTGGATACTTTTAAATAGAATATTAGTGTTTATTGCATGGATGTTTGAAAGAATTTTACATTAAAGTTATCCTGACCCAGTGTTTTTTTGTGAATGTGGATGGGTAGTATTTGGCAACTATCTCAGTTTTCCTCATGGTCACTTTACTATTCAAATATTTTACCTCTGGTCAATTTTACACATTCATGATTTCTCTGAAAATTATCTGTTTTTGTAACTAACGTATTTATTTATCAGTTCTACTGTTTTTTCTTCAATTTGTGGATTTATGACTTGAAATCAAAGCAATTCCTTTGCCAGGTCTCCATGACATGCACAAAATCATTATAAACAACATATTCAAACTAAACCTGTTTAGACTTCTTTTTCCTAAATGAGGCAATCATTAAGCAGTATTCACTTGGACATTTCTCATAACAAGCTGACTCCTACTCTCTTTTTCTCATCCCTCAAGATGAGGCAATAATAAACAGAACTTGAAAAATTTCCTAATCACTGTTGCAGCAAAAAAAACAACTAGAACTAGATTTCTCATCAAGATGAGAGAATTGGTGTCCACAGAGCAGAACCAAATCTGAAAATCAAACACTCACCAGCTGAGTAGATATTCAATAAATATTTGCTGAATAAGTGAATGAACGGGGGCCTCAATCACTATTGCCCATACCTCCTTGGATATTTCTGCAGGCTGGTTAAAACTTGAAAAAGAAAGTAGTCTCCATTTGGTAAATTTCAAATTATATTAAAAAATGACAAAACATGGTTGTTAAAGTATATGCAAGCTCTATAACTGAAGGTCAGCTCAGATGGCAAGGGTCCACTCTTTAATTCTGTCCTAAATTTAGGAATTATTAAATAACAATCTATTTACTTAATTTTTTCCAATTATTAAATGTGGTCTACATATATTTATTGATAATATTTTGTTGTTTTAAAATATAGCTTTCCAAAATATCTCCATCCTAATAAATATACCCTGTTCTAAGAAGTTGGGAATAGGCCAGTGGCCTAAGGGAGGAAAATGCTCTAAAATTTTAAACTAGTAATCCCTTTTTACATGTTGGAACTATGTTATTTAAACATAGTTTGGAAAATTAAGTGATTAGAGATATCAGCTTGAAGAATGAAGCACAAGTCTTCAAAGTTTTTAAGAACACGCTTTTTAAGAACACACTTTTCATTCACCCAATTCCATCATTTAACACCTGTGAGAAGCAGAGGGTGGCAATTTAATTTAAGAAAGGACAACAAATCAGCTTTGGAAATATGTGTACTTTGAAGAGCAAGGATGAGACAACTATGGATGAGAGCATATGATCTTGGCTTGAAACTGTGTACAGTGTACACAATAATTTGAACAGTGAGTAAAAGATATTACTGTCTGTATTTATACTGATCATGAATGAAAGGGAACCCTTCCAGATTCTTTGCTAGTTAAATGATGAATAAGCACATATAAGTACAGGATTCATTTGTTTACTTAAAAATTAAAACTATAACGATTTTTTTGAGGTTAATGATGTATAGACAGTTCTAGAAATCATTTATACTCTATCTCCTTTTATTTCGTCCTTCTAAAGAATTGAAATAAATTTCGACAAAAGTTTATATTTAGGGGCTTCATGCCAGATAAAGCTACATTTTAAAAATCTCATGAAAAAAGTTGAGCTCATAGGAGCAGAGAGTAGAAAGGTGCTTACCAGGAGCTGAGGGAATGGGAGTTGGGGTAAAGGGAAATGAGAAAATGTTGGTCAAAGGGTACAAAGTTGCAATTATGCAGGACAAATCTAGAGGTCTAATGTACAGGCATGAGGACTATACTTAACAATACTACACTGAACACTGGATATATGCTAAGAGAGTAGATTTCAGATGCACTCATCACACAAAAATGGTAACTAATAGGAGGGGATGATATTTTAATTAGCTTGGCCATGGTAATCATTTCACCATGAATATGTATAGCAAATCATCATATTGTACACTTTATATATACAATTTTTATTAAAAATATACAAAGAAATTTTTAAAAACACACAATTAAAAAAATAAAATAAAATCCCTTGTGAATTGACTGGCTAAAATATATTTCAAGTCTACACCAGCAGCTAAAATTTTGTCTTGTTCTAAGTAAACATTGGAACTTTTAATTTCACCCGTTAATTACAAAACAGCCTGTTTGGAAAATCATTGTTTCTAGTACCTCTTTATCTGCTTTTCTAAGATTTTGATATCATTTCAAAATGCAGGTCTCATTTGGGGTACTTTCTTTTCTGTCATTAGACAGCTTTGAGACAGGAAGACATTTTACCTCTCTTTTTGTTGATTTCCTCATGTCTGAATTCAAAATGTCAATAGCTTCACTAACTCATGGCTATTTTAAAAAGACAGTCAGGTATTTTGTAGGCTATCTCCAGGTTTGTGTTTGTCTGACGTTTTCTCACAATGAAGTGGTATTATAGGTTTGGGGGACAAATACTACAGGGATGAAGTGTCCTCCTTATGTCTTATCAGGGGTACATGGTGTCAACATGATGTATCTTTGGTGCTGTTACTTTTGATCACTTGGTTAAAGTGATGTCTGCCAGGTTTCTCCACCAAGTTACTATTTTTCCCTTTACATACTCAATTCTTTAGAATAAAGTCACTAATTCCAACTCACACTCAAGATGAGGGGAGTTGAGTTCCACCTCCTGGTGAGAATTCTCTCCTGGAGGTGTGACTATCTAAATATTTTACTTGGAATGCTTCTGTAAGGCAAATTTTCTCTTCCTTCTCCATTTATTTATGTATTCAGTGATTTGTTTATAGCATTGCAGGATTGTGGATATTTATTTTATTCCGTGGACTATAACTCAATAGTATCATTATGTTTTTGCTCAAATTATCTCATCTTTGGTAATTGGGAGCTTTTCCACATTGACTTCTGTGTCCTCTTGACATGCTCCCGTATGTATTTTGTTGCTGTTGTTCTGAAGTTCTTTGAGGGGAATGCTTTCTTACTTTCTGGTAAAACAAACACTCTAAGTTCATCTTACATTTACCATATATAAGTCTTTGATTCACCATTTCTCTAAGAAGCCCTGGTTCTTTTCATTCGACTATGTGATTTAGAAAATAAAGATCTATGATTTAAGATATTTCTTAAAAATTTGATTTAAGAACAGGTTTCCATTTTTTTTAAATGTACACCTGTAACTTATCTAATACTGTACATCAGCTATATCTCAATAAAAAAATTGTGATGGCAGTACAAAAATTCCCTATATTCCTCATTTAATTTCTCATATTAACATCTTATATTAGTATGGTGCATTTGTTATAATCAATGAACAGATATTGATACACTATTAATAATTAAAACCTATACTTGTCTGATTTTCTGCGTTTTAACCTAATCTCCTTTTTCTATTCCTAAACCCCATTATATTTAGCATCCTGTCTTCTTAGGTTCCTACTTAGGCTGTGACAGTTTCTCTCAAACTGTCCTTAATTTCAATGACATCGACAAATTTTAGGATTACTGGGACATTGACAGATTTGAGAAGTACTGGTCAGGTCTTTTGTAGAATATCCTTATTTAAGATTTGCCTGATGTTTTTCTCATGATTAGACAGGGGTTATGTGATTTGGGGGTGGGGGGGGAAAGACCACAGAGGTAAAGTGTCATTTGCATCACATCTTATCAAGGGTACATACACTCAACATGACTTATCATTGCCGAGGTTGACCTTGATCACATGACTGAAGTAGTGTTCGTCAGGTTTCTCCACTGCAAAGTTACTTTTTTTTTTGCGGTACGCGGGCCTCTCACTGCTGTGGCCTCTCCCGTTGCGGAGCACAGGCTCCAGACACGCAGGCTCAGCGGCCATGGCTCAGCTGCTCCGCGGCATGTGGGATCTTCCCGGACCGGGGCACGAACCCGTGTCCCCTGCATCGGCAGGCGGACTCTCAACCACTGCGCCACCAGGGAAGCCCCAAAGTTACTCTTTTTATACTTCATTCTGTACGGTACAATTTGGAAGATAGTTACTATGCACAAGCTCATATTCAAGGAATGGGGAGTTGTGTTCCACCTTTTTGAGGGTAAATTATCACAGATAGTATTTGTAATTCTTCTGCAAGAGACATTGTCTATTCTCTCCCATCTATTTATTTATTCAAGTATTTACATCAGTGTGGACTCATGGATACTTATTTATATGTTCAGTTATATCAAGATCTGTGTTATTTTCTTGCTCACATTGCTCTAGCTTTGGGCAAGAAAAGAAAAGATTTCACTATATTCCAGTGAATAATAACAAACACATTCAGAATTTAAAAATAAGTCCCCTTAAATGAACTATCCTCAATAATAATTAGCTACTATTGGTTGTGTCTTTCTGTAAGTCAGGCACTGTAGTAAATACTTGAAGCATAATTTTAATCCTAAAAACACTACTAGGCGTCTTCATGATGAGTTAGTAAGGGCCAGCTTACTCATCTGTCATTACGTGCATGTTCAGATTCACTAGCTCAGTGAGACATGTTTCAAAGCTTGTTGTGAAAAGAAAAATCATTTAGTTAGGTTTTATAAATTTCTTTGTATGAAACCAAATTGATAGCTGGGGAATTTCACATCAAGTTTTTTGCTAATATTGTCCTTTTTTTAGTTTTGAGGTTAACAACTAAAACTTTATGTAAGTTGCTGTGTCATGATCATATCAAATATAGGTATTTAAAATTTAAACACAATGGGGATAAAATTACTTTAACAAGTGGAAAAGAAATTTCATATAATCTAGCAGTTCACTAGCCCAATTTGCAGGACAATCTTCCACTTTAAAGATTTTTTTTCAGATTATGTGTATCTTTCAAATGTCTTGCTAGATTTTCACATAGTGAAAAATCTGTTTATAATTATCTGAACTAGCACCTTTTTTTTTAGTAAAACACAGAATATTCTTGTACCATTTTAGTATACACTGAATTTTCCAGGGATGTGACTACTATATAAAATGAGGGAAGGTTTTGATCGGAACTTAATGAAGTCTTATCTTTTTTACCATGTTTTTGTGTGAATTGATAGCTTGTTTCCTTTTATTGCCAGTGAGTATCCCATATCATTTAAGAGTAACTTGAAAATTTAATGATTAAAAAATAAATGTGATATTCTCATTATAACAGCAATGAGAAATAAAAGGAAAATAATTTATAATGAAATTATGCCTTTCTATCCATAAAAATTCTTGAGTTGAATACACTGGGAGATGAAATGAAGTAATATGATGATTGTTGAACATATTCATAATAAAACACTTGGAATGAAAAGCATAAAGACAATCAGAAGAAATAGGGAAGTGTTAGGACAAATAGTAACAAATCAGTGAGTAATTTGTATGTAATAAGAGAAAGATGGAAATAACCTTAATTGAAGTAAGAATATTGTGCCAAGAAAAGTTACTGACTGTTGAATGAGAGACATAAGGAAGCATGATTGATATTCCTGTAAATAAGCTGAACTTTATTTTAAAATGTAGCATCAAACTAACTCTTGATATGATGTTAGAAATGTTTGCCATTTCAAAAGAAGTGTTTGTCATACAAACAGGCTTTTGATAAGTAAAATAGAATATGTTTTTTTCCTATCTAAAATTCCACCATATGTCAAGGCAACCATTAAGTCTCTAGTTCTCAAAAGTAACCTGAAAACGCTACCTTCAGTATTTGATAGGAAACAGATATCAGGTTGTAACAAGGACAAAACAATAAACGATTCTATATCCAAGTAGTATCTCAATCCTCTGCAGACTATATCAGAAGATAATTAAAAAACAATAGATAAGACAAAAATAAATTCAGGTTTTAAATATGAAATTTCAACAAAATAAATTACTTACCATTGTGCTATAATAAATGTAAAATATTTAGTATAACAATGCTATGGTATTTTTAAACATTTATTAACTTCATTAATAATGAATTAATAATAATGAAATCATTAATAATGAAATCCTCATGAAATCTTTGCATTTTCCATGTCTCTGATAAGATTTCATTCACATAAAGAAAGGAGTCTGAAATCACCTCTATGATACATACTTAGTTTCATTACTTTTGCTGTAACTGCACTATTCAGTGAAACACTCTTCAGCTACTGTTCAATTGAAAAAGCCATAATAATTATTCTTCTCTCCAAGAACCGTGTGCATGCACACCTTCACTAGATTCAAATGTTTGGTAATTCAACTTTGCTCTCAAGGTCATCTTTTATTTTCAATTAAATCTTTCTTCAAAAGTTGGCTAGGGCTTCCCCGGTGGCGCACTGGTTGAGAGTCCTCCTGCCGATGCAGGGAACATGGGTTCGTGCCCCGGTCCGGGAATATCCCACATGCCGCGAAGCGGCTGGGCCCGTGAGCCGTGGCCGCTGAGCCTGCGCGTCCGGAGCCTGTGTTCCGCAACGGGAGAGGCCACAGTAGTGAGAGGCCCGCGTACCACAAAAAAAGAAGTTGCCTAGTGCATTCCATCTTTATTTCAGATTAATTAATATACCAATCTCCAATATTAAATTCATAAGAATTTTTAAGTCCAAGCAGCATATTTATTTAATAGCCTCCAAATAAGTACAAGATATTTATATATATATATAATCTAACTATCTCAAAAGACAAACACTATGAAAGCTCTAGGTCAGCAAGGAAACTTTTAAAGTAACTTTAATTGGTTGATGAACCAGATAATTCTATTCACTTTAATGAAATCTAGTGCACATCATTACAGATTTAGAGGAAACTGAACTTTTAAAATGCATAAAAACCTTTGTCATACCATTTAATATTTTAATTCTGATGTTTAATTTTTATGGAATCCAAAATTAACAATAATATCAAATATTTAACAAAACACTATAAAAGAAACATAGAAATTGTATCACTGGTGTTTCTCTCCAACATGGTATAATAACCTCACTTACAATTGTAATATTAAAATTTCTCCAGCAGTGCATGGCTCCTGACAGCGTTATCATCTGTGCTATTCTGTAATTGTCAACCAGAACTTTATTCTTTTAATGAGTTTCTTTTTAATACTCCAGTTACTGTGTTTACAATTTTCAAACTTTTCCTTAAAATCTTAGAAGTGTGATATATTTTTGCCAACTTCAAAACTGTTTCTTTGTAGAATGTTTATTTAATTGTGACGGTTTTCTTCATTTCATTAGGGGAAAAAAATGTATTGACAGAGCAGGTACACTAGGAATGGTCCATTTGCAAGCTAATTTTACTTTCAAGTATTCAGTTGAGTGTTTTCTTTACCACAGTTTTATATTTGACATTTGAAAATAATGGCTAAAGGCATACATATGTATATATACACATACAAACACACAAACACATATATATATATTTGAAATTCATATTCCTTTCTTCTTGTCTTTCTCCCCTTCCCCTTTCTCCTCGCTCTTCTCCCCTGTCTCTTTCACCTCTCCCTCCCCCTTCTCCCCCTCCTTCTCCGTGGTTGTCTAGTATCACTGGCCACGGGCTACACCAGGCCACAAACATCTTCCCCACTCCCCAAACAAACCTTGAAACTAAATAATTCCCCAAACGCAAAACTCTAACAAATTTCAAGAATGGTCCTCTAGAGGGCGCCAGCTTTCTCACTACTTTAGAACAAGGTTGGAGAAGAACGGGGTTTTACAAAATAAGACGTCGCTTTCTCAGAAGTTCTTTATTCTGCTGACTCTGGGATGGTCACTTAGATCACCTTTCCCCAAGGTTCTTGTCTTCTGCCATGCTGCCTGGGCTTTCTCTTATTATTCTCTCAGTTTCCTTATTTCTCAGCATACAGCACACTTCCAATCTGGTGCTTCCTTGCAAACTAAATCCTCGGGGCTATAGCTTTTCCTCCTTCAAAGGAGTCTCTCAAGGTATTCCCTGAATGACTTTCCCTCTTTATACTAGATGGTAAAGTAATCATTTATCTTTTCTCCTACATTACACGTTTTTTAGACTTTTTAATAACTAGGAAAGGGACTAACAACTAACAATTGACAGCCTTGGTTCTCTGGAAGGAAAAAAAAAAAAACTTACAAATTCCAAATCAGTGATTTACAAATTGACTTTAGACACAATCCATTTATAAATAAATGACTCTCAGTAATGACCAAGTGGAATAAGACAGAGCAAGAAGAAAATAACAAAATTTTATTTTCATCATTTGTACCAAAGTGCCTGGTTTGCTTTCCTTTGATTGTAACATGTTCTGTCACCTGATCCCCACTCCCTAATATGCCCTGCTGACCAAGAGGCAAAATTAAACAAACAAAACCAAAGAGGAAAGTGAATCTTCATATAGTACCTTCTTTTGGACCTCTTTATAAATGAGCCGAAAAGCATATTTCTGCTTCAGTGGGTTCCTCCCTCCACCCCAATACAGTGCTTACCAGACATCTCAAATTTCAATCTGAATAGTAATTATACACAAGGGTAGTGGTCAGGGAATACTTGAAGTGTTTTTAGGGTAAAAGAATTTCACTACTTACCAAAGACAAAAAAATACAAAAAACAAAAAACTTAACTTTAGCCCTCAGAGATCCTATTTTAAATCTATCATTTAAGGTCTTAGCTTGGGAACTCTTCTAATTAATCGTAATCTATTTTAAATAGTTTATAGTAACATTTATTTCTCTCAAAGATTAAAACTACCCTAAACCAAATGCCACATGTTCAACATTTTATGTTTGAAATATACTGAGTTACCAGAAGAGGGAGCAATCTATCTAGTCTCTAAATGTTTCATCTGTCTACCTTTCTAGAATTTGTATAAGCATGAAAGCTTTGAAAACTCAGTACAGTTTTACGTGAATGTGTTTGGTATTTTAAATTTTATTATGTATTTAAATAAAAGGTAAGAAAAATTAGAGTTTCTAAATTGTATTAAGAAACTGCAATACATTTTTGAGAACAAATCACTTTTCAATTACCTCCCTTTTGTGAAGAAACTAAATAAGTTATTGTTAAAATTAAGATGGAACCATAGAAGAAAGAGAATGTCAAAAGATAGTTTAATGACCTTAAAGTAGTTGTTGCTCGTCATTTCTTTTTTCCACTGCCCGGATGCAATTTTTATTATTTAACTATTCACAGATTAAGCAATGTTGGACCATGTTTTTGATATTTACTTCTTGTTTTTGCAGTATCTTAAAAGTATAATAAAAATATACTGGATTAATGGCTGATATAAACTTATTTTGGACTAGCCATTCAAAGATTAGAAGAAAGGGATGATATCAGATATAGGTTTTCCCTTCTTTTTTCACTTTTCATTGCCAATTATAATATTCAACATTTTGTCTTAGATGACCTTGTCCAAAAATGTGTCAACAATTATTTTTCAATTTGAATGATGAGGAAAATATTTATTTCAGATGGTTTGCTTCATACCTAGACTGTTGTCCCTGGTAGATAAGATGCTTTTGAGATTAAATTTCTCTGTTTATGCCCTTAAAATAAGGAATTGCCTATGTTACATATTAGAATTACGGAAAACATATGAAATATAGAATCATGAATATACAGGAGTAACATAAACTGCACCTGTTATATTTAAATGCAGAACTGAGTTTTTCAGAGGCTCTACTCTATTGAGGAAAGGTGGATTTTGGTGACTCGATATCATGGATAAACTATCAACCTAAGGCCTGTGAACCAGGAAGGACTAATCTCCCCTTTATAGCTGTTCACGGGGCTCCTCTGTCCACAGGAATATGCTTTGCCATATTGCTGAATCTGTTCTTCAGTGTCTCTTTTGAGCAAAAAGTCTCTCCTCCACTCATTCAGTCTTGGGAGAGAGCCTTGGGAAGAATGGATACGATCCAAGGGTGTTACTGGAATTAGAGGTCCACAGGGCCAGGTTAGTGTGAGCATGGCTGTGGTTTGGTTTTAAGGGTTTTTTATTTTATTTTTTTAGTTGCCTTTTGAAGCTGTCCCCATCTGAACCTCCAGCTCCCTCTTCCTCGTGGCCTAGATGGAAAGGCAATAAGCTGAATTTCACATTAAGCCCTGTTTTCTTCTATGCCAAATATGCCCTCTGGTTAAACAGCCTATATGTTATGTCACTCCAGGAGGGTAACCTAGGCAGGCAATGATTCTTTGAACTGCCAGGGTTCCGTGTAACACATGCAAAGAAATATTAATGGTGACCCAACAGTCAATCGAATTCACACATGTTACATTCATAGCTCCCCTTCAGCGTGCAGTTTAGTAACACAGAGCTTTCTTAGTGCCAGTCAGATCTTTCTAGTCTCAGTGTTGAAGCATCTTCCTAATACCTTATTGTGGAGTAATGAAATTCTCTCCAAAGATAATAAAAGCCGTTTCTGTCAGGCTAAGTTACTTTAAACATCAATGAAATGCCATTTGGAGTCTAATTTCTTTAACAGTGAAAGAGCATGAGCTTTGGCGGGAAGGTGGAGTTCTTTTCTACAATTTCCACTGGCGAGGAAACTTGAAATTCTGGCCAGTTTTCAGGGAGGCTTGACAACTAAGGTTATTACAATGCCAACAGGAACTCACAGGACAGGGAGGGAAGCTCCTCCTCTCCCCAGCCCTTTATTACCAACTTCCTGACTTTGAACTCCCTTGGCATGTCTTAGTGGGCGGAGGGTAAACTGAGTAGAGGCAGATTAGCTGAAGTGGATGAAGATCAAGCTTCAGGGTCCCTCATCCGCACGGGCCTTTGCCGTACCTCAGAAAAGGCACTAGCAATATGTTCACAGGGTACTGTGTTTTTGTAAAATTTGCAAAATCTTGTATTTTGATGAGTTAAGAACTCACCTAGATCACACTTTACCTCCTGCAGGGTGATGTGCACCTGCATCATTTTTTTTAATATTCCACACATAAGCAACATCACGTGACACTTGTCTTTCTCTGCCGGACCCACCCCACTCAGCATGGTAATCTGCAGGTCTACCCATGCTGCCGCAAATGGCATCATTCCTTTCTTCCTAATGGCTGAGCAATATTCTGTTGTATATATGCACCACATCCCCTCCAACCATCCATCTGTTGATGGACATCTAGGTTGCTCGTCATCTAGGGTGATGTTGAAATGGCCCCAAGGAGTGTTGGGTAAGGAGAACTTGAGTTGAGCAGTTATCCATCTAGTTTAGTATAGGCAGGGTAGATTTATGTAGCTCAGGATCTCTTCTAGATATAGTTGTTATTGCTAGCTGTCTGTATTAGAAATGGCTTCTTTGATCAACCATGCTGGAGGAAAGACGAAATATCTTTCTATTATGTCTTTAGGAAATATTGAAAGATTGCTGTCATATGAAGAGGCAATCAAAGACTATGCATCCAGTGGCTAAAAGATTATGTATTGAAAGGTTTCATGTAGTGATTGATAAATACATCATGATATTTTCCTAGATTTTGTGATATTAGTGTTTGTTAGCTTTTTTAAGTTGCATTTTGCTGTCTTCTACTTTATTTTCTCATTTTGAAGAAAATATGCAACATTGAATTATTTTCTTTCATAATTTTGTTTTCCTTTTCTTAAAGAGTGTCTTGATATTTGTCTAAGCTGATACCTTTGTCACAAAAGCTGACTCGGGCCCTGACTCAGAGTACAGGTGGATTCTTGACTATAGCTGGTGAACCAGATGCTTCCTGTCAGAACCTGGACATCTTTTACCAAGCGTCTTTTCGTAGCTAAGTCATTTTTTCCTGCTCACAACTTTATAGACTGCATTTTCTCCAATCAGGAGGAGGCAAGAAGTAAAGCAAATAAGTGCCTGATATGCATATTCTTCTGGTCTTGTTTTTGCTTCTCTCTCTGGGACCCTAAGAGTCTCCCTGCAAGACATCCTAGTGTGCTTCTACTTCCTTTCCATTAGAATGACTATTAATAACAAACCCATATATGTCAGCCTGGGATCCTCTACTCCTTTGTAGGGTAACACATTTACAGGAACTTCCATAGAGAGCTGTCAGTTCTGGTTGGCTTCTAGGTTTCTGTGTGGACCAGTCAACATCCCCATCAACAAGCACTCATTGAATGCTTAGAAAATGCATACACTGTGCTAGGCCATGGGGATGTGGAGATTGCTAATTCCTAATCAGAAATTGTTCCTTATTCTAAAGGACATTGTCCATCTCTTAGTACTGATAAAGTTCATTGTATTTAGCATCACATTTGACTCTCACAACTCTTTGCAATCGGTGGATCTTTTTTTAGAGATGGATAAACTAAGATTCAGAGAGCCTCAGAGAGCTTCTGCGACTCTTCTGAGTTCATGCTGCTCAAAAATGGCAGCGCTTGGACTGGACTTCTTTGTCTGAACTCCACACCACGCCTTTCCGCTGTGCCGCAGATGTTGCCTACAAGCGTGTCCCCTGGCTCCCTGTTAGTTGGTAGAACGACTTGCCAAAAAAAGTTTGGAACATATCAGATCTGGGTTCTAATCATGGCTCCCCCCAGTTGCTAGCTATGAGTCCATTAACATCTTCTAGTTTCTGTTTTATTGTACGTTAAGTAGAATAATAATTATCTCAACTTGCTGAGAGCATTTATAGAGATACTAAGAACGTGAGTCCTGGGATATGACTGCTAAAGGACAGAGGTAAGGAGGCTGCAGAAGGCACACAATCTACCAACTACCGTCTTGACTCATATCTCTCTGTCTCTCTCTGTTTCTCTCTCTGTCTTTCCTTCTCTCTGTCTCTCTCTTTCAATTTAAAAGGTAACAGACAGAGGCAAACAAACCTTCTTTGGAACTGTATTCCCTGATTACATTCTCCTAACATCATTCCTAAAGGCAACCTCTACTCTAAGCTGGTATATGTCATTCCCATGCATGTTTTATAATTTCTTTATCCATATTTAAATTTGTATCAGTAATGGTATGTGCTCAGCAGAGTTTCTGGCATACAGTAAGTCCCAATAGTGTCAGTATAACAGTCCCTCTTTTTCTGCATCCTGGTCAAATATTAATATTGTCAACATGATGGTTTAAAACTGGTATTTATTATTTTAATTTGCATTTTCCTCATTACTAATGAGGTAATAAAATTCATAAGTTTATTATCCACTCAATTTTTAAATTCTGTTCCTTGGTCATTTTCTCTGGTTGGGTGGTTTGTGTTTTTATTAATAATTTTTGAGTTTCTTTGCTTATTCTGAATACAAATCTGTCAGGTATATGAGTTACAGTCACCTTCTTTGAATCTGTGGTTTGTTTTTAAATTTTTTAATTGTTCTTTTATCATACCAAAGCTATTAGTTATTATCGTAATTAAATACATCAAGTTTTATTTTGGGTATTGTGGTTTTTCTATTTCGTTTAATAAATTCTTTCCTCACCTGGTATTAAAAAGCTATTTCACTTATATTTATTCTACAAGTTTCAAGCCCCCCTCATGTCTTTAATAAAACTGATACTGTTTTTGTTTGTGATATGAAATAAGTATAGAATTTCATTTTTTCACAATGAAAATGATTTTTCACAGTGCAATTTATTGAATGATCCAGTCCCACCCCTTTATAATACCACAATTGCTATATACCAAGTTTCCAAATAGGTGTGGTTTTATTGTGTTCTAACCCATTGGTCAAACAGTCAAACCCTGAACCAGAAAGCATTTTTAATGACAGGTAGAAAGGACTTTGTTAATAGCATGTAACTAACAAGAGGCTCTGTAGCCAACCACGTGAACAACATTTGCTACTTTTCCTTTAGGCCACACTTAGAGATCTTTAGCTTCCTAACTTCCATTGTGCATAAATCATCATGGGTTGCTATTTATAAAGATTGGCTCCTTGTCAACTTAGTGAATGACTTCTTGACTTACTGACCACTCTAATGGGTATTTAAATCTTTTAAAAAAGACACATGACAAGGATCCAGCTGAGCTTCCACATTACTAATCCTGGTGTGCACTTATGGATGTGATCCCTGAAAAAAAAAAAGGTGAACTTGGAGAGATAGAATCGTAGAAAACCTACTGGAAGTGTTCCTTTTTAAAACAAATTCCACCAAGCTTTGCCAACGATGCTGCTCCAACATGTGGTAGTAAGCATTGCTTTTTCTAATACCTCATCTTTTTGTGTCTTGACCAGAAGAGAAAAGCTCACTCAAGTTATCTCCTTTGGGTCATGACTAGAATTGTTTGCTACTTTTTCCAAGATCCAAAATTCCAAAATCTTTTGAATTTGAAGCTAGAATCGTTTCACTTCTTCAAGGTTTGTTAGAGAGTTAGTTTGGGAGAGTTAGTGTCTGTGTGGATGTACTTTATCATGCTTTGGATTCAGAAATTAAAAAGAATATGATTTTGCTATATGGAAAGAATTGAAATCCTCATACATTCATGAAATTTTTACCCTCATAAACTAGGCTCAGTAAAAAAACAGTTAAAATATATCTGAAAGCCTTCCACCTAGATAGAGTAATAAAGTGGAACCCATTGGCTCCAGTTTTATAGTCAGACAGTTCAACCATCGATCTCATTAAAAACTGTATTTCCCAGTGATGTTTCCCTGCCTTCTCCTTATACTATGAGCACCTGTGGCAGGTGAGTTGTCTGGTTTTGAAAATCGTCAAAAGGCCACCACTGTCAAGGTATGCCTGAGAACCTCATCTGATGCAGCTTTGAGGACCAATACTTAGATTTCATCCAATTAGTGTAATAATTCCTTTAGAAGCTCAATCACGTGGAAGGTGCACTGTTTAGAGTTCTAACCATTCAACTTTTACACAGAATAAAAACAATGTTGATTGACTGGATTTTATTTGTAAACGTATTCCTCTTTTAGAAAAGGGATACTTCATCTATAAAAGATGACAAGGTATAGAAAATGTCCACGTGTGCTGAGCCCTCCATTCTTTTGAACTCATTCTTATACATCAGTTAAACTATGACTCTATCAGACTTGAATCCAGAAGAAAAGATTATTTATTGTACTAGAAATCTGGAAATAGCTATGAATTAAAAAGAAAATAGTCTTAGTAAAGTTGACAAAATAGGTGGAAATATTATCTCAGAATACGGAACCAATGTCGTTAGTTGTCCTTAGCAGGCATGATGGCCTTTAAGTTTGCCATATTTAAGTAAATGAGTATAATACTGAAATGAAATCTTGAACCCTTTTGTCTTCTGAGATATTATCTCCAGTGGTTAAACCTCAAGCCTAGACTGACCTTCAGCTTCCAGTCTTTTCTCATAGTCATGAAAGACATGATTCTTGCATTTGAGAATAGACCAAATTATGGCATTTTCCTGGCAGAAAACTCTTTTAAGTTAGAGAATTTTAATTTTTAAAAATTGACAAAGTTTTGCCAATAATTTGGCTTAGTAAATGTATATGCATAAACAATAGTGAATGGTTTTTACTTTTCAATAAACACAAGTAAAGAAAATTCTTTTAATATGCTTTTTAATATATCATTAGGGCAGTAATAATTTGAATTACTTATTTTTATAATCACCCAAAGGTATTTACCACTGTATAATAAAACACACGGGTAAGTGAAAACTAAACTAATGAATAAAATACATGTCAGGGGTTTGTTGAAGCTCTCTGTAGGTATTTTCATGATGTTGATTACCAATGGAAAGCAACCAAAGTCATGTATACTTATGAATCAGTAAGTCATAATTACTGAGTATTCATGAAATGCCAAGACAGAGCTACTTCTGCTTAAGGATATTATATTCTCCCTTAGACAGCCACAGTAGTACAGTGACGCCAGGGTTGTGCCACAATAGTAAGGTATATTTTACCAAGGTAAATAGCTAAAAAAATTCCCCCCAAAAATGAGTCTTAACTAAATGCATGTTTAAAATATAAACACATTAATGTTAAAAGTAAAATGGAACTTCACAAAAAGAAGTTGTCTTTTAAAAGAGATAGTAAAAAAGGGAAGAGTGGATAGAATTGTAAAAAGGCAAACAGTGGAAGAAAAGGTATATTGTATAACTTTGAATTCTTTTTCTTCGTGTTTGCATCCCTTCAATTCTGTTCCTATCCTTTGGTTTAACAAAGCAAGCCAAGGGCAGACTTAAAACAAATTGTCAGAAGCCAAAAGTGGAGCAGGAAACCTGGTCTGATAAAGCAAAGGCAATTTGTTCAACATGTGGGAGCAGTGCTTCATCTTATTAATAGATGGTCTGTGAGCTGAATTGTCACTAACAGATAAGCTATTAATTTAAAATAGAAATTGAATCCGTCTTATGGGATTTGCAGAAGTAACATTTTTTTCTTACATATTCCTTTCCAGGTGTTCTTCTTGTAACTACAGGCAATCTTAATTTTCAAATATTCCAAATGTATAATTAAAGTTACAGTTTCAGCTCACATTTAAAGTATTAGATCTTGAATAAACTTGGAGAGACTGCTACTTTGGCAAAACGAGAAACGTGTCTTGAATTCTTCTGATTCCTTCTTCAGCCGCCCTGCCTGCCATCTGGACAACAGCCATTCTTCACATCTCAAAACATGCACACCTACTTCTTCCTTCCTGGCACAAGCATGACCCTGCTTTTCAGGACATAACTTCCTTTATATAAATACTGTTGAGGGCAGAAAGCCTTTGTACTTCATTTTCCCTTTTCCAGTATCAAGAAATATGCCTTACCTTGTATTTGAGCCTATACACTTCCTGTTTTCATTTCTTCATTCAAGTGAATATACTTTTTTCCACCATCAGTCCCTTCCAAACTCAAGAATCCCACTCAGGATTGAAACAGTCTTTCAAGGCTGTTTTTCTATGATGGACAAAACTATGATATTTAAAATATATATAACATTATTATTTCTTAAAATATAAGATTATCCTGGAGTTGACTGAAACAGAAATTTACCTAGCAATTTTTTTTTTTTTTTTTTTTTTTTTGCAGTACACGGGCCTCTCACTGTTGTGGCCTCTCCCGTTGCGGAGCACAGGCTCCGGACGTGCAGACTCAGCGGCCATGGCTCACGGGCCCAGCCGCTCCGCGGCACGTGGGATCTTCCTGGACCGGGGCACGAACCCATGTCCCCTCATTGGCAGGCGGACTCTCAACCACTGCACTACCAGGGAAGCCCACCTAGCAAATTTTTAAGTCAAGAAATTGTTTAGAGAAGTGATACGATTTTTCAAAGGAAGAGCAATCTCTCACTCTAGATAATTATGGAATATCATGATACATTTCATCCTTATTTACTCCTACTGGTCAGATCATGTAGACACCACTACTTATGTGTATTTGTTATTTTGTTAAGATATATCAATCAGCATTTTGCCAAGGCTCACAGAAATGTTCTCAAATGTTAAAAGTCACAGATGAGGGTATTTAGCCATGAACAAAATTTAGAAACTTCAAAACAAAATGCTTGGCGCACATGTTTTCTATTAGTTTGCTACTTCTTAACTCCTGTTCCCTACTTCCAATTTTTGCATTTTCTAAAGATTCTTTACTTGCACTGGAAAGAGAAAGAAGCAATGGGCTGGGGCAGAAGTGGTGGCAGAGAGAGAGATGTCATGGTAAGCACATTAGCTCTGAGGAAAAGATTTACCATCAAATGCTGCGCAGGTCACTTTATCTTTCTGAACATCAGTAATATGTGTTTCACAGGGTCGTTTTAATGTTGATATGTTAAATATAAAGGTATGTATCAGTCAGTCTTTTGTTGTGATAGTTTTGTGAAGCACTCAACATTAAAATCTTGGGGGTTATAGAAATATTTATTGAGTGTCTAGGGAATCTGACAAGTTGGCTCTGGTCTCAGCTGGATCCCAGGGTTTAGACTGGTTCAGTCCTACCTGAACTAAAGGACCAATGGCCACCTGGCCATGCTCTCCTCATGACAGGAGGCAGAAACTCCAAGAAGATGCCTCCAAAAGTCTTAGCTTTTACTCATAAAAGTATGAGTCTGTTGAGCAAAGCAAGTCACATGGCCAAGGTCAAAGGCAATGGTAAGAGAAAGATTTGTAGGCAAATACAGTTGACCCTTGAACAACTTGGGGCCTAAGGCCCCGCAACCCCACTTCACACAGTCAAAAATCCTTGTGTAACTTTCCAGTCGGCCCTTCCAATCCACAATTCAACCAACCCCGATTGTGTGGTATTTAATACTTATTTATTGAAAAAAGCTGTGTATAAGTGGACTAGTACTTATTTGTTTAGGGTCAACTGTAATTCAATATAACACCAGCTGGAATATGTGTGTTTTCAATGAATGTTTAAAACATAATGAAAACCCACTTCCATTTTTATACCTAAAATGTCACATTTTTATACCTAAACTCTAGAAAGTATATATGAAATTAAATTCTATATTATAAGCTTCTTCTGAATATAGTTTGCTATGTATTTCTTTTATATAAAAGAGTTTATTTTTTAAAAGATCCAAATATCTGGATCATCAGTGTAATTAAACCTTCACTTTAAGAATAGTGTCTTCTCAAGTCTAAAACACACGTTCTTACTCTCAACCTTCATTTTCTTTCCATGTTTTAGGGTCTACAGAAATCTAAGGGTATAGCTAGAACACTTCTATATAAGGACAATTAGGACAATTTCTTGAAAGAGTTAGGATTTGTGATGAAAACTTGAAAGGAAGGGGCAGACAGGTACATGCAGCAATTGAGGATCATGTTATAATTTGGGGCAGAATTTGGGCAAAGAGCACAAGGACAGGAATATTCAGGAGGCAGTGAAATGCCAAGAGTTAGTACCCCAGTTAAGGGAACAGCACGAAGCAAGACAGGACCAGAATACCTTCTATGAACAGTGCAGTTACACAGTATCGAGGTTATGAATGTTTCAGATCTGTTTGTGAATGCTGTTTATTTAAGTATATTTCCTATTTGTCCGTGCTCTGTTTATTATTTATAAAGTTATGATTTACAAAAACCAGTATTTGGTAGTTATTTCATTTTCTTTTCTTTTAATTCCAAAGCATTTCGAAAATCTCTGTTAATTCTTGTGCTTATTCTAGCAGAATACCTAAAGGTAACATATAGCAAGTAAACAGTAGCACATTTTCTTCCATATTTGCAGTGTGTTTCCCTACAACTTACCTAACTAAAATTAAATTTTCTTAATCTCTCTTGTTATCTAGTGAAATAATGCTTAACATTCAATTACTATCTACACATTTACATATATATAATTTTTATATTTTATAATTATATAAAAATCATTTAATTGTGGATGTTGTATTTGCAGAAAAACATCAGGGATTTTCATTTTTCCACTTTTGTTAAACATGGTTCCTTAAAATTGCCATTAAAAGTGGGCTGCAGGGTTTTTGCCAACTATTTCTTCATGGGTTAGCTAATGGTAGTTGAGAAAGTTTTTATCCTCCTTTTATTAGGATGAAAAGCCTGTCTCTGACATTAATGCTGTAGATGAAAGGGTAGATACTTTTCCTTTTATCATGCCTGCCTTTCAACAGCCCTTCCCAGTAAACCTGAAAGGCAACCTCTAACCCAGGCACATTGTGAAGCACTTCTGCAGATCTAGAAAGAGAAGTGATCATCAAAAGATGAAGCTGCAGCCAGAGTCCTCATGCCACCCTGAATGTACTTCAGAGACACTTCTTCAATTTAAAACGTTTCTAGCATTGCCTACTGTTGTGGATATTCTGATTTACAGAAATTAAAATATAATATTTCAACCGGGATGGAGTTTTTTATATCAATGAATAGCTCTTTTCAGTTTTGCATCTACAGCTGATGCTGTAATCTGCAATACTGCAGATGCTAACAATACACACGTGCCAGATCTTCATAAAAAGACATGCAGGGGATTCCTTGGTGGCGCAGTGGTTGAGAGTCCGCCTGCCGATGCAGGGGACACAGTTTCGTGCCCCGGTCTGGGAAGATCCCACATGCCGCGGAGCAGCTGGGCCCGTGAGCCATGGCCGCTGAGCCTGCGCGTCTGGAGCCTGTGCTCCGCAACGGGAGAGGCCACAACAGTGAGAGGCCCGCGTACCGCAAAAAAAAAAAAAAAAAAGAAAAATCTCTAGGTGAAAGTCATCTCCAGCATGATGTAGAGCTTTGTTTGCATTGTGTATTCTTGTGTTCCTGCCTACAAGCTTGTACATCCAGAGACATGTGTGTACTTTTCTGGTCAATAAGAATATTTCAAAAATCCAAATTCAATTGTTCATTTAACATATATTGTAAGTAATACAGAGGTCACATAAACATGATCTCTTTTCTCGAGGAGGTTTTAGCATTGTTGGAGAGCTAAGAAAATATAGGACTAGCCATAATTTATATAATAGAAATTGATAAGATTTAGAGGAAAATAAAATAGAGAAAATGGTTGATTGGATCAGTGATTTTCTTTGTGGAGAATGGTTAGAGTGTGAATATTCAGAAGAGAATGAATGGAAGAAACCTCAACCAGTGAGAACTTTACCAAGAAAGGCACAGAAGCATGCACAGAAATTATTGAACATATTTTTTTTCAAACGCGTAGAAGCAGTATTGGTGGTAGTAGATAACTTAAAAATGAATCATTGCATTTAGTGATTGCAGATCAGTCAAACTTCAAATGGATGACAAAATAGGTCCTCTGCAAATCTAAAAAGAAGCTTAAAATAATTACTTTCCTTTACATCAGGGGACAGATTAAGGAATTTTCAGGTTATGGCATCAACATGGATCTCAGCACTTGCATCTCTAAATAATCTGATTAAAGCATCGTAACTCTAAAGAACAAAGACATTTTTCTATCCCTTAATTCTGAAATTTACCTCTTTTCCAGAACAAATTCACGAAGAGTTTATAGTGATGCTTATAAGATATGCAAGCTTTTAATATAATCTCTGAAATCTTTCTATAAAAACTCAATTACTCCCTTGTCATAACATAAGAACCCATTCCAGATGGATCAAAGACCTTACAGTAAAACATAAAATAATAAAGCTAGAAGATAACATAGGAGATTTTTCTTCATGACTTTGGGATAGGCAAATATTTATCCAACAGGTCTTACACATCACTAACCATAAAGGAAAAGATTGAAAAACTGAACTTCATTAAAATTAGGACATTCTGTTCAAGAGACATGAGTAACAGAGTGAAAAGGCAAAAAAATGAAATGAATAAGAAATTTATAATATACTTTACATTTAAAAAGGACATGTTCACAACACTTACAAAAGATTCTTACAATTCAATAAGAAAAATGTATACAACTCAATTTACCTACTTAAATTGTACATAAGTATATGTTAGTACTCAGAAGTTCTACTCCAAGCTATACAGCCAATAAAAAAGGTGTGAATATGTGTACAAAAAGGCATGTACAGGAATGTCCTTAGCAGCATTAAGTCCTAAACAGAACTATTAAAATTCAGCAACAGAATGGGTAGAAAAATTGTAGAAGGCTCATAAAAAATAAGTAAAAGAACAAAGTATTGCTATGTACAACAACATGGATGAATCTTGCGGACATATTGAATGAAAGAAACAAGATACAAAAGAAGCCAGACAATGGGGGCTTCCCTGGTGGCGCAGTGGTTGAGAGTCCGCCTGCCGATGGGTTCGTGCCCCGGTCCGGGAAGATCCCACATGCCGCGGAGCAGCTGGGCCCGTGAGCCATGGCCGCTGAGCCTGCGCGTCCGGAGCCTGTGCTCCGCAACGGGAGAGACCACAACAGTGAGAGGCCCGCGTACCGCAAAAAAAAAAAAAAAACAAAAAAAAAGAAGCCAGACAATGAAATTGTCTCCTGTATGATTCCATGCACATAAAGATTAAAACCAATTTTGGGTAAGAAATTAGAATATTACTTACCTTTGGGGAGAATGCACCAAGAAGGAGGCACAAAGGAAACTTCTAGAAGATGGTTATGTTCTCTATCTGGATCCCAGTGGTTTTCACACAGTGTGTTAACTTTGTAAAATTTCATTGAGCTGTACACTTAAGATTTTTGCACTTTAATGCATGTATGTTACATTTCAAAAATAAGGTTATAATGATTGAACACTTGTAGTTAGAGTAGAAGGACTTATGTGTGACTATCTTGAGGCAGAGACAAATGGCTGCTTTGGAGAAAAATGGAAACTGTGTTCTACTGTAAACAGAACAGCTGTGAGAGGAAAATTCACTAAGCACTGCAAGAAACATTATAGATTATTTTTATCACGTGTATGGCCAGTTATTTCTATCTTCTACTTAAAAATTAAACTCTTATACTGCACAATACTTTGATTAAAGCCCATTGAGTTTATAAAATAGCAACTATAAATCCTCTACTTTAGTTCTCATAATAATAATATTTAACTCTTATTGGGTACTTTCTGTTTACCTGTTTTAAGTGCTTCCATGTATTAACTAATCTTAATACACAAAGTGAAACAGTGAGATAGCTACAGTTATTATTTTCTTTAAAGGGAAAAGGATCCAGGGCTGGTAGAGGCCAAGTAGCATAATCAAGGTCGAAGGACTAGTGACACGTCATGAAACTAACTCGGGCATCTTAATTTAAAATTACATGCTTTAAAACATTGTACTACACTGATTCCACCTCACGAAACATAACACAAATTCTATTCTTACATCCTCCAGTGGAAGATGGATTTACTAACAATATGGTGATAGAACACTCAGTGTGCCTCAGTTTTTTTTTTTTTTTTTTGCGGTACGTGGGCCTCTCACCGTTGTGGAGCACAGGCTCCGGACACGCAGGCTCAGCGGCCATGGCTCACGGGCCCAGCCGCTCCACGGCATGTGGGATCTTCCCGGACCTGGGCAATAACCCGTGTCCCCTGCATCGGCAGGCGAACTCTCAACCACTGCGCCGCCAGAGAAGCCCAGTGTGCCTCAGTCTGAGATTGAGGTTTGAGGTCATGAAACTATACAGTGGGTGAAATACCCAGAGATGAATATATACCCGAGTTTGCAATCATGGGGATAGACAAAACACATAAGAATATACTTAAAGATAATTCCTAAGTATGCACATGAGCAGAACATAATAGCAGCAGCAGCATGGAGAAAACATGACATTGCCAGAGGAAAGTATCTTCTTTGTAGAAATGTATCTATTAGAATGCTTTAAGCTGCAAGTAACTGAATTCCCAAGTCAGTGTGGCTTAAACAATACATTTACTGCTTTTTATGGCTAGAAAAACAGAGGCTAGGTGTTCAATGATTGTTCAGTGTCAGGGAGACTCAGGCACTATCTGCCTTTCTGCTCAGCCAAGGTGATAAGTCTGTCTTCAGGCTTGTCCCTCTTTGCACAACAACAGGTGCATCTTTCAATTTCACAAACTGATACGTCAGTGCCTGAAGGCACATTTCCTCTTTTTGCATCTTTTTATCACAAAAGAAAACCCTTGCCAACCCTCTCTTCACCCCCAAGCAGATTTCTTCCTTTTTTTCAGTAGCCAAGGTTGCAAGGCAAGCCCATGCTAAGTCAATTACTGGTAGCAGGGATGGAGTGTGATGATTGCCTTTGACCAATCAACATTCACCTCCTAAGGATGCCAGTTTGAGAGGATGTGAGAGGGCAAACACCCCCAGTGAATTGGAGGCTATGGGCTTGGAAGAAAGGGGGTGGGAGGCTGGTTTTGGGTTAGGCAACCAACAGTGTCTGCCACAAGAAAGTAGTAATGCTAAAAGCGACTGTGGCTTTATAAGTAACAGCCTTAGCCACAAACCAGAGTGGCTTTTGTGAATTCTGTGACATTTTCTTCTGTCTTTTACATGAATTCTGTGACATTTTCTTCTGTCTACACACAGATTTCTCAACAACAAATTAAAAAGTGAACACTATCATCTTTGAGTATTCCAGGATATTGTGTTTGATTACTCTTGAAGATGACATTTTCAGCATATATATTAAATCAGACATGACACGATGTATTATTGAAGTGTTAATACTTAATATTGTGAATGTTTAATTCTTTTATATAAAAATATGACCTGCAGTACCAAATTGGAAGCCGACAGAAACACTGAGACAAGGAATACAAACTTTTTTTTTTTCCTTACCTGGAGAAAGTTTTGGAATTAAAACCTTAAAGCCAAATCTAATTTTCTTTAATGTAAGCCTTTAGGTGTCTGATTTGTATATTGTGTGCAAAGGTTTATGATAGAAACATTCAAGAGTCAGTGCATTTTTCATTTCTTAGCATCTCAATTCCCTTCTTCACAACTTAAATTCTCTTTGAACATGTTACAAGTAATGTTATTACTTTTAACTGTTTTTTATTTGATACTCAGTATACTTTTCAATACCACATTAAAATTTCAGTATATAAACGTGTTCTTCATCCGATGTGACAAATGACAGTTCTTTTACCACATACTTTGGGGTCTTCCATCAGTTTCCAGGAAGGAAAACCAATGCATGAGAGTTATAAGTAACTCTGAAAAGTGCAAATGTCAGTCTTTTTTTGTGCTTAAGCTGCTACAAAATTGCAAAATTACACCTTCTATGAAAGTGGTACGTGCACCAAAACTTCACTTTCTGTGCCCTTCTGATAGGTCATGTTTCCCTTTTGTCTCTTTTCTGTATTGTGAGACGAAGGAAGGTCTCACATTCACCAGGGGCTTAGATTTGAATTTTTTGATCTGATAAAGTGTAATCGGGTGGTGTGGAAAGAGACAGGTTGCAACTTGTGATGATTTGGGAATTACTATCAGAATGTTTTACTTTCTTTTACCATAGGCCATAGACGCTAGCATTTAGAGAAAAAAAAATTGAGTTCATGGCTCACTACAGAAGGGAAGCAAAGGTAAGTAAATTAAATAAATGCTTAATAAAAAACATACCTGTAGAAGAGCACCACATTAATTAGGGTGAGCCTTTGTGAATTTAAAATGAGTAATTTTCCTACTTCCAAGTGTAGCGTGAACAACAGCGAAACTGACTCAGTTCACTATCAGTTCTAGGTTTGGATTTTGAATTCCTGTCAAGGTAGCGCTGATAAATTAACTGAGGCTACCCTTCATATCAACTCCATAAATGATTACATCATTAGGAAAAAAAAAAGTTCTGTGGTCACCTTAGGACCCGAATGCAACGCATTTTATGCATGAAGTGGAGCTCTCAACTGTCAGGTAATCCTGAGTCACAGATCACCCACCATTCTATGAAACCTCCTCCCCATTTGGTCATCATCATCAAGGTTTTAACAGAGCCAAAAAGAACAACTTCCCAATTCTAGACAATGGGTCTTGATAATGGAAGTGATGCCCTGGAGAAAATAAAAGGAAAAGACTTCTGCTCCCCAGGCTACCTTCTCCCCAGTCCCCTCTTCCCGCCCCAGTTCTCCTTCTAAATCTCCAAAACCCAACGTGTTAACCCCACCTCCACCCTCTCCGCAGGCCCTCTAGGGGGCAGCTCCTTTTCTGTAAGGGTTGTTAGAGCCATTTTAGCATCGAGTCAGGAAGGAACTAGAAGGACCTCTGAAAGCAGGGGAGCTGTGAGGGGCGGAAGGACTTGGGGGCCTCCTTGCATACGCCTCCCACAGGGTCCAGACCTTCCACGCCCGGGTCCCTGAAGCCCAAAGCACACGCACAAAGGCCAAGTGTCCCGGCTTCGCTGGGCCGAGGGGTGAGGGGCGTGGGGAGAAGCAGGGCGGCCTCTCGTCGCTCCCGCCGCGGGCCCCCGTCCAGGGCCGGGCAGAGGTGGGGTGGGCGAGGAGGGGGAGCTCACGTCACGTGCGCGCGCGCTAGGACCGCAATAAATGCCCGGGAGCTCGAGGAAGCGGCGGAAGCGCTCGGCGCCTGGCTCTGCGCGGGGCGGCTGCACCGAGCGGGGGAGCGAGGTCGTCTCCAGCCTTCGCCGCCCAGCCCGGCCCGGGTCCCCGCCCCTCGCGCCGACTGATAAGGCTCCGAGAAGCTCGGGCGCCCACCCTGGAGAGCTAACCGGGCAGCCGCTGTTCCGCCCCAGCCTCGGGCTCTTAACTTTGGAGCACTTTTTGCCTGCTCCTCTTTCCAGGTCCAGGGAGGAGCCGCGGAGGCCGGGGCCCACGTCCCCCTGCAGGCAGCGCCCCCGTCGCCCGAGGACGCGCCGTGCCCGGGTCCTGCCCGAACCGGGCTGTCTATGTGCAGTCGTGCGTGCGGGCTGCGGGAAGCCGGCCGTCTTGTTCGGCTCAGCTCTCGTAGGGAACTTCACGCTGGAGAGGTAAGGGCATTTCTAAAACCGCACCGCCTTCTCCAATCTACTTTTGGCTTCTTAAACTCTACTTAAAAAAAATAAAAAATCAACGTGCAGAGAATGGTCGGTCACTGAGGGTGGGTGGGCTGCTCGGAAAGCAGCCACGGTGGAGATTTGTGGGAGCTCCTTCTGAGTTTGTGAGTTTCACCTCCTCCCGTCGCGCCCTTTGGTTTAGGTTAAGTGAACAGTGCGCGCCTGCGGCGGGTGGGAGGAGAGGCTGTGAAGCTGCCCGCGTACTGTTGGATTTATCGGGTGCGGACCACAGGTTAGGCACACACTTTCTAGGAAATAAAGATTTTCTTCTTGACCTGTGGCTGTATAAGAAGAGACTTCCCCCAGCGACCGTAACTATTCACTCGCATTAATTCAGGGGTCCCTCTAGAAGTACCCATGGATATATGTGTGAATAACAGTTTGTACCTCTTTACAACATTCACCCTCAATTTCATAATTTCGTTGACATTCTGAACCAGAGATGGGACACTTGAGATAATACCTTAAAACAGAGAGAGAAACGTGAAGCTCTGGATTGATTGATAAAACATTCTAGGGACATCATACCCTTTGCAGGCTGTATGTAGTATCTAGCCATTTAAAGCTTTGTAATTCAGAAATTATTTTCAAGCTTTGGCTCCTCTCGGTTACTTTTGCCATTTATTTTTGGCGTCATGCACATTATCTTGGAAAATGTTGCTGTCTATTTTGTGGAAACAATTGTGAAAAGTCCTCTGGAGGAAAAATGGATGGGAGAAAATTTATTTCAAAAAGTGCATGTCCATTTGCTGGCATTGTATAAACAAATCAAACTGGCTCCATCCCTTTGTAACTGTTGGATTAGTTTTGTTATTAGAAAATTAATATCTGCTGGGATTTTCACCCTAATTACACTGCATGTCCTTATAGCCAGACGGAGTGGAAGAACCTTTCTTGGAGCTTTTCCCGGGGACATCCTGAGATCATTCATTATGAAGTGTACTGCGCGGGAGTGGCTCAGAGTAACCACAGTGCTATTCATGGCCAGAGCAATTCCAGCCATGGTGGTTCCTAATGCCACTTTATTGGACAAACTTTTGGAAAAGTACATGGATGAGGATGGTGAGTGGTGGATGGCAAAGCAAAGAGGGAAAAGGGCCATCACGGACAATGACATGCAGAGTATCCTGGACCTTCATAATAAGTTACGAAGTCAGGTGTATCCAGCAGCCTCTAATATGGAGTATATGGTAAGAAAAATTTTCAAATGGTATGTACATAGAAATGTTTAATAATGCTTTTAGCTTCCATGGTTAAATTCCATCATGCTAGTATTTAACCTTTTACTATTCGTCCTCTATAAAATTTCAGAAGAAAAAAAAGATTTTCTTCAAGAGTCTCTTCTTCCGCATACTCTTTTATTAGTGCTCCTTTCATTCTAAGAGCTCTTTGAATTTCAGAGTAGAAGTAAATACCTTTAGGTCTAATGTTCCTACTAAGTACTTTAAATTCTACTCTTAGGAGAAAGATTCCTATCCTGAAAGTGCTGATGGTTGGTGTATTTGCTTTTAAGTGACTTAGAATAATTGTTTCCTAATTCCTAACCGATGGAATCTTCTTATGAATGGTGGATCTGAAAAAAATCAAGGATCAGTAATTTGAAGATGCTTTCCAGATGGCTGATATACATATATGGATAGATAGGTAGATAGATATAGATATATGTCATTTCTTTTTTTTTCTAGAAAAGAGTATTTTTATTAACTGTCTAATGCCCCCATATTACCTTTTTTCCTACATTTTTTTTGAATTTTATTTTATTATTTTTTTATACAGCAGGTTGTTATTAATTATCCATTTTATACATATTAGTGTATATATATCAATCCCAATCTCCCAGTTCATCACACCACCACCACACCACCCCCTAATTTACCCCCTTTGGTGTCCATACGTTTGTTCTCTCCATCTGTATCTCTATTTCTGCCTTGCAAACTATATCATTTCTAATGGTCCATTGTTTCTTAGAAGTATGTAAATGACATATTGTAAAGTGTACATTTCTGTGGTTGCTTTTTGTTAAGGAATACTTTGGCAATGGTTTTTTTTCTTCTTCTGGATTTGTTTGTGAACTTTGATGTGTGAAAATAAGCCTGGGTGAAGGATTAAATAAAAATATGTGACTTATCCATAATAACCTTATATTCACTCAGAGTAAATTAGCAAGTTGGGGAAACAAAATTACTTTTTAAAGACTATTAGTTGTTACTCTTGTAAGACTATAACTCATTAATATTAGCATACTTCATACCCTAAATATTCAGAAAAAAATTCAAAAATCTATACTACTTGCATGAATTAGGAATGCACTAGCAAAGGCTGATAATAATCATTGGTGACCGGAAACTTAAGGAACAGTGGTGCTAACATTTCTCCTTTGGACACATTGCAGGGTACAGTTAATTTGAACACATTCTGGTTTTTACTTTTATTTTTGCACTTACATTAGTTTTGATAGGTATTCTCTATTTAGGTAACTTTCATGAAACATGGAAATTCTAAGGTAACATTACCCATTACAGAATATTTCATTATATTATTTTAACTTTTTCTAGCAAAATATTTTACCCTAAAGAAAGTAGGTAGCACTCAAGAGAACTCATCAGAGATTAAGAATCAGGGCCCAAACATCAGGCCATCAGGGTTTAAATTCTGGCACTGATACTAGCTAGGTGACTGTAGGCAACTTATAAATTTCCCTCTACTTCAGTTTCTTCATGTCTAGCACATGCACTCACCTCAGAGGGTTGTTGTGAGGATTATGTGAGGAATGAGATGACCTGTGTAAAGTTTAGCTCATTATCAGGCGTATTGCAATTACAAGGTCCCAGTACATGTTACTAAGACATATAACCAATTTTATGTCTCCTTATACTGTTTAAATAGAATATCTGACGAACTTGTTCGCTCTTTTCAAAATTCTGTGCACGATATGACATCTGTAATGTCTCACATTTCTGATTTTTGTGTATTTTAAAGTGTTTGTTCAAAGTACAAAATTCTATGACTTCTTCATCTGTGAGCTTTCAAACAGAGAGAGCCAGTCATGGAGCTTTTCCAAGTAGGCCACTGTATGCTTATTCCATGTGGATAGGTATTCAGTTGCTTTTTATTTAAAATAAGGAAGAACTTGAGAGTTTAAACTCGCAAAAAGAAATCTGAGAATATTTGTGTGTGTTTTAAGTAATATGGGAATAATGAAAGAACATTCTGTGATTTGTTTTCATGTCTGACTTCCAAAGAAAATAACTGCCTATTGTATGATGTCTGGTCTAAGATGTTTATATGAGTTTCTTTTTAGTTTCACTGGTTTCATTCTGTCCTTGAAATGTAGATTCAGAAACCAGCCAGGGTTTATGTTGTGTTGCCCTTAGATACTGTTAGTACTGGAACTATGTCCTGGCCAATAACTGGGCTGCAGAGGAGTTTATTTCCCAGTGGTAGTACTGGAACACATTTTCTAGAAAACATATTTATGGGAAAGTCTAAATGAACAATACTGTTTTATTTGAAATACTGTTGGTTTATATCTTACATATTAATAATGGAAGTACAGATGTAGATCAACCTGTGGAAACAAAATTTGTTCAAATAGTTGTTTAAAGTGTATTTATTTTGATAAAACAAAATTAAAAACTAACTAAAGAGCCACTTCCTATAAAATCTGCAATGCCCTATGATAAGTGCCACCACTTTTGGCCACTTACACTCTATGTGTCATATTATGTTAAAAATTTGCATAGCCAGTTACCTTATTTACATTTGGTGCTCATTTTAGTGTACTCTTTGTGCTTGAACTCCGGCAGCCAAGTCACATCCACGTTTATTAACATCACAATGCTACCCGTACTCTAATGCTCATTTAATAGGGTTAAAAATGGCTTCTGCAAGGCCACCTCTTCCCTTGAAGAGCTTATAGGCTGATTGAGAAGAAAGAATAGACATATTTGAAAATTTTCAAGTGAGCAAGGACACAGGGTTCTTTGTTCACATGTGTGAATAATGCCAGGGGAGCACAGAATAATGGAGAATAATTTAGGAATATTCCTAAGCGAGAGAGTTAATCAGTGGGGAAGATGAGGTTTATGTTGTTCCTGGAAGGTGATCAGGACCACAAATTGTGGGCAAGAGTGGAGGCCATTTCTCAGTTAGAAGAAGAGGAACCAACACACATGGAGTAAGTGGCAGGCTGGTTGTAGGAAACTAGAAGCAGAATAGGTTGATGGAAGCAAAGCCCTGTGGCAGAATCAGGAAGGGGAGAAACGAGTTGTTAATGATAGAAACCAGTGAACTTAAGGAGAGAGATTACCAGCATTTAACTTAGGATACATTGAAAACTGGGGCTTTTAGGTCATCAAATGAAGCTGTTACTGAAGAGGCAATGGATTTTTGAGGAAAAAACACTGGCGCTGGACCTAGGTTCTCGTGTTGTCTCTGCTGCTTACTGGTATGCGAAGTCTGACGGTCAGCAATCATTTTGGGCATTGCTTTTCTCATCGGTAAAATCGATGTAGGAATATAAAACCCACAGGCTGCAATGAGGTAAGAGATTTGACCCTGTTGAGCACACTCTTAGTTTTCTTCAAGCCTTTGCTTTCCATGGGTTTTGACCCCATCACTTGGTTCTTTTATTTTTCTGGTTATTTCTTCAGCATATTCTTGTTTGCTGTTCATCTCTTAAAACTTTACTTTTGGCCCCAACGGTTTTACTTTCGGCCTTCTCCCTTCCTACAGGACTTTATCTACTCCTTTGACTTTAAATACCATCCGTATATTGATGGCTCTGTAGTTGACACTCCATCCAACTGTCCTCTTTGAGCATTGTTTTCCTATTTCCTACTGCCCACTGGGTCCTCTCCATGTAATTTGACTCCCCAGTTACTTCAAGTTTAAGATTTCTAAAAAGCAAATGAGCTGCTTTTGTTCCATCCTTGCCCACGGTCCTACTTTTCTCCCTGGATGTCATGGACATCGGCTTAGTCCTCTCTAAACAGAAGACAAACAAACAAAAAGAAAACTGGGCACATCCTCAGCTGCTGCCTTGCTCTCATTCCCCCTACCCACTTCCACGTAAAATTCACGCACAAACATAAATACACAGTTACTTGCCAGATTCTCTAGATTCTGTCTCAGAAATGTCTTTTGAATCCACGTCTTCTGTTTCATCCTAACGGATGCTCGCGGTCTCACCCTCCTCCACCGTCCCCGTGATGGGTACCGCAGCTTCCCCTGCAATGGACTGTACCGTCTAGTCCTACTTTATTTCTACTTTAGTCCGCCTTCCTCTCTGTTATTCAGTCTGTCTTTTCCCTCAGACAAATCTCTGGTGGTCACTCAGCTGCCCAAAGCTTCTGTGAACTTCTGGCTGCTCGCAAGCTGAAGCGCACCTTGAATAACTTACAAAAGGTCTAGACCAGTATGCCCCATAGCCTCAACTCCTTTGCGTATCTTTGAATCTGTGTTCACACTTAAAATATACACTGTTCTTAGAGATGGTGGTTCCTCATGCCTCTGTGCCTCTTTGCTAGTTCAGTTTCCTCTGTGCCCGGAATGCCTGTGCATCCTGTCTCCTCCTGACAAATTCAAGAGTGCGCTCAGACTCTGTCTTTCTGTAAAGCTTCCTCTGATGCGCTCATTCCCCTGCCCCACTCCTTCTGTGCTCCTAAAGGATTTTATTCAAGCCTATTTATAGTATTGAAATTTTGTTGCAATTCGATATATACGTGTCTATTTCCCTTTCCAAAACTGAATTCCTAGAAGGGTAAGGATGTACCCTGCTTATATTTATAACCCTGTGCCTGATGCAAAGAAGTACTCAGTAAATATTTGTTGACTGAACATTGCTGAGTGATAGTAAATATGTGTTGAATAAAGGGAGGGATGGAAGAATAGGTAAGATTATATATGAGATAAATATGAAAGACAGGTGAGAAAGGGGAATTAAAATAATAAAAGTTCTGGAAGGTAGGATATCACCAACACCAGAGATAGTGACATGGAAACTGGAAATACCAGAGATGAAGGAATAAATAATCCAGGATTTTTTTTTAAATATTCATGCTATACTAAAAATCGTCCTGTAATATAGAGCTGCTGAGATAATACTCAAATGCTCTGGAATTTAAATAATAAATTAATTTAAATTAATTTAAATAATCATTTAATTACATAATTAAATTAATGAGTATTTACCCCTTCTAACAAATTTTTAATAGAGCCTCTAAAACTTATTGATTGGCTAAAATCCAAAATAGCTCACTGTGATAGAAAGCGTACCTAAGTCTAGAATGTATTTTAGCAACATAAGGACACGTTACCTAAAAATGACATGTGTCATTATATCATGCTAATTATATAAGCCATTTTCCACTATTATAACTATTTCCATGTCTTTTAGAGAACTGTTTTTTAATTTTAATTTTATTTATTTTTTATACAGCAGGTTCTTATTAGTTGTCTATTTTATACATATTAGTGTATATATGTCAATCTCAATCTCCCAGTTCATCCCACCACCACCATCCCCCCGTTGACAGATACTCTGCTCTGTGCCTGCTTGCTCTCACTTCACATATGGTGAGACTAGGGGCAGAAACTTTGCACAGCATTTTTCCAAATGTAGAACAAAATATATCTGGATATTTATCCTTTTGCTGGGCAACCAGAGGCTCCAAGCCAAATAGCCAGTGGTACTTGCAGTCCATGGTACATATTGATGCAAACAATGGCTTAGTTCCAGTTGTCACATATATTCTTTATATGGTCATGCTTAACACTGGAAATCCAGATATTTTTCTTCTGTGCTTCAGTGCAGCAGATAATTCCAGAAACTGGACAGGGGATAACCTAGTTTGCTGAACAGGGTGATGCTAGTCTGAGTTCTGCCCTATTTCTGACTTTCTGTAGCATGAATCCAAGCCTGAAAAAGTGATTTTTAGCTTGTGAGTTGCTCTCACAAAACAACTCTCATAACTTCACATTTTCTGACATTGTTTGCCACCAATGACATATATCCAGAATAAATGCAGAGAATGAAATGATGGCATCATAACTTATTTACCAAAGCTCAGTGTCTACACATTTCTCATCTTGCTAAAAGTGGCAGGAATTCACTATCAGGAAGGTTTTATTGCAACTCTTGATTCCTAAAACAATGATTCTTCTCTCTGTATACTGGCACTTGTCTGGTAGCTTTCAAAAGTTAAATATTTGCATCTCTTAATGACGTACAGTATAATCCATATGCACTTAGAGGTACATGAAATATCTTTCTTGCTTCAAAGAATGTTATTCTTATTTAAAGTTTATTCTATATTTAAAATAACATTTAATTTTCTTAAAGTGTTTTTATTTTACTTCACTAATGTTGTTTACTTCACTAATGTTGTTTAGATACAATAAAGCTATGTTTTGTTTATTCCTCTACTGAATTGAAAAGTTTTCAAAACCTTAATTTGATACATAGTTGTGTGTTTTTTTGTTTGTTTTTTTAAAGACATTGACACTTTAATGTAGTTTCCTTTTTGGAAGTTCCACTGTAGATGGCAGTACCTATAGGAAGAGAGTGACATTGTAGCTCAGTTCTACTGAATTTAGTAGTGACATTGTAGCTCAGTTCTACTACCCTGGAGTTCCGGGAGATTAAGATTCCTCATTAAATGTAAGCAGCAAACCTAGGATCTTAGAAAGGCAAGAGACGACAAGCAGTTTCATTAGGAGAGTGGAACACCCAGAGCCAGAAAAGTGTCACAAAATTTTAAAATTGTTATTGTTGCTTATTCCTTCATTCAGCAGGTATTAGGAATTTATCAAATACCAGGCACTGTCTAGGACCCAGCAGTAAACATAACAAACATTCTTCCTTTCCTGGAATAGGTGTAAAGATCCTCATATCCCAACTCAGCCAGGGGGCCCTTGTGGCTGACACAGAGTGAGTGTGGAAGTAATGCAGAAAATGAGGTCAGAGCTTTATCTGAGGAGAACAGATACACATCACTGTAGTCATTTTAAAGACTCACTCTGAGTCTGAGTGACAAGCCATTTGAGCCATTTGAACAGAGGAATATCACGGTCTTACTTATACTTACTCAGAATCGATTTGGTTTGTTGAGAACAGACTTTAAAGTGGTGGGAGGTGGGGCAATGGTGTGAGCAGGGATTCGAGGCTATTGCAACAATCATTCCAGCAACTGATGGTGGCTAGGAGTGGGATGGTAGCCTTGAAGGTGAAGAGAAGTGGCATGGTGTGAATCCACACTGAAACTCCTTTGTAGTCATGACATCAATATTGATAAATTCAAGGAAGCCTTGTTGCAAGACTAGTGCAATTGACTTGGCCAGCCAGGCAGCCAATAGGCTGGGAGTTACTGCATCTGGTGCAAGGTCTAAACCCACCCAAGCCCTGGCTGCGGTTTTTGAAAACTGGTGGCAGTTTCCATTCTGGTTTAAATATCGATGGGGAACTTTCAGCTTGTACTGACAGAGATTACAGAGGTTACAGAGATTCTAGAAATCAGCAGGTTACTGATACCCATTTTGCCAACCCAATTCCAAGAGATGAGAGGAGGTGGAAGCAAACTCTGCCTCCTTGCTTCCCAGGATAAAGGTGCTTGCTGTTTCTCCACGTGGTCTGCCCTCACCTCCAGTCTATTCTCCCACCCCCCCTAAAAACAAGAGAAGGTGAGAACTTTAGCAGAACAGGTCAGTGGCCCAGTTCCTGTTCATTAAGTACCAGTTGCACCATCATGGAGTGTGTTGTTGGGATTTTATTCCATCTTGGAGGTAACACAGACAGATTTTGGATGTGGGGTGTGGCTGTACAGATATTGCCTGAGGAACTGGAAGTATTGGAGTTACCATTTTTTAAGACAGGAAAGGATGTGGATAGACCAGCTTTTGGTAGAGAAAGATGGAGCTCAATTTTGGATAGATTAAATTTAAGATTTCCCTTAAATATCCAAGTGAATTTGTCATGTATGCAATTAGATATATATAGTCTAATCTGGACCATACAGTTAGGATTCATCAGAATTTAGATGGTATTTAAAGGCAGTAGAAGAGATGAGATCATCAAGGGAATGAGGACAGAAAGAAGAAATGTTCAAGAAGTGAGCCCTCGACATACTTTGCAGTGTAGACGTAGGGAAGGAGAGGAGCCGCAGCAAAGGGAATGGAGGACCAGGAAGAAAACCAGGGAAGCAACGTGTCCTGAAAACCAAGTGAAGAAAGGCAGAAAGGATTATCAACTCTGTTAAATGTTGCTTACAAAGATCAAGTAAAATGAGGACCCTTGAATTTTGAGATATGGAGGCCACACTGGAGGTCTGATAAAACAGTTAGGGTGGCATCATAGTGGTTCTAGGATGGTTCAAGGAAGAATGAACCACTTCCTGTGGGCCAGGTGGGCTCTGCAGCCTTAACTCTCTTCTAACCAAAAGTTTTAACTTAGTTTTAGAAGAGGTAGTTTAGTTAGGGAACATATCCCAAACTTATAATTATGGTCAGTAGGAAAATGCAGTTTCTTAGCTTAATTGTTTCTGTAGTTACCTTTACTGAATGCCTTCATTAAAAGCAAACGTGGTCATTTATAATCATTTATAATCACAATTAAGAGTGACGTTTAGTTCAAGAACATTCTTTGCTCTCGTTCAGCTTTGTTCTTTCACTTACTTCTTTTAGGAATTTATACAACCACATAACGGTACATGATTTAAAATTTAAATTCTCGTATTTTTGATGATTTTGACTAATTGAATTAAAGTTTATGAAACTAGCATAAATCTATGCTCGTTTTATATGTTATTATGTCTTTTATATATATATAATATATATATAACATAAAACATTTAGTTCATTGGAAGAAAATGTGAAAATTGAAGTGGTAATGACTTGTCTGGTGAAGGTATTACAGTAAGTATGCTTAATAACCCTTTCCTTATTTTTCTAAGTATTTGTTGTCTTCATAATTTCAAGAAGTTACAGAAAGGCATTTATAATTGATTAAAACAATTTGTTATTCTCATTGATAAATTTGTGATTAGAAAACATTTAATTCAACAACTACTGATTGAGCATTTTTGTGCCAGGCACTGTTTTTTGGTGCTGAAGCATACATTAGTGTGTAAAAGGTTCAACAAGCTAATGAAAATAAGCAAAGTGAGATGATAGAGAATGATAAAGGTGGAGCTAACATGTTAAACAGTTGCGGAAGACCTCTCTGAGTTAGTGGCTTTTGAGCTGAGAGCTGAATTACGAGAAGGAGTCAGCTAAACAAAGCTCCAGAGATCTAAGCAGAAGGAATACTGGGCAAAAGGTCTTTAAGTCAGGAATGAGGTAGGAGTCTTCAGGGACCACAAAGAAGGCTAGGGTGGCTGAATTTTATTTAGAAATGAGGAAAGTGTTAGAAAATGAAGTAGACATATAAGCAGGGGCGAGAATTCCTTTTGGGTCATTGGTGAAGAGAAATTTGGATTTTATTTTGAGTGAAACGGAAGGTCATTGGAAAATTCTTGGCAAGGGATTGACCCAGTCCTATTTCCTGTTTCATAAAATTACTCTATGTTATGGAGAGAGAGCTGCAGGAGGGTCACAGCTGAAAGCAGAGAGATAGTTAGGAAGCCACTGGTATCTTCTGAGTGAGAGATGATAGTGACTGAGACCAAGGTGACAGTGGTAAAGATGGAGAGAAGTGGGTAGTTTCAGGGTATGTTTAGATGGTATTGCTGATAGTTTTCTGATAGCTTTAATGTGAAGGGTGAAGGATAAGGATCTTAGATTTTTACTCAAGCACGTTGGTGGATAGTTGAAGCATTCGTTGAGACAGGAGGAGAAACAGAAAGGAGAAGGTGGCCGTGAAATCAGGCGTTTCTTTTTGGCCAAGCTTATCTTGCGATGCCATGTCATCCTCAGTTGAGTTTCATGGTCAGTGGAGAGGTGGGACTTGAGATAAAAATGTGGAAATCATGTAGATGCTGTTAGGGACCATCTTAACTGACTGAACAAAACCATCTGAGAAGATTTTTATGGACGGAGGTTGAACGCCTTGAATTGAGCCCTGGCCCAGCAACATATGGAGGTTGAGCAGAAAGGAGAAGCTAGCAAAGGAAGCTGAGAACAAGTGGTCAGTGAGGTTGGGGGAAAAGACAGGCTACCCTGGTGTCCCAGAAGCCAGGAGAAGAGAGTTCAACAGCTTCCATACTGCTGAGGAGTGAAGTAAGAGGAAGAAAAGTCAACAATGGTTTTGTGGACACAGAGGCTGCCGGTGACTTTGATAAGAGTCATTTCAGGGGTGGAGTATGACCTGAAGTCTCACTGAAGTGGGAGGAAGAGAACGAAAGGTGGGGAAGTTGAGAAGGAACTAAGTAACTCCTCAAGATACCGTTGCGGTGAAGATCTGAGAAATGGAACTAGCTAGCGCTACACGGGTATATGGCAGTGCTCTTGGTTTTGTTCTTTAAAGAGCATGCTTGTAAGTTGATGGAAATGCACAAGTTGAGAAAGCACTTGACATGGAAGGGAGAAAATATAACTCCAAAGTCAGTTCATTTGTTTTGACAGGAAAGGCTGAGGTTGTAGGTGCACAAGCAGGTCGTTTGGTGTATTTCATGGAAAAAGAATTTTCATGTGGGTGCTTCTGTCTTTCCCAGTGAAGTATGTAGCAAGATCGTCAGCTGAGATTGAGAAGGCAGGAATGGAGGGGTGTGAGGATAGGATATTATGAAATGGTAATTTTGGAGTTACTATCTAAAGATCTCTGTGGAGTCAAATGTATGAGATGTTTGGAAGTACTTTAAGTTCATTTGGTTCACCGTGCTTTAGGTTACAAAATTTAATAGATAGGGAGGAGGTTTACTAGGGTATGTGTTACTAGAGTATGTAGTAGTAAAGTATTTCCAAAAAGCAGGAAGATTTAAAGTAATGATTTCTCTGGTTTGCCGTAGGTCACCCCACTCTTTCCAGCCACATCGTGTGGTGTCACTTGCTTGACCTCTGAAGACATTTGACTAGGCAGCTCCTGGAGATGTGAAAGACATTAAAGGCATGTTAGCCCGGGTGGGGGGAGGGCGGTGGATTTTTTAAGTATTCAGATAGTACATAATACAGATCAAGTACAGATACAGATATAGACCAAATAATGTGTTTGAGGTTCAAATTGCAGAGTGAGGTTAAATACACATAGTTGGATGGGAACTCTAAAAATTAAATTATGGGAATGACCCAAATATGTGACTTGGATTAGTGGGTTATTAAACTCACCAAATGTAAGAACCTGGAACTATGATCCAGTGAAGCTTACTGTTTTTTTTTTCTTTTAACTAGTTAACAGAATCAATGAGGTGCAATTAAGTCAACTGCTTAGATATAACTTATTGGGAAAAAGGCAACAGATTTTCTCTATTAGAAACTCATTAACCTAAAGGCAATATATGAATATGGATACAATCTACTTAATAGTCTATATTAAATGCTTTATATTTTGTTTCGAATCAAAGAAAAATTTGAAGTCAAACGTCAGGAAATTGAGTAGCAAGTGTTTTTCATGGGAAAGCAGCTAGGTATGATTTGGGGAATAGAAAGAAGGGGTGCTTTAGTCTAGTGCCACTCAAACTTTACTGTGCATACGAATTCCCTGGAACCTTGTTAACATACAGATTTTGATTCAGTAGGTCTGGGTGGGCCCCAGTATTCTGCATTCCTAACCAGCTCCCAGGTGAAGAGGCAGCTGCTGTCTGGGATTGGAACTTTGAGTAGAAAGCTTTAGGCTCTCCGGAGAAAGCGAGGTCTAAATTAAGACAAGTTGACGCGAGGATCCGGATTCTTTCTTTTTCATCTCAACTCTCACATTCGCCTTCTCCTTTTTATAGCAACTCTAGCTATTAGTGCAGGAAAATAGAAACTCCTTTTCACTTCCTTTCATGAAGTGCTTAGAAACCACAAAGATAAAGAAGCTTGAACAGTAAGAGTGCCCAAGACTCAATGTTTAAATCAGCTTGGAGGAGGGGTAGAAAATGACCCCAAGACTCAATGTTTAAATCAGCTTGGAGGAGGGGTAGAAAATGACCCCAAGACTCAATGTTTAAATCAGCTTGGAGGAGGGGTAGAAAATGACCCCAAGACTCAATGTTTAAATCAGCTTGGAGGAGGGGTAGAAAATGACCCGAAGACTCAATGTTTAAATCAGCTTGGAGGAGGGGTAGAAAATGACCCCAAGACTCAATGTTTAAATCAGCTTGGAGGAGGGGTAGAAAATGACCCCAAGACTCAATGTTTAAATCAGCTTGGAGGAGGGGTAGAAAATGAAATGTCAAATTTAGCTGATGGCACAGTTCTGCAGGATGGTGGAAAGTGAAGTGCAGTCAGTGACAGGAGAGACTCTAAAGGCCATATGAGTGAGAAGGAAGTAGAATTCCAAAGCGAGCAAGAAAGGAGGTGGCTGTGTGGGGCTGGGAATGGTCAGCTAGATCAGTTAATGAGCTATTAGATAAGACCCAAGAACGAGCATGGGAGTTACTCTTTATAACTCTCCCCTTTGCGTTATTGTTGCAACTCAAACAGTACAAAGTAAGCAAACAGTACAAAGTAACCATCTAAACAGGGGAATAAAATATAAAACTATATCTTATGTTTGCTGAAGACATGGCAAATCCAAATCTGAAATACTGAAAGATTGACTGATATGCTCAAAAGAAGCTACCGTGAGATCAGATGTTGTCCAGAGGCAGGAAACCAAAGAGATAAAAAAGGTGGGGGGGGGGGGGAGACTTTTGAATGAAGATGGAATAAAAGCATCAGAACTCCTGTCTAGAAAGAAAGGGCTGAGAGAAGAGCTTTGTGAACTGAATTCCGTGAACGTAGTGAATACATCTAAACAAATAAAAAGCGGTGCTATTTCACAGGAACATCTGTACTGTTATTCCATATACCTTGGATTTTTTTATGCTGTAGGGATCTTGCCAAGCCCTGTTGCTTTTGCAGATGTTAGAATGACTTATGTGCATCTCGTTTTCTCTCTAGTGAATTTCTGCTCTTCCTTCAAGACTCACCTCTAAAGACGAATCTGCTCTTGTCTAAACCCTCCTGTACGGAGTTAGGTGCACTTCACCCCAGTTCCCTGGCTTCCACAGCGTTTCCTACCTGCCTTTGCCTCTGTTATTTACATCCTTGTCTCTTTCTCTAGCCTTACTTTCCTTTGTGGGAAGGAACTGTGCTTTCGTAATTTTTGCATTTCCCCGGCTGAGAGGCTGACACATGCTGTAAGCTCAGTTTATGCTAGTTGAAAGGGAAAAAATGGAATGAATGAATGAAAAAATAAAAAGATGATTGGATTTTCAACAGTGATTCTAAAATGGGTAGAATGAAAGAGGATTTGATTTGTTTTGACAAGAAAATACTATTAGAAAGTTGCAAAAGCATTCATTTCAAAGTGTTTATGTTTTATTTTTAAGTACATTAGCTTTTTGGTTAGGGTAAAATCATTCTAATAAGTATGACAAGTGGCTAAATTAGCATTGGATTTTAGTGACTTTTCAGAGTTATATTGGGTTATGGACACCGCTGTCTCATGAAGTGGGGATGCCCAGACCCTTCAGCAAGTAGGGATAGAGTCTTCCAGGAGATACAATGATCAGAATGCCATGGCTTTTGCTGGAGAACTGTTTTCAAAATGTAAATCAGAGTGTGATAAGAAGTACAAATGAATATATTTTAAACTGTATATAAATCTAAAAGTATTTCAGAATAAAGCAGTAACCAGGAAAGTCTTCTTAGAAGAGGTACATTTTGAAATAGTGTTTGGAAGACGTTATAGTCAATGTGTGGTAGGGGCCGTGGTTGAGGGCATTGGATGATGAGAACCTTAACTGATAAGATGTTGATATGAGAATATGTGTACAGTTGATTCAAAGAAGAGGGCATGGCTGTCATGATCTGTGAGAACAGCTGAAAAGATGAAAATAATCTTGCTCTATCAAGTGCGACTCATGGCAGACTTGAGCAACATAGCCCTATACATTTTCCTTCTCTGCATACCTATGAAGAAGCATTTTATTTGACATAATTTGGTATTAGTTTGACTTTTGTAAGTTATACAGTTATTACAAAGGATTTCCAAACTTTGATTATATTAACACTTTTTAAACTATTCCTCTGTGTGTGTGTGTGTGTGCGTGTGTGTGTGTACACTAAACTAAGCCTAAACTACACAGGTACTTACTTGGAGGCTTCAGTGGAAATATCATCCTGGAAATTTAATGGGAACAAAGGTCCTGACTTATAGAGTTGATTGTCAATAGATTCAAAGCAAAGCCAGGCATAACTTACTCTAAACTTCGTTTTATAACAGTGTGTTAAATTTGAATTCTAAGAAATTTACTTTTTCACTGGAAATTAGGTGACAGTGATTATCTTTTTTTAATCATTCAAAATTTGGGATTTAAATTTCTTCCTTAATCTCGTGAATATTAACAATGTGCCATAAAAAGATTATGTGAATCACAGCAAATGAAGCAGATTCTTAGAGGAACAGAGGAATAAGAGAACATTTATTAAGATATATTAGGTATCAGGTAATATGTTAGGCAGCTTACTAATACACATTCTGTGAGATGTTTTTATTCTCAGATATTATTTCTCGTTAGGAAAACAAATGCCACAATAACAAGGATTTAACGGGAAAAAATTAATGAAGGCTCTTTATGCAGAGTTGTGGGCAGGGCTTAGGCGAGCCACAAGGATGGGGGACACCCAGGCATGAATCGTGGTACCACAGCCTGGCGAGGACCAGAGCCTGATAGTAGGGCTGTATGAAAGGACACAGGCGCCATCACTGTGAGGCAGAGTACTCAGGGGATGAGTGGGGTTGAAGAGGGGGTAATACATACTTAAGTTCACCTCTCACCGTCTTACTTCCTGTGCATGTCTTCTACTGGCCAAATTCAACTAGAACCCAGGAGCCAAGAGAGCCTGAAGTAACTCAGGGTGTAGAGTTGAGCGTCTTGGAACATAGAGTATGGCAGCAAGTGGCTGAGAGTGACTATGTGGGAAAAAATGAAGAATATTTAACACAATATTCTTTCTCAAATTTTCAAATAAAGGCTTTGGTAAACCGTATTTTTTTTACATCATCTTCTTAGTCATTGTTTAGTTGTTGAAGACAAATGTATAGGCAAGTTCCTAAGGGACACCTAAACATCTGATTGACCATGCTATGGTTACTAAACCAGCTTTGAGTTTCCTAGCAGCCAAGGAAAACAGGAGACCATATGGTTTACATAGCTCTCAATGACTGTTTGGAAGCATAATAATTTATCGTTCTTGAAGCAGGAATTAGTGAAAACTTAACACAGAATTCCCAATATAGGAACAGTGAGCAACTTACTATAGCAGTTTCATTAAAAGTATGTAAACATATGCATTTAAATGTTTCTTATATTAGCCTTTGGTTTAAGTTGAAGTAATGGTGTTAAATTTTAGGTTTCGGTTTCTATTTGTCCAAAAACTTTATCTTTTACTAATTTTTCCAAAAAGAAGTTTTCATTCGTTAACCCATCTCTTTTTTCTTTTTGAAAATTAAAAAGACATCCCCGAAGACAATAAATAAACGCAATTAATATTTTATTTACTTGCAAAACTTGTTACTTTCAGTTTGCTATTTAAATATATGAACTGATGCATGCAGAGTGATTTATTATGAAAGTTTATCTTTCCTAGCATGCATATTTTAGGCTTGACTTTTAGATTAATCATATATCTATCTAAATTTATGAGCTATAAATAAATTAAAACATAGGTCCTCATTTTTATAAATTGGCTCACCTATCAGTTATTTAAGTAACTGATAGGTGGTACTGTACTTTCTCAAGTCTCCTTTGAGGTCTCCTTAAACATTCAAAATATAGTCTTGAAGATTAACTACTTCTCTCCTAAATGACAACAAAATAATGAAAGCATTATAGTGTTGAATCTATCACAAAGTCAATACAAAGATAGATATATATGACCTTTGCAAAAATAATCCGAGTTCAGCTTTTCAAGAATTACCTTTTGTTTAGCCTAGGTACATCATGAACACCCTTTCACCGGAGTTTATATCACACATGTATGTTTGACGCAGGGAATTTAGGTTCCTGTATCTCTGATCCAAGTTATTGCCCAGGACAGGCCAGCTGAGGCTGGAGATAATCGATGAGTACATATTGGCAACATATTATATGCCAGGTATATTAGGTGACATTAGGAAAACACAGAAAAAGTATGAGACAGTTTTTGATTTAAAATTCCAGTTTGAGAATTAAGACCGAAAGTAGTAGAAACAGATCTAGGAGAACATACAGTAATTGGTAAATTATATGTTTAAGAAGGTTCAGAGAAGGGTGAGATAAATGGAGTATGTATTGTGGTTGGAATGACTTCCAAGAGGAGAGTGATTGTGAACAGGACTTTGGTGAAAGGATAAAGTTTAAGTAACTAAGGAGGGGGGGAAAGAAAGAACAGTCCTGTAGGGGAAAATTTCTGATGGATTCAATGGCCGAGAAATATGAACAGACAGGTACTAGAACCTTGCTTCTTGAAGTATTCAGTGTATGGTTCTGGCACCAGTGTTAGAAATGTCATAACTTTTTGATTTCTCTCCTGACCTACCAAGTCAGAATCAGATCTTCTGATGATTTACCGGCACTTTAACGTTCCAGAGAGCCAGCAGTAGAGGACCCATGTTGAGGAGTGGGTTATAAGTGAGGTAGGTAAGTTATCGCCAGACTTGAGAGGGCCTTGGCAGGGAGATGAGAGATGAATCAGCAGATATTCTGTAGAAATGTAAGGATTTTGTTGAATTAATGCCTAGGCTGCCTCACAAAGACAATCTGCCCTACACCATGCATTCGGTCTATCTGTATAATATTGAAACAATGGGTTTAATTAAAATGATCTTGTCAGTTTATCCACACATTAAATTTTCATTCCAAAAATTATTTTAATTTTAGGAAAAGGAAGTGGCAATTCCCTAAATTATCTTTTTAAAGACTTTTAAGGCTTTGTTTTGAAGTAGATTTTAAGTAAAACTCTGCCTCATCTGCCTTGCATCTCTGTAATTTACAGGAGACCCTAATATGTGCATTGCCCTGAGGTAATGCTGCTACTTTCTCAGTACCTGGCAAAGCCTCTATGTCCTGAAACACAGGTGTTCCCTTTGAAATCTGAGCCTCGTGCATTTTCCTTGTAACTACAGTCTTTTCAAAGCAGGTGAAGCACAGAAGTTAAACACCGGAGGTAATATCTGAGTTGTAAGGAATGTACTACTACTGTTTTCTGTAGTGCTTTTTATACCAGATGACTTTGTCACAGAAACCTCATACACTCTTTCAGCGTAGATTGAGTGATTGATTAATTGATTTCATTGACGTCTATTTCTTTGTTATAGTTCTGATAATTCCACCATCGGGGAGAAAAGAAGGTGGCTAAGATTTTATAATGAGGCATTATTTTTGGAATTTGAATCTGAAGTTTTGCGAACCGTCAAATGTGTTACTTCCATAGAAAAACAAATTCTTTCCTGGAGATCAAGTTATTGCTATTGAGAGGATAACACTGACAGCTTATTCCATAAGATTTTGGGATTGCACTTTCTGGTTTAAGTAGGAAAACAACAGTGATTTGGGAGGGATTTATGTTGTGACATATGATGGATATTTACAAACCTGTTTTTCCAGAAGGTATGACAGGACAAGAATTATCTTTTTTTTTTTTTTTTTTTTTTGCGGTACGCGGGCCTCTCACTGTTGTGGCCTCTCCCGTTGCGGAGCACAGGCTCCGGACGCGCAGGCTCAGCGGCCATGGCTCACGGGCCCAGCTGCTCCGCGGCATGTGGGATCTTCCCGGACTGGGGTACGAACCCATGTCCCCTGCATCGGCAGGCGGACTCTAAGAATTATCTTTTAAAGGTTGTGTTTAGAAAGAGATGGCTCTATATGTCTTTGATTTTCTTCAACTGCTTCTATATTCATGAGCTGGTTGAAAAATCCTGGTGTTCCTTTTAGCTGTGTAGAAAAATTACGTGTGGAAGTCTGTGCCTTATTTCAAAGATTTTACCATTTGGTTTTCAGGACTAAGCTGAAGAGAGACCCATTTTGAACTTCTTACTGAGAATGTCTTCTTGTCGTATTCAATTATGTTGAAGTTTTACTGGGAAGTTTTATGGAAGGTTTTCAGTTGTATTTCTCTGTTTTGGACAATATTAAAACTTTCTCCAGTAGAGGTGATTCGGAAACAGTTCTCCTCTAGACTCATAATTTGAAGATTTGAAACCTTCTTGGCTTTGCAGTCTTGAAAATCACAAATCAACTTTTTCTTCTTAGCTAAGAAATAGCCTCTGTTGTCATCAGAAATATTATTTTATGTTTGAAAGTTTTCATGGGACTCTACAAGCAATACAGGGCACTCTAGAAGAGACTATAAGTACAAAATAATAGAATTTTAAAGCTAAAAGGAATTGAAGAGACTTACTCCAGCTTACTAATGTCAGAGACAAGGAAACAGAAGCCAAACTTGACATAATCAAAGAGATAAATTTGAAAGTACACAATTTAAATGGGAAAGAAGACTCTTCCAGGGTGTATCATGTATTTAATTAACCTTAGTTTGAATAATTGGAACAAGTACAAGCTTAGTTTTATCTCTGTCTATATAAAAAAAGGAAAGAAACACTTATCATTAATGACCTTGCTTGCGTATGTCTAGAAGACATAGCCCTAAGGAAAGAGTATTTTCAATACTCAAAGGTATTTTCAATATATGGAAAGCTGGAATGGTATCATTACTTCTGACAGCCAGTGACTGCTCAGAACTGAGGTAGGCTTAGAGACATGAGGGTGGTTTTCTGTATGCATATGTATATGTCTAAAAAGACAAATCTTTGTGGGATTCATTTTCAGGTTTTATTGCAAATGCTTATATAGTTTTTTAAAAATAATTTCATTGTTATTTATCATTTTTAGTAGGAAGGTAAGACCAGAGCTTTCAGCCTAGATTTGGATTTCCAGCGTAACTGCATTTTCAACACCACTGTGCTTTGATGTTGTTACTTTGCCAGAGAGCAATGCATATTTTAAAAGTCCATATTAAATTGCAAATTGTGTCATGGACTGGTGTTAATTGCCATTTAATTAAGATACCTAATAGTAAGATAGTCAAAGACCTTTTTTTTTTTTTTTGCATTTATCTTGGAAATCCAGTAAAGCTGTATCAATCCTGCAAAAAGTTATAATGAATTAAAACATTATTTCTAGAGAATGGTAGAAAATCTTGCAATCCTCTTTCTCCCTGCTTAGAATGACACTGAACAGTTATTAAATTATGTGAGAGTTTCCAGGCAGGAGATTATTTCTCTGTGCATTTAAAGGTATCAGATCATGCTGGTCAATTTCCTGTTAAAATTTCTTTGTTTACTCATATATTTTTTCATTGCTGAACTTAACTATATAAAATAAACTACTTCACAGCTTCAGTGTCACCTAGCGTATTTCCTTTGGTAGACTAACTATCATGATACCTTCACCAAGAAGTGCTTATCAATACCTTTGTGGATAAAGGGATTTCCATTATCTCCATCCCTACCTCTGATCTTTGAGGATTTATGTATGAAGAGTCTAATTACACAAATTTGCATCAAGCAGATAGTATCACAAAACTTTACTTCATGTGCTTTAATGCAATCTAAAATAATAATAATTAAAAAGTTCAGATTAATGTTTGACATATTTGAAAAAGAGTCTACTGTTCACTTTAGTTTTGTATACTAATATTTTTGAAGCCTCAGTTTTAAGAAAATGGTCTTCAGACAAATTCATAGTGACTAATTAACATTGGCTTTCAACTCTTGTTTAATGTACTACAATAATAATTATGACGCTATAAAGAGTCAGTGATTTCCAGGACATGAATCTTAGAATTATGTAAATCTGGAAAGAGCTATACATTTACAATAATCAAAGAATATATTTGAAAATACTTAATCCTTTGTAAGAGAGAAGCTATTCTCAATATCAAAGAGAAAGAAAGAGTCATATTACTAATGACTGTTTTTGCCTAATGTATAGGGATACAACTTCTGGTAAGCTAGCAATATTAACCCTATTAAAAACTACAATCCTGAGTGATTTGCAACTGTCATTGTTATTATAATAGAATAACAAGTATTCTGATAGGAATATGAATTGTTTATGCCCACCATATTTCACAAACGATAGCAGTCAATGGAATTTTCTGTACATGTCTAGCTGCATAATTTTTGATTTTTACAAACAGTATTTTAGTGCTGAAACGACTATATGCTTCTAGGTTTACTTTTGAAAGTCCTTTGTCAAGGTTTAAGGAAAGCGATAGGGCCACTATGGTGAACTGGTTGAAAAATGTCACTGGAGACAAAGTATGTTAATAGTATTCTAAATGTTTCTTTTAGTAATAAAACTTCAGTTAAAGACTTTACTATGTTCTCTGAAGGAACAGCTTACTTATGTAGATGGAAAATAGAGTGGTTTTTATTTCTGCACACCTCAAGTACCCATTCTATAAAGAAATGGTAATTTTAAGTGTGGCTTGGCTTTAAATTAGTCCTGGGTGAATAGTTCAGAGAGAAAAAATGAAGCCGGTTAGGCCATCTTGACTTAATTTGCAATCTAGAATTTAAATAGAAATGTATAGAGAGTAACCTGCATTTAAATGGGATGGGTATGAATTATTGCCAGTCTTAAAACATTATGTTGTAGCATAAAAATATACATTCCATGCTGTTGTCATGTTAAATGATGGTATTTCTTACAGGACAGCTATATTTTCAGTGATTTGTTTAAAAAGAATGTCCTTGATTTGTATTATTGAACTTGCCCTAAACACCAATGCTTGATTAGATTTTTCAAGTAATTACTTTGAAAATTGTCACTAACTAATATTTATTAAATATTGATAGCAAATTTTAGTTGCATGCCCTCTGCCTCAGTTCTTATATTAAAATAATGTATGTCCCTATTTTAATATTATAATAGTTAATTTTATATGCTCCACCCCCCCATTTTTAATGGATTAAATAGAAGACAAGTTATGCTATAAAACAACTTATCCATAATATATACTCAACAATTGATAACTCAGAGGGACCTGAGTTATCGTCTATCTCAACTGACACATTTTACAAATAAGAAAACATAGCTTAAAGCATTTTAATGATATGTCTTAGATTTTTTTTCCAGTTTCTACACAACAGATATATAAACAAACTTTGGAAATACAGCATATTTGTGAATTTGGAAATGGTTGTATATCTTCTCTAAAAACGATCCATCTTTAATTTCGTAAGAAAAACTGACATCTAAGGTTGTAGAATTGTGTGTAAAACAAGACTAAATTGACCTTGAATAAGGGTCTTAAGGACTCCCTTGGTGGGGTTTCTTGCTCTGGGTCTCTCACTTGTTTGCAGTGACCTGGACGTGCAAACTCACAGATCTCTTGACTGGGCTAGGAAAACTCAGACAGTGGGAACTCCTCTTGCATCTCTGTCTGTCTCTGTGTGGTCTCTCCATCTTATTTTTTTCAGCTACCTATTTAGGGTAGCTGAACTCCTAATTTGTGGACTCAGGTCTTTTAAGATGTGTGTCTTTAAAGAGAAAGAATCAGATAGAGTCTGTATTTCCTAACCTAGCTTGGGAAGTCTCACAGCGCCATTCTGTTTGTTGGAAGGGAATCACTATCTAGCTTAAATTGAAGTGAAGGGGAGGGAATTCAACTCTACCCTTTGTGGGAAGAGTGTTTTAAAACCATCCCAGTGGTTTCAAGGCTTTTTTTTTTTTTTTCCATCTAGGAACGTTTACGTTTTTCTTCTGGTTCCCGGCTGCTCTTTGACTATGAGATTGCTGTGTTGCTAGATTAGAAACCTATGGATAAGTATAGTTTCACTATGCTTATGACTAAAGTATTATATGAGAACCTGATTTCCAAGATTGAAAACAAAAATTTGATTGTCTCTTAAGGACAGCTTACTTTCCAGGGAACTCTACTTTGGAACATGTTTGCTTTTGAGAGATGACCATCTCTCCAACCTTCTGAAAACAAAAGGAAATCAGCATCTTACTCATTTTCTGGGACTTCAGCCAAATTCTTTGTTTCTTACCTAATTTGTCTGGGGATATAATGACAGCAAGTTGAATTATGCCTTTGCATATTACATAATACGTAATTATAAAAATTAGGTCTAACTTAAGTAATGAATTTAATTAATAGTATGCTTGTATTTGGCGAATAAAGTGCTTGCCTGATAAATACTTACTGATGTCTGTATCACAAAATCAGTCATCTTGAACATTTGATATTAATTCAAAGTGAAATTCAAGGTTTTACGAAAACCGGATACTTTTGCTGCTGTTAATTTTTTAGTGGCATGTAAATACACTTTTTTTGTGTGTGTTTTTGCTAGATAATAAAGATGCATTATAACGAAAATATACTTACCCTAATTTTGTATACATTTTACTTTTTGGCTTTGAAAGCATGATTTTATGTATTTCAGATCCACAAGTGAATGAGGAGGAATGTTTAATATGAAAAGATTATATGAAGAGTGAAGAAACTTCCCTTCCCCACACATACTTTCTTTTTGGTGCTTCTTTCTAGTGTCTTGTCCATTTGGCCTATAGTCATGATTAGGTTTCTTCCATCCTTAAAAATCAAAGAAAGTAAAATTCTCTCTAGAGCCTGGCATCAAATCTTTTTTGGCTTCTGCCCATCTTTCTTCTTCGTCTCTAAAGTATTAACAAAGTAAGTCCCACTTGCCTTCTCCACTTTCTCTTTCCAGTCACTTATTAACCTTCTGTGCTGTGATTTTCTGCCTAGGACAGATCTGAAATTGCTCTTAACAATGAATTAGCACCTAGCAGACCTCATCTTCCTTGACTTCTCTGTAACATTTGACCTTAATTGCCCACTGTCTTCTCCTGGAGTCTCTTGTCCTGTCACTTTTATAATTTAATCCTCTTTCAGTTTTCTCTTAACCGTTCTGATTCCATTTTCCCTAGTTCATCTTACTAACTCATTGTTTTTTTCTCCCCTTCAATTTTGATAACCCCAGACTTTTCTTTTCATTTCTTTTCTCATTCTGTATCATCTTCCTGAAGAAATTGATCTCTGAGTGAATAACTTCAAAATCCATATCTTCAGAGTGTATTTCTTTCCCCAGAACCCCAGTCATCTATTTCCACTTTCTACTTGACATATATACTGCATGTATCACAGACACCTCACACATCATCCTTGAAATATGCATTGAAGTGAATAGACATACACTTCTATTACAACAATCTATTTCTCTTTCTGTTTTTCTTTCTCACAGTTTGGTAACCTCATCAGTCTTCACCCTTTTTTTTTTTTCCCCCTCACCACCTTCCTTCAGTCATCCGTCAACTTCTACGAATTTAAATTCCTAAACATTATTTCAGACTGTCTGCTTTTCTCCAGTCTCACTGCTATCACCTTAGGTTGTGTCCTCATTTTCTAGTTCCAGGACTATTTTTCTACCCTCTTAACATGCCCAGAATCCTGTAATTGTGCCAATATTGAGTCCAGTTCTATCCAGCTCTTTGTTTTTACCACCACACTCACTATACTGCCTGATTTTCAAATTAACAAATTGAATATTAAACCCAGGACGTATGAAATTATTTCAGTAATAATTTTATAATTTTAAATATCACTTTATAAATTATTTAAAAAATATGAATTAATATTATTGAATTTTGTACACAAAAATGCATTTATATTTTATAGGATACAGATTCAATAACCATTCATGTATTGAGCAAATGTTTATTAACCACCTTGCCATATGGCAGACACAGATAATAGGCCGAAGGTACCAGCGTGAGTTAACTAACTGCCCCCAAGCAACTCACAGTCCCATGAAAGAGACATGTAGACGAATACTAACACTGCTGTGTAATAGCTGCTAAACAAAGGAGCATAACAAAGCTTTAAGAGCCCAAAGTAGGGAATAGCTTACTTCTAAGAGAACTGAAAATGTGTCAAGAATGTATTACATAAAGCTGTATTGTGAAGTAAGAGTTAGAGCCTGTTTGACAAATAATTGGGAGAAGGAAGTCTTAGGCAGAGGAAACGATGCCAGCAAAAGCAAGGAATAACATGTTTTATGACAGGGAACAGTATACAGAGATTTGTTGGATGCGGTTAGAGGAATCACTTAAGCGTATTTGTGTCCACTTAGGTAATTCTAATCACTTGTAGAGCAGATTGGAGGGATGAGAGGTGGATGAAAAGAGATTAATTAGGAGGCTAGTGCAAAAATCTATATGAGAGATGGAGAGAACCCAGACTAATATGCTGACTTTGCTAAGAAGAAGGGAGAAAACATAAGAACTGAGTAACATTATATTCTAAAGAAATATCCAAACTGTATATATACATTATCTGTTCGTGTCTGTATTTTGTTTTTGTTTTGAATTGTAGACATGGGATGTAGAACTGGAAAGATCTGCAGAATCCTGGGCTGAAACTTGTTTGTGGGAACATGGACCTGCAAGCATGCTTCCATCAATTGGACAGAATTTGGGAGCACATTGGGGAAGGTAGCTTAAAATACAACTTCTTGTTTCTGAAAACATAAGAGCTTGAAATGAAGTACTTACTAATTCATCTTTGTAAGTTTTCAAAGGCTTAGTGCCTAAAAGGAAAACAAGCAGTCACACCAAGACAAATAAAAAATAAATATCCTGCCAGAATGATCAGTAGTATTTTAAACTTATTTTTGTTTCAAGTAATTGATATATTAGTGATGTAAAGTGCAAAAGTATTTAATGTTAATAAGTTACCCAAAACTGCCTCTCTACCCAACTTCATCAATCTTTTTGGCAATATTTGGTTTTATATTTTCTCCAGCCTTACTTGATTTTTGTGGTTATTTTCTTTCAAATAGATATAGACCCCCAACATTTCATGTACAAGCATGGTATGATGAAGTCAAAGACTTTAGCTACCCATATGAACATGAGTGCAACCCGTATTGTCCATTCAGATGTTCTGGTCCTGTATGTACTCATTATACACAGGTTTGTTTTGGGTATATTACACTTTATTCGTTTAATTTGAGTTCATGTAAACTAACAAAGTTTTTGTGTGTGTGTGTGTGGGAGAACTTAGGATACTGAACATTTGCCTTCCTTATGTCATTTATATGGTTATTAAAAATATATTAATATTGATTTATGTAGAACAAGCTTATAAATTTTTATAAACAAGAATAATTATCGAAAAAAGTACAGACATTTCCTTAAAAATATTATTTCAATGATTTTACATATAAAATACTTTAATATGACCCCAGTAAGTGCAAAAGGGAAGAAATTCACCATCTTCAAATTCAGATGTCAATTTTTTTATTTTCAAAAAATAAAAATATGGTTTTATTTACCATGACATTCAATATTTACATGTGTGCAGCATTTATCATGTTTTTAAGTTTTCAGTGTTTGGATTGGGTATTGGACATGTTCTAAAACTTCTAAATCAAACAACAAATGGCAGATTTGACTAGATAAAGCTCACTACAGATCTGAGTTTCTAGAATTTCTATGACTGATTATTAGTGACTATAAAGCAAATGGTTCTGTATGCCTTTGCATGGGACAAGATTAAGATCAGTATTGGACTCCCTGATAGCCAGTGGCACAGTGAAAATGTCACATTGTATAAGAAATTTGAACACCTAAACTTTTGCTCCAGTACTTTCTGCTTTAAGATGAGAAATTCTGTTCATTTGGTAGGTAAGTTTCTTCACAGGAAAATTAATACGGCATTTAGGACTGTGAGGATGTAACATTTGAATTATTTAGTAATAAATAAGATGTTTATGTCTTATATCTGGATAGAGTTATAAACCTGTGCATCTCTTTTTTTTTTAAAGTTAAATTAAGTATTTCCCCAAGTCTCAGGAAAAATATTGTTTCTGACATTGCCTCATTTCATTTTGAATAGTAACTGTTGGTTGTCCAGTTCACTTTTATGCATTTTCTCTCAGATATGTTGCTGTCTTACTTCATCTCAGCCTACTTTTTCTAAGCCTTGCTTTTCTCTAATGTAGGTGGTGTGGGCAACAAGTAGCAGAATAGGCTGTGCCATTAATTTGTGCCATAACATGAACATCTGGGGGCAGATATGGCCCAAAGCTATCTACTTGGTGTGCAATTATTCCCCAAAGTAAGTAAACAAAACACTACTTGCATATGTAAGTATTTCTTAACAACATAAAAATAACTTTATATTTTTGATTTTTTTCCTTATTTTCAGTGTGTATTATTGAGTAAACTGCATTGTTTTAACTGAGTTTATGTCATATGGCAACAATTATGGTTGTCTAATGTGTAAAATTGGTGCTTAAAAGGAATATGAAAATTGAAAATATAATCTTTGTAAAGATAGGAATCATAGTTTTAGGGCTTCAGTTTTATTTATTGCACTACTATATTGTGTAAATGTTTAATAATTTTGGTTTATTAGAGATGAGAAACTATAGACCGAGAAATGTATTTTCACCTATGTAAAGACCCTTCAATTAATTACATTGAAAATATTGTACAACTGAACTTAGGGTCAAATCTACGTCTAAAATCTGTTTTTATTAAAACAAATGGGATATAGATGAATATTCCATAGCAGAGGTTAGTGTTTTGCAGAAGTTTGGTTTTTCAGTTTTTAGCAATATACATAACACATTATTTAGAATATTTTCAAAAGAATGAGGTAGCAGTGTATGTTTAAACTTAGTAATGAGATATCACTTCCCATCTGTCAGAATGGCTATCATTAAAAAGAACACAAATAACAAATGTTAGTGACGATGTAGAGAAAAGGGAACCCTTGTCCGCTCTTGGTGGGAATGTAAGTTAGTGCAGCCACTGTAGGAAAACAGTATGGAGGTTTCTCAAAAAACTAAAAATAGACCACCTCTTAATGGAGTGGATTATCTTTTGAAGGGGAAACTGGTGGGGCCACGCCCCCTACAAACATGGCCGGCCCTGTTCTGCTTGCCCACCTAGTTTTGGAGGAGGCTGTAGAGAAAATCTGTGCTACAAAGGTATGTGATATTGTGTTGTAATATTCAGTTTGATTTATATTTTCATCCAACTTCTGCATTAATTTGTGTTTGAAAGCCCAAAGCACATTTAATTATTACATGAAAAGTTTCTAGAACTCTATTTCAAATATTTAGAAGTCATTTAAAATATTTTTTTAAAATTTATAATATTAATAAGTCTATTATACCAACATGTATTTAAAGGAAAGATTCATGATTATTCCAGATAACCACTTAATTCTACTTTGAACTTATCCCAGAGTGACAAGTATATTTTCATTCTTAAAAGCCATCTTGATATAGTGTTGACTAGAATTATTTCCATAAATGTCATGATTTCTGAAGAATTTAGCAGTTTAACACAATTTATTTTAAGCACTTTAAGAGTTTTTGCCTAAATACCTATCCATGAATCTTACTGAACCATGCCCAATGAATTATACTAATTCTCTGCTTCTTACTGCAGAGTATACAATTTGTCATGCCAAAATAACAACAACAACAAAATATATATATATAATAGTATTATAAAACTGTTGTAAAAAATACTGTCTCAAATGTACTGGATGTCCTCAAAAATAAATATAAATATGATGTCCTTTTTATAACACATGAAGATAAAACTTACCTGACAAAGCTTTGTGAAAGTCATGCTTTTTATTGGGCATCCAAGTGAACATTTTTACACTCTTGTACTACTTTGTTCTTAATGATGACTAAATGAAGAATAATGCAGACCAGGTGTATTTGAAAATATGTGTAAATGCAGCCACTTTTCAGTACTTATAAAGAGATATCTTTTTTCCTTAATGATTGAGTGCTCACTAGCTATAATAAGTAGACAAGAAGTAAGCATATAGTTCACTGTGTAATATGAGCCATTTTTAATTCCTGAAAGCTTTTTTCATTGTGCCTGAGTCTGTTTTCCATCCCCCAAACCTCCAACCTGCTTGCTCCATTGCCAATGACCACAGTGTCTTACTAAAGCTGACTTTCCTCTGAATTCATACTTCCTTTTTCTAGATTCTGAATTCTTAGACATACATGCAAATAACCACATTTCCAAAATGTGCCCCTGTCAAGCCCTTAATACAAGCCAACCTGGAAAAAATATTAAATTCAAAGTTTGCATATTTTCCATTGTTAAGTTTAAATTTCTGCACATTGAATTTCCTTCTGCAGTAGAAACCTTTCCATGGAAACTGATATTGTGGTAAATAGCACAATTCTCCTTTCAGGAGAATTTTAAATGTGATCCTTTGGAGAATTTTAAGTGTTATCCTCCTGAAAATATGATTTCGTTTGAGAAAACAAATTCAAATTCACTAAGCCCGACTTCATTAGATCACTGTGTAGACCTCATGATGTCATTATGAAAGGTAATCACTGATACCACTTTAAAATATAAGTAAAGTTTAGAAATGATTCCATTTAATGTTAGCATAAATGAGTCAAGGGCTCAGAGGTTTATGCATCTGTTTTATTTATTCCAATTCAGTATGTAAGGTCACCACCTTAAGCCAAAACTTGTGCCAACATACAGTACTGATTTTTCTAGTATCTTTCAGCGTTAAACAGGCATATAAAGGTGTATCATGGGTAATTTGTGCACATTTAAGATGGATTCATATTTCCTAAATCCATTCTCTCTAACAGAAGGATCAGATAGCTATTACCCTCCTCAAGAAGAAGAAACAAATGAAATTGAACGACAGCAATCACAAGTCCATGACACCCACATCCGGACAATAGCAGATGATAGTAACAGAAACGAAGTCATAAGCACACAGCAAATGTGTAAGATCTCCGCATTATTTATATTTTAAAGTTTACATTGCTGGCATATTCAACTATATTTTATTAATCTGAACATTTTTAGAATGGCAAAAACTTGGCGTTAGACTGTATGGGATGAATTAGAGCAGCTGTTGCATCATCTAAATTATTATTATTTTCTAAATTTTAGCTCAAATTGTTTCTTGCGAAATAAGATTAAGAGACCAGTGCAAAGGCACAACCTGCAATAGGTAATATTTATTATTACTCTCAAAATTAACTGGCAAGATATAAAAAATATTTTCATTCTATATGGACATTCAGAGAAGCTAAATTTTGTTCCCCATTTCTTTTATTTAGATATGAATGCCCTGCTGGCTGTTTGGATAGTAAAGCTAAAGTTATTGGCAGTGTACATTATGAAATGGTAGGTATTATAAATGTCATTATTTGAGGATAGGATCCTTTCATATAATATTTTGATTTTTTAATGGGAAAAATAACAATTTATATATGTATAGCTATTTTGCTCAGAATTGTTTAAAGTCATACATAGTAACAAGTTGTATCCTATGCAGAATTCTTATCATTTTAACATCCTTTTATCCCTTCCTTTTCTCCCAGCAATCCAGCATCTGTAGAGCTGCAATTCATTATGGTATAATAGACAATGATGGTGGTTGGGTGGATATCACTAGACAAGGAAGAAAACATTATTTCATCAAATCCAATAGAAATGGTGTTCAAACAATTGGGTAAGTACCTAAATAATCCTTTGGACCAGAGGTTTTAAGTTGTAACAATAAGTTACATTCATTTAGAGCAAAGCATAGAAGAATTTAGTTTATAAAGAGAGAAGGTAATTTTCAAGGTTCATTTCAACTACATAATTTCCATGGGCAAAAAGAAGGAAAAGTATCTGAATTCAAAGTTGAACCCTTTTGCTTATAAAGATGATGCTAACATTCTAAATTTTCTAGTTTCATTAAGAATGTACAAATTTATAGTTTTTCCCATTGTGAAGCAATACATTTTTCAGCTATGATAAAAAGTGCCTGAGAAGGCTAATTGATTTGCATATTCTTCCTGCCCTGTTTGGGAGAATTATTTATTTCATGCAACAGTAACTTTGTTAATAAGATAGATTACTAGGTAAGAGAGCATTTTGCGAAGTCTCTAAATATGTAATACACTATGTCACCTTTCTTTTGTCTGTTAAAATGTGATTTGACCCAGTATAAAAGCATTGATTAACTTTTGAAATGTTTGTCATATTAAATATACTAAATGTATTATTATAAAACAACATATTTTCATATATACTCTATAGAAAGTAGAAAAATGTAGGCTTTTGAAATATCTTTGTAGTTTCTCTTTCTCCTATCTAAAATAATAGACATTATTGAACCTCATAATGGAATGCCTTTTCTTAGGAAATATGATAGTCTCCCTTCCTTTGTAACTGAACGATTGCATGATACTCCACAGTATAGAATTCATAATGATAAGAATTTGTTAAGAGTCCTTGTAAATTGGTGGAATGATGCCCCCTGTATACAATTTTATTCAAAGGCCTGATGTGTGGTTTTTAGCCATTAGTGATTAATCTCTTAAGTAAAAGCTTTACAGAAACACTTATGGATTAATTTATTCACTCAACAGATAGTTATCTTAAATAAATAATAAATATTAGTTTTTAGCTTTGGTAAGCCAAACATTGGGTGTTGCACTAAAGAACATTTATTTCCTATTATTTACCTTTTTCTTTTAACTTGTTTTTTTAATTGTTTATTATATAAACTCTCTTGAAACGTGTGTGTGTCATATTAAAGTACCATCACAAATAAGCATTACCTTTTGCAATAGATGTTTTTTATGAAAGCCTGGGTATAGATAAACTAATTAAAATACCTATTCTTATATTCTTGCTTTTTAATAAAACATATAAGGAGGAATTCATTCATTTATTGTAGACATTTTACTAGATACTAGGGGGAACAAAAAGATGAATGATACATATTCCTTTAAGGTCCTTATTATTTAGTAGTCTTTTTACACTGCCTTGTATTGACTATTTTGAAAGACTAAATTTTTGCTTCCATGGTAACAGGGAATGAGTATATTGAGAGTTTTAATTTTAATAGGAAACAAATATATAGATATAAATGTGTATTATTTTATGCTATTATGTATAAGTTTTTGAGATTGATAATGAAGAGATTTTTCTCTGATATCAAGAATGGTATTTATTTGCCTCATACTTGAACGTAATATGAATTTAGCATAAAACAGATGATTAATTCTTATACTGCTACATGTCTAGATATAGAATTCAAAGTTGAACCCTTTTGCTTATAAAGATCATGCTAACACTCTAAAATTTCTAGTTTCATTAAGAATGTACAAATTTATAGTTTTTCCCATTGTGAAGCAATACATTAAATAAGAACATTTAAGAGAATGTTCTTAAATAAGAACATTTAAGAAAAAATCAAACATTCATAGACTTAAAAAATATAAGAATTTATGTTGATGGTGATGCATGTAAGATGTTGACGATTGAAATTTTTATGTTTTTATCTTCAGCAAGTATCAGTCTGCTAATTCCTTCACAGTCTCTAAAGTAACAGGTTAGCACTTTTTTCGTCTTATTTTCTTACCACTCTGTTGCACATTATTCTTTCTAAAGGATTTGCTTATTGTTTTGTGTTTGAATTCTTCAGTTCAGGCTGTCACTTGTGAAACAACTGTGGAACAGCTCTGTCCTTTTCATAAGCCTGCTTCACATTGCCCAAGGTACTGTTTTCTAGATTTTCTCCATTTTTAACCTGTAAACAGGGGGCCTTTTACCCTGGATAACTGCTTTTGCCTGAGATTCTGGTGTCTCTAGGACTCAGAAGATGTATCATCTTGAACTGCTAGCAGCAGGGAGCAATGGACACCACAAACTGCATGCACTCTAGGCACTCCTAGTGTAGTTTCTCCAAAAAATGTGTGTGTGTGTTTTTTTTTTTTTTTTTGTCTCCACGAAAATCTTTATTTTAGCATTTAAAAGAAAGAATCACATGTTCATTCCCCTACAGCTTTATGAGGCTTGGCCACCCAGTAAGTTACAAGTTATGCACGTCAGGCACTTGTCTGGTCATTGCATGACTCTTTAATGGATCACATCAGGGCCAAGCAGCCCCTTTCCCTATGATTAGATGTAAAGGCAGGTACTGTTAAAATGTGTCAGCATTTTTATTCAAAGCATAACGGAAGTTGTAGACGAAGGAGTGTTTACTAGATCACTATCTACATTCTCACAAATATATAACAAGGTGTTAAAACCAGAGACTAGAACTCAGACAAGCAAAAAGCTCCTGCAGTCTTTCTTTGACCTGAACTTGCCTACGAAGAAATGAACTCAGTTTGAATCTACTGATCTTGGCCTTCCACAGACCAAGTGCTAAATATGGTTAAGGTAGAGCGTGCACAGCATGATCCTAAGGGCAGAACAGCTGGTTTTATCGCCATAGGGTGGGCAGTGAATGCGCAGCAGTTCTCAAATGCAAAAATAAAATTTTATAGTCAATGGGGACACCCTTCCTCCTACAGAAGACATTTTTTATAAAAATCAACCTTTAATTCAAAGTTATAAAAACTCATTCATTTATTACTTATATTTAAGTGGTTCTGGTTTAGATGCTAAAGTGTACTGTGTTATACGAATTTTAGGAACATGAAACTTAAATAAGAAATGTAGGCATTTCTTAAAAACTGTGTTGAAGAAGATCGGCTTCAATTGGTAAAGGTAGTTGCAATGAAGTTTTGTTTTTTTTTTTAAGAATACTTTTAGGAAACTAATTGATACTTTTATCAAACAATGATTTTCATATAGTCATTTTGTTGAGACTGATTTACTATGTAGAATGAATTATGTTTTTTCCAGTCTTAGCTTTGATTTCCTTTTAGTGTATGAGTGTGTGTACTTGCGTGTGTGTATGTGAATCCAGAAGAGCCAATCAATTTAAATAAGTGCCACTTGGCAGTTTCTTAAACTCTGGGAGTGAATTTTTAAAAATATCATGTGACTGACTGAACACTGATAATTGGACCCTATGTTTAAATAAAAGAACTTTTGGAAACTTTGAAAAAAGGCGCTGAAGTATCAGGAAGGGAGTAGGATATCTGGAGAAAGAACATTTCCATTCAGAGGGAAAGATAAACTCAAAGGCCCCGAGGATGAGATTATTCTGTATGTTTGAAGAATAACTATTAGGCCAGTGTGACAGAAGCTGGGTGAGAAAGTGAAAGAGGGGTAGGATATAATGTCAGAGAAAGACAGAATACTCAGGGCTTATTGGCTATTATAAGGATCCTGTCACTTGTTCTGAATTAGATGGAAAGCCACTAGAATATTTGGAGCAGAGGAATGATATGATTAGACTTGTATTCTTCAGTGTAAGTGTGTGGCAAAATAGATTGGAGGGGGCAAAATCGGAAGCAGGGAGACCATAGGGGAGCCTATTGCAGTGAGCTAGATATTGGAAGATAGAGCTCAGAGTTACAGTGATTGAGGTGCTTAAGGATGCTGTGATTTTATTTCAGTGTACAACGAATAGAAATTGGGTTGAATATTAGGTTGAGGTAAGGAAGGGAGTTAAGGATAGAATAAAGGTATTTTTTGGCCTGAGCACCTGAATAATGGAGTTGACATTTATTGTCGGAAGCCTACAGAAAGAAGATATTTGCGGACTGGGTGAGAAGATTAGGAATTTGGTTTCAAATATGCTAAATTTGAGATATTTATTAGGTCTACGTGGAGATATTCAGTAAGCAATAGGACATACAGATTTAGAATTAAGAGAAGAGGTCCAACTAGAGATACAAATTTGGAAATCAATAGTTTATAGATGATAATCAAAGCCATGAAATTGGATGAGATACCAAAGATGTGAACATAGAGAAAAGAACCTATGAGATGTCTGTGGCAGACAATGATTCAGTTTTTCCAAGTTATGTGTTTACTAAATTCTGCAGTCATATTGGGTACCAAATTCCCAGATACTGAGAGAGAGATACTTCCTGATGTTTCTTTCTGCTTTGGATACCCAAATTAGAAAGCTTCCTGGCTAAGCTTTTTTTTTTTTTTAAAGAAAAAGAAAGAGAAAAGAAACACATCTGTGCCAAAAGCTGGAAGTAGGTAAAGTAAGCAGAAGCAATTGTGCTTACTGCTGGGATTGTACAATTGACCTATTTCAGAAGGAAAACATGTGTATATATACACTGGAATGCTACTCAATCATAAAAAATAATGAAATTTTGCCATTTGCAACAACATGGATGGACTTGGAGGGCATTATGCTAAGTGAAATAAGATAGAGTAACACAAATACTTTATGATATCACTTCTATATGGAATCTAAAAAAAAAAATACAACAAACTAGTGAATATAACAAGAAAGAAACAGGCTCACAGGTACAGAGAACAAACTGGTGGTTACCAGTGGGGAGGTACAGTATAGGGGTAGAGGATTAAGAGGTACAAACTATTAGGTATAAAATAAGCTGCAAGGATATATTGTAAAACACAGAATATAGCCAATATTTTATACTAACTATAAATGGAGTATAACCTTTTAAAAACTGTGAATCACCATATTGTATACCTGTAACATATAATATTGTACATCAGCTATACTTCAATAAAAAATAATGAGTAGGATTTAGAATGCTGAGTTTACTTTTGTGTATGCATGTCTATGATCTTACTAATAAGAAAGACTGAAATAACCAGCTACTTAATATTTGTAAGCATGTTTTTATTTTTTAGAGTATACTGTCCTCGGAACTGTATGCAGGCAAATCCACATTATGCTCGTGTAATTGGAACTCGAATATATTCTGATGTAAGTACCCTAATCTATGCAGCTCTCAGTATCTATCTATATGCATGCACACGTGTTTAAATGTATATATGTACATTTCTATACAGAAAAAGGAACAGATTCTGTGTTGATATACATATTCTCGGAAAGGTCAATCATCAGTAACACTAAAAACTAAATATCTATATGCAAATATGCATGCATAATCATTTATCTTAACTAAATTTTTCTTCGTATCCTATCTATGTCTCTTATATCAGATACTAAATGAAATAGCTTGGATGCATCCTTGGGAAGGAAAAAGCATTTTATTTTTCTTTAACCTTCCTTTTGGTTCTTCAGTACTTGAAGTATAAACTGGATAATTAAGAGTTTGTCAAATGTATGAACAATATCTCCACTGCCAAATGGGCATTTAGCATGTAGCATAGAATCAAAACCAGGTAATCATTAAAATACATACAAAAGGAAACCAGTTGAGGGTGTATTGTAATGGATGCCAGGACTGGGGTTGGACGAGGAAGATTAGCTGTGATGGCTTCAGGGCCGATAAGTGCTTTCTGATCCAGGTTTCAAGTGTGGGTTGGTAAAGAGGATTAGTGCACATTTTAGGTGGGGTGAATGGCACCTACAAAGACATGGAGATGAGGTGAGAGCAAGTGAGCTGAAAGTGGGTGTGACTTGTAGGTTTGCTTGTATCTGAGCTGGTGAGATGTGAAGCTAAAAGGGGCTGCAGCCAACTTAGTGTGAGGGATGGAGGGAGGGATCCGGCTCTTGAAACATGTAATTGGAGAGTCTAAATACATGCTGATAAGTTTAGATTTTATGTGGCAGACATTTGGAAACCACTACCAATATCTAATCCAAAGAGTTCCAAAAGAAATATATTCTTGATGTACTTATTCAGTAGAATACTATGGAAATACAATTGTGAAGAGTCCTGAAATGTGAGTGTTACCACCACTTGGTGAATTCATTTCGGTTTCAGGTTTTTTTGTTTTTCAGTTCAGCTTTACCGTTAAAATTATTCTCCGAATCTAAGTCTCTCTCCCAGCTCCAGGTTTGCAGTATTCTTATCTGCAATTTCAATGTCCTGTTGGTATCAGAATTTGGTAGTCCTCACAATTTGTGCTTATCTTCTTGTCTCTGAAAACATGCTTTTTCTAATTTTTCTGTGAACATCATGGTCATTCTTTACCTTCTGAGTTATTGCCACTTTCTCTGTGAAGTGTATTGCTGGTTCTCCTAACCCAAGTATGGTGTTGCTTTTCTTTTTTATAAATTTATTTACTTTTTAAACTTTTTGGCTGTGTTGGGTCTTTGTTGCTGTGCGTGGGCTCTCTCTTGTTGCGGCGAGCGGGGGCTACTCTTTGTTGCGGTGCGCGGGCTTCTCACTGTCGTGGCTCCTCTTGTTGCGGAGCGCGGGCCCTAGGCACGCGGACTTCAGTGGTTGTGGCACGTGGGGTCAGTAGTTGTGGCTTATGGGCTCTAGAGCTCAGGCTCAGTAGTTGTGGTGCACGGGCTTAGTTGCTCCGTGGCGTGTGGGATCTTCCCGGACCAGGGCTCGAACCCGTGTCCCCTGCATTGGCAGGTGGATTCCTAACCACTGGACCACCAGGGAAGCCCGGTGTTGCTTTTCTTTAACCCTATTACTTTGTTTTTTCCTTTTATTTAGCACTTAACTGATTCTGTTAGGCGTTATGATTGTTTCCCCACCTCTTTTATTAATTTTTAAGTTTCTTGAAGGCAGCAGCTGGGCAAATTATGCATTATTTTTTCATCAACAATTTTACATGTGCCAAGATGTGAACAAGACAGGCCTAGTTCCTGCTTTAACAGAATTTAGAGTACGCAGTGATATCAGACATTTGGCAAACACCTTGAAACATAAATGTTTGTTTAAAAAAATTAATAAATATATATGAATGAGGAAATCTAGAATCATCAGAGATTTCCAAAGAAATCATTCTTCCCAGTTTGTCCCCTTAAGTAAAAAAACTTTTAATTTTACTCATGTCTGGTGAAAATCTTTCAAAATATCCTATACACTTCTGTACCTATAAGCCATCTCTTTGCTAGAGTTCAGGTTTTTATTAGAACTTATATCCTGAGATCATTTTATCTTTCTATCTCAGTGAAATGGGGTAAGAAATTTTGTATTACTATGTAGAACAAGTTGAAAATATATATTTTTTATGTGCTAAATACAGAATCAGAGATTCAGCCATTAATTAAGCAATCTTCCCATCCCTTACAAAATACATTATCTATTTAAATACAAGATATGGAAAAATGAGAAACAATCTATCAATCTCCCTCTGTCCCCCATCTTTCTCTCTTTCCATTTATAGAGTTACAACTTGTACATTCTATTGCTTTCAGCTTTTATTTCTCATTTATGACAGATGAAATTAATTTCTGCATTCATTAAAAATGTTCCACTGTTTTCACAGATATAGTTTTTTCTTTTCGTGGTATATTAGTTCTTACAATGTGCGGGTAGGAAAAGAAAAACTCTTCTGACCTTTGAACTCAAATCGTAATGCCTGCTGACTGCATAGTTATGGGCAAAACAATAGTTTCAAACCATATTAAGTGCTTGGATTTAGTGAATGTTATATCTAAGCACTTTTATTGCCTTGGGAAAAGTGCTGATGATAACCTTTTAACAGAACAGGATAAATACTGAGAAGTGTACAGTTATTTTTAATTCCATCTGTTATGAACCATATCGGACACAAATATTAATTCAGTGAGGGACTTTAAATGGTGAATAAAATGTGTCCTCAGAGTAAGGATATGGGGTTTTGGATGTATGGTATTTTGTGATATAGCAAAAACATGAAAAGTATTAGACAGCTTGGCATTCGGTCTCTCTGATCTAATAAATACTGACTGATGCCAGAGTTCAGAGCACAGTAATAAAGCAAGGTCACGTAAGATACACATGCTTATGTGAACTTAGAAAAGCACATTAGGTCACTCACATGTGCATAGAGATAAGAAAAGAATACACCAGTGGGTTCAGAAAAGACCCATCGGGATATGGGGTAGATTGCTTTATACTGAAACAGTTCAAGCGTTTCATTTTGTAGGATTTTGTCAGGCTATGCTCAGCTATTGACAAATTTTGGTAGAACATTTGGATGAAAGCAATTGTCAAAATCTACAGAAGACTTTAATTGGCCAAAAGAAAAGCGTTGACTTCTAGAATTCAGTCGTGTTAAAAAAATGGAAAGCGTTTGTTGGACCTGAGACAATTTTCTCCTTTATAGAAATTCCACTCAATTCAGATTATATAACTGGTACAATGCAAAAATAGAACTTCCTTAGTACCTCATGTCAGACCATTCAAACCAGAGTGATGTACATTGCAAATCTAGGTAGAGTGATGGTTATTCTTCATCTTTTTTTCTTCTTGGGCTTATTCTTCTGGGCAAGTTTTCTCTACATAGGTTATATTATCTAATAGGAAAAACCTCCTCATTTAATGTATGCCTGTATTTTGGAAAAGGGACTGTAGAGATATACAGAACTATGTTTGAGTTGCTCAAAGTCAAAACTGAATATAAATGAGGTCCAGATAATACCCCCTGTGAACGTTTGGTCGGAGTGACCTGAGTAGGAACTAGCAAAGGCTGAAATTTAAGAGTGATAAGTAGGCCCTTGAAGAGATAAAGGAGCTAATTTGCATTTTATTGCTTGGACAGTAGTAAAAGCTTGCTGTTTGGACAGATTAGCTGGTGAAAGGATCTTATCCTTGCAGCCACCCTTAAGATCTACCTTCAGGTGCGACTTGCTTGGCTCTAACTTTGTGTCTTTTAAAACATTCCTTTATGCACAAAACATCATCCTGTAACTGCTCACTGGGTATCCACACAGAGACAGATGTCAGCGACCTTGTGTCCAATAGAAGAGTAGGCTGGACAAGTTCAGCAGACGTTTTCTAATGATGGTGGTTTTTTCCTTTCTTCTTCAGCTGTCCAGTATCTGCAGAGCAGCTGTACATGCTGGCGTGGTTCAAAATCACGGGGGTTATGTTGACGTGATGCCTGTGGACAAAAGAAAGACTTACACTGCTTCCTTTCAGAATGGAATCTTCTCAGAAAGGTAAATAAATTGATATATATGTTTATAAACATATATATATTTAGATATATCATCTTTCCCATTATGCTGGCTTTACAACCAACTCTCCTTAGCATGGCTTTGAGGTTTCGTGACTGAGCCAGTGTGCTTCCTTTGCACGCTGTGTAATAGTACATCTTCCAGGGATGGGAGAAGCTGCAGTACCAGAGATGCCTGTCTCCTGCAGGCTTATAAAAATCAACATGAAAATCGGATTATGAGTCAGAACCACTCTTTTGTTAATTGATCTTATAATAAGGAAATTTCTTTCATCCTCTTTTAGATTTTCTAGGTTAGTTTTTACATGTAACTCTTTCTAGGTGAGCGAGGCACTGAATATTTCTCTACTCCAGTTATCTGACAAAGTATTTGACCAAAACAATGAGTCTGATTTTCCCCGGCACCAAATTCTCTTTTTGATTGGAAGTTCGATGCCGAATATGATGTAAATGAACTCTTTCAGGTCATCTGGTATTTGGCTCATTAGTAGTATATATTTCAGTGGTTTGAGAAAATTCATGTGACTTACTTTATTGAGTAATAATAAAAGTTAAGAGAAAAAAACCCTGTAGTGATTTTTTTTAAATCATTGGTACTTGGGGAAGTAATATTAAGTCCCGTGTATTTTGTATAGATACAGATAAATCCCTAACTTTTAAACATTTACTAGGTTCTTCAAAATTGCCAGTGGAGGGTTTGCACATATGGTAAAGTTTCTGTAAAGGACACAAAAGGATATGCCATGCAGGATACCTAGATTGCCTTCCACATAAGCCATCCTCATAAAATGACAGCTTTGTACTTAGCATCTATTTTCAGATGAGACTGTATCAGGAGGCCATTGTTAAGGAGGTGGCTTCTCCACAGCCTGACTTAGCTGGCTCATATCAATGCCCTAGAGTACTAACTTACCGTTTCTTAAGTCTGAAAAAATGTAAATTGTATTGCCATCATACTTAGTAATATTTTTAACATCTAAAAAAAATTTAGTGAGGAAATTTAATGGTCAAACCTGTAAGATCCTGAGAATTTCTTCACTGAAATGTAAACAGACACACAGAGCTCACTCCCCACACCCTTCCCCCATCTCTCTCCTTCTCTCTCTCTGTCTATATATATGAAAGGCACAATATATAAAGTAGATGGAGTTATAGAGTATGAGATGCAGTTTTATAAGCTAAACTGAGTAATGTGGCTTCATTTACCTGTCATATTTCTTAAATTTATTTTAAACCTATAAGGTAGATGATATCCTAAGAAAACTGAGAATAATAATTATTTATGAACATCTACTATGAATTTTCCAGATGCTCGAGGGCCCTTTAAGTATATTGACTCAGCTCTACCAGTAGCCTTACAAAGTCGGTTCTCTAAACTCTAATTTACAGACATGTTAACTGAGGCTCAGAAAGGTTAAATGATACGCCCAACGTCATATAACTAGTCAGTCTCAGAGCTCAGATTCAGAACTAGTTCTGTTGAGTTCAAAAATGTGTATTTTTCTGGTGTATCACTGTGTAAAAAGACACTTTCCAGGGCACTTTGTCAGTTTGTTTCCTACAAATAAAAATGGCTTTCAATTAGCTGTCTACTTGTATGAAAAACCTGGCTTGTGTATGTGTGTGTGTTTATTGTGTAATGTTGTGTGTGCACACTTGTGACATTCTCATCTCTTCTTCTAAAATTCTCCCCTTTCTTTCCTTACACGTGAATAAATATGTAAAAGAAATTGCACTTTGTCTCTCTCTTAGCATTTGTGTTTATCTCTAAAAGCTTTTTTGTATTATTAAGAAAATAATACTTTATGCAAAAAATATGGACTTCACAAGTTTACATTTGATTAGAATAAATAATAATTAATGCCATTATCAACCAGTTTTAACTTGAGGCATTTAAGCAAAACATACCTTGATTAATATTGTCAAATAAAATATAAATAATTTAATAAAGAGTAAAAGGAATGGTTTTGCATTGCTTTAAAGTCCTGTTTTAAAATACTTCTGAAATGAGATTGAGTGCTCTGTGTGTGTGTGTATGTTTCCATTTCAGTGAAGAAATACTTAGGACCTTCCAGATTTGACCATTAAATTTCCTCACTAAGATTTTTTTGAAACCACAGATGTTAAAATATTAATAAGTATGCTAGCTATATAATTTAAATTTTGTCAGACTTAGGGAATAATAAGTTAGTATTCCAGAGTATCTCTTAAGTATCTCCATCTCTTTAACTTGCAGTTAGCTTTTAACCATGCCGGTCAGTTGTAAACCTGTATCTTAGTATTTCCCCAGTAAAATGGCATAAGAGCCACTTAACTGTACTTTATTGGAACTAAAGGTGGTAATATATGAAAACATGACCTGAAATCTATAACGTTCTATATAAAGGACTATTATTACCACTATGCACCTTACATTTTTTTTAGCAAACTTGTGTACAGCCAAGATTTTAAGAATTATGTCATCCTCACTCAAGCTTTCCAATAACTATAAATCATAGTAGTCTAAGAAAGTTGGCCATCTGGATTCATAGAGCTGCTTTCTTGACTGTCATAAGAAAGCATGATTTGTTTGAAGGATTATATATGGAGATGACATCAATACACTCTGTGTATTTTTTGCAGTTTACAGAATCCTCCAGGAGGAAAGGCATTCAGAGTATTTGCTGTTGTGTGAAATGGAACACTTGGAGGAGGAACACTATTCCAAATGCCATATTTCTGAAGTTTGTATAAAACTGTAACATTACTGTACAGAAGATATCATCTATTTTCAACCCCCCATGAGTGTCAAATGCATATAAATTGTGATAGACTACGTCTATAAAATAAAACATGGGACATTATTAGTTTAGGGAAAAGTGATGAATATGTAATGGTTTTAGAAATCCTGTGTTAAATATTGCTATATTTTCTTAGCAGTTATTTCTACAGTATTACATAGTCATAATTGTTCTACATTTCATATGTTATATTATATGGTGCTTTGTATATGCCACTAGTAAAATGAAACTAAACATTGAATGTGAATGTTCCTCAGAAAATCATCTGGTGCATTTAAAAACAATAATAAAAATAGTAACTCTAAAAATGAAAAAAACACATACTGCATTTTCCCAAGTTCAATGCTATGATTACCTACTCCATATAATATCAAATTATTTTCCACATAATACCTGTATAGTTTTTCTCTTTTATTAAGTTTAGGCATATAGAATATTAAGTCCTGATATTGCACTTATTTTGTATAAAATAATTCCTTAATATCCAAGTGAATCTGTTAAAATGTTTGATTTCTTGGGAACGGTCTTAATAGTAAATGGAATTACGTCAGAGTAGTGGTACGAAAACATTTCTAGTGATCATATAATAAATGTAGGATTAAGCATGGGCAACCAGAGCTTTCTATGTATTGTTCAAACTGGGGTCACACATTTATATTGTATCCTGGCAAATACTCCTGCGGGCCAGGAAGTATAATAGCAAAAAGTTTAACAAACATGAACTGATGTATTGCATCACCATTGCCACTGATTTTCTTAATGGTAAATGGCCTTGTGTATAAATGTTGCCATATTATGGTATCTATAATGGTGATATATTTGTTTGTATGAAAAATGTATTGTGCTTTAAGACTAAAAAACTGTAAAATGTTAATTTTGGTAATTTTTTTTCTGCTGGTGAATTTACTCTTTCCTTGTAAACATATTAAAATTAATCATGTTTCAAAGTATTTTTTTTAGTCCCCTTTGTATCCTTATTTTGATTTAGAAATCATTTTCAGTTAACAAAATTATTGTAAGTCTTTTGAATTTGGGTTTTGACATTAATCTAAACAACACCCCTTATATCAGATGTTTCAGAGTCACCCTGATTATTTAGTTATTTGTTTGTGAAAGACGAGACAGACAATATATATTTAGAAACATTATATTAAGGGAAATTTCGAAAAAGAGAGATTTATTTATAAACTAGAAGGAAGGAATCTGAAAGATACAAAGTGATTATGAAAAATTGGCAACAAATACTTCAAATATTTTTAGAAAGGAAATGAGTAGGTGTTTAGGAACAGATAAAAGAGAGATAAATTACAGGAGGGATCAGAGAAAGCAAGAGATCTGGATTATACCAAAAAAGGAAAGAAAAGAGGGGCTCACATAAACAGCTGCTGGAGAGGCAATTGGTGAAGAAACTAACATCATGATCAGTTATCAAGTATTGGCTGGGAATTGGTTCAAAATGTAGGTAATCAAAAAGTAACCATTTATATATTAAAAATGTCAAAACTTAAAGCAAATTTTGTGGGATCATATTTTTTTCCAAAAGACACAGACACCTTCCTAAATACTGTGATTGAAATGTAAACACATATAGTGAGATTCATCTTCTGTTCCTCACTCCTCCCCGCCACCCCGAGTAGGGACGCCCCATTAATTCTGTCAGTATAAGAATTGTTATATTTGTCTCTCGTTTAGCTATTCATCATCAGTTTTCTGTACTATTGCCGTGTCTCCAAGTGGAGCCTTTTCATTTTGTTCCTCTCCATTCTTTTTCAGTGCATCATTAATTTTTACTGGAATTACTCTCTTCCATAAGTCCGTTATTTAAGAAAACCAAATCATCTTATAAAAGCATTTAAGACCCTCCATAGTCTTGCTCCATATTGCTTATCTCTGCTGTTCTACAGGGTGTGGCCTGGAGTAAGTTACATAACTTTCTATGCTTCAATTACCTCACCTGAAAAATGGGACAAATAATACCTCATAGGGATTGCTCTAAGAATTAATTGAGATATTATGTATAACCTACTTAAAAGAACATTAAACACAAAATATATGGTCAATATATGTTAGTTTTTATTACTAATATCTTTATAATCATTTTTGTTGTTATTTACCATGGGGAAACTATGCATCTGTCATAATACACTACTGATCCTTCAGCATTTAACTAAATGTGAAATCCTCCAGGAATTTTTCTGCAACTCTTCCGGTAAGAATAAAATAATGCTCTCTAATATGCCTTTTTAACTTAACCATATTAATTTTTAAATTTTGCCTTATATTTAGTTCTTTAAATTTAAGGATAAGCTCCTGGATAATGGTAATACTCTTATCTATCTCTGTACCCCAGAGACACAGTAATTTTTATCCTCTAAAAATAGTGGGTCAGTATTGTTGAATGAATAGTCCAACAATTCCTAATTTTATTCTTGATGACATAAGTAAACATTGTGCATGTTGTCACAGCAGAAATAAAATATTATAGCTAGTTAAAATAGTTTATTGATAAACATTCTAAATGTGGACTTAAAACAGAGTTCAATGCTTATATAATAGTATCAATATTAACATCATTATTTCAGCTTTCAAAGGTTAACAGACCACATGTTAACTATTACTTTAATGTTATGCATCTAATAAAAATAATGTGGGCATTTCAAGTAAAGCAGAGTAATCAAAATTTTTTTCTTTCCTAAATCTGTTGATAATTTACATGCTATAGTGTCTATTTTTCTATTCAATATTGTAACTTGAAGTCTTGACTTTTCTCTAGCATTTCTACTATGTTCTTAAATATAAACTCACTTGAAGAACATGGTGAGCTAAGAAAGAAACAGCAATGATTTTTGCAAACATACCAAACTTCAAGATTTAGGGTTTAAGCTAATTTATTGCACAAAGAATTACATTGTTCAGGTGGATTTAAAACACTTATCTGATGTGGTATTTCAACCCTGGCACCATAATATTTAGGAGTTGAAGAAATAGTTTAGTCAAATTACCTGAACCTCTTTCACTAATTTGCTGGAATTAAAGGCTAAATTATACTTTTGAGATTTTTAAAAGACAAACTTTTTAGAACTCTACTATTATGCCTACCAGTTAGATATTCTCTTTTTTTCTTGTTCTCCGATCCCTGTCATGTTCTGCAAAATAATGAGCGTAAAACAATGCTGATAAGCAAATATCTTTGTACTAGATCATTAAATTGTGAAAACTAATTTTTCAGCGACTACTAAAAAATACCTTCTAATTAAAACTCTAATTGTCGACTATATTTATGACTATGCTGATGAAGATGAAAACAGAGGGCCTACACAGGGCTGTATCTGATAAGCTCACTTTTAAAAAGGGACGTGTATGTAAGATGAAATAGAAATCAGGAATAAATATTTAAAAGTGTATGGATTGATTTAAAATAACATTAGGAGTGTTAAAATCCCAGCCTGACTGAGCTCTTAACTTATGCTAAAACCAAGATTTTTTTTTTTAAAGCCGTATGGGAACAACTTGGTTAGGAACAATACAATGAAAAACATGAATAAATGAACAGATAATAGCCCCTCCTGAAGCTTTCTGCTTTCATTTATTCTAGGAGAAGGGATGACATGTATTGAGCACCAACAATGTGTTAGAAACACTGCTTTAGATTTCATGTATATTATTTGATTTCTCACAACTTGTGAGGCAAGATTATTTTCCCAGATTTATGTATTAGAGTGTAGATTCTAAAAGGTTAAGTAACTTATCTCCATGTGAACTCTCAGAAGTTATTTAAATAAAGTTACGGACTTTATTTCAGATATTAATGAACTAGATTCAATCACTTTAAATCAAATTTATTAAGGTATAATTTACATTCAAGAATGTGTATGCATTTATTATACACTTTGATGAGTTGTATTAGTTTCCTAGTCCTGCTCTAATGAAGCAGCACAAAATGAGTGGTTTAAACAACAGGAATTTATTGTCTCACAGTTCTGGAGGCTAGAAGTCCCAGATCAAGGTGTTGGTACAGCTAGGCTCCCTCTGAATGCTCTAGGGAATGATGTGTTCCATGCCTCTCTTCTATCTTCTGTTGGTTTGCTGACATTTTTATGTATTCCCTTGGCATGTGGCATAAACCCAATATACACACGTTATCCTCTTTATGTGTGTGCCTGAGTCCAAATTTCCCTTTTGTATAAGTACACAAGTCATCCAATATGACCTCATCTTAACTGATTACATCAGCAATGACTCTATTTCCAAATAAGGTCACATTCTGAGGTACTGGGGATTGGGATTTAAACATGTGAATTTTGGAGAACACAATTCAACTACATTAGTGTTGACAAATTTATACATTTGTATTTACTACCATTATAAGGAGATATAAAACATTTCCATAAACCCCCCCAATTTTGTGTTGCTTATTTCCAGTCAATCCTCCAAACGCCCTCAGATTTGGCTATCACTGTTGTGCTTTTTATCAGTATTAGATTGAACACCTCTAGGGGTTCATATAAATATAATTATATAGTATGTACTGCTTTGTGCCTTGCTTCTTTTGCTCTGCATAATGTTTAATGTTTTTAAGATTTACTCATGTTGTTATATTTATCAGTAATTTTTCTTTTTTAAACATTGTATAGTACTCTGTTGTATGAATTCCCATCAATTTACTCATCCATTCATCTACTGCAGATGAATGTTCCATGTTTTAGGTAATATTGAATAAAGCTGCTACGAATATTCATGTACAAGGCTTTGCCTATACACATATTTTCATTTCTTTTAGATACATAGGTAGAAGAATTGCTGGGTTATGTAGCAAATATGTGTTTAAAATATTTTTGCTCACCTTTTTTTCAAAGTGGTTGTACCATCTTACAGTCCCACAAGTAATGTAGGAGAGCTCTTGGTTGCTCTACATGTTTGGCAAACTTGATTACATTTAATCTTTCTAATTTTAGCTGTTCAATACATGTGCAATCCTCTCTCATTTATGGTGGTTTTACTTTGCATTTACCTCATGAATAATAATGTTGAGCATTTTTTCATGTGCCATTTATATATCTACTCTGTGAAGTGTCTATTCAAACCCTTTGCCCATTTTTAAATGATTGGTTGTCTTTTATTATTGAATTATAATAGTTTTTTATATATCCTGGATATAAGGCTTTTGTCATATACATCCATATACATATAAGGATATGTATTTTAAGCAGTATATATGTAAATATGTATTTGCTACTTTAATGATGTTTTTTGGAGAGCAGAAAATTTAAATTTGATGGAGTGCAGCTTAATTTTTGTTTTGTTTTGTGTTTTATTACAAGTTTTCTTCAAAAGTCCTAATTTTGCTTTAATTTTTAAAAACTATTTTCACTGGATATAAGATTCTGTGTTGACAGTTGTTTGCTTTTAGTATCTTAAAGATGTCATGTCATTGCCTTCTGGCTTATGTATTTTCTGAAGAGAGCTTTGCAATCATTCTATTTGTATCCGTCTCTACATAATGGTTCTTTTTCCTCTGGCAGCTTTCAAGATTTTCTCTTTATCACTATGTAGAGATTGTTTAGTCTCATACTGAGGTCTAATCTTTTTGGGGTCTCTATGAAGTGCTCCCACTGATACGCAAGGAATAGCCACTCCGGATGCTCAGAACTTGTTTCCTGGGTCCTGGTGAGCTCTGGAAAAGCTTCCATTTATTCTTCTCTCATTGCTCTTTTTTGAGTCAGGCTGGTATTAAGCAAACACTCCAGGGGATCCTATGAACATTTGTGAACCTGGGCCGACCTTGCCCAGCGGCCATCTTCCTAGGGCTAGCGGCTCCCCCAACTGCACTCTAGAAGAGAAGCGAAGAACTTCCTTGCAGCCAGACTCAAGGCTCTGCGCCGTGAAGGTACGCAGAGCCAGAGTCAGGCCGCCCACGTGTCTCTCACCAGCCGACTTCCCGGTACTGCCTGGGATGGCAAGACTAAGGAGTTCCCCTGAGATCTGGCCCGGAGTCCCCGGCCAGATGGGCCTAGCCCTTCCCTACAAGGCGTCAATCTGGGACCGATCCGAAAGAGCCCGGATGCCGAGTCGCAGGATGCGCATGCGCAGTTTGGCAGTTCGCTCGCCCCGCCCCCCCTCGCCCCCCCTCCATCCTCACGGAGCACCTGCTCTCAGGCGTCCAGGAGCTGAAGGGCTGTGTGAACAGGGCCGGTCCAGCCTCGCAGCCCATCTTCCTGGGGTCAGCTGTTTCCCCCACTGCACTCCTGACGTGGAGCAGGTAAGGTCTTTGGAGCTAGACGCTCCGTGGCCCTGTGCCGGCAAGGTACACAGGGCGGCCTCTGTGGGAGTCAGGCCTCTGAGGCATCTCTCAGCAGCAGAGGACTTTCCCACGGGGCCCTGGACAGCAAGACTGAGGAGTTCCTTGGATCTGCTTCAGGGGAACAGGCGTCTCTGTTTTGGGGCGGGCTGGACCTTGGCAGCGCCTTGCTGCTCCGGAACTCCCAGCCTGCGGCCTGGCCTCTCCCGCCACTGCCCAGACCCGGCTGCGCAGCGGGCTGGACCTTGGCCCGACCTTGCAGTCTTAAAAATAAGCCAAATCCTGTATTTGCACTTAGCCGGGAGGTGAGTGTTCATCTATAGCTGTTAAATACAAATAACCTTTTTTTTTTTTTTTTTTCGGTACGCGGGCCTCTCACCGCTGCGGCCTCTCCCGCCGCGGAGCACGGGCTCCGGACGCGCAGGCCCAGCGGCCATGGCTCACGGGCCCAGCCGCTCCACTGCATGCGGGACCCTCCCGGACCGGGGCACGAACCCGCGTCCCCCGCATTGTTAGGCGGACTCCCAACCACTGCGCCACCAGGGAATCCCCTTTTATTTTAACTTAAAGAATTCCACTGGAAGTCTTTAATTGACTTCAGTTATCAAACATCAGAGAAGAAAAGAATTGGGAACTGTTGTCACTGCTCAATAATAAGATTTTTGCTCCTACTTGGCTCATTGCTCTGGCACTGCTGAGATGTGCAATGTAAGGAAATAATTATGATAATGTATCCAGAGCAGATGCGCTGGAAATTGTTCTATAACTTTGATACAGTTTTAATCGACCAAAAGAAAAAAAATCTTAGCTTCCTTTGAGAACTATAGTTGGACAACCTCTGTCTATGTTGTATATGAATTTATGTGTGTGTAAATTTACATTTTTTATAGAATGATGGTGTGTTAGATAAATGTCTTAGTGTTCATCTAACTACCATTCATCATCTCAGTTTGCAGGTGGAAAAACTGAATATGCACTGACTTGGCCTAAGTCTTATAGAGCTGTGAATAATTTTAAGTAAGTTCTTCAGACTTCCAATCATGTTTTCTATATTTCCCTGAGATAAAGCCAGGAACAAGCACACAAACCCAATGTTAGAGTCCCGATGCCTAAATGCTTTGAATACATCCTTGCACACTTCAGAAAGTATCAACAGTGATTATACTACAAACACTCTACCAGTAAGGGTGAGTACCATACTAATAAAGAATAAACCTAATTCGGTAATTTAATGTATCAATTTAGAAGCATATCTGTTTGTTGCATCAGAATCTCTTTTTTAAAAAGTAAAAAAAAAAACAACAAAAAAATTCACAACATATACACTAAGTCTGTAAGACATTAAAAAACTACCAGACAACTGGTATTGCTGTGTGAAATACTAAGAGGCCTATCAAATGATTTTATAAATAGTACTAGTAATAGCCATTTTCATAGAGTGCTTATTACGTGCCAGGCATTGTCCTAAACAGTTTATATGGAAACTCACACAGTCCACACTACAGTCCAGTGAGGAGAGGGCCATTATTATCATGTTCATTTATAGATGATAAGAGTTCAATAACTTCCTCAAAATCACCCATAAAGTAAATATTGGAGCCAGGATTTGAACTCCTAAAATATGGCTCTAGATTCTGGCCTCTTGTTAGTTATTTCTCTCCCACAGCCAGCATCTTTTATTAGCTGTATACACAGCCTAATAATCTCTTTATGCAAATATACTTTTCAGAATGGGTACAAGGTATGAAGATACTTTTATCATAAGCAAATGCCCTATAAAGTCATCTACTGCAGAGGAGGCTTCAATAACTAGGCCAACAAGCTCCCCACCTGGGTAAGCGACATCACCTAGACAAGTAAGTTTCCTGTTTTTCTGCCCCACGTTTTAGCCTCTAATTGGCCTTGTGTTGTGAGGGACTCCCCGTGAAAACCTGTCAGAGCTTTGACCAGTAAAGTTTGTGTGTGCTCCTGCCACCTTGTGGTTGTATATTGTTCCTTGGTCAGCTCTGAAATCCCCTACACTTGATATATATTTTCCATTTTGGTCATCTGTTTTTTATTCCTTTGTTCCTCCTTTCCTGTCTTCTTTTGGATGAGTCAGGTATATTTAATTATTCCATTTTTTTTTAACTTTTCCATTAACTTTTTAGCTCTATATTCATTTATTTTTCTCATAGTAGTAATTTATAGGGACTGTAATATGCATTTTTTATTATATTACTGTCTATCTTAAATTAGCACATTTGTCACTTCTAAATGCAAGTGCCTTCAAACAGTTTAATTCATTTACCACCACTCCTGCCTTTTGTGCTCGTGTTATCATAATTTTTACTTCTACATTTTTGATCTGCCTTATAAGACGTTGTTGTTCATTGAAGTAGTCAGTATTTATTTACATTTACTTTTTCCAGGGTTTGTTTACTTCAGAAGTTCTGTGTTTCCATATATTGTCATATTTTATTTAATATGAGAAAACATAATATACCGTAGTGTAGGCCACCTGCTCATGTATTTACTCAGCTTTTATTTATCTGATACATCTTTACTCCATCTTCAGTTTTGGAGGACATTTTTGCTAGAGAGAGATTTCTGAGTAACTTGTCTTTTTCCTTTTGATCACTTTAAAGATATTCCATGGTCTTCTGCCTTCTATAGTTATGATGACCATTAAGCTTTAAGTTTAATTTTTGTCCTTTTGAATGCAAAGTGTGATTTTCTTTGGCTGCTCTTAAAATTTTATCTTTATTTTTTGGCAATCAGACTGATAACCAATTGGTAACTAAAATACCTAAATCACCTGTAGATTTCTCTTTCCTTTTTTATTTTTCTTTGATTTGGGGTCATTTGTTTCTTTTCTTTTTGCATGCTTCGTATGTTTGAATTGGAGGAAAATTGTAGAAATTCTAAATGATGTTATCTTCCTCCAGGTGGGCTAAATTTTCTTTTGCAAAACAACCGCAGCACTATTGGATCACCTTGGTCCTATTAAGGCTTGGTTTTCGTCTTTGTTAGGGCTAGTTATTTTATTTTTGTCTTCATTCCCAAAGCCCTCACTATTAGAGCATAGCCTTTCTGGGGTCTCAAATTAAAGCACGGGGTAGTAACGAAAGCTACCCCTAACTTTGACTGGGTTTGAACTCCAGCTTTTCTCCCTAAATCATGTGGCTACTGCCATGTCTGCTTTAGCATTTTAACCTCCCAGATGCTACTTCTAGTAAGTTTTAAAAACATTTTTGAGTGTTACCCTGTGAGTGCACAGCAGGTCAGACAATGATTTAGGGGAGATGTGTATACTAATTTTTAAGCCCTCTCTCTGAGGTTTCCTTCTCCACTGGTGTTTGCCTATTAAATCCCAGCCAGTTTGGCAGCACCAACATCTGGCCTCAGTCTTCTCAACACAGTAAGACTTACACTTTCTGCTTCTGCTCTATCATCTCCCTTATCTGACATTTCATTATACAATTCCCTTCTCACAAGGGTTTTACCCCTTCAAGCCTGGACTATATTTGATGCTTTCCAAATCCATGTTTTATAGATTTTTTTCAGCTTTTATAGTTGTTCTGTGCTGGAAGGCTAGTCCAAAACAGGCTATTCTACACTGGCTGTAACCAAAAAGCTACAAATGTTTGTTTTTATAAGCTGTATTTTATTTGGAAGAGGTAATGAAGCCCATGGCAACAATAAAAAATTCAGATGTTCTAAAGATATATCATGAAAAGTATGTTACTTTGAATTTATAAAGTTTCTCTTTATAAATTCAACCAAGCCTCATATGGATTTACAGTCACAGATCTGCATGTCTTTGTATTTATGGATTTGTGCATACATGCATGTGAACTCTTAACCATTATGCTATTCTGTCTAATTAAGAAATTAACACCTCCTTATTAATTTAAAATATTTTGACCAGTCATTTTTCTTTTCATTTTTAAACTTGTATGTGTATGTTGTTAAATTTTTTAAAAAATTAATTAATTTATTTTTGGCTGTGTTGGGTCTTCGTTTCTGTGCGAGGGCTTTCTCTAGTTGCGGCAAGCGGGGGCCCCGCTTCATTGCAGTGCGCAGGCCTCTCACTATCGTGGCCTCTCTTGTTGCGGAGCACAGGCTCCAGACGCGCAGGCTCAGTAGTTGTGGCTCACGGGCCTAGTTGCTCCGCGGCATGTGGGATCTTCCCAGACCAGGGCTCAAACCCATGTCCCCTGCATTAGCAGGCAGATTCTCAACCACTGCGCCACCAGGGAAGCCCCTGTTGTTAAATTTTTTAAGTCTTTTCCTTAATGATTTCGGGTGTCATTCTGCTTAGAGGAGCCATTCTTACTTCAAGCATACATTAAAAAAAAAAAACTTCAACGTTTTCTTCAAGCACTTTAAAGTTTTTATTTATTATGTTTAAATATTGGATAAATCTAACATTTATTTTGGTATAAGGACTGAGGAAGGAGAAATCCAACTATATTTTTCCAAATGGCTCTCCATTTTTCCTAGCACTGTTGTTTGAATAATTCATCTTTCCCACATAAATCTGAACATGCTGTCTTATTTGAACTAAACTTCCATAAATATTGCTATAATTATTGGCTGTATCTTCTGATCTATCGATCTAGCTATCTATCAGCCAATACAAACATGCCTTGTTAATTTGCTTTGTAACATATTTTAATGTTTGGTATGGCTTATGGCTTACTACTTGTGTTTTTTAAAAATTGCCAGCGAGTCTCACATGTTTATATTTTCATAGGAAGTGTAAAAGTCATTTTTTGTCAGTTAATAGTCCAGTTTGAGACACAGGTATAATATTGGATGCCTTATGCTTTTGGTTATAGTTACAGTTTCTGCTACCATAATTTTTCTTCTTTTTATTAAACCAGATCAATGATATCCCCAGAGCCTATAATGTGAGGTCATATGTCATACACACTTCGTGATGTGGTGACATTCCTGCTCCCACTGTACACATCTTCGCTGCCCAGCAGAATACTTCTGGGAGAGATCATCCTTTTCTCTTTCTGTCTTGTTACAAAATAACTCTAATCCTTCTAAGTAGGATTTAGTAGACATAAATGTATAAAACATATCACAAAGAAGTATTTGATATAAATAGGCAGCAAGTTGTAGTCTCCACCAAAAAAGAATAACATAACCAGTATCTTTCAACATTGAGCTGTGCACTGAATTTAGAGAATGTTTTCACTTAGTTCCTGGTTCCCATTCTATCTGCTATAAATATGCATTGCACTGGAATATACACAAATTCTAAAACTTTGCAGCTTGTACCTTTTAAGTTATGATTCCAACCTACATTTTATGAAAGCAATAAATACCATAAAACTCATTTAATATTAACATTTTTCTTTTACATCCTTTAGTAGAGGAAAATGATCTTAATTTGATTTTTTGTTAGTCTGATGAACATGTCAAATAATAATTCCTCAAATTCCAGTAGTGTCTTAAAATTTACGAGCTTTTTTCACATGTAATATTTAATTTGAGTTTGACAAAAAGTCCATGAAATAGATGTTTATTTTTCCATTTTACAAATGGGGAAAGCAAAAGCAGAGATGTTAAATGGTTTTAGTGAACTCCAAAATGATTTGAAAATAAAATAAGATACTTCTGCTTTAAATATGATTGCTATTAATTTTGTTTATTAAAAAATATTAAGAACCTATGGAGCTGATTCTGAAATTTTCCATGCATTTACTGAAATAGTGAAATTATTGAAATAGTAGAGAGTGACATACACATTTTAACTGTTACTTATATCAGAATATTATATTGTCACAGGAGGTTCAAAAATATCACTTTTTTCTCAATCTAGAGCCTGTGAAATTTTTTACATCAAAAAAAAACAAACCATTGATAATCACAAAGACATAGAAAAGTGTTACAATCATACATTCCAAAAGGGGAAACTAAATATTTCTGTCATTTACTACTTTATTTGAAATATCTATCAACTTAATAAGGAGACATTTCTACCACATAATTTTTGAAACTGATGTTGAGTCTTTGAGAAGATTTCTGGTCTTGACTCATGTACCAAAAAAAGTATTATGTAGTTTAAGGATTTATATTGGATCTTAGTTCAGATTTTATTTTATGCTTATCATATAGTCTAAAATCATTAGAAATATTTCACCCAGAAATGCTTAAATGAAATAGTGTAGATAAAAATTGAGCAGAAGGTATGTTTGGAGAAAAGAATTAGAAGGGCAGAGAATTAGAAGAGGCTACTTTTATAAATGATTGGAAGACAAATGACCCTTGGTATATTTGGTTTTTTTCACAGAGTTAACAGATACAGATTAGAGACTGTTTTAAATATCCTCAGTGCTTGGAGATAATCCTTCATTCATTTGGTTGATGCTATATTGAAATACAGGGCTAGTGCAGTCACATAAGTAGGGCAGACACTTAGGATCAAAAGTCAATGAGTCGTTTTGCTGACAAGAAGTTAAGAGTTGAGAGCTTTGATAGTGTCAGGTCATTGGGGGAACCCAAGATCTGGAAGATCAAAAAATGGTGGGAAACTAGGTGGTTGATAAATTAGGCCAGAGTCTGGAATACCTAAAGTTGATAAAGTAGAATAAACAACAGAAAAATAAAAACAGTGAGAATACAGAAGAGAATAATAGTCTGGACAGGTTTATTTGTCTGTGATGTCAAAGAGAAACATATGGTTCAGTTGCCCTGAAGGCTTGTGTAGGATAGATGCAACAAAGGTAAGTGTGTCATGTGTGTCTTGTGTACATTACTCTAGGAGAATTTATCACTATACCTTTACTTGTTGAAATAGTGTTATTAACCAAAATGCTTGACCTTCTAACTGCTTTGTGTAAAAAAGAAGTAGTGATGCATGTGATCTGGTATGGACCCAACTAAGATTATTTAAGAGGATATTAGTCCATTACAATGTAAGTTCTACTTTGATGTATTGATTTTATTGCCTTTAAGAGACTTGTTACATTATAAATCAGGATTTCATTGAATACTGCCATATTTTAATCATTAATTTTTTTATTCATAGGATAGAGTTTATAAATACTTGTACATTTTGATTCATGTATAAGAATACACACACATAGTATATGCATATTAAGAACAATTTATGTCTGATCACAAGACCAATAATTTATTTTTTATGTATGTATTTTTTCTTTTTATCTGCACACACTCTATTTCCTTACAATACCACAGATGAAAAGTGTTGAAATTATAGCATCTCACATGTAATACAGTAAATGTGAAACTTTGCAAACATTTGAAAATAAGAATATAAATTAGGAAATCATTCATGTGCTCTTTATTAACAGGTATTGCTAAATATAAACTTTATTGCATGTGTTAAATTGTCTTTTCTGCTTTATACGAGTCATCTTGTTTAAACCATTTAAACATTTTCCTTTTGGCAATTGAAGAAATATAACAATTCCGAAAGGAAAGAAGGAATGTTCCTCCACAGTGAAAAAAAAAAAAATTAGACCAACCCACAGATAATTTCTGCTGGTTCTAATGGCTCTTACCCAGCTCTTTTGGTTAATAGGACATTCTGTTTGACAGTAGCCTTCAGTGTAGCACTGCCAGAGAAAGCTAGCCTGGGCACGCAGCAGCCAAATATTCTTCCACGTCGTCGCACGCTGAGTAAATCTTTGCTTACTGGCAGCCTTGCCCGCTGGTTGGAGCACTTGACTGGAAAGGAGAAACAGATATAGATGTGAAAACTTGGGCAGGGTGAAAGAGGAGAAATGGAAAAGTTCAGGAAAAAACAAGGGGAAAGGTTTTGAGAATTATTTTCCATAAAAATAAAAAAGTTAAAAAATTTTAGAATGATGAATCAAAGCGAGAAATGTTCTTGTGTAATTCATAGCCACACAACGATTGCTTCCATGGATTTTAAAAGCAAAGCAATACAATGAAAACAGTCTTTAGATAGAAGTATCAACAGTATTGACTTTTTTACAGGTTATTTACACTTAGATGAAACACAGTTCTAGCAAGAGTAGGATGAAGGTTTACTTCCAGGGAAACATGCCTCCATAATAAACAAGGAAGTACTGTCTTTGTTCTAATTATTTATGAGCAAAAATTTAGCATATATATTATTATTTAGATAATTTAAATATTGAAAATATTTAATTGTAGGGTAATAACCTAAGTAAAGCATAATTGAAT